>NC_092774.1:10344956-10990034 GCF_047496795.1 Chiloscyllium punctatum
TTAGTAACTCATCCATGAATGCAGCGCCTCTTACATTCCAGTGTTCTTTTAATATGGACCACGGAGAATCATGCAGCTTGAGGTTTAGGATTCGAAATCCAATCTTTTAGATTTAGGTTTGAAGGAGGTTCATATTTATTCTGAAGTTCTAATGGAGTATCATCATCAGAATATTACGTTCTGTTTTTCATTCATGGAGTAAATTACTCCTTATAAAGGGATACAGCATCGACTTATTCAGCTCTTTGCCTAGAGTGTTCTTCTGGAAAGGCACTGCAGGTCAGACAGCATCCAAGAAGCAGGAGAATCGAGGTTTCAGGCATAAGGCCTTCATTCAGATCGAGCCTTATGCCTGAAGCTACGATTCTCCTGCTCCTTGGATGCTGCCTGACCTGATGTGTTTTTTTTCAAGCACCACACTCTTGTATCTCATCTCCAGCATCTGCAGTCCTGACTTCCTCCTTCTTCAGTTCCTCGTTAAACTTGTGAGATACCATGTAAATAAGGGCGTTGATTCAGAAACTGAGCAACTGGAGAAGATCCATCATTTCTTAAAGGATGTACCGCGTCTCACTGAAATTAGGTCAGTGAGGTAACACTTACCTGAAATCCGAGGAGCAGGAAACGTCTGACATAGATCAATTCACAGTAGAAAGCTTCATGAGATGGGGAACAGCAAGATAATGGACGTCCTGCGATTTGACAGTTCTATTACTTGTCACTTCTCGTAACACATAAGCCTCTTATAGGTTCTGCTGGCCTTTAAGGTGATGCTCAGGTCCGTTCTGTTCTATCCATTAGGCTCCTAATCTTATTACATCCTTTGTTCAAACATGCAAAATTGCAGAAATGTACTGAGAGTCATATTGCTTTACCTCAGGAAGGCAATTGGTCGAGTAAGGTCTAAACAGGCACTCGTAAATGGGAAAGGCAAAAGGTAAAAACAAGGTATAAAACTCTTCGCTTCTCTTCCTGGACCTCTCCATCTCCATTAGTGCAGACCGACTTGACACCGACATTATTTACAAACCCACCGACTCCCATAGCTACCTGGATTACACCTCTTCCCACCATATCTCTTGCAAAAAAATGCCATCCCGTATTCCCAATTTCTCCGCCTGCGCCGTATCTGCTCCCAGGAGGACCAGTTCCACCATAGAACACACCAGATGGCCTCCTTCTTTCCAGACCGCAATTTCCCTTCCCACATGGATAAAGATGCCCTCCAACGCATGTCGTCCACATCGCGCACCTCCGCCCTCAGATCCCACCCCTCCAACCGTAACAAGGACAGAACGCCCCTGGTGCTCACCTTCCACCCTACAAACCTTCGCATCAACCAAATCAATCACCGACATTTCCGCCACCTCCAAAAAGACCCCACCACCAGGGATATATTTCCCTCCCCACCCCTTTCCGCCTTCCGCAAAGACCGTTCCCTCCGTGACTACCTGGTCAGGTCCACACCCCCCTACGACCCACTCTCCCATTCAAGCACTTTCCCCCGCCACCGCAGGAACTGTAAAACCTGTGCCCACACCTCCTCCCTCACCTCTATCCAAGGCCATAAAGGAGCCTTCCACATCCATCAAAGTTTCACCTGCACATCCACTAATATAATTTATTTTATCCGTTGCTCCCGATGTGGTCTCCTCTACATTGGGGAGACTGGGCGCCTCCGAGCAGATCGCTTTAGGGAACATCTCCGAGACACCCACACCAATCAACCAAACCTCCCCGTGGCCCAACATTTTTATTCACCTTCCCACTCTGCCGAGGACATGGAGGTCCTGGGCCTCCTTCACCGCCGCTCTCTCACCACCAGACGCCTGGAAGAAGAACGCCTTATCTTCCGCCTCGGAACACTTCAATCCCAGGGCATCAATGTGGACTTCACCAGCTTCCTCATTTCCCCTTCCCCCACCTCATCCTAGTTTCAAACTTCCAGCTCAGTAACTGTCTCCTTGACTTGTCCGGACTTGTCCGACCTGTCTATCTTCTTTTCCACCTATCCACTCCACCCTCTCCTCCTTGACCTATCACCTTCATCTCCTCCCCCACTCACACATTGTACTCTATGCGACTTTCTCCCCACCCCCACCCTCCTCTAGATTATCTCTCCACGCTTCAGGCTCACTGCCTTATTCCTGATGAAGGGCTTTTGCCAGAAACGTCGATTTCGCTGCTCGTTGGATGCTGCCTGAACTGCTGTGCTCTTCCAGCACCACTAATTCAGTATTTGGTTTTCAGCATCTGCAGTCATTATTTTTACCTTGTTGATTTTAACTCTACTGCGAATCCTCTTGCAAGGATGCCTGCCTTGAAGAAGTTTTCCTCCTCTCTCTACAAGAATCTCAGGGAGTCCCTCTCCCACTGCAACTCCAAGGTCATTTCCTCTGCTCTGAAGCTCTTCAACCATGTTGTGAAACAAACTCGGTACCACAGCCACATTTGCTTCCTCAGTGCATGCCTCCGTAACCAACTCATCCCACACGGACTCCAGACCACCTTCAAACCAGCAGAGTTCGGACCGAACAGGACAAACAGTACAGACTACAAATTCAAAAGCACCAGCAACAGTTCTCCTTCAAGATCCTCCGCTCCACGCTTGCAGCAATGCGCCGGCACCTAAACTCTCTACAGTCAGTCCTGCCTCAGCTGAGGGCCACACTCTCTCAGAATTGCAAAGGTCCCACTCTGTACTACATCCTCAGGAGAATTCATGCTGTCAACAAACAGTATTTCAATTCCATCTCAAACATCAAAAACTGTAAGTACAACAAACTTTTATCCACCCACCTCCATAACCAGCGCTCCTCAAACATTCCAGAAGATTCCCCTGTCCTCGGAAACGCCGTTAGCCATGCGGCTGACGCAGCTACCACCCCCACGCTGAGTGATGATGTCACTTCCGCCCACATCATGGCCACTCCCACATCCACTTCTGGCCCTCACATCATCGCTGATGCCACACGCTCAGTGACTTCCGCCACCCCTACTGCCATGATCAACAAACCAAATCCGCCTCCACCTGCGCCACTCACCTGCATTCTGCTGACACGCCCCCCACAGACCCACTGTCACTATTCCCACACCTCAGAAACCCAAGGGCAACATTACCCCAGCTCATGCCTCCACACCCATTCCCCCCACCATCACACCCACTCCAGGTATTGGTTCTGACTCCACTCCCAGCTCCACACCCACATCAGATACCAGCTGCCGAGTTTTCACTATCCCTCCAGACCTCCCACTCACTGAGGACGAACGATCAGTCCTCAGCAAAGGACTCACCTTCATCCCCCTCCGTCCACGCATCAATGAATTTAATACACGATGTGACATCGAACAATTCTTCCGCCTCCGAGCTTACTTTCACAATCCGTACTTACTATCCAATCCCTCTACACATCCATTCGCCATGACCAGGGCCTCCAAGCCCTCCGTTCTTTCCTCTCCAGACGTCCCCAACAGTACCCTTCCACTGACACTCTCATTCGTTTGGCCGAACTGGTCCTAACTCTTAACAAGTTCTCCTTTGAATCCTCCCACTTCCTCCAGACCAAAGGCGTAGCCATGGGCACAGGTATGGGCCCCAGCTATGCCTGTCTCTTTGTTGGATATGCAGAACAGTTGATCTTCCGTAATTACAGCGTCACCACTCCCCACCTCTTCCTCCGCTACATTGATGACTGCATTGGCGCCACCTCGTGCTCCTGCGAGGAGGTTGAGCAATTCATCAACTTCACCAACACATTCCACCCTGACCTTAAATTTACTTGGACTATCTCTGACACCTCGCTCCCCTTCCTGGACCTCTCCATCTCCAATAGTGACGACCGACTTGACAATGACATTTTTTACAAACCCACCGACTCCCATAGCTACCTGAACTACACCTCTTCCCACCCTATCTCTTGCAAAAATGCCATCCCGTATTCCCAATTTCTCCGCCTCCGCCGTATCTGCTCCTAGCAGGACCACTTCCACCATATAACACACCAGATGGCCTCCTTCTTTGGAGACCGCAATTTCCCTTCCCACGTGGTTAAAGATGCCCTCCAACGCATCTCGTCCACATCCCGCACCTCCGCCCTCAGACCCCACCGCTCCAACCGTAACAAGGATAGAACGCCCCTGGTGCTCACCTTCCACCCTACAAACCTTCGCATCAACCAAATCATCCACCGACATTTCCGCCACCAACAAAAAGACCCCACCACCAGGGATATATTTCCCTCCCCACCCCTTTCCGCCTTCCGCAAAGACCGTTCCCTCCGTGACTACCTGGTCAGGTCCACACCCCCCTACGACCCACCCTCCCATTCTGGCACTTTCCCCTGCCACCGCAAGAACTGTAAAACCTGTGCCCACACCTCCTCCCTCACCGATATCCAAGGCCAGAAAGGAGCCTTCCACATACATCAAAGTTTTACTTGCACATCCCCTAATATAAGTTATTGCATCTGTTGATCCCAATGTGGTTTCCTCTACATTGGGGAGACTGGACGCATCTTAGCAGAGCGCTTTAGGGAACATCTCCGGGACACCCGCACCAATCAACCACACCACCCTGTGGCCCAACATTTCAACTCCCCCTCCCACTCTGCCGAGGACATGGAAGACCTGGGCCTCATTTAGCACCGCTCCCTCACCACCAGACGCCTCGTCTTCCGCCTCGGGGCAGGTCAACCCCAGTGCATCAATGTGGACTTCAACAGTTTCCTCATTTCCCCTTCCCCCACCTCACCCTAGTTCCAAACTTCCTGCTCAGCACTGTCCCCATGACTTGTCCTACCTGCCTATCTTCTTTTCCACCTATCCACTCCACCCTCCTCCCTGACTTATCACCTTCATCCCCTCCCCTACTCACCTATTGTACTCCATGCTACTCTCTCCCCACCCCCACCCTCCTCTTACTTATCTCTCCACGCTTTAGGCTCTCTGCCTTTTTACCTGATGAAGGGCTTTTGCCCGAAACGTCGAATTTGCTGCTCCTCGGATGCTGCTTGAACTGCTGTGCACTTCCAGCACCACTAATCCAAAATCTCCCTCTAATTGTCGAGAACAATGTGGCCATGAGCCATTTACTTGACAAACTGCAGTTCATCTGATATAGATATAGGAGTTACTTTTACAATAAGGTAAAGTGAAGTTAAATAAATGCGATTGCAATGTATCTGCTTAGTGTATGCAGCAAAAGCAACATTCGATTCTACTGCTTCATTCATCAAAAATTGCCTTGAGTAATAAAGCTTTGGTTACAATGCAGGAGGAACATCGTTTGAAATCATTGGATTCTGCAAATGAAATTGAAATGCAGATTCTCAGATGCTCACAGTGTTCTCCTGGGGAGAAGGACATATGTGCTTTTATTGAGCAGTATCGCATGAAGTGTGATTGGATGTCGCAACTATTTGTACTTGCAACTAGATGGCAGTGTGAATCTGGCATAAATATTGACGGCTGAAGGAGGAGTGACCTTCCAGACATTGAGCAACTTTCAATGTGAGAGGCTTGTTACAGGATCAATCACCAAGACTCTGCTTCTTCTGCAACTCCATTAGCAAGGCTTGTCTGCCATAGACGTCAAGAGTTACTTGTGTAAATGTAACAATTGCGTCCAGTTCCTCAACAGAACCTTGTGGACAATTGCTTTTGCCACTGTTCTTGCAATCTGATAATGTTCCGAATTTGCAGAGTCATCCTGATGTTTTCTGCTCTGACTTCCACGGATGTGACTGTAGAAGGTGATGTAATGCAACTTCCTCCGTGTATGGTTGTTAGTGAAGTGGGAATTGTGTCCATGAATTGCTCCATTGCCAATATGTTGGGCACAATACACTGGTACAGACATGTCCCGAATCAACCACCCCAGTTTCTGGTTATGTCCAACAGGGAAAATGATCAGCCCGAGAGGATCACTGCTTCGATCAGTGAAGATTACAAAATCAGCACCCTGACTGTGAAAGACGCCAGACTGAATGACACTGCCATCTACCTCTGTGCAATGAAGGCACAGTGTGGCAAACAGATGGAGAGCGCGTACTAAAACCAGCACAGAGTGGGAGTTCCAGTCTAGTGATTTTGAAGAATCGGTGTTACTAATTCTGGGCGCCAAAATCTGAGATAATGGAAATGAGAGCAAAATACACCCGAATGTATGGAACAGGTTAACTTAAAGATGGCCAGAAGTGAAGGCAATTGGAGAAGCGGATGGAGGTGAAGGAAGTATATGTTTGCAAACCTTAAAGAATGATGGCGAAAAGGAGCACGGGAGAGATACTTTAATAGTACTTGCAGAGGACAGAACGATGAGAAACGATTGAAGAAGAAATGGAAGAAAGAGAAAAATAAAAAGGATGATGTGAAAGAACAGGTCAAATCACAGTTTTAGGAAACATGAAGGAAAAATAGTGGAATTTCCTTTAATGCAACGTAACTTCACCGAATCTCCCATTGTCTACTTCGTGCCGGTTTTAAAGAATAAGAACCCAACTGGACACAATCCAGAAACGTAGTAACAACAAGAGCAGAGACTAGGATCAATGCAGCGAGTAACATATACTTCCTGCCTTCTGAAAGCCTGTCCACCATCGACAAGACACAAGTCTGTAGTGTGATGGAATACTCCCCACTTGTCTGGATGAGTGCAGCTCCAAATATTCTGGAGATTCATGACACCATCCAGGGCAAAGCAGCCCGTCTGATTGGCACAACCTTCACAATCAACTCCTGCCTCCACCAGCTTTTAGCTAAGATCCTCAGATAGCACATTCTAACCTGCAACCACTTCCACCTAGAAGGACAAGGATCAGCAGACATATGGGAACACCACCATCTTAAAGATTCTGTCTCAGCCACTCACCATTCATATGGACTAGGCCAGACCGCTCAAAACATTCTTAAGCAGGCAGCCCAGACCAAAACTTTGCAATGTGCTTCGATAAGCGATCAGTGAAATTGACACGGAGTGAGTTAGCTCTGTTGACTGCCAGGTTTTAAAACAGGCAGAACTGTATTCACAACATTACGGAATGAATCACAAAGAAGGGAATATGGATGACCCACCGTAGTCAGTCTATCTGAACTAAATTAATTATGGTTTTCCAAATATACGCAACAATCCCAAGATACAACCCCCTTCAAAATAGATTAAAATGAAACACAGACTTTCAGATAGAAGTTAGAAGGGCGAAGGAAAGAGAGATTAGCCGCCTGTTTCCAACCAGTCCACTACTGCTAAACTGACTAACACCAAGAATTCAGCTTCCAGGACTGACCATTACCCTTTCATAATACATGCCACTTCTAAAACATAAAAGCTTTGGCCTAAAGTCTTATTTGTTTACGTATAAACAAAAAGGCCACCACCCACCACCACCACCACCCCCGCCCTCCACACCCCAAAATCCTTTTCATCTCTGTACCAATTAAGTCGATTCGGAGCCCGGACTGTTTTACAGAAACTCTGAAAACAAAAAGCAAGGACACAGGTTGAGAACAGGAACAGCTTGTAGAAAAATGACCACCTTTGTGACACCATCCTGACTTGAAAATATATTGCCATTCCTTCAATGGGTCTGTGTAAAAATCTTGGATTTCCCTCTGTGGCATTTTGGGACAACCCCCAGCAGGTTGACTGCAGTGGTTCAAGAAGGCAGCTCATCACCACTTTCTCAAGGGCAACTAGGAATGGGTAATAAATGCTGGCGAGCCAGGGATTGCCACGTCTCACAAATGAATAATAAGTAAAAATATCAATAGTTATACAATCTAAGCATAGTCCATACAGTATGGCAGTGAGGCATCCGGCCCACTCAATCTCAGTTGGTCATCACACCAGATCGACCCTAACCCGATATCTCGTGTTGCTAATATTCCTGTCGGATCCATGATTGGACCGTGGGAGAATTCCGGAGCAAATATAGGAAACTCATGCAGACAGAGGGAAAAGTTGTAAATTTCATGCAGACTGTCACCTGAGGCTGAAATCGAACCTGGCTCTTTGGTGTTCGGAGGCAGGAGTGCCAACCACTGAGCCAGCATAACGACAGCACGTGAATGCTTCCTTTAATTCATGATTTGGTAATTGCCGCACTCAGAAAGTGTTCATTTCTTGGCACTGCAAATTTCCTTTAGATTTCGCCAGAGTACGATATAGTCACACTCACTGGGACAGTCTCTCACGTGGTCTTCTTGTGAGCTGTTTGAATCATAATGGCCACTTGCCTTCTCGTTTACTTTTGTGTCATCTGTGGTACATTCACTTCAATCAGGATTTGGTTGTTGTGTTGACATGTATCTCTGCTCTTCCACCATTCCCATTCAAATGAAGGCGGCTTTACAACAATTCGTTTCCTTTTTATTTAGAACAATTGATTACCTTGTATGGGCGCTGCTGGCAATGCCAGCATCTACCAGTAATAGTGCATGACAATGTGGCGGCAAGCCCTAGATCTAACACACAGCAGGACATCTGATATAAACACAGTAGTTATGTGTACAATGAGACACGGTTAAAGTTTACTAATTCCAGTTACAATGGATCGTATCAGTAAGTGCAGGAGCAAAAACATTTGATTCCACTGTTTCACTCATTGGAAATTTCATTGCGGAATAAAGACTTAGTTACAATGCAGAAGGAACACTGTCTGAAATCGGTGGATGTTGCACTTGAATTTGAAATGCAGGGTCTCACCTGTTCACAGTATTATACGGAGAACGAGGCAACGTCTGTTGTTTTGAGCAGTGTCCAGTGAGCTGCAACTGGTGTGAGAATTTGAAGATTGCAATTACTTATCAACACCACTAGATGTCAGTGCGAATCCATGATAAACATCGAAGATGAGGGCTGGAGCAGGAGTGAACTTCCAGACAATGTGAACCATTGTCAGTGTGAGAGGCTTGATACAGAATCACGCACCAAAATTCTGATTCTTCAGCAACTCCAACAGAATAAACGTGAGTTCGTCGTCAACCATGCATTTTTCTACTTATTTACTTGTATGAATATAATAATTAATTGTAGTTCCTCAACAAAACTACATGGACAATTGCTTTCACCATTGTTCTTGCAATGATGTTCCGAATTTGCAGTGTCCTCCTGTTGATTTCCACTCTGATCTCCGTGGAGGTGACTGGAGAAGGCGAATTGAAGCAACTTCCTCCCTGGATGGTTGTTAATGAAGTGGGAATTGTGTCAATGAGTTGCTCTTTTGCCACTACATTTAACACAGTGCATTGATACAGACGGCTCCCGAATCATCCACCCCAGCATCTGATGATGGCAAAAAGGGAAGGTACCCCATCCGAGAGGATCACCGCTTCAATTGGTGCAGGCTAAAACGTCAGTGTCCTGACTGTGAAAGACGCCAGACTTAATGACACCGCCACTTCCCACTGTGCCAAGAAGGCACAGTGTCTCAAATAGTGGGGGAGTCTGTACTAAAACTTGCATAGTTTTGGGGATTGCGTTATGCTGAGTTTGAAGGATCAGTGTTTCTCCACAATCAGAGATAAGGGAAATGAGAGCAAATTACACTGGAAAGTATGGAACATCAAAATGTAAAGGTAGTCAGACGTGATGACAATTGAATATGCGGATGGAGTTGAAGAAAGGGTATGTGTAGAAATCAGAAACATTAATGGTGAAAATGAAAAGCGGATGGGTGCAGTAATAATATTTGCAGAGGGCCTCATGGGGAGTAACTGTTGATGACGAAATGAAAGAAAGTGAAAAATAACGAGCATGATTCACAGTGTTTAAAGATCAAGGTAAAGCACAATTGAAGCAAATTTGAAGGACATATGTTGTTAGCATCATTTAATTCACCACTGTCAACATCCTGGAGGTTTTATTGATCAAATACTCACCTGGGCCCATCACATAAAAACAGTAGCGACCAGACAGGTCAGAGACTTAAACATTGCCGCCAGTAACATACTTCCTAACTTCCCAAAGCCTGCCATCATATGCATGGCAGAAGTCCGCGGTTTGAGATGAGAGCAGTCTGAACAACACCCAAGGAGACTGACACCATCCAGGAAAAAGCAGCCCGCTTGATTGGCACTGCATCCATTAGCACCCACTCCCACAGCTCAATCTGTACTACCTAAAAGATGGAATGCAGACCGATGCCAAAGATAATCATACATAACCTTCCAATCCCACGACCACTTCCATCTCGAAGGACAATAGCCGGGAGATATATGGGAACGCACCACCTTCAAATTCCCTTTCAAGCCAGTCACCACCCTAATTTGGAAATATATTGACGTTCCTTCACTGTCACTTGTTCAAACTCCGATAATTCCTTCCCTAATGGCAATATATGTCAATGGAGAACAGGTCAATTGCAGCAGTTCAAAAAGTCAACTCAACTCCGCCTTCACAAGGGCAACGAGCGACAGATAATAAATACTGGCTAGCCAGTGGAGCCTACATCCTACAAATAAAGACATTTTAAAAAGTCAATAATTACACAAACTAAAAATAGAAATTCTGCAGTGTGGGTGCATGCCATTTGGCCCATCGAGTCACTGAAGAACATTATACCCAGACCCAACCTTCCCCTGCATTTCTTATGTCAAATTTACCTAACCTCCCATCTTTTGACTGAAGTACGAAACCAGAACAACCACATGAAACCCATGTAGACGCTGGGAGATTGTGCAAATCCCATTCTGAGTGTGAAATCAAAACTAGTTCTTTGCTGCTATGAAGCAGCAGTGGTTAAGACTAAACCACCGTGCCTTCATCTCGAGAACGGTGGATGAAAATTCATGACTTGCTTTTTCCCCATTCATTAATTGTTTATTTCTCGTTGCTGCAAATTTCCGGGACATCTCGCCAGAATATGTCACAGTCACACTCATTAAACAGCCTGTAACTTGGTTTTCTTATAGACTATTTGAATCATCATCAACAATTGCTATGCTATTTACTTTTGTGCAATTTGTAACCTGGTCATCATACATCGACTTCAGTCAGGATATAGAATTTGCGTTGGGATGTACCTCTGCTGTTTTACCATTCCCACTCAAATGAGGGAAGCTTTGACGGAATGCCTTTTGTTTTCTTTGACAAATCCGTCAGCCTTGTATAGTCTGAGACAACGTGGTAGTGAGCCGTGTGTTCGATCTGATATCCACACAAGAGTCATGTTTACAATGACACAAAGTAAAGTCAGTTACACGGATCATACCATTAAATGCATCAGAAGCAACATTCGATTCAATATTACATTCTTTGGAAAGACAACAATAGACCATGTATTTGGCTGCCCTTGAATCGCTTTCTCTCATCTCTGTTTTAAATTATGCCTCTTTACTTTTAATCCATGGATCATCGTTTTAGCTCCGCTGCCGCCAAAAATACGAAATATAATCCACGTTAAATTCCCACCAGGAGCCCTCATAAAAATTCCTGATTAAGCATGCGTCACTTGTGCAGTAGCGTCGATCCTCCAGCAGGTGGTGACTTTATGTAATTCATTTTGAGGCGACGGGAGCAACAGCGAAATAATTCATCCGACCTGCACCGACATTTCTCCAACTAAGCGCAGAAATGAATACACAGACAGAAACGCACGATGACAGATACACGCAGAAAGACAACCATACACAGATGAATGCACACAGGCAGAAACACAGATAGAAACATAAAGACCCATACATACAAGCACACATAGATAATATGCACAGAGGTGCGCGCACCCACACACTAGCACACGTATTCAGCTTAGCACGTACCTACGGGAGACTCGATCAGATTGGGATAGCTGTACTGCACAGCTGGGTTGGACTGAAGGCCCTGTTTCAGTGCTGTATGATTGTATCAGTTCGCATTTAGAAAGGCAAATTAAATATTGGCATTCATTTTGAGAGCACCAGAATGCAAGAGTAGGGAAGCATGATTGAGGCTGTATAAGGCTCTAGTCAGACAGCAGTTGGAATGTTGTGAGCATCTTTTAGCCCGATTTCTACGGAAGAGGGTGCTGGCCCTGGAAGGGGTTCGGAAGAAGTTTCCAAAAGTCATCCGAGGACGAATAGCATGTCACATGAGAGGTGGTTGAAGTCTCTGGATCTGTACTCGTTAGAGTTTAGAAGGATGGGGAATCTGATTGAAACTTCCAGAATACCGAGAAGACTGAATAGCGTGACCCTTTAGAACTGAATTGTAAAGGATTTTTTTAAGCCAGAGGGTGGAGAATCTGTGGAACTCATTGTTGCAGAAGTAGTGGAGACCAACTCATCGGGTGTATTTAAGGCAGAGATAGATAGCTTCTTGGTTAATAAGGGAATCGAGGGTAACACTGAGAAGGCAGAAGAATGGGTTTGAGGAACATGATCAAATGGCAGGAGAGCTTCGATGGGCCAAATGGCCTGATTCTGTTCCTCATACCCTACACCCTTCCAGTTTCCACACTAACCATGACTCCATTTCTACTCTAAACTTCAGATTCCACGTCCTTGCAGACACCAGTATAAAGAATGCATTACATCGTTTAGCAGAAGGAGATGAATGAAGTGTGTGTGTGTGTGTGTGTGTAAGTGTGTGTATGTGTGTGTGTGTATATGAGAGAGGCAGAGTAGAGTGATTTCTGACAGATCCTAACAGAGTGATTCACTGTAACGAGCTGTCAATGTCGTTCTTCCTGTTGTACATAACAGGAAGAAATAAACATTCTTTATATTTCAAAATATTCTTCATTCATTCAAAATCTCTGTCTGTATGCATTATCACAAAAGCAATTCAGGTCTATACAGTTGCACATCAAGTAACAACAACGAAAGAAAATCCTTGAATCTATCAAAACAAAACCCAACACTTGTCTTCCTCGTTAATTACTAATGTTTACTCATTCTGAAGTCATGGGTAGGCTTCAATAACAGAACAGACCCCCATTTACCTTCAGCAGAAAGAGCTCAGATAGTGGTCGTTCCCCAGTGCACCTCGGCGGCAGCTGCCTCAAGCTTGAGTGCATCCCTTACCATGTAAAGGATGTGTCAGTCTGCAATACTCAGTCGGGCGCAATACCTTGTTCTGGAAGACCAACAAGCTTAGGGCAGAACAAAGAGCATCGTTCACTGACCTGACGGTCCTCCGTGTGTTTCCCTGCGTCATGGAGCTGCTTGGGGCGAAGTTGTCACAAATCATTTTAACTTCCTCCAGACTTGCTTTGCAAAGGCACATTCCAAAAGGGGATGTATAACAGTAAAAAAACCCCACAACCACTTCAAAGGCAGCGTGCGGTGGTGCAGGCTGACCGGGTGTGCAATGTGGATCTGACTGTTAGGGTCCTTCTCTCCACCAGACTACTTGTGATGGTTTAGTGATTGTTAGAAAGTCGTGGTGATGAGGCATTTTCCAAATGACATGAAGGTCTGCTCAGGGAGCGCCCCCCCCCACCTCAGGATCCACCTTTGACTCAGGGTCTCGAGGATGCTCTGTGCTGAACACTTCCTGATAGACTGGTGGTCAAAGGTGTTTCAATTTGCAAATTTATTGATGCAGTTTAGGTGATAACACGGGATGGTCCGACGACTTGGAGAATTCTATAGAAGCGAGGGCAGGCCCATCGATCCCAACACTGTGGGCAGGTAAAACCTCGGTGCACAGTGATACTTGGTGTTTATGTTGCGAGCATCCACGCACAGCTTGATGCAGCCACACACAAAGGTGGTTCTCAGTGCGAGGGCAACTCTGAATAAGTTTTATCCCTTCCTTATCCAGCGTTTTGTACATGTGATCCCTCCAGACCCGGACTACTTTCGGCTTCCAGATGAAGTGGAAAATAGCTCTGGTGACTGAAACAGCAGAGGTTCAGGGAATGGGCCAGACCTGCACCATGTCCAACAACAGAGAGAATACCTCACCCCTGATGAACAGGTTTTTATCCACAATGGAGAGGCAGCGGTGCTCCTAAAACGCCAATTTCTGCTTTCTTATCGTGATGTGCTCCTCTCAACATTTTGTGCATGCTCTGAACAATATCCCGTGCACCTTCAGGTTATCTGTCCTGACGGTGAAGGGGATGAATGATCATTCGGCCCAGTTCCCAAAGAACATGGCCACCACTCTTGCCTTGACTTACCTTGGTTCCCGAGGAGAATTGAAGCAAAACATCTTCCAAAGGAGGCCTTGACCTGCTGGCCTCTGCTGCATGGAATAGTCACCCCTCTCATGCTAACATTCTTCCTGACGGACACAGCAAAGACTCTACACAACACACAAACAAGTCAGGAGAGTGGGGATGGCCCGGCCTGACACCCAATCTGATCAGGTTACTTCTAATTCTCACCCATTGATTGAGACTGTGCTAATGATGTTGGCGTAGAGCAGTCAGATCGAATTGCAGGTTCCTTCCCCAAAACTGCTTTTGGAGTGCATATCTCGCATGTAGGTGTGTGATATCCATCCCATCATAGGCCTTCTCCTGGTCCGGGCTGATGATGCAGATATCCACCCCCATATCTTGCATTTAAGCGATTGCATCCCTGAGGAGCATGAGGGACTTCTAAGTTGTCATGCTCGGTACAGCACAGGGTTGGTCAGGGTGGATCACGTTGACCCAATTGGCAATGGCCTCAACTGAATCAACAGGTACCAATTTCTAATGTGCTCCCGTTCCCCCTCCTCTGGTTGATCAATGTGATACTACCTTTCATCATGGATTTACACATGGTACCTACCAGAAACAAAATGGCACAGACCGCCAGCATGTCCTGGCCAAGCTAGGCTGTACTGCATATGTCAGGTAGCCTTGTTTCCCTTCGATCACAAAGCCTGACTGTGGGTGGAATATGTACCCACTGGCGTCCACGCTGAGAGTCACTTTTACCTGAAGATGGCTGGGTCCAAATTCCAAAGGAGTCCATTCTGTCGGTTCTGCCAACTTGAAGCTACAGGTGCGTTTCCCAGGAAGATAAGGCCATCTGCTTCTGGGACGTGAGGGTTTGTGCAAATTGATTGTCTCAATCTGACTCTTCTGTGCAAGGAGAATCAACAATTATGCTGCAAACAGGAAGCAGAGTGGAGCCTCACCTCTTTGGCCCCAGAATAACATTAGGAGACACCCACATTGCTTCACACTCCTGAAGGTCATGTTGATGTAGCCACCACTGGGGGAGTTCTGCAGATAGACCTTACCTGTTGTTTGGGAGCCACAGCAATGCAGGAGGACTCTCTTCATGAAGAAGACCCAGTGGATCAGCGATCCATCCTCCAAAGTCTTCAAAGTCACACTGACTGCACTGTGGACCCCTGAGCCGAGGTCATATCTGTGTTTGGCTGGTCGGTCACTGCGTTGGTCTTAAGCAGAAAGCAACAGAAAGAACCATCAATTAGTGATTCGCTCCAAATTCCTGGATGGTGCAAATAAATTTGAAATGCACAGTCTCACCTATTCACAGCGTTTTACCGGGAAGGATGACAGGCCTGTTTTGATTGAGCAGTATCCAGTGAACTGTAACGAGTGAACGTCGTAATGACATGTACAGGCCACTAGAAGGCATTGCAAATCTGCGATCAATATTGAAAATGAGAGCTGGAGGAGGAGTGACCTTCCAGACATTGTGAACAACTGTCAGTGTGAGAGGCTTATGGCAGAAACAAAAACCAAGACTCAGCTTCTACAACTTTAAGAGGAAGGCGGTTCTGAGTTAGATGTATTCCAGTATGTTCTCTTGTGAAAATAACACTTATCTCTGATTCCTCACCAGAGCTTCAGGCCAATTGGTCTAACCACTGTTCCTGCAATTTTATAGTGTTCCGAATTCGCAGAGTCCTCCTGCAGTTTTCCACTCTGATGGCCACGGAGGTGACTGGAGAAGGTTAGGTGAAGCAACTCCCCCGATGGATGGTTGTTCGTGAAATGGGAATTGGGTCCATGAATTGCACTTTTGCCAGTACAGCAACCAACCTGCGTTAGTATAGACCTTTCCCGAATCAGCCACCCCGACATCTGGTGATGCCTAAAAGAGATGATGATCAGCCCAAGAGGATTACATCTTCCATCAGTGGAGATTACAAAATCAGTGCCCTGACTGTCAAAGGCACCAGACGTAATGACACCGCCACCTACCTCTGTGCAATGAAGGCACAGTGTCGCTAACAGATGGACAGCACGTACTGAAACCTGCATAGATTGGGAGTTCCAACGTGTTGATTCTGAAGTATTTGTGTGACTAAGTCTGTGACCCAAAAGCCGAGATGTGGGAAATGAGAACAACATACACCACAAAGTGTAGAACAGCTAAAGGTAAAGATGGTCAGCGGTGAAGACAATTGGAAATACGGATGGGGGTGAAGGAAGTGTTTGTTTGCAAATCAGAAAAAAAAAACAGAGAAATGTGAAAGGGTAGAGAATCTTTAATAATACTTGCAGAGGGCAGAATGTTGGGAACCTGTTGAAGAAGAACTGGAAGTAAGTGAAAAGTAACAAGCATGATGCACAGAGATTAACGGCCAGCTTAAATCATAATTCAATGACACATGAAGGAAATATGATGGCCTTTCCTTTAAACTGATGTCACCACCACTGACTTCCCCACGGTCAACATCCTGGGTGTTTTAATGACAATTAACTTAACTGGACTCACCTCATAAACACAGTAGGTACAAGAGCAGGTCAGAGGCTCGGGTTACTGTGGCAAATAACATACTTTCTGATTCCCCAAAGAATGCCCACCATTTACAAGGCACATTGTTAGGAGTGTGATGGGCTTCTCTCTACCTGCCTGAATGGGCGCACCCCCAATAATACTCAAGAATCTTGACACCATCCAAGACAAATCAGCCCGTTAGATTGGAACAGCATCCATAGGCATCCACTCCTCCACTACTGACACTCAGAGTGCACTACCTGCAAGTATCACTGCAGAGGTTTACCAAGGATTCTCAGACAGTACCTTGCACACCCACGACCAGGAGATATATGGGAACATCACCACATTCAAGTTCCCGTCGATACCACTCATCATCTTCACTTGGAAATTTATCGAAGGAAATTTATCCCTCACTGTTGCTCGGTGCAAATCCAGGAAGCCCCTCACTAATGGCATTATGTTTCCACACACAACACGAGTGCTGCAGGGGTTCAAGAAGGCAACTCACTACAACTCCTTAACGTGGCCGAGGGATGGGCAATAAGTGCTGGCCAGTCAGCGACACCCACATCTCACAAATAAATTTTAAAAACAGGCTTAAAACTCTAACAATAGAATCCCTACAGGACGGCAGCAGGTCTCTGAAGAACCTCACACCCAGACTATCCCTGCATCTTCTCTGGCTAATTCATCTCGCCTTCCGCGTTTGGACTGGGGCAGGATTCCAGAGCACCCGCACGAAACTCACACAGACACGGGGAAAATGTGCAGACTGTCACCTGAGGCTGAAATCAAACCAGTGTCTTTGGTGCTGTCAGGCAGGAGTCCTCACCACTGAGCCACAATGACATCGTCTATGGCATGCTTCCTGGGGATTCATGATTTGGTATTGCTTCAACTCATAAATTGTGCATTTTCTGATGCTGCAAATTTAAAAGAGATCTCATCAGATTATGCATTAGTCACACTCACTGGAGCAGGTGGTAACCTAGTCTTCTTGTGGACTCTTGGAATCATCATCAGTACTTACCTTCCCATTTATATTTGTGTCATCTGTAAACATATCAGGATTTGCATCTAACATACACGTCTATCTCTCCTCTTACACCATTCCCTTTCAGATGAAGGAAGCTTTACCATAATGTGTTTTTTCCTTTTGAAACACTTGGTAGTCCTTCATGGGAGTGACGAGCAATGCTGACATCTACCTCTAACTGTCCAAGACCAGGTGGCCATGAGCCATTAACTTGACAAACTGCAGTGCATGTGATACCGATATAGGAGTTACATTTACAATAAGATAAAGTAAAGTTAAATAAATGCAATTACAACGTATCTTATTAGTAAATGCAGCAAAAGCAACATACGATTCCACTGTTTCATCCACAAAAATTGCCTTGAGGACTCGAGGTTTGGTTACGATTCAGGAGGAACATCGTCTGAAATCTTTGGATGCTGCAAATGAAATTGAAATGCAGATTCTCAGCTGCTCACAGTGTTCTACTGGGAAGGAGGACATATTTGCTTTCACTGAGCAGTATCGCGTGAAGTGTAATTGGTGCGAGGCTGTGCATGTCGCAAATATTTGTACTTGCGACTAGATGGCAGTGTGAACCTGGGATAAATATTGACGACGTCGGCTGAAGGAGGAGTGACCTTCCAGACCGTGAGCATCTTTCACTGTCAGAGGCTTGTTACAGGAACAAACACCAAGACTCAGCTTCTGCAACTCCAACAGCAAGGCTAGTCTGCGTTAGACGTTAAGAGTGCATTGTTCTCGATATTTGTCTCAACAGGACCCTGTGGACAATTACTTTTGCTACTGGTCTTACAATCTGATAATGTTCCGAATTTGCAGAATCCTCCTGATGTTTCCCACTCTGACTTCCAGGGATGTGGCTGGAGCAGGCGATGTAACGCAACTTCCTTCGTGGATGGTTGTTAGTGAAGTGGGAATTGTGTCCATGAATTGCTCCGTTGCCACTATGCCGAACGCAATACACTGGTACAGACAGGTCCCGAACCAGCCACCCCAGCATCTGGTGATTGCCAAAAGGGAAAATGATGAGCCTGAGAGGATCGCTGCTTCAATCAGTGGAGACTTCAAACTCAGTACACTGACTGTGAAAGACGCCAGACTGAATGACACTGCAATCTATCTCTGTGCAATGAAGGCACAGTGCTACAAACAGATGGAGAGCGCGTACTAAAACCAGCACAGAGTGGGAGTTTCAGTATGCTTTTTTTGAAGTAGCAGTGTTACTAATTCTGGGCGCCAAAATCTGAGATAATGGAAAAGTGAGCAAAATACACCAGCAAGTATGGAGCAGCTTAACTTAAAGATGGTCAGAAGTGAAGACAATTGGAGATGCGGATGGACGTGAAGGAAGTATATGTTTGCAAACCTGAAAGTGTGATGGAGAAATGGAAAAGTAGAGAGATACTTCAATAATACTTGCAGAGGGAAGAATGATGAGAAACGGTTGAAGAAGACATGGAAGAAAGTGAAAACTAACAAGCATTGTGTTAAAGATCAGGTCAAATCACAGCTGAAGGAAAAATGAAGGAAAATTGTGGCATGTCCTTTCACACGATGTTAACAGCACCGAATCCCCCCACTGTCTTCTTTGTGGGGTGCTAATGTTTAAAAACTCAACTGGACAGAATTCAGAAACGCAGTGGCGGCAAGAGCCACTTGTTAATGTGGCGAGTACCGTTCTCCCTGTCTCCCCAAAGCCTGTCCACCATCGACAATGCACAGCTCGGTATTGTGATGGAATACTCCCTAATTGTCTGGATGAGTGCAGCTCCAATAATTCTTAAGATTCTTCACACCATCCAGGACAAAGCAGCCCCGTTGACTGGCAAAGCAATCACTTGTTCAGAAACCTATAATTCCGTCCCCCCAATGGCATTCTAGGTCAGACCAGAGCAGGTGAACTGCCGCAGTTCAATACGGCAGCTCACTCCCACCTTCACAAGGACAACTTGGGACAGGTCATAAACGTTGGCCAGACAGCGGTGCCTACATCCTACAAATAAAGACATTTAAAAAGATTAATAACTACACAATCTAAACCTAGAATCCCTGCAGTGTGGATGGACGCCATTCGGCCCATCGAGATCGCACCAAGCATCTGAAGAACATCACACCTAGACCCAACGTACCCCTTCATCTCCTACGTCTAATTTACGTAAACCGCCCGCCTTTGGACTGCGCGAGGAAACCAGAACACCCACAGGAAACCCATGCAGATTTAGGGAGAACGTGCACCCTCCATCATGACAGCTATCTGAGGCAGAAATCGCACCTGGGTCTTTGGTTTTATGGAACAGCAGTGCTTACCACTGAGCCACCGTGCCATCATCTTGAGAATGGCCGATGAAAATTCATGATTTGCTTTTTCTCCCACTCATAAATTGTTAATTTCTCGTTGTGCAAATTTCCTGGAGATCCCGCCAGAGTATGGTTTGGTAGCACTCTTTGAAACAGTCTGTGACTTAGTGTTCCAAGAGACGCTTTGAGTCATAATCATTACCAATTGCCATGCTATGTATTTTCGTGTCACTTGTAAACCTGGTAAACGTATATTGACATTAGTCAGGATTTGGAATTTATGTTAGCATGCGCCTCTGCCGTTTCACCATTCCCATTCAAATGTGGGAGACTTTAACAGACTATCTTTTGTTTTCTGTGAGAAATCAGTTCGCCTTGTATAGTCTGAGACAATGTGGCGGTGAGCCGTGTGTTTGATGCACTGTCATGTATTTGATACTCATGCAGGATTTATGTTTATGATGGCACAAAGTAAAGTTAATGAAAGGCAGTTGCAACGTATCATACCAGGAAATGCATCAGAAGGAACATTCAATTGTACTGTTACATTCTTTGAAAATTTGTTTATTTATTTCCTCATTATTATATCTGAATCTCCCAGATCCCATGATCCTACGCATCGGCTGATGGGACTGTCGAAGACCGAGACCAGCTTTGTTACCTGAGACACGACAGTTCTCATACTCGAACAGGATGAATTAATTCCCATTTGTACAAGTGCTAACAGAAATAATAATCGACATGGGACAACGTTTGGTTTAATCTCTGTCCTTACCATTGTTTATACATGAACAAATTTACTTTGCTCTTGAAATAACTGCACAGAGACTGACATTTCGTCACCAAGTCACCCTTCGTTTACATGTGGACAGGACACTGGCCATAGGTAGCCTGTTTGGAGTCTGTCCCTGAAGTAAGGCGACTCAAAATCTGCTATTTATACCTATTGCCCAGGGTTTCATCAATTTAACAATCCCAATGAAGGATCTCATAGTCAATGTGATCCACCTGATTCTAATAACTCCAGTTGGTGAAACAAAAGTAACAAAGAACTGCAGTTGCTGGAAATCCAAGACAAAAACAAACTACCAGAGAATCGCGCAGGTCTGACAGCAACTGTGATGAGAAAACTGAGTGAACTTTCCTGATCCAGTAACCCATATTCTGAACTTTGTTAGTTTATCACATCAGTCATAACACGAAGCGGGGCTCAAATGAGCTTGAAGCTGATTGGCTCATCTGAAGAACAAAGGAGCCTGGTACTCATTGGCTTTCACACGATGCCTTTGCCAATAATGGTCCAACGAGCAGAGGTCCGGAAATGACTCAACCTGAATTATCCAACTCTTGACGAGAACCATTTTGGCTTCAGCCAGTTCTGTTCACATTCACCGTGAACTCTCTGCAAACATGTTGCCAGGAGCTCTGGGTTTACTCCTCACAACTGCAGCTCTTCTAACTGGTAGGTTGAACACTTGTCTTTGTATGTACTTCAGCTCCTTGCTGAGAATTGCAAGTTATTCAAGTATGTTGAGCAACATGGAAGCAACACTACATTCTCCCAAATAAAAAACTATCTGGATGTAAACTTGCCTCAACAATGAGCAGAGATTGGGAGAAGTTAGCGAGTGTACATGAACGAATGGCAGTGGAAGAGTTCGGCTGGAAATCCAGACAGGACTAAGGCCTTTCAGATGATTCGACCGAGGGGGGAGTTTGAGATCCAGCAACAGATTTGTGTTCCCCTACAGGTTTCGGGAGATGAAATGGGAAATGATCACCCCATATGAAATGGAACCTAGTTTAACTTCCCTCATTTATTTCTTGGTTTCTTGATGAAGGTAAACGGGCGAATTCTAGGTGATAAATATATTGTCGTGCCTAATTTAATTTTGTATAACTCCTGGCTCTTCCAGGACTTTGTCGTGGCGATTCTGTCTCACAAACACAGGCTGCAATCAAACTGAATGAGGGGGACGATGTGCTGTTGTTCTGTAATTACACTACAATAAGCAGCAATCCTGACCTGTACTGGTACCGTCAAACATCGAACGGATCACTACAGTTTCTGCTACAGAAAGACCAATACAGCGAGAAAACAGGGAGTTTTCCACTGGGCCGGCTTTCCTGGAATTTTGATCCTGCGAACCGCACTATCAAGCTGAATGTGTTGAATATAGAACTAACAGACTCTGCAGTGTATTACTGCGCACTGCGTCCCACACAGAATGAGAACTGGGCTGACCCTGTACAAAAACTCGAAGAGCATCTCTGTACATGATTGAGTGTTCAGCAAACAGCGAGATCCGGGGTATATCTGAAGTGATACGCAAGCTCACAGTGATATCTGACACTTGTCATTCGGACACAAAGCTTTAATTATTATAAATCCATTATTGAAATAAACAAAGAGTTTCGTGAATGTAAAATAAAAATAAATTTCTTGTTAATTACATGATGTTGGAAAATGTTGTGACAGCGATGAGCTGCTATGGAAAACTCAACAACTTTGTTTGATCCAGCTAAATCCTCCAGTCAAACGGAACTGCAGCATTCAGTTTGAGAGAACAACTTGCCACAGGATTTTCATAATGCAAGTTTCGAATAATCCGAACAATGTCAAACATATTGTGCATTATTGAGTACTGCCCCTGTACCTTCACGTTAATCATTCCAGAATGGCACGTTATCGATTCCCAGGTCAAGGATAACGCTGACACGCTTTAAAATATCAAGAAAGAGATATGATGTAACTCACATCTGAACCACAGAATTAGAAGCATTGAGTAGTGGCTGACTTATGAGTCAGAGCCGCCTGTAAAAGTCTCAGTCACTTCAGGTTTCCGGTGTTAGGCTGGACGGAAATGAACGTAGTTTATGCTCTCAGCAAATTTCTTAATTCTTTTTTGTACACAAATCACATCTTGAAATTTAAGCTGCGTATAGACCATTGGGTTGTTTTTCTCCCTCTGGCGATATCTGAGAGAAGCAATGTCGCATTTTGGTAGCGTGTTACGAAAGTAAATTTCCTGTGTTTGGGTATTCAGTCCCGTAAAATGTGGTTCTGCAAAACAGAGGATGCACGTGGGACTTCGCATCCCTCAGGGGTTAGTACATTCTGCCAGTCAGTATAACCCTTTTGTTACAGAAGAAGTGAAACCTTTTGACTGGGATCGCAAGTGAGATGACATATTGAGTAGTCGACAGTGATGAGAGTTTCTGGTGGGCAGCTGCAAAGATGGTTTATGGGAGTGCTCAGTCTTTGTGTCAGTACATCATTGTACATTGATATACTGCAGTCTCCGACAACTCAGTACCACCGTCAACAAAGTAATGAACAAAAAGAGAAGTTGTTGCAAAAGTTTGGCAGGTCTGGCAGCATCTGTGAAAAAAAAGTCTGAGTTTATATTTCGCTGTGATGATCCTTCCTTCGAATTCGACCCAATACTTTCAGTTGGATTTTTCTTCACCGATATTGCCATACGTACTCAGCTTTTCCATAACTTCTGCTTTTGATCCTGATTTTCAGTATCATTTGTTCTTTCTGTTTTTATTTACCAACACTCTCCTAATTTATTGTTGATTCAGTCAAGAGGGGGAACCGACAATCAGTCGGTCAGAGAACATTACAACATAGAAACAGACCCTTTGGCACATCATGTCTGTGCTGACCAAGTGAAGATGAAAATATTTTTCATAAATGCACCCGATAAACATTCTGCATGCTCTCTCTCCACTTTCTGCATTTGACTTTTTTTCCTTGGAATGCCAAACAGATATAAATACAACTGCAAAACATTTACTTATGGAATGATTGTTCATATAATCAATGAATACAGTAGATATGTCTGCATTAAAGCAGAGCATTTTGCCAAAAGATTTACAATGATGTTGCTCAGTGTGAACCTGGAAAGCAGGGCTACAGAATTTGTGATAAAAAGTATTCCGATGTGATGCTTCAAGACGCACCAGGATCACATCAACCTGATTCTGCTAAAAAAATACTGACTGTAGGAATGTGTACTGTCAGTTGTTCCCAGTCTCAAACGCCTTCCAATCCTTGGCAAAACATCGAAGTTTGAACAGGTTCAGATTGTCGTCTTAGTTTTCATTCGGAAGAAAGTGGAATTGTAATAATTTGATGTTCATGCTGCACGAAAGAAAAGAGCCGGGGCTTGCTTTTAGGGACTGCACATCACCGATAAAAAGTGTCGTTAAACTCGTCTGAATCCAGAAACCGCGCTAGAAATAGTCAGAAATTTCTCGATGAATTTCTTCAAGATGTTGATTTCAAAATACCTCGCACTAGGCATGATGGCGCATTTCCTGAGAATGAATTATGAAATGGAGGACTAACTGTGAATGAAAAGGGGAAAGTTTCCAACAGGGAAAGAGATGACAGTGAAGCAGCCATATGGAAACAAATATGGTTGGTTTTTCAGAAAATGCAAGCCCTTTTAAGACTCAGTTGAAATAGTAGCAGTTACTATCTTTGCGTTTTTTTCAGTTTGGGACGTTTACTGTTCCCGCTCTTGACTCTGTTAACATCTCGACTCTGCAGGATATCTGCTAAAAAAAAGACCTGGGCTGGCAATGCGATGGACGGCGTATCTGACTGCTGACCAGCATGACGTAGGTGTGACTCGACCATGTTCTGGTGCATGTTGCAATGTGTCTAAACTGGTCATGGTTCTCAAATCACTCGTTGCAGCGTTCGATTTCAAACTAGAAAATTCATTGTCATTGGACACGGTTTCTGTGGCTTCAGGCATAACTCATGTCCCAAGTTCAGGACCCCCATTTAAGACCACACACTTGGCTTGTGCTGAGGAATTTGGAATTAGCTTTTGGCTTCGACATTGCTGGCAGCCCTATCTCCAATTCCTGTGCCTTGTTTGAACTTGTGGGTGGCTGTTCTCAAAGTGTGTCCCTGGAGGCAATAGATTCCTGATGAAGGGCTTGTGCCGAAAACGTCGATTCTTGTGCCCCTCGGATGCTTCCTGACCTGCCATGCTTTTCCAGCACTACACTCTCGACGACAACTGCAACAGATTCAAGTCAGTTCTTCCTGAGCGACGGTCTCCCACGTGTTGACATCGTTTCCATTTCTGGACGGAAGCCTTGAAGCTGTCTTTGCAATTTTCCTTTGTCGTTTGAGTACTCCTCTGAGCTCAGTGAAGATGATTTGCTTTCGTAGTCATAACTTAGGCATTCTAACTCATGTCTAGATTAGCGAAATGTGATTTGGGTGTTCGCAACTTGGATGTTGGGGCTATTGACGGCTTGAAGGACGTTGAAGTATTTTTTGATGCTCTTCACACCTAGTTCCTGTTACAACTGAACTCAGTGCGTCAACCCCTGATCAAGAAAATGTCTGGACTGCCCCTTGGAGGATGTCACAATTTTCGATTGTCTGTCTGTATTGTCGGATCAAACCGAACTGTGCGGCAGATGCAACACAGGAAAAAGTAAATTCGTGCATTTTGTCAACTCGTCGATTTGCACAAACAAAAAAGTGTGGATTTTGTCAAAGTCCACTGTATGTTCAGAACTTTCAAATGCATTATCAGAACAATTATTAATATTTATCTCATATTATTTTCTGCAGCAGAACAACAAAATGAAGACATGTGGATGCTGAAATCTGAAACCAACCATAACTTGCTGTCGAAACTCAACAGGTCTGGTCGGAGCTGTTAGGAGAAAACAGAGTGAAAAATTTGAGTCCGGTGATGCTTCATCAGAAAAGTGCGTGTCCCAGTTGACTTTCAGAGGAACATAAGAACATAAGAACTAGAAGCAAGACTAGGCCGTCCGACTCTTAGAGCGTGCTCCACCATGCAAAAAGGTCAAGGCCGATCTTTTCGTGGACTCAGATCTACTTACCCGTGCTCTGACCGAGAAGAACATGGCAGATTAAAGGTCGGGGTTCAATTAATCTCTTTTGTTACATTTTCATCCTGCACGAATGTTGAAACTTTTATCAGTCCAAACTCTACTTCAGCATGAAGAATACCCAGCAAACTTGATGGAGATGTTCAATTCACAATAATATATGACATACATTTAAATATATAAATGTTAAATTATTTAGTGTCATTCAAAAGAGATAAATAACAATGAAGATGTCCACAATACTTACAATGGAGGAGCAATGGATTGCCACAATGATAATATAATCTTTACTGCAGAATTAGACCCAGACCATAAAATTTCAGTGACTGAAAATCGGCGCACATAATTTACCTGAATGCACCACCAGATGGTGTCCTTACCCCATAAAAAACTATTCACAGAGGGAAAGGAGAGGAATGACAATCAGGACCTGACAATTGTGTGAATTGTCTGAAGCACAAGCAAAACATCGTTTCTGCTTGTCTTAAGGAATAAACGAGTGACGAGAGTAAGATTAGAGTCAATCAAGGATAGTAGTGGGAAGTTTTGTGTGGAGTCAGAGGAGTTAGGGGAAGCACTAAATGAATATTTTTCAACAGTATTCACTCTAGAGAACGATAATGTTATCGAGGAGATTACTGAGATACAGGCTACTAGACTAGGTGTGATTGAGGTTCACAAGGAGGAAGTATTAGAAATCCTGCAGAGTGTGAAAACAGATAAGTCCCCAGGCCCGGATGGGATTTATCCTAGGATCCTCTGGGAAGCCACGGAGGAGATTGCTGAGCCTTTGGCATTGATCTTTAAATCGTCATTGTCTACAGGAATAGTGCCAGAAGACTGGAGGATAGCAAAAGTGGTTCCCCTGTTCAAGAAGGGGAGTAGAGACAATTCTGGTAATTATAGACCAGTGACCCTCACTGCAGTTGTTGGTAAAGTGTTGGAAAAGGTTATAAGAAATAGGATTTATAAACATCGAGAAAAGAATAATTTGATTAGGGATAGTCAGTACGGTTTTGTGAAGGGTAGGTCGTGCCTCACAAACCTTAATGAGTTCTCCCCACAGTAGGCTATTGTACAAAATTCAGAGGAATGGGATTGTGGGAGATATAACAGTTTGGATCAGTAATTGGCTTGCTGAAAGAAGACAGAGGGCGGTGGTTGATGGGAAATGTTCATCCTGGAGTCCAGTTACCAGTGGTGTACCGCAAGGGTTGATTTTGGGTTCACTGCTATTCGTCATTTTTATAAACGTCCTGGATAAGGGCGAAAAAGGGTGGGTTAGTAAAGTTGCAGACGACACTAAGGTCGGTGGAGTTGTGGATAGTGACAAAGGGAGAGACATCGATAAGCTGCAGAGCTGGGCTGAGAGGTGGCAAATGGAGTTTAAAGCGGACACGTGTGAGGTGATTCACTTTGGTCTGAGTAACCATAATGCAAAGTACTGGGCTAATTGTAAGATTCTTGGTAGTGTAGATGAGCAGAGACATATCAGTGTCCAGGTACACAGATCCTTGAAAGTTGTCACCCAGGTTGACAGGGTTGTTAAGAAGGCATACAATGTTTTAGCTTTTATGAATAAAGGAATCGAGTTCCAGAACCATGCGGTTATGCTACAGCTGTACAAAACTCTAGTGCGGCCGCACTTGGAGTATTGTGCATTTCTGGTCACCGCATTGTAAGAAGGGTGTGGAAGCTTTGGAAAGGGTGCAGAGGAGATTTACTAGGATGTTGCCTGGTATGGAGGGAAGGTCCTACGAGGAACGGCTGAGGGACTTGAGGTGGTTTTACTTAGAGAGAAGAAGGTTGAGAGGTGACTTAATAGAGACATATAAGATAATCAGAGGGTTAGATAGGGTTTACAGGAAAAGCCTTTTTCCAAGAATGTTGACGGCGAGCACGGGGGTGGGGTGGGGGGGGGCGGGGCTGGCATAGCTTTAAATAGTAGGGTGATAGTTATAGGACAGATGTCAGAGGTAGTTTCTTTACTCAGAGAGGAGTAAGGGCATGGAATGCTTTGCCTGCAACGGTAGTAGATTCGTCAACTTTAAGTACATTTAAGTCGTCATCGGACAAGCATATGGACGTACATGGAATAGTGCAGGTTAGATGGGCTTCAGATTGGTGTGACAGGGCGGTGCAACATCGAGGGCAGATGGGCCTGTACTGCGCTGTAATATTCTATGTTCCATTGTATAATATTGATCAACTCATAACGTTGGGAAATCATGAAAATAACCTTGATTTTCATGTGGTTAAAGGAAAGAGCACAACATTTGACTTCAGGTGCAGAATATATGTGTGGATGTCGAGGTTATATGTGGGGTGCACTGAGTTCTTTGGATCGGCTAATACTGTGAAAGACTTAACCTGAATTTGAGTTTTGTCAAGAGAGGCATGGCTTATGTGATCCAGCGAAAACATGAAAACTGTTGTGATCATTGTGGAAGACGTGATGAGTGTTCATCTTGATTGTTTCAACGTGAGAGACAACGTGAGTGATTTAAATAAGTATATGTCATAGTATAGGGTGTAGGTTTGCTCGCTGAGCTGTAGGTTTGATATCCAGACGTTTCATTACCTGGCGAGGTAACATCATCAGTGGCAACCTCCATGTGAAGCGCTTCACTCGGAGGTCGCCACTGATGATGTTACCTAGCCAGGTAATGAAACGTCTGGATATCAAACCTACAGCTCAGCGAGCAAACCTACACCTTAAACCTAAACCTGAGCTACAAACCTTCACAAACCTTGCGTAGATGTAATAGTGCTGAGAGACGAATGAGGGAGAAGAAGGAACGAAGGAACGGAAGAATGGCGACTGTGAGGGAAGGAGTGGAGGAGAGAAAGAGATGAATATCAAATGATACAGCTTGGACCACTGGAAGTGCAAAATAGTCATCACAGGCATAGATTACAGTTTAGTATCGCTTTCTTGAAGACATATCTTCTGCTAGTTTTACTTTCCATTAGTCTTTCACAGAGGGTATCAAAGATGTAAAATGGACTGCCCATATTTCCAGTACAGAAGTTAGAACGTACAAACGTCATTTAATGTTGAGAGTGAGAGCGTGTGTTAAAAAACTCAGCCACTCTGATCGACGGAAAACATGAAAAAGTTATTTGCACCCAGCGGGAGATGTGGAGGGAGACAACAAGTTCATCTCGGAACTTGTTCTGGGATATTGCATCAATGAAGACGTTTTTGCATGAACTTAGTATCTGCAGCATGTTCATCGTTTCTTGGAGAATAAACTGCGGGTCAGTGAAGTCCAAGCCGCTGATGTATGCCTCACCAGTAACCCGTACATAGCGGAAGCGCCGGACACGGTGACCCATAGAAGGAGGATGCTGAACGAGATAGTGAAAAGAAGTATGATGGACCTCTTACGGTTGGTCATCTCTTGGTCTCCGTGGCTTGCTGTGTCCTGGAGCCTCGTTCGGGCACTGCTGGCCGCCAAGATGAATCTGACAGTCATGGCATTGAGCAGCAGAATAAGTAGGAACGGGAGAATAGGCGTCAAGGTGTGATTCAGCCAGTCATAGGGCGTCCATGCAGGTGAGTCATAATACGTGTCTCTGAAGTCATAGAACCAGGGCTCCCCATCCACAATTGCACAAGGGCTGGGCGAAGAAGTCAGAAGGCAGGCTTCTTGATGTAGCTCAAAGCACAAACCACTCCGATGACCAACGTTCCAATGATGCAGCTTTCTCGGTGCAGTA
This sequence comes from Chiloscyllium punctatum, assembly GCF_047496795.1. Lineage (NCBI taxonomy): Eukaryota > Metazoa > Chordata > Chondrichthyes > Orectolobiformes > Hemiscylliidae > Chiloscyllium > Chiloscyllium punctatum. The sequence goes on from NC_092774.1 coordinate 10,374,523, forward strand.
ACTTGTCTTCAGACTCTGGTCGCAGGTGGCCACGAGCAATGGTGCATGTCACAGTTACCCAGACTGAGCCATCTCGGCTGGCTTAGATTATCTTGGTGCTGACTGCGCAGGCAGTGGTCGTGGACAGGGCACTGCATCGGAGGTAAATGTCGCCAATCCGATTCAGGATGCACCAAGTGATGATCGCAAGAAAGTCGCTCACTACTATCCCCACCAAGTAAAAGGTGGTGCACCCAGAGAATCCGCATGATCCTCGTAATAGTATGACGATCACTAGCAAGTTGGCTGGGGGAAATTGCAAACGAATTTTGAACTGACTTGAGTAATCACTAGTTGTACTTTTAACCTTTAAAATAATGACGTATCTGCAATAATTTTCTTCGGAATTATCATATTGTCTGTGCATACAAATATCGAACACAATGATAGTGCATTATTCCAGGCAATAGCCAAAACAGCAGTTCGACGTTTCTAGCATCGTAATGGAATTTTATTTTTTTTTAGTTAATCTGATTATTATTATTCATGCAATGCCACACATTACAAAGCACAAATCAATAATCTAATAACCAATTGTTCTATAATTGCTCAATATAGCAGTTTGGATATAATGTTGCTGTGCACTACAAACGCGTGCAGGTTAGTATAACTCAATACTTTACATATACATAGCAATCTAGGCTGTTCCCTTCAACGGTGAATATCAGAAAAAAAGGATGATCCTGAAATTTAATAGAAAATACTTTGTTGCACTTAAAAACAAATACTTAGAATCTGTTACTTACCAGGGACACCAGTAGTAGCAAGAGCTGAATAATAAAGGGCATAGAATGAGACATTCGCTGGGCCATGCATTACTTGTTATAAACTAATAGAAATCTCAAAACTCCTCGCTTTAGCTCTGTGACATAAACAAAACGTTCTCCAATTTAAAGTATTTTAGAGTCGTGAGAGTTTGGAACATTTACTTTCGTTTCAGGTCCAGTGAACGAAACTAACATATCGCCATTTAATGCCTGCTAAGTAATATTGGAATATTGCACAATTGCACACACGTAAAACGAGAACAGCAACCTGCAAATTCTGAAGACCCCTTCCACGTGTTTTGATTACTCCATCAAATAGAGTTCCAATTTCAAAATGTGCGCTTAAGTCTTATGCATTATCTGAAGGACATCTAAGTCCTTCTGTGCATTTTTCCCAACTGTTTCTAATCTTTACTTGTGAAATTAGTTAAAGATTTTCCTTCTCCGGGTTTGCTCTCTCAACTTTCGTCTTTAAATAAAGCTCAAAAGTTTGATATGACTGTTTCCCAATAATGGATGATATCTGAGGAGGAGTCCGCGCATGAAAATCCCTGGATGGTGAGAACAGAAAACGTATACTGAAAGTTGATAAATCCCTGGACCAAATGGGGTCCATTCTAGAGTTGGACAATAACTTGGGCTACTATCATGTCTGACTTTCTCCTCCCCAGTCCAACATCGCACCATCACATCATCTGTCAATGTGATCATTCCAGAATAAAAATCGCTCTCCCATCACTGAGTTAATGCCAAGTAGCTGTTTGTCCAATTCGAAATTGCAAGAATGATGTGGTTGCCATGAACATATTCATATCAAGCACGGGCCATCCTTCAACCCATAAATGTTGACCGACGTTGGCACCTTACCACAGATGTCTTAGCCTTTACAATCTCATCCTTCAAATTTTCAGATGCTTCAGAGTCTAGCCGCATCCTTTCCCGCAGCATCGTGCAACGGTCTGAAATCTCATGTTAATTTTGATGCTATGTCCTGTGCACTCCTCAATTGAATACAAAAAACTGTGATGGTTATAGATTAAGTGACTGAAACCCAAATTGTTGGAATTGTTACCTTAGCAGCTCGGCTTCTGCTCTCTTCTTTCAGACGTTCCTTATAACAAACCATTTGTCAATATCTCATATTCCTCGGAAGTAAATTGTTCTGGTGTCTGCTGTATGCAGCGTGATAACTTGAGTCGAGGTGAAACCGCACGTTCTAATAATTGAGAAACAATATCGTTTTGACAAAGTATTTAAAAGATAATGATCCGAAATATGCGAGAATTCACAGCAGAAAAGCAAGCTCATAGAAGCTTAAAAACGGTGCATCACCACTGACATATTTTCGACTAAACTTCATTTAAGTCCGAAGACTATAATAGCAATGCTGTTGTCCTTTAGGAATTCCATACTTTATTACACCCTTCCACAGCACATATTGTAGATTCGTTTAATCACTGAATGTAGGTTGATATTACAAAGTATCTCCTAAAGTACAGCCACAAAATACTTCATATTTAGATGCTGCAATGAAAGCCGTGCATAAAGGCATTTTACCACACTATGATAGACAATTCATCCTGCAATGGACCAAATTGCATTTTACTGAATAGGGTTGAAACTCAATCTGTGACAATATTACAGTTTAATGTTCATGCACTGTCATTCACCACAGTTCTCAGTTCAGCGTCGCTTAGATCATTTTTCTATCAGTTCACTGCATGCAAAATTGAAGAACACGGTGCCCCTCATCATAATGAAATCGGAAGTAATGCACGATGATTTAGCACAAATATTATTTCATGATGTATTATTCGGACAGAAAACCTGTTGAAGTGCCTGAAAATAAAAAGAGCTGCATGTTGGCAAAGTGCTACCGAATCCTGGAAGGGAAACAAATAAACTTCTGGAAATACACGATGAGGTAATCGTTTCTCTCGAAAATCAGTGACTTACCGAGGGGCACCGATAGCAGCGAGACTTCAATTGGAAATGACAAAGAATGAGGCAATGACTGGTTCGTGCATCTTCCTTCAGAAACTGCAGGAGTTGTTGTCGCCATCGAGGTTTGCTCTGTCACACATTGAAATGGTCCCTCATTTATTCAGTGTGATAGTCGCAACAGGGACAATTAATGTAGAGTATGCGCCCTACTAACATTTCGCTGAACAAAGAGATTACCTAATTGCTTCATGTCATCCAGCACCGTGAATACTTCCCTTTGGGGACAGGCTCGCTGTAATTTCATTGGTTTGTGCAACTTCACAAAATATGACGTTGAGTCTTTAGGTCTGAAGTCGAGAGAGGAGGGAAAGGTCTGTCAATAAATCCAAATAAAAGACTTGAGATGATGTGAAAAAATAAAATCCAGAGGATTCAGGGCACTGCAGAGAATTACAAAACTGCCATAACAGTTGGATGACTTTGTAATGATAAAATGCTCAGCAAGAACATGATCGCTACCTGCTACTTTTCAATATAAACTACATAGTTACAGAGACACGGCTGAAACGGCACGCACTGCTGCCACAAAGCATCCGGAACCAGGGTTCGATTCCTGCCAAGGGCAACTGTATGTTTGGAGTTTGCACATTCTCCCTGAGTTGGCGTTGGTTTCCTCCCAGGCCGAGATTGATAGGTTCTTGTTGTCTAGAGGAATTAAGGGCTACGGGGAGAATGCGGGCAAGTGGAGCTGAAATGCGCATCAGCCATGATTGAATGGCGGAGTGGACTCGATGGGCCGAATGGCCTTACTTCCACTCCTATGTCTTATGGTCTTATGATCGCTACCTGCTACTTTTCAATATAAACTGCGTAGTTACAGAGACACGGCTGAAACGGCACGCACTGCTGCCAAAAAGCATCCGGCACCAGGGTTCGATTCCTGCCAAGGGCAACTGTATGTTTGGAGTTTGCACATTCTCCCCGAGTTGGCGTTGGTTTCCTCCCACAATCCAAAGACGTGCAGGTCAGGTGAATTGGCCATGCTAAACTGCCCATAGTGTTAGGTGGGGTAAATAGAGTGTAGTGGAATTGGTCTGGGCGTGTTACTCTTTGCAGTCACAGTATGGACTTGTTCGGCCGAAGGGCCTGTTTCCATACTGTAGGGAATCTCATCTAACATGTTATCTTTGGTCGTGCATGAACGTAAACGTTAGAAGAGAAGTCCAACCTCGAGTCAGCTGTGCTATTTGGTACGATGGTGGCTGACCTTCTTAATAAGACTCGAGAAATCCGACGTCATCCAGTAAAAAGGAGCTAACTTGATGAGAACTGCATCCACAAACGTTCATTCGTGAGTAATAGACACTCAGGTGACAGAGCTATATTCTGCGGCTGCAAATGTGCTTGAACAGGTTGGATCACTCTTCTCCAGAAAACATGGAAACAGAAGGTGACTGAACAGGGATGCTTTAAATGATGCCCTTGTTAAATGAAATTAATTCGGAAAATCATTTTTATTCGCAACTCAGTGACAAAGTTTACTAGAAGAACAAATTGAGATGTTGAGACAAATGCATTCTTGTAACGGCACCTTTGAACAGAAAAGAAACGCTCATACAAGCAGTCGATGGAACATGGAAGCAAAAGAAAACTGTCAATATGTCATTCGTTGTAAAGTGGAGAGTGGTTCATGTGAAGCACACACATTTGCAAGGTCAAATTAGGTAAATGTCCTGCGCCTGCTCTGTAGATTCTTTTTAATATAAAGTTCAGAAAACGCTAGGCCCGGACAAGACGGGAGACAATTAAACAATTGACTGGAGGGAATTGGGATGGTCATATACGCTGAAGAGGAATTTCCCACTGAGGAACAGTAAAACCGCAGCTGAACCAACACAAACTGAAACCAACCGACAACTCAGAGACTTTGGAACAAACTCCCACGATGGCACAAACCACAAAGAGAACAAAGTATTGGTAGAAATAAAAAGAAATTGACTGTGAACATTCAAAATAGTTTGAAATCGATGATATCGAGCCTCCTTATGGCCAACAATAGACAAAAAAGGACCGATTGAACATTACCTAAATTGTTGACATGTCAAAATTTCTGATCTCTGACAGTCAGTGTGCAATTTTAATGAATTTATACTTTTGATTAAATTTTCCTGTGAGCAGTTCCGGATAGAACTGAAGTGGACCTCTCTCAGAAACGTGCCTTTTGGAAATGAAACGTGCCGCTGATGTCTGAATGTATATTTAGAATTATGTTTCTTCAGAAAAGATTATGAAATGAAAACTAAAAACACGCACTCACACAACACAGAGGAATGCTACTCGATATGCATGCAATCCCCACCCATGAAGCTGGGACCCAGTTAGTCCTCAAGCTTTTGATTTTTCTCAATAATCCAACGTGCATTTCTCGATCAAATAATAATTCAATTAGAAGACATGAGTTAATGACGAATCTGCTCATGTTATTCACCTCTTGTGTAAAATGTCACATGCCATCTCCTTAACTGATTGACTTTCTATTAACAGTTTGCAAAGAAGAAACAAGTTATGTTCGACCTGCTTTACTTAAAGCTAGAATTCTTCCGTGAATATGATGTTTCCTTATAAACAGTACATTGTCAAGCAAGAAATACTATTTAATCTGGCAGATTCTGGATAAAAACAATACCGCTCAAACTCACCCAAATCCCGACCTCAGAGTCCAGCTCCTCACGCGTCCACCAACATGATTGTGTACAGCTGTCTCTACGCTCTGTGACACTGATTGTCTGTAACCGTACCATGTTCAGCGTCTCATGCAGGTTTCTCCGTGCTCTGTGTTACTGTGTCTATCACAGTATAATCTACCACGAGCAGACTTCTTTTTGAAAGCTTTCTTTGTGCTGTGTATCATTATGTCTGCAATCACCCCATGTTCATGTATTTTGAGCTGTCTCCGCGATCTGTGGCACTCTGTCTGTAATTCCCAGCATGTCCAGGTTTTTGTGCAGCTCTCTCCGTACTGTGTACCACTGTGCGGGCTGAGCGCCACGTAATGCACAGTAATACACAGCGGAGTCACTTGGTTGCACTTGCGAGATCATTAACCAAGCGATTTTCGCCGCAGCATCAAGAGAAGCAGAAATTCGCCCGCCTGCAGCATTTTCTTTATTCTGCTCTCCTGAGGTGTGCCTTTGAAGCATGTATTTCGGAGCTTGTCCTGGGGACTGACAGTACCAGTAAACTGTGTACTGGCAGAACCCTGTGTATTCACAGCTTAATGTAACAGTGTCACCAGCAGCAGAGGTTTGTTGGTTTGGACTCCGGGACACGAGGGAACCGAAACCTGTGGGATGACATGCAACGCTTATTCAGCCTTTGTTGAAAAGATAACTTGCAAAGCACAGTAATTATTCTGTTCATTCTGTTGACATTATGTTTGAATCTGTTTTGTTCCAGCGGAATATGAAGAACTGAGGCGTTAAGGTGACATTTTCTTTTACATATCTTCTTCTTGTGACGTGCAATACATTGCCAAAACGGGTGCTGGAATCTGATTTAACAATAAAGTTCAAATGGGGAATCGACAGCAGCCGAATCAGGCAGACAATGAAGGGCTATGCGGAGAATGCAAGTCCAGTAGGGGCAATTACAAAAGATTCTGAAGAAGGCAGCATTCACATAATCGGCGGACAGACAAACTCCAGTCATTATCTTGGAAGCTGGAGGGCATATGTTTAAGGTGATAGGGGAATGATTTAACAGGGAGTATTTTGCAGAGAGCGTGGTGCGTATGTGAAATTAACTGCCATGTGTAGTGATAAGCACTTAGAGACGAGTACAGTGAAATCAGGAAAGAATCATTTGGAAACGTATGACAGGCAGGAAATGTTAAAATAGATACAGGCCAAACACAGCCAAATGGAAAACGTCAGTTTGGGTTCCTGATCAATTGCATGACACTATAACTCCATAATCAATTTCCAAAATTAACCACCCAGAAGTAACCAAACGATGTTGTGACACCATGGACAGCAGGATCCAAAATAGGGCTTGATCAACACCGATTAGTTCAATCATGGTCTGCACGTTTCCTCTGTTCATGAGAGCATACACGACTTTTGATCAAACCTTTCCCCAATTTGGTCACTTTCTTCTCCGACTTTCCTTTGCGCCTTTTTGTTTTCTTGCAATCATGGCAACTTGCACCAATACCTCAGCTGTCTGTTGAGTTCTGTCTGTCCTGTTTCTGGGATTGTTTGCCTGTTATGCACTGGGCACTATCTTTCAGATCTCCCTCAATTTCAGTTACTTTGATTGAATTATTGTATTCTGGGTGGAAATCTTTTCAGTTTTACATTAAAAATGAAGGCAAGGTCATTCAGCCAAACGGATTTATGGCTGTATATTTGTGCCAAAGTTCACTTCTGCCCGAAATCTAATTGACGTTGCTCATTCAACACAATGTGTGGATATATTCCATTCTCCTCCCTGTGATTTCAAAACGTTCTATAAATGACTCAATACAATGTGCTCCAACTTCTCTTGTGGCAAGTTCCACATTTTGCACATTTCTTCACCTTCATTACTTTATTTGTTCTGCTAGGGGCCTATGAATCTCATTTCAGTCTCGTCCATCCCAGTTTCGAGGCCATCGTATTTAAGACTTGCGTGCAGTGTCTTCATGCTTCGTTTTTACCCCAATAAAATAGAACCAGTGAAAACAGTTAACGCTTGGGTCTGCACTGCTTTCTGAGATACAGAATGCCACTAATTCAAGACAATCGATCGTCTGAAAAACATTCTGCTCTTCGTAGTCCAAATTGCTGTTCCTTAATCGCAAATTGTGACCATTGGATAGACTTTCCTTTTGGAGAAAATTCTATCTAATGTCAACCCATTAAAGTTCTATATGCTCAAATTAGAACACTCCTGCTTCTTTGAAACGATAAGTAATGCAGCTTAGGCCTCAGAATAGCTTCACAGAAGACAATAACGCTATCCCAAGGGAATGCCTGGTGAAGCTTAGCTTTACTTGCTCAAAAACAAATCGAGTCATTCTTAATTAAGGAGAACAAATTTCTAACTATCATTTCAGGCTAGAACCCCTTCCAGCCCTTCCCTCTGTATAACTCACTCAACAGCCTGATGGGGAGTTGTAAGTTGATCGATGGCCCAGAAATTGTCAAATATTCCTCTCGATGAATTGTTACTTGCTGTCTCGAACGAACATTCTTCAGTTTGAACTGGTTCCAATTAGCACCTTCATTACAACAAATCGATTTCTCAAAATACCTACATTAAATAAACCAAAATTCTTTCCCAAAAGTTCACGTTTAATTCGGAGGCTGGTAAAATGGAGATAGGATTGGTCAGATGAATACATACATGAAAGGAATTGAAAAGAAGTAGCAAGTCGATCATTCCTGACACCCATTCCTCAAATAGGATAATTCATCTTGACATACAGCCAGTCCTCTTATACCTGAGGTTCGCTGAGTAGTGTTTCTGATTTTCTTGTGGGTTAAATGTTTCTGTTGAACTTTCGGAATTCGGGCTTGAATCTCTGCCTGGTACAAAGTTCTTTCGTATAGACCTAAGCCACAGACGGAGCTCCGTCAGTAGCAGGTAACTCGGAGGATCGGTTCCAGGCAGTCGGCATTCCTTCATTTAAGCACCTGTTCGCCATGTTGGTGGTATCCCTCTCCTGACCCGCTGGGCCCTTGATACCACAGGTACAGTGAAACCGCTGACTCAGGGCGAGGTGTCATTAATTTATTTCGCCTGAGGAAACAAAGACCTGACACCCATATTCTGCTGACACACAACAACAGCATTGGAGCAGAAGCGATTTATTTCTAAGATATTTGTTTACTTTCTTTTCGTTTAAACTAACAAAAATGAATCGATTGTTCAGCAACATAAAGAATAGCAAGATGGAATGCAGATTCACTTACCAGCTGTGATAGTCACCGCCGTTCCGGATCCATCTACATGGTCATAACGACACAGCAATACTCCTCTCAGTCTCCTCTGTACAAGAACCAATGGTACCTCAAAGCATCAAAAAATCATCAGCACGCCGCTTGAACATACTAATTATTCACGAGATTTAGATAAATAGACCACGTCCTCTGTGTCCAAGTGCCCTTTGGCTCAAGCTAATCTCTTGTTCTTCTCTCAAATGGCACAGGAATACATGAGGTGGATTTCCACTTCATATCAGCGAAGAAGAATCGAGTAAGGAAATTAGTGCTTGCTGAGGATGGTAAAGAGATCAACCTGAATTACAGCGAAGTGAACTTCAAGCTGACAGTGAACTATTGGGGCTGCAAAAAATTATAATTTAATTGTAAAGTTGTATGTGATCTGACTTCTTTCACTGTGGTTTGTACCAAAAAGACACAGTGCTATAAGTCTGTGTAAAACGTCCAAGGACTTGTTGGGAGTTGGACATGACAGCTGAACTGCAATCCCGATTCCAGTTGTGAGACTTGTCACGTCAGTCTCCTTTAATTGTGATCAGTCATTCCTAATTCCGATTCACCCACACAAGCCTTGAAAAAAGATATCACCATCAGAGCGGACCTGTTATCAGTGAAACACACATCTTAAAAACAATAATCCAGTCTAACTGCAAATTAGTTGACTTGCAGCTGAGAGGCAGAAATGTGGGATTTTCTGGGCAGATTGGCTCAGCTGTCAATTTGTTTCTGTAATAACCTCCAGTGAGAGTTTTTGAGCGACGGGAAGCCGACGCCTGTCACTGTGTGTGTAGTACCAGTACCGAGCTTTACAGTAATAGGTGGCGGTGTCTTCAACTCTGACATCCCGAATTTCCAACGAAAATAAATTTTGTGCTTTATTTGTGGACATAACGAATCTCCCGCCACTGGAGATCCGCTCCCATTCCGTTGCTGTCCGCGTTTGTCTAAAGAAGTGTCCACTCTCAAAATAATAATCATAACCACCTTTAAAAACACAGTTGATGGTGAGAGACTGACACTCCTTCTTACTAACCGTTACTGGCCTCTGTGTCACTGACTGACTGAAATAACCTGGAAATTAAACATAGAAAAATGAGCGGACATTAGAACTGACCGACACAAAGCGGTTAAAACTGCAGACCACCCCTGTAACGTGGACAAAATCGGCAGCAGTGTATTTTAATTTTCATGCAATGTTTGTTTCTGTGATCGATACTCACAGCGTAAACCAACACACAGGATCAAACCATGGAGGGTGCCCATCATTCCCGTGTTCAGAGCTGATAGTTTGATGATGGGAAGACAGATTATTCTGGGATTTTCTTTCGTGACGTGTACTGAAGCATTTCAGAAGAATTGGGTTGTTTTGCAGTGTCCACGAGGTGATTAATGAGTCCCGTGGAATCAAGGTCTCTGGGCGTGCACTGCTTGAATAAGTAGGTTTTGAGGAGGGAACGTACAGTTTTATATCACTTCACAAGCTCTGTGAGCTAGATATGTAGCCACCTCCCACACTCGCGCAATGGACAATGGGAGGGGTTTGGGTTGAAAGTGAGGACATTTTCTGTCAGCCATCGTGCAATCCTTCTTGGCCCGCAGTAATGAGCTGGGTACCCGATCCATGTTTATTTAGTCATATATGTTGAGCAAAGAGTTTGGAGGTATGATGCTGCAAGGAGTCAAAAACAGCGTTCCCCACTCCACTGTCCCAAGCATCAGTTTCTTTAACTCACCCCCACCTCATGTTAATTCAATAGTGCTGGTGATTATTTAATGTCGAGCACCTCTTTGGGACCCAAGTCAAACATCTGATCAGGAAACCTGAACCTTAAAGCACGTGGCTTCACTCAGCCATGCAACTGAGGTCAGGATGACAAAAATGATATCGTCCAGTCAGAATTCTGTGGTGAACGCACAGAACTTACATGATGAATTAACTTTCTCAGACATTTAAACAAACCGTTTCCACAACAGTCCTTTCTGACTGCTGTCATAATTTAACCCGAGAAAGATTTTTCATGTTTTAATAAGGTTATCGACTATTCATCCATGCAGTAGAGGATTCAGATGGAATTTAGTGTCGGGACAATCCGACCCTTCAAACAATTAGTCTGACGAAGTATCATTGCTCTCCCTCTCTGGACGAGGGTTGAGCGCTGGTTGTGGATTCTGAAAGTTTTTCATCTACGACTTTACCAATAGCTAACGATGTGTGATCTTTTGTGAATGTTCCTATATGTGTTCTATGACTGCACTTTGATTATTTCCCCTTTAACCTCTGCTAAAACCTCTTCTGGGTGAAACACGGAGATTCAGACTTTTTAAATGTTTGTTAAAGTGAATCCCTATCCATTGCACAGGTGGATTCAGCTGGCGTTCACTTTACAACATGTCAATAAACAAGAAGATTGTAAGATTATTAAAAGACCAAGTGCATGAGGAAGTCGGCAGTGCTGGTAGCATTCACAGAGACAGAGACAGTTAATACTCCAATTCCAAAGATTCACCTTTGAAACGTTTTCTACAAATGCTGCCAGATGTACTGAATCTCTCCAACACTTGAATGTCATCAGTTCAGATCTCCAGTGTCCGCATATTTTGGGCTGTGGGGCCACGTACGTAGAACACCGATTACAGACACACCTCATTGCCGATTTTGAATACCCTACTGTTGAACTGCCTGGACCCTGAAATCTAGAATTTTCTCCCAAAATATTTGCAAACCTTTTATTTTGTTTTCCTCCTTGAAAACACTCACGACAACTGATCGCTTTGGCCAAGCATCCGGTCATGTGATTAAATATGACCTGAAATACCTGTGAAACTCCGAGACGCTTTGGTACGTGAAAGCTCTCGCCATCAAGTTGTTGCTGAGTGAGAACTTATCCCTGATGAATAAAAGAGGCCGTACCAATATATGTCCAAAGAGACAGGTTCCTTCAAAAGAGCTGGAATTAAGTGATTGTATTCAGGCAACTGTACTCTGTCAGAGCTATGATGACAGAGCAAGGAGACTGTAGTTTAATGTTCCTACCCTGTTGTCAAGATCGTGTAACAACAGCTTTGTTGAAGAACGAGGTGAGGCAGTACTGGACTGAGGAGTCATCAAAGGCCTCCGTTCTTTGCTGTAACTAGGCTGTAGTTTTGTACGAATATCATTGCATTTCTTTGCACCCGAAAAACATGTCCGAGTTATGAATGTGTTGTATCTCACAGGGACGATGCAGATGTTCTGAAGAAGAGCCACTGAACCTGATGCATTGACTCTGGGCCGAAGGTCTTCCTGTGAACGGTTTGGGAGATTCTGTCAATATTCTGGTGCTATTGTCAGAAAGGAATAACCCGATTATTCTTCTCCTGCCTCTCCTATTTCTCTCTTTCTATAGAGGCCAGTGTCTTACTTAACAATTCGTGATTCAATGGCAATACGATAGGTGTTCTTGGTCACGTTTTCCCAGTAATGTCCCCAGAAATGATCAGGTTCTTTCATCACAATTTCAAAACTTGCCTTCGTAATTTTGAATGTCCTCACTCTGATGCTTTTCTATTTAAAATCAATTCACAGGCAATGAAGAGGGAATGGAAATTGACAGACAGATGGAAAATTGAGTCAACCATTCTTGCAGAACTGGGAGTAGACTTCTAATTTTAAATTATTTGAACATTTGTCGGTTTTGGAAGATGTGAGGAAAAAGCCGCGTTCTCAGTGAAGAGAAACTGTGCTTGTCTTGCTTGTGTGGGCAAAACTTAATTCAAATGTCTGGTCCAGCAGAACGGACAATAAAGGATGTTGTATTTCAAATTGTATTCCGAAAGCAGAAAAATGATGTAGTATATAACAAGGGATTCATTTCCCGTTCTGGGCAGAAAATACTTTGGTGGTATCAAACTGAGCCAACTCTATTGACCTGCCAGAAGTGTAGAAGAGATTCATTCAGTCATTCCACCCTGCTGAAACATCAGCAAGTCCACACGAGGGAGAAACTGATTATATAACATTGACTACAATCTAAATTCCACCAATTTTCCACGTCTCTTCCGTTCTGGAGAACTGCTTTTCTCAATTAGAAACGTTTCTCTTGCACAGATACTACCAGGCATTCCGAGTTTCTGCAGCAATTTCGGTTTTTATTTCAGGTATCCAGGACGGGAATGTTTTGTGTTTTTTTTTGCCTAGGTGATATTAGAATAGGTGGCAGATATGTTGGTCCCGGAGGAATTCAATCAGGGGGGTATGTAAGGAGGAAAGGGATGCATTGAGGGGAGCACGTTGAGGAGGTAATTCCAGAACTTCTGTCATTTGCAACTGAAAAGAATGGCCCCCAGTCATGAAGCAATTTACATCAAGAACACACAACAGACCTGTATGAGATGAGTGCAGATACTTTCGAAGTTTGTGCTTCTGCAGAGATTACTTCGACAGGGTTTGTTTTTATCATGGAACTAAACAAAAATGCGAAACTTAAAATACGGTGGCTTCCAATCCCAGAACACTTATAGTTTCGGGAAGACACGTGCGCATTGTAGGACTATGTAAAGGAAGCTAAAACAAATGGAATTATTTTCATGATCACTGATATTGAAGATATTTATTGACATTGTCAGTGACCTTCTAAATTTTTGTGATATATCTTTTGAGTTTCTCCTACACCGTCATTAAAGGCAGTGAATTGAACTTTCGCAAGTCATTTGGTTAATGTACTGTTCCGCACGTCCCCCTAAAACTCCATCCAACTACCATTAAAATATACCACCAGGTCATCGATGTCCCCAATAAAAATAGATCAATTCACAGCAGATAAGTGGAAAGCTCTTTCCTGGTGACACACCTCCAGCCACAACATAAGGAACTGTTGTCTGCACGAGTGGAAACTGCGTGGTCGGTCTCACATCTTGCATGTCTCTGTGGACACCTTCTCAATGACCAATCTAAAATAGACCTTCTTCAAAGTAGTTAGATTAGATTAGATTAGATTAGATTCCCTACAGTACAGGAATAGGCCTTTCAGCCCAACAAGTCCACACCGGCCCCCCGAATAGTAACCGACACTGACCCATTCCCCTACATTTACCCCTCATGCACCTAACACTATGGACAAGTTAGCATGGTCGATTCACCTGATCTGCACATCTTCGGATTGCAAAATGTTTCATTCTTTGTATATGCCAAGACATACAACAATGTATTATAAGATATGAATGAGATCTCATTTGTGAATTTGTTGCTGTGCGACCAGATTGAACGACAATGAATCCTTTCCCACATTCAGGGCATAGGAACGACGTTGTTTTCGTGTGAAGACGCTGAAGCATCAGCAGTTCAGATGAATTAGTGAAACACTTCCCCCACTCAAGACAGGAGTGTGGTCTACTCACAAGGCGAATCGTTGGTGTGCCGAACGTTCGGATGAAGTGGTAAATATTTTCCGACACTCACGGCGGAGGAATGGTGTCGCGTGGTGTGAACTCGCTCATGTACAGCGAGTTGAGATGATCACTTGAATCTAGTGCTATAGTGAGATAAGAAAAACTGCCTATCGTCATTATGAACACGTTGATGAAAATTCAGTTCATTCGAACTTTTTAGAAATACTCACATTTTGGATATTTAAAAAGTCTCTTTTCTCCTCAGTGTGAAACCGCTGATATATCAGTACATGTGAACACCCAGTGAATTCCTTTCCATACTTCAAACAAATGAAGGGCCTCTACTCAGTGTGACTGCTTCAATATATTTCCAACTCGGACGGGTATTTGAAACCCTTTTCACAGTCTCTGGCGCGGGTGAAATTGAATCTGTCCAGTTTGGATGATCTTTTAAAGGCTTCTCCACACTCAATACATTTTCGTTTAATTGCGCATTTATTGGTTACATGCCTATTGAATAGCCTTTGCTACACAGCCAAGTTAGCTTTGCCATCTTTCGAAACTTTCGTTCTGCTTCTGAAACTTATTTATTCGTTTATCCCAGAACAGTCCAAACTTACCCTGGTTACCATTGAACAACCAACTTCATGTTTGTCAACAAATGTCTTTTCCTTGGGAATCTCAATTTCTTTCTCTGTTTTGTCATCAAAACAGGTTTGGCTTTGCGACCACTGTCTCCACCATTGATGGTTCGTACCTTAATCTTGTCAGAACTATTTCTGCTTGAAAGCAATACAATGTTCACCCATCATTTTGATTGCAATTTATCTGGCTCCAATCCATTCATAACCATTGAAATTGGCTCTCCACCCAGTGGCTCTTATTCTTAGTTGCAGCCTTTGCCGACAGACAGAATAAATGACCATTTGTCATCCAACTTCAAAACCAATGATGTTCAGACATGATGAATTTCACGACTCTGTGTCGTATCTTGATGTGACAGATGAGCTCAGCTTCTCAGCTATCAATTCCCTGCTTCAAATGTAATGCAGAAAAAAACGTAATTAAAACCTTCAATACTTGTTCAGAATAGAAATGCAGAAGTGACAAATATATCTCTTGAGTAAATGTGCAATACTTCAAATGCTGGAGATCTGAAATGAAGGAGTAACATAGCTGGCACAGCAGCATGTGTAGAGAGGAAATTAGGATTAACATTTCAAGTTCAGCCTCTCTTCTGCATTGTTGGACTCGCTGCTTTTCCCTCAAAAGATTCTACCTGACTTGAGTTTCTTTGCACTTCCAGTCTTCCTTCACTATTCCTCTTGGTTTAAATTCCCTGTGGGTAAATCCCCTGCAAAAAGATTTTATAAACTCCATCCCTGTCCATTTTGCATATATATTCTCTCTGAACGCAGGATTGGCGTACTCACATGCTGTTGGCTTATGCGCCCCACCAAAGAAGATGTCAACTATTAGTCGGGGTTTGTCGCTGAGACACGTGGCAGAATCGCTTCAGGTTAGTTCAGTGTCAGTGTAGGACCATGAGCGTCTTTTTCGAGGTTCGAGGTCTGCACTCGGTGTTTGTGAAAGCTCCAATCTCGCGTAAGCACCTCCAATCACTCTCCCACATTCTGCTTTCTTTCACATTTAGCAGAGACCAAGTAACCTTATTGTGCATGCGCCCTTCACAATACTTACGGCTCATGATCAAGCCGGTATTGCATTGTTCATGAACCTATTGCTATGGTCTGGACATGGACAGGGGATATTGCGAGATATTCCGAGATAAAAGCTTATGTTTTTAAGTTTGATTCCGCGTAGTTTCAGGGCATATGCAGAGTTTGCGTTTATTAACGCATTTTCCTTACCCAACAAAATCTCGGCTTACAGTCTGGCCTCTGATACGTTTTGTGAAATAATAAAAGCGCAATAAAAAAGGCGTGTGGATGGTGCATGAAAGTCATTAGCTGCCAGAGAACGTTTTGGAGACGGTTACCATTATGACATTTAAAAGTCATTTGGATGGTTACATGAATAGGAAGGGTTTAGACAGATACCGATCAAATGCCGGCAAATGGAGCACAATCTATATGTGACATCTGCTTAGCATGAACAAGTCAAGCCAAAAGATCCGTTACTGTGCTGTGTAACTCTATGTATGATTTTAAGAAGTTGATTTCAAATTTGATATCCATTTTAAGACAATTTTCAAGTCAAATATGTCTTAATTTATATCAGTCG
Source organism: Chiloscyllium punctatum (assembly GCF_047496795.1). NCBI lineage: Eukaryota > Metazoa > Chordata > Chondrichthyes > Orectolobiformes > Hemiscylliidae > Chiloscyllium > Chiloscyllium punctatum. The sequence continues at coordinate 10,390,868 of NC_092774.1, forward strand.
ACGTTCAACATTATCTCCGTTCATATACAACGTGTTGTGGTGGCTGTGATCGAGAAAATTGAAAGTCAGGTTGGCTGCTGCTTTTCAAAACCCTCGTTAAATCATAGAGGGAACATTAGGTATTGTTCTGGCATGGCACATTAGAGAGAATTCGTATTTACCCCCTCGAAGATTTCAGAGTAATTTGAAAATTGAAGTCGGTCAGCTCACTGTTAACTTCATGTCCACATTTACTTATCTGAAGCAATTATTATGACACACTTATCCTGTGATTATACTAAATATCTCATGAGTGGGCACTTCTTATCCGGTCGCTTGGATATCATTGTCATTGAAGACACTTGCCTTTTGCTTTTGCAATGCAATTATAAATTGGCCAAGACTTTCTTTTCTCTGTTTTGTGAATACCTTTGCTTCTTCTATTCCTTTCTGCTCTCTCGTCCATTTCAAGTTCATTTGGAATGATGAAAAAGACAGAATAAAATGCAGAGTGACCGTGGAATTTTGTGGCAATGGTGCAGACCGGCTGGACAAACCACTCTCTTTTCCTATCGTCACGATTCATTAATTTCACATCAAGAGTAAAGATGTGTATTTATGTCTTGGAATGGTAGTGAAATTGCTGTGTTGATTCATTACAAATTTCATTTAGAATTACAAAGTTTCACAATCCTTTGTGCGAATCAATGTTTCTCACTTCATTCCTAAATTGCTGACACCTTTTCTGGAGAATGTGAGCTCAGTTATCAACACTCCTGCCCCCAGGGAATGCCTTTCATGAACTCTAGTCTTAAACTGTCTTCGAAGTTTGACGTTTTCAAGATTTTACACGGGAAATTCGAGAGATGGATTGTCAGAGAGACCAAGACAGTGAGTACATGCGTCCATGTATTTTTGTATTTGCTTCTCTGTCTGTATGTTCCTTATCTCTGCTCCTGAGTATATATGTGTGTTTGTAAGTACGTGTGTTTGTATTTAGTGTGTATTCATAAGTGTTTCTACGTTTGTGTATGTCTCTATATCTGTATCTGTGTGCAATGGACTGTGTTGTTTCAGAGGTTTGATCAAAGAAACGTTTCAATATCCCTTTCTCTTTCCGGTCTCACTTGCTGTTGAAGTGATGAAATTTTACTGCTCGCCTTGAGGTTTGTCTCGATACGTGTGTGTGTGTGTGTGTGTGTGTATGTGTGTGTGTATGTGTGTGTGTATGTGTGTGTGCATGTGTGTTTGCATGTGTGTGTATGTGTGTGTATGTGTGTGTATGTCTGTTATGTGCCTTTGTGTGTATGTGTGTGTGTATGTGTGTGTGTATTTTTGTCTGTGTGTGTATGTGTGTGTATGTGTGTGTGTGTCTCTGTTAGTGTATGTGTGTGTATGTGTGTGTGCATGTGTGTGTGTATGTGTGTGCATGTGTGTGTATGTCTGTGTGTGCATTTGTGTGTATGTGTGTGTGTGTGTGTGTGTATGTGTGTGTGTATGTGTGTGTGCATGTTTGTGTGTATGTGTGTGTATATCTGTGTGTGCCTTTGTGTGTATATGTGTGTGTATGTGTGTGTATGTGTGTGTATTTGTGTCTGTGTGTGCATGTGTGTGTGTATGTGTCTCTGTTTGTGTATGTGTGTGTATTTGTGTCTGTGTGTTTATGTGTGTGTGTATGTGTCTCTGTTTGTGTATGTGTGTGTATGTGTGTGTGCATGTGTGTGTGTATGTGTATGTGCATGTGTGTGTGTGTGTCCGTCTGCATGTGCATTTGTGTGTATGTGTGTGTGCATGTGTGTGTGTATGTGTGTCTGTGTGTATGTGTGCATATGTGTGTGTATTCGTCTGTGTGTGTGCGTGTGTGTGTATATGCATGTGTGTGTGTGTATGCGTGTGTGTGTGTATGTGTGTGTGTATGTGTGTGTGTATGCGTCTGGGTGTGTGTGTGTGTATGCGTGTGTGTGTGTGAGTGTGTATGTGTGTGTGTGTGTGTGTGTGTGTGCGAGTGTTCGCACGCACATTTGAGAGATCATCTCTGCCTTCAATGGGAAAGTCTTTATCCTGGAGGGACTTTTGAATGAATGACTTCCAACCTGATGAATAAGAGACTCAGAATGTCTCTCTCTCTCTCTCTCAATCTACACGTCTGTCATTCGTCTTCTGTTTATACTGATACGGCGACACCCTCTACTGGCTTCCCCATGCCACTGTTTTGTATTTGCCATGATTCCGGTTCTTCCAGTGTTTCATTATTAGAATCATGTGACATTTCGATGTTGTTCGAATGAGTGCTGCAGTTATTTGCCTCACAGTAAGTGTTTACTGTCACAAAACTGCTTCTTGGATTTTCTACAGCACCCATTGGTTTAATGGTTAAAGCATTCGAGACATTTCAAAAGGCCTGAAATACGATCTTTATTTTTCATTCCCTAAACTGGCAGCACCAATTTATTTCAAGAATATATTTATAAATACTATAGTTTGGCTTGAAGATGTATGATCGAATTGTGAACCATTTCAATTCTGCGTCTCTGAGAGGAGCAATATATTGCAGAGTGCATGAGTTCTGTTTTCAATGGTTTCACCTGGAACGAATGGTTCACATGATCAAACTCAGAGGAAAAGCAATATCCCAGAAATCTCCAGAATTTGTCACTGGTAAAGGCAGTATTTTCCCCTCCTTAATTGCCCCTTGAATTTTGTGCATTACAAAATATATTAGGAGGTCGGTTAAGCATCAGCCACTTTGTCAGGTCTGGAGACAAATGCGCACCAGGGAACACTGGCAATATACTTCCTCGAAATGAAATCAAAGGTTGTTTTTTTTTTAAAACATACCAATTGATTACTGTTTCACGTCCGCCATTATCGTGAGAAAGTATTGAAGGAGAATGGCAAGAAAGTGCAAAACAATGAGCATGTGACACAGCATGTAAATAACAGTTTAAATCATAATTCAGTGAAACGTGAAGGAATTATGATTGCCCATCCTTTGACATCAATGGTTATGCAATCCAATCATCTCGAGAACAGGCCCGGAAAATTCATCATCTGTTCTTGCCCTTCCAGAAATTGCTCATTTTAAGGCATTGCAATTTTCATACCGATCCACCAGAGGGTGCTCTACTCACACTCACTGTTATCATCTCCGTCTTTGTCTAATTATGGATTCTTTAAGTTACCGTCACCACTTGCCGTCCCACTTACTTTTGTGTCATCTGTAAGCTTGTCAGTTGTGCGTTCACTTTAGTCAGGATTTATTCGGTGTGTTAATTTGTATCTCTGGTCTTTCACCATTCCCTTTCACATGAAGATGTTTGCACCGCAACATTTTAAAAAATGGATCAGTTATCCTTGTATGGGTGCTCGTGGGAATGGTGATATTTACATCTAATAGTGCCTGACAATATGACGGCGAGCAAGCGTTTGGACACACTGCATCTGACATAGAAACATAAGATACATTTGCGATGATTAAAGGTAAAGTTAAATGCAATCTGCTTTTGACAATCTGCTTTTGCTCTATAGTATGAAAGCAGGTCATGCAGCCGATGGAAACCAACCCTACCCTATCCTGTCCCATTCCATTAACCAAGCATTTCCCACGGCCCATCCACATAGCTTGCACATCATTGAACTGTGTGCAAATACCTGGAGCGCAGCAAGAACGTGTACTCTCCTAAAATCGTTCACCCGAAATTGGAAGAGAAGTTCCGACCCTAGTGCAGTGTGACAGGCTTGCTAACCACTGAGTTACCATTGCAGCCAATGGAGTTTGCCACCACATGCCAAGAAAACAGCATTTGATTCTGCCATTACATACGCTGAAGTTTTTTCAATTATTTATTGATGTAGTTATTTTATTCCAAATCTCTCTGACCCACTGGCCTTCCATCACAGTTGCAGGGAACTCTCATCGTTTGAGAGCATCTGGGGAACGCCAGTTCTGATCGTCAAACAACATGAACTACTTTACTTTTCTAGCGTTGAATGCAGAAATAATGACCGTTTTGGGACAACATTTGGTTTAAACTCTTGTCAGTCGCGTGTTGTAAGATGAATAAATTGACTTTGTTGTTCAAACAAATAACAAAGAACTGCATTTACTAGATATCTGAAAGCAAAGTGAAATTACTTGGAGAAAATCAGCCAGCCTGGTAGTATCCGTGAAGAAAAAAGAACAAAATCAACGTTTCAGTGACCGATCAATTACCGTTTTTCTGATTCGTGTTCATAGTCATGGCATGAATTGAGGATCCCACGAGCTTAAAAGTGGCCCATTTGAAGAATGAATCAGCTCCAAGTTCCCTGGCTGTCACCTGATGTCTTTGCCAGTAATGAACCAATGAGCAGAGATCCGGAAATTACTCAATTGTTCCCAACTCTTCATGAAAACAATTTTAATTTCGTCCAGTTCTGCTCATATTCAACGTGATATCTCAGCAAACATGCCGTCTCGAACTCTCTGCTCATTACTCACGGCTGCAGCTCTTCTCACCGGTAGGTCCACAGCTTGTTGAACATTATGCGTCAGCTGTTTGCCGGGATACAGATTGATTCGCGCTGTTCTTGCACCACAGAGGCAGGAACACATTTTCCACAGATGAAAATAATCTAGGTCTAAACGTGTCCCAACTCAGCAAAGATTGGAAGAAATTAGCGACTGTTCTTGCAAAATGACAGTGGAAGAGTTAGGCTGGGAAGCCACACAGGACTGAAGCGACTGAAATGACTGGACAAAGGCCGGACTTTTAAACTAACCGACTGTTTCCAGGTGTCCACTTGGAAGGGAATTGGGAAATCACCTCGTAAAATGCGTGGCCTGTGTTTCTTTTTTTACAAAAACTTTTTATTTCATGTGTTAAAATCTTGTTGGTCCCAGTCGCTGAGTTGTACGAGTTGGATTCTTTTCCAGCTTCCCTCCCTCTTCTTTCCCTGTTTACTGATCAACGTGAACGGGCTGCATCTGGGCAATAAAAATCATGAATCAACTTTCAAAATTTACTCTCACACTTGGTTCTTACAGGGCGCTGTTATGCAGATTCTGTCTTACAAAGACCCGCCGTAATGGCAGTGAATGAGCGGGATGATGTCCAGTTATTCTGTAATTACACTGCTACAACAAGCAGTGATCCTTTCCTGTTCTGGTACCGGCAGCATTCCAGCGGCTCCATGGAATATCTCCTGAAGAGAAACCAATATATCAGCACCACAGACAGACTTCCAGGAGACCGGTTTTCATCGAAATTGGATCATGTGAACCGCACTGTCCAGCTGAATATATTGAAAACAGAACTTTCAGACTCTGCAGTGTATTACTGCGCACTGAACCCCACAGAGACTCGGAACTGGGCTGACCCCGGACAAAAACTGTCAGAGAACAGTTGAACATGATAGCACGTCAAGGAAACAGTGAGATCAGAGGAAGCTCTGAAGTGGTACCCGCATTCACACTGATATCACATACTTCAAGTTCGAACAGGAAACTTTAATGATTAATAATCTACTATTAATATGAACTAATACCTCTAGCTCAATATATTGCATATAAATAATTTGTTTTGTGTGTTTTGAGATATCCCAATTTATTTCACTGTTCCAGTGATGCTGTTGTGCAGAGAATGCAGGAAAAAGTTTCGGTTGAAGAGAATTCTCCAGCGACATAGGGAATTTCAGTACTCGTTTGATATACAATAACCTGTCACATATTTCTAATAATCAAACACTTGTGCAACGAGAACAGCGTCAACCACATTGCGGGTTTTTCAGTATTACCGTGTTATGTCTGTATTTGCAACTGCAGAATGGTGAACGATAGGTTCAGTGATCCAGTATCAGGCAGACCTGGTTCACATATCAATATGAAAGGGGGTTCTAATTTATATCTTAACAATAATAACCAATCAAAACATATTGTGATGACTGACTCGTGACTCTGAGCCGTCCAATCACGTGAAGCTTCTGCGGTCAGTCTGGATGGAACTGAGCATTTTTCATCCTTCACATAAAGGTTACCTTCTTTGCCAGCGGGTCACTTCTAGAAAGTTAAGTTCTATAAAGACCGATGGTTTCCTGTTCATCCTCTGGCGACTGTTGAGAATTACATGAACCCATTTTGAAACTGAGTCATGAAAGAGACATTCCCGATTCTGGAATAAGGACGCTCGTGGGACTTGGCACCATTCTGGAGTTAATACATTCTGCACAGTCAGAGTAACTCTTCCGTTATAGAAGAGATGAAACCTCTTCATGAAAAACATGAGCAGTCATGCACGTTCATGGTAACCAGTTGCATGGATAGTTTTTAGGAGCGCTCAGTCATTGTCTCAGTACGCCAGTGTGCAGTGATGGAAAACAGTGTCTGACAACTCAGTAACACCAACAGCAATAATGTCGTAACTTCTTGTTGATTGAGTCAAGACATTGGAGCGACAGTTAGAATCAGTAATAGAAGAATGCAGCACAGAAACAGGCCCACGGGTTCTTCATGTCTGTATGATAGAATGATGAAAATGTTTCTTGTAACTGAAACTTGGCTGAAATGCACTACAGGCACAATTTCCACTTTGTGCGTTAAAATTTCTTCGTAGAAGTTATTGGGAATGCTGAACAGTTATGACGGTCGTCAGAAAGCAATTACGCAGAAAATGCATGTCCATACAGTGAATGACTCCTGTAGTGAAAGCAAAATATATTGTCAGAAGGTTTACAAGGATGTGAGAGGGTTGGAGAGTTTGAGCTGTTGTGAGAGGCTGAATAAGCTGGAACTGTTTCGACTGGAGCTTTGGAGGCTGAGGTGTGTACTTACAGAGGTGTATAAAATCATTCAGGACACGGATAGGGCCATTGAATAAGATTCGAGAGTGGGGTGCTGGAAAGCGCAGCAGGTCAGGCATCATCCGAGGAGCAGGAGAATGGACGTTTCGGGCACAAGCCCTTAATCAAGAATTAGATTGTCTCAGTCCTGATAAAGGGCTAGTGCCCAAAACGTCGATTCTCCTACTCCTCTGACGCTGCATGACTTCTGTGCTTTTCCAGCACCCCACTCTCGAGTCTGATCTCCAGCATCTGCTGATCTCACTTTATCCTCATTGGATAAGATCACTTCCCCCGCGTGAGGGAATCCATAGTTGAAGGATATAGGTTTAAGGTGAGTGGGAAAAGAATTAAAAGGGACCTAAGCGACAACTTTTTCATGCAAAGGGCTGCATGTTTATGGAGTGAGCTCTGCGAGGAGGTGGTGGAGGCTGAAACACTTGCAAAATTTAAAAGAAACCTTGATGAATCTAAAGTGTTTAAAGGGATATGGGAAATATGCTTTCAAATGGAAATAAATTTGTTTGTGGTATCTGGTTGTCGTGGACGAATTGGCTCTCTTTCTTTGCTTTATATCAATGAGACTCTCTGAAAATAAGTTGTCCAATTTCTCTGAACGAGGTGAAAAAAATATAACTGGCTGCCACCAGAGGGCAGTAGTAGCATGAAATATGAACATTTACTTTTAAAATCAGTGGCAGCGACTCTGGAGAGAACTTGAGAGTGTACTTTTCATGACAATAAACCTAGAGCAGAATTTCATTAATAATCATTAGAGCACAATAGACAATAAGATGTAAAAGCAGAAAGTGCCCATTCAGTCCACCGGGATACTACATTTCAATGGGAATATGGATGACTTGAAGATTTTAAAACCCAATTTTCTGGTTTACTCCCATAACCCTTCACTCTCTTATGGATTAGACGTCTGTCTAAATCGGCAAAATGTTAGAGAAATGTTTTGTTTCACGGTTCACAACACTAGCTATTCAGAATTCGTGTATAATTATGTTAAGGAACCGACAATGATATTTCTAGATTTGTCTTCATTGCAAGTGGGTGTATGTAGCACGCCAAGGAATTGATTGCATTTGCACAAGACGTTGTTGAGAGCACACCAATGAGAGCTTCACAGTCATTTCCAGGTGCTAAGCTTTAACTCCACATTATGAGAATATAGGACCAAATACCTCCAGAGAGAATGAAGTGTCCATGACATCTAAAACCTAATCTGAGCAACTGGATTGCGAAAGCAGTGACGCTACCAAGATGCCACGGACTGCCAATTTGGTAAATGTACCTCCAATTGTATACGGATTTTGACTTTGTGTGTCAAAGAATGCAAAAGCATGATGGTAAGATTCAAACTCGGCGTAGTGTGGATGCTTTGGTGAGAACGTTGGAGTTTCTGGTTCTCCTCTAGTTTTGCTGCCTTTGCGGTGATTGTGGAGTTTGTGTGTTCAGAAGGTAATGTTGAAGAAGAAATTGAACAAATTAAAAACTGAAAACATCGAATTAACATGGGAGCTTGCAGTTCAGATAAATAATGAATACATTCTATGAACTCAGTTGCTTGTAAAATAAGTGTGATGCGAAGACTTTTTATGATTGCTTCACCTCAAGATCACTGAAGCCATTTTCCTCTTCTGATCGAATTTATCAAACAACAAAGTCTACTCCTCCCATTTTTATTAATCGGAAAGTAACATGCATACATTTAATTATTTTGTTCATACCCATAATGAGCAAGTTTCTGTCTGTCTCGGCTGCATGGATTTGTCATAATCAGTGAAATGCTGTTTTGAATGGGCCTCTGGATCTGAGACGAGAACAATATCATTGATTTCGCTTGTCACTGTCTCCATCTCCAATATTCAGCGCATTAAGTTCACTACTGAAGGGTCACTAACTTGTTAAACAAGTCGATATTGTTTTTTTTGTTTCTTGCAGTGTACCTCCACTTTCTAATGCATTTTGTGAAAAGAAAATAGAAATCCTCTGTCATGCATCTTAACCTCTCTACCTGTGATTTAAATTTTTTTTCTTCAACCTTCTGAGTTAACCATGACTGGTTTAACATCTTAGTAGAATCATTCTTCCTCACTGGGATAGCTTTGTTGTCAGTCATGAACCATTTATTTCCGTGTCTGCCATTGTTATTGACCACATTATCCAATCTGCTCTTATTTTTTCCCAAGGACGATATTCAACTTGAAACAGTTACTAATGAGTCAATGAGTGTGGTACTTGAAACGTACAGGCGGTCAGGCAGTATCCGAGGAGCAGGAGAATGGACGTTTCAGGCATAAGCCCTTCATCATTCGCCTGCTCCCCCGATGCTGCCTGACCGACTGTGCTTTTCCAGCAACACACTTTTCGACTTTGACCTCCAGCATCTGCAGTCCTCCCCTTGTCACAGTTAATTATGAACCAGGTTTCTTCACCCCAAACTGAGGGCCAATTTCAGGAATAGCATAGTCAATCTTCGCTTGTGTCTGAGCTGTATATTCAGTGAACCCACTCCTGCCTCACAGGTTTGAAATTCATCAGGGACTGTAGGTGGCGACAAAGAGGAGATGACCTGCTGGTTTTATTGCGAGTCTATTAATCCAGAGAACCAGATGAATTTCTGGATAAACTGGGACAAATCCTGCTCTGGTAGATGGTGGAATTTCAATGTGATAAGAAGTAAAAGTGAAATTAAGAATCTCATGATAATTATGAATCTATTGTCGATTATCGGAAAAACCCACCTGGTTCACTGATGTCTTTAAGGAAAGGAAACTGCCATAATTTCCTGGTCTGTCTTACACGTGACTCAAGACTCACAGAAATGTGGTTGACCCTTAACTACCCTCTGTTCGGGATGGTCAATAAACGCTGACTTACCCGCGACGTCCTCATGCAGTAAAAAGGTAAAGAAAATAAAGTATTCTTGTTTGTTCCTGTATTAACATCCGAAAATGTGTTGATCCTGAGACTGGTTTTCTGAGGAATCCCCAAACCCATTGATACTCTTCATCCTTCATTCTCACTCTAATATTCATTCTGTGGCAGGATTAACGAGAGGGAGCAGAATTATATGGAAGGATAGGATCAGAGCGAGACGAGGCCTGGTGGATTCGCCTTTTTCGCTGGTGTGATCCTTGTATGATCTCAGACGAACTTTACCAGCGTCCATCTGGTGATCGTGGCCGCAATGTGAACGCAACAATAATGCTTTCCTTGCACATGTTCGAATCCTACCAGCTACATCAGCATTTCGCATCAGCATTTTTTTGGTGAACTGTTGAAATAGTATTAGAAAAGCCATCTAGTTTGGCATGCGACGAACACTGAGTTTTCAAAATGCATTAGAGCCATGTGAGGATGAAACATGCAATCACACTATAATCACTTGCGGTTGCAAGATTTGCATTATCTGTTGTGCTAGAGAGCACGCCGCACATTATTATGCATCCTGCCTTTTGTGCCCTTTGTGAGTAGGGATATGAGCCGGCATGATAAAATTTACAATCTGTGTAAAAAACAAAGTTAATCGTTGTTACTGTTCCATTTCAATGGCTCAGATGGAAAAAAAGAACGGTGAGATTTACAAACAAAAATTGACCAGAGGTATAGGGGCATTCCCCACTCTTGTCTTCACACAAAAAGACAGACTTTGACTGCTTCACATGGAAGAAGATATTTGTGACGACAAGTGCAGGGACCATTCGGACCTTCATCTCCTGTGGGTTTTTTCCTCTCTCTCATGCACAATCTCACTATCTAGCTCTCTCATACACAGGCTCACTTTCTTTCTCTCACATAGGCATTCTTATTATCTCTCTCTTTCTTGTATGCGCGATCAAGATTCGCTTTTGTCCCTAAAGGCATCACGGAATATGTGGCACAGGATATGGGAAGAGGGTTGCATGAGCGCATTGATCTCCATGATTAGTCAGGGTGACATTGAATAGTGGAACAGATTTGAGGTGTCGAATGACCTGATCCTGCAACTATTTTTTATATGCGTATATTTCTACTGGTTCAAATTAATACTGAATGAGTTACTTTCCACCACATATTATGCAGGGCCGGCACCTTGATCCTATTGATAGATGCATACGCACATGAGTACATTTTGGAAGGCTTTTTTTTCTATGCAAGTGAACTGCAGATACTGGAAAACAGAGTTTACATCAGAGTGGTGCTGAAAAGCATAGCAGGTCAGGCTGCATCCTAGGAGCAGGGAAATCGACGTTTCGGGTAAAAGCCCTTCGTCAGGAATGAAGGCAGGAAGCCTCCAGGATGTAGAGATAAATGGGGGTGGGGGATGGGGCTGGGGAGAAGGTATCAATGAGTACAGTAGGTGAATAGGTAGGGATGGAGGTGATAGATCAGAGACGAGGGTGGAGCAGGCCGGTGGGCAGGGAGATTGGCAGAGAGGACAGTGCTGAGCTGGAAGGTTGGGAATGATGGGCGGAGGGGAAATGAACAAACTGGTGAAGTCCACATTGATGGACTGGGGTTGAAGTGTTCCGAGGCGGAAGATGAGGCGTTCCTTTTTTTTGTATTCCTATCTACCAGTAACTTTGTCAGAGATTCCAGATCTTCACACTTCGCTGCATGCAAGTTCGCATTCTCACGCCCAGTCAACTGTTTGGCTGAGATCATTCTACCCAGTCATAACAGAGACAAATATTTTCTGGCTAAGTTCTGATAATGTTGGAGTCTCAGACTAAATGCTTTGATTGAAGATCGGCATTTCCACCAACGAAATGGAATATGTAAAAATGTTTCAGTTGTGCGGATGATTGTTCAGTTGTTAGCACTGGTGCCTGACACTACCAGTGACCTGAGCTTGATTCTACCTTTAGGCGACTCTCTATGTGGAGTTTGCCCATTCTCTTTGTGTCTGTGTGGCTTTCTCCCCACTGATCTGGTCTCCTCCCACAGTTCAAAGATGTGCTTGTTAGTTGGATTGACAATGCTAATTTGCGTCAGTGCCTGGAGGTGTGCAGGCTCGGTTGATAGCTTTTAACATTTGAAATACAGGGTTCGATGCGGAGGCAATGGGTGTGGTTGGGATGCCCTTTGGAGAGTTAGTGTAGCCTCAATGGGCCGATTGGCATGCGTCACACTGCTGTGATTCTACGATTTGTCAAATTCATTTATTTTCCAATGTTCTTTATACTGCCATTACTGAACTCAGCGGGACAAGTACTGATGAACAAAATGGCTGAGATACCTATTGTATGGTGGAATCATTTTCAATTGTGTTTATCAGGTATCAGAATAAATTGTGCTGTGGCTTCAAATGCAAGACAGAAATGTTTAAAGTGCTGCAGTTTGTCGATTCATCGAATTTTGCAAACAAAGTTTAACATGAGTTTTCCCGAATTTTCATTTTCAGAATCTTTTGATGAAAATCATCAGAAGAATTAGTTTTTGTGTTTCTTATTATAACTTGCACCAAAACAATAAAATAAGGATTTGCAGATGCTCAAGATCTGAAGCAAAGTAAACCTTGCTGGCGAAGCTCAAGACATCTGATAGCATTTGTGGGAGAAAGCAACGTTATCATTTCGACTCCCATGACTACCCAAGTGAAATCAATGTCAACATTCCACTCCATTTTCATATACTACAAATGTTGGAACTTCAGTGATTCCAAGCTCAACTTGAGCATGAACAGTGCGCAACAGACTGAGTGGAGATTTTAACTCTCAAAATTATGTGAAACACTTAACAATACTTTAAAGGTACTTGTAAAGGAGGGCATGTACTTTCTCCTCATTTTTACATGGCTTTCATTCAACAAAGAATCACAGACATGATTGAACGTCGATACATCGAATTTCTCGAAATCCTCTGTAGTTACTCCACAGCCATATGAAGAAAATAGATGGGTCATCACCAGGAGTAGGAAAGGGAGCCGGCAGGCAGTGCAGGGATCTCCTGTGGTGATTCCCTTCAACAACAAGTGGACCGTTTTGGAAACTGTTGGTGGGACGAGTTAACAGGGGTAAGCAATGGGGCAGAGGTCTCTGGCGCAGAGTCTGCTCCCTTGCTCAGAGTGGAAGGGGGAAGAGGACAGAGCTTTAGTTATGGGGTACTCCATAGTTAGGAAGACAGATAGGAGTTTCTGTGGGAAGGAAAGACACTCACGATTGGTGTGTTACCTCCCAGGTGCCAGGTTTCGTGATGTCCCTGATCACAAAAGCGGGTGGGGGGGGGGGGGTGGTGGTGGGAGGGGTGCAGCCCAAATCGTGGCCAACATAGGCACGAATGACATAGGGAGAAAGAAAGGTGGGGATCTAAGGCATAAATTCAGGGAGCCAGTGTGGAAACTTCGTGTACAACAGAGTTGTTATCTCTGGTTTCTTGCCCGTGCCACGTGTGCGTGAAGTGAGAAACATGGAGAGAGTGGAGCTGAGTGGCTGTAGGGTTGGTGCAGGAGGGAGGGCTTTGGAATCTTGGATAATTTGAGTTCTTTCTGGGGAAGGTGGGACCTCTACAGACAGGATGGTCTTCACCTGAACTAAAGGGGTAACAATATCCTCAGGGGGTGGGTGAAAGTTGCTAACGGTGTTTGTGGGTGTTTAAACGAATACGGCAGGGGACGAGAACATGAATTGTAGTTCCTGTATACAGGAGGCTGAGGGTAGTGACGTTAGGGGTAGGATTACAAGGTCGCGAGGGGTACCAGCAATCAGGATGTTGGTTTAAAATGTGTGTACATCAATACCAGGGGCATCCGGAAAAAGGTGGGTGAACTTGCAGCTTGGTTTGCTACCTGGGATTGCGATGTTATGGCTAGAGGAGGGACATGAAAGCCATGTTATAATGAGGAGAAATTAGATGCCCTCCTTTGCAAGTACCTTTAAAGTACTTTTTAATTGTGTCATATATGGTTGTTGTAGATTCTGGAATTTTGATGTTTCAGCAAGAACTGAAAATGTGTTAAAATAGGCGGGGCTGTGGCATTGTTAATCAAGAGTTGTATTACAGCAGCTGAGCGAACGTTTGAGGACTCACCATTTGAGGTAGTTTGGACTATGGTGAGAAATAGGAAAGGAGAGGTCACCCTGTTGGGAGTTTTCAATAGGCCTCAGAATTGTTGCAGGATGTCCAGGATAGAATTGCAAATATGATTCTCGATCGGAGCGAGAGTAACTGGGTAGCTGTTATGGGAAACTTTAACTTCCCCAATATTAACGGAGAATACAGACGTACAAGTAGATTAGATGGGTCGGTGTTTGTTCAATGTGTGCAAGAGGGTTTCGGTAGACAGGCCATCGAGGTGCGATGCCATACACGATTTGGATCTGGAGAATGAACCTGGCCAAGTGTTAGGTTTGGAGGTAGATGAGCGCTTCGGCGCTAATGACCATAATTCATTTATGTTTAGAATAGCAATGGCCAGAGATAGGTATATACTACGAGGAACAAGCTATACCTGGTGAAGGTTTCAATTATGATGCGATTAGGCAAGATTTATGATGCATAGACTGGGGAAGGAAATTGCAGGGGATGGACACTCTTGAAATGTGGAGCTTTTTGAACAAACAGCTACTGCGGGTCCTTGATCAGTGTATCAGGCATGGAGGTAGTTGTCGAGAGAGGGAGGCGTGGTTTATTAAAGTAGTTGAAACTGTTGTCAAGTGGAGGACGAAGGCTTATGTGACGATGAGTCGTGAAGGATCGGTTAGGGGGCTTAAGTGTTACAAGTTAGATATATAAGATCTGAAGCGAGAGCTAAGAAGAGCCAGGAGATTACGTGAGAAGTTGTTGGCGGATGCAATCAAGGAACACCCTTATAGAGTAAGATTGGGTCTAATCCAAGAAAGTAGGGGAAGGTTGTGTGTGGAAACTGACAAGATCGGGGAAGCGCTGAATGGATACTTTTCGTCAGTATTCACATTAGAACAGGGCAATGAGTGAGAGAATTCGGAGATATAGGCTACAAAATTGGATAAGATGGAGGTTTCAAAGAGGAGGTGCTCGCAATTTTCGAAGATCTGAAAATAGATAAGACCCCAGGGCCGGATGGGATTTATCCTCGGATTCACTGGGAAGCCAAGGAGGAGATTGATGAGTATTTGGCTTCGATCTTTAAGTTATTATTGTGAACAAGTGTAAGGCCAGAAGACTGTAGGATAGGCAATGTCGTTCCCTTGTTGAAGAAGGGGAGTCGGGACAACCCTGGTAATTATAGAGAAGCACATGTTATAGTTACTTGTCACGGGAGGATCGAGTGCCATAATTCTTTGTTGACGTGTCCTTTGTACTTAATGAGGATCCCGAGAGCCTGTGTTAAGTCCTATCTGTTGCTGACACATGTAGTAATCTCTGAACAAATTAATGTCTTTAATATCCAACGATGTGCTCATGCAATGAAGGTTCGGGACAGGTGAAACATTACGTTAGACAAATAAAACAGAGTATCACGGAAGTTATACAACCTTGAGAAGCACTTATCCAGCGAGAAGCTAATGCCATAATCAACAAGAAAAGATAAATGCAGCACAGAAGAAGGCAGTTTTACCATTCAGATCGATGACAGCTCTGCTAAGGACCAATCCACTCAATGCCAAACCCCCACATCAGGCAGTATTAGACGTTTTCGACAATTGGGACATTAATAAAATATATATAATTTCACAGCACAAAAAGAAACCGAGCAGCTTGGCCATCTCTGACTGGGAAAATAGCCATCATATCGTATTTCAATTCCCATCATTTCCCTAATTCGATATCGTTGTTCAGTAAACTTGGAGGGTCAGGACTTGCAGACGATATCCCCTTGGTCAGCGGGTTAAATACTTGTGCCTGAATTTCGATTTCAGCCACCGAGTTCCAGAATATGTATAAGGTCCAGGATAAAAAACAAACAAATTCTCACAATACCGGTGAACAGTTCTCAATAACTGTTAATCTATGAACTGGAGTCACTGATGTCTCAAGCAAGAGAAATACACCCTTTCAACTCTTGTATCCACGCCCCTTACAACGTTGGACAACTCAAAGAAATCTCTGCTTCAGCTCCTCAGCTTCAGCAAACAACGGGACCCTGTCCAATCTTTCTTTATAGTCCATTTTCCAGTCCTGACTAATCCTCATAAATCTCCTTGGTGCCCTCTCAAAGGCCATTCCTTCATTCGACATTGATGTGACATGTACAAGAACAACCAGGGCCTGGTGAGGTCTTAACAAAGATGCAAATTTAATTGCGTTTTTTTAAGCACAATGAAGAAATAGTCTCAATCAAGACGCTTTGCATTATAGGCGATTTGGTCGTTAACAGACTTTGTCCTAGTCAACAGATAAGTTTTCTGGGAAACACATAGGTGTATTGTACTGATCGCTGGAGAATACCTTTAGGACTTTATTGGAACCTTTGAAATACTTGTAGAGATAGATTATCGTGCTGCATTTGGAGTCACACTTGAATGAAGGCGGCAGAGTCGTGGTATTGTCACTGGATTGGCATTCTGGAAGTTAAGACACGAATGCTATCGAGAGGTGAAATTTGTATTATGTTACAAAGTCAAAGTCAAAAAAAGACAGTCTTATGGCAGCCACGTTAACAAGGTCGGATATCACTGAAGAACATATGATTCAGGAACGTCCATAATAATTGGAAAATTGGGAGCAAGAGTTGACGTGACAAAAATATTTCAAAATATGCATACGTTCAAGACACAAGTGTAGAAAATCCTTATTTTATGCACAGGTGAAGAATAAAGAAGGATCAATGCAGCAGTTCGATAACAGGACAGTTAGAGAAAGAAATATTTTTGTTATCGAATCGCATCAGAGTATAGACCTCATTGACAGTGGAGTGCTTGGAACTCGTGGGGGTGATGCCAGGAGAAGGAAAATTAGAGTCGGGGCAAAGGAATAGATGAACAGGATGCTTTGGTGAAAATGGTTTGTGATGGTTAGGGAGTGAAAGGTTAGTGTAAAGTACAAAATTCTGGTTGACGGTTGATTAGCCCGCCCCTGCCTTGAATATCTTACACAATGTAAAATTCAGAGGTTCGGGTAGCACAGGGCAGATTAAGACAATTTTTATTTGTCGGATATGTAAGTTGTAGTGGACGCAGCAGATGCACTTCCTCGTGAGTAACAGTAAAACCACAACAAAGCCGACAGAAACGGAAGCAAACTGAGCATTTTGAGTCCGCCAGGCAAGTTCTCAGGATGGTGCACAATCTCAAACAAACCAAGGTAGGATTAAACTAAGTTAAAATGAAGTTAAGTTTTAATTCAAATAAAGTCGAAGTGGAAAACTCTACTCACATGAAGGAGGAATATACGTCCCATGACGATTAAATCAAAAACAAACTGAATAATTTTTGATGATGGAAACCCAGCTCAACCGAATCTATCCTTTTCACTTGATTTTCAAGCAAGCAGTAATAAACACATTTTATGCTTTTCCATAAAATGCTGTTGGAAAGTACTTGTCCATCTACATTTAGACTAGGGTTTATTTTTCCCTAAGGGAAAAAAGCCCTGGAAATACAAATTTAAAATCAAATATTCATGTATTTGTCATATTGTCATTGTCCCAGGTCGTTGAAGCTGTGATACAATTATTCCCAGGAGTCTTTCTGCTTCCTTAGAATTAGACAAATTCGAGTAGCCACTGCGTTTGTCCAGTTAATTCTATAAATGTTCATTGAATCTGCTTTCTCCATGCTGTACTTGTTTAGAAGAGAAACAAACCATCTAGCGCATGGACTAAGTCTTCAATGGCAGTCAGCAAAAATGTACAAAGTAATGCCTGAAGTTCATTTTCACGAAATTACAAACTTATTCATATAATTATCATTTTCCCGTTATGTACAATGGATTTCCAAACAATGAATACAGTCTCTATGCCACAGTCATGTTTCACAAATTTCCCACATCCTGCAACTGCAAACCACTACATTATTTGTACAGCTCTCTCTGTTCATTGTATTGCCGTGGCCGCAATCCACAGCTCGTTTATGCTTTTGTTCAGGTCTCTCCGTGCTCTGTATCACTGTGTGATACTCACAAGTATGTTCATGTTTTCGTACAGCCCTCTCCATGCGCTGGATCACTGTGTTTGCTGAGCGCCGACTCAGTGCGCAGTAATACGCAGCGGAGTCAGTCAGTTGGATTGTGGAGATCTTTAATCGACTGATTTTAGCCGCAGAGTCAACATCAGCAGAAATTCTTCCTCCAGCTGCATTTTCTTTACTTTGTTTTCCTGAAGTGTATCTCTGAAGCGGGTACTTCAGAGCCTGTCCTGAGAACTGACGGTACCAGTAAACTGTGTACTGACAGAATCCCGAATATTTACAGCTTAAAGTAACGGTGTCGCCTTCCGCAGAGGTCGTTAGAGGGAGACTGAGGGACACCAGGGACGGTGAATCTGTGGAATTAAAAAAAAATGTTTTTCTTATTTTTTTGCGCACTGACTCTACCAAAAACCTGGTCGGGATGTAATCAGTTCGAGTTTTTAAAAAGACAAAATCTTAAGTATTAAGATGTCTTCATCATAATTAATAAAACAATGTCGAGATGTGGCCATTTCTTGTTGTTGACGCAATGAAATTTGATGAGCTGGCTCAAATGCCAGAATGGGTTAGGAGATTTCCGAATCAAGAACAAATTTCAAATGGTAATTCGAAACGTACTACAGAAGGGGAATGATTCCATGCGAATGGGCAAAAGTTACAGACTGGGAGCATTCGTTGTTTCTTTTGAAACAACTGCACCTGCACGACCGAACAGTGGCTAACCAGCTGTGCTGCCTTCTTTTATCGATTTTATTTCAAATCTTCTTGTGCATTTCAGTTGAAATGCGCATCTGGGAAATATTTTAATCCGTCATTACCCTCCTCACCACGAGGAGTACCTTGTAAATTTGCAAAACCGACAATATCCCCCGCTGTATTCCATCACTACCCTCATGAAGATGCAACAAAACGTGATAAAACGTATCAACAGTGAATGGTCAAGATGGACAGTAGGTATCTGTAGGCCACAGTATCCGGCGTAGAATCAAAGAACAGTAATGGCACAGCGGAAGATCGTTCGGTTTGGCGTGTTCATGCTGCCTCTCTGAATGGGAAGTTCAGCGTGTACTCGCCGCCAGCAGCCTGACACATTCTTAATTCTTGGATAAATACGCAATTTCCTCTTGAACACCTGGATCAAATTGGTCTCTCTTGCCGTATCAGGAAATATATTCCGGATCATAACCATTGACGTGAACTTAATTTTACTGAAGTCGCCATTGAATCAGTTATTAGTTCTGTTCAATGTATTAGTTTCAGTTCTCAAGCTTTCCACCAACTGGAGCAGATTTGCTTTATCTGTTCTGTCTCCAGTCTTCCAGATTTAATCATCTGCCCCAAGCAGGAACGGTGCGAATGCTTTGCAGAGGGTACAGCAAGGTTTGTCAGGATGTTACTAGTTATGGACGCATTTAGCTTTGAAGAAAGTTTGGATAGACTGAGTTTGTTGTCATTGGAGGGCAGTAGATTGCGGGGGCCATCTGATCGGTGTTTATAAGGTTATGAATGGCGTGGATAGATTGAAAAGCATGAGGCTTTTCTCCAGGGTGGATGGGTCAATGACTTAGCAACAGAGGTTCAAAGTTTGAAGTGGAGAGTTGAGAAGAAATGTGCGAGGGAGAGGATTTCCTGATTTGCGTTGGCAGAGGAGGAGACAGAAGCAAGCACAAGACCGGATTTTACGGAGCTGCTGGACAAATATAGCAAGAGGAAGGGAATGAAGCAATACAGATCCTGTTTGTAATGGCGGTGTCAGTATGGAATGGAAAATATGTGTCAGCACAGGCTCAGAGGATTGAAGGTCGATTTCTGTGCTGAATTGTTATTTGTACTCCGTCTTTTTTTGCCTCAAACCCCTCTTATGGAAGTAATCGCCCCACCTTCTTCAATACAGCTCCATTTGCAAACTTCCTGATCCGTGAAATAATTCTTGCAAATGATTCTGAGTGCTCTGTCATTCCTTGACATCCGTCCTAAAGAACATGGCCCAGATTCTGGCACAACGATCGCGTTGGTGTCAGAGCGTGTTCTACAGATTTAACGAAGCGTAGTTTTTTTTTGTTTTGGCCCCAAATGTCTCTAAATAAAGCTTGTGAAACGGTATGCTTTATTTTATAACCTCTCACGACAGTTTAATTACTTTTGGTGTGTTTGCCAAATTTCTGCGACAGTCCATGACCACACTGCTCCTCCAGTTAACTTTGCAAATAATTGTCTTTCTGCAAATCGGGGAACTAATCCCCCTCGACTTCACTTTTCTGGCTATCGCCTCAAATTATTTCATTTCACTTCAAAAGCAATACCTCTCACCTCGCGATATTTGTTTGCTATTTCTCATCCTGTGAATTCGTCCCAAACTCCCGCAATTGGCGTTTGGATTCAGTCAGTGACATTTGCACTGTGGTTTCAACGTCACTGAGGACTAGATTCTCATGATTTCAAGGTCATCAATTCATTCATGATCACGTCTCTGTACTTTCTGGCAAAGTGTGCTCTGAAATTTGCACCATATGGCAAATTACATTCGGGATTAGTGGTGCTGGAAGAGCACATTAGTTCAGGAAGCATCCAAGTAGCTTCGAAGCTTAGATTTCGAAGCTTAGATTTCGAAGCTACTTGGATGCTGCCTGAAGTGCTGTGCTCTTCCAGCACCACTAATCCAGAATCTGGTTTCCAGCATCTGCAGTCATTGTTTTTACCATCTTTACATTCGGGCACCTATGTTGGCTGAGTGGTTAACACTGCTGCCTCACAGCACCAGGGACCTGGATTGGTTTCCAGCCTCAGGTGACTGTCTGTGTGTAGTTTGCACATTTTCCCCGTGCCTTCGTGGTTTTCCTCTGGGTGCTCCGATTTCCTCCCACAGGGCAAAGATGCACAGATTTGGTGAACTCACCATGCTAAAATACCTATTGCAGTAAGGATTATGAAGTTCCACTGTAATCATTGGAATGTAGGGTGGAAGAATGGGTCTGGGTGGGTTATTCCTTCGAGGGTCGTTGTGGACTTGTTGGGCCAATGGCCTGTTTCCACAATATAGGAATTCCATTATACAAATAGTACATTTGGAACAATTGTGCTCTGCAAATACCTCCTTCCTCCCGAACTGGAAGAAACACGTTTCTACCTGTTTCTTGTTTCCTTCTATTCCCTTCCATTTTCCTTTCTCTATTTTGCAACGATACTGTCATCACATTGAAACATTCACTCCAACCAGTCAATGTTTAGCCAGCTCCACACTCTGAACTGTCTCCTTATGAATGCAAACCTCTGAATATATCGATCTGTTATGTTGGCACTTCATGTATTGACAGAGCTTTGTTCTGGAGCGATTTACAGTTGAACCAATGTCTCCACATGCATTTGATTCAGCCTTTATCCGAAGATCAAAAATTTCTCCGAAACCTCTTCATCCTGCCGACCTTTGAGAGAAGGCCCAGTCTTTTCAAACTTTCCAAATCACGCGTAATTCTGCTCAACCTTTTACTCAGTGACGTAAAATAAAATCAAAGTTGATGATGCAAAATGCTAATAAATCTGAACAGGAGAGGCCATTCCTGCATTTTTTGGGTCCTAAAATGAGGGATATTAGGGCGTTCCGTCTGTCATCATATTATGCCCCACGCTGTTTCCAAATACACTGACCCCTTTGTATTTGGAAACATCGATCAAAATGTGGATTACATATCGGATCTGTTAAGGAGTGGGTATGTTTTAATTAGATACGGCTGTTTTTTTATAAGTTATTTTGAACATAATACAAACGTGTACAATCCGATGGTGGCCATATGCCGAGTCAAAGCAATGTACAGCCCAGCAACAGACCAATCAGTCCAATTCATCCATGACGACCAGATATCCTAAATTGATCCAGTCCCATTTGCCAGCATTTGTCCTACATCACTCACAACTCTACCTATTTAAATGCCAATCAAGATGCCTTTTATTTGTAATTGTGACAGCCTCTGGCACTTCATTCCATAAATTCACCAAACTTTGCGTGAGAAAGTTAACGGTTAAGTCCCTTTTAAATCTTCCCTCTCACGTTAAACCCACGCTGTCTAGTTTTGGCCTCCCTTCCGCTGTGGAAAAGAACTTGACTATTAACTCTATCTATAATCCCTACCATCTTATAAGCTTCTTTAAGGACAGACCTCAGCCTTAAGAAGGAGTCCCATCGTGCTACTCCCTCGTGCAGCAGATGATTTGCACAGTCTGGAAGGTGAAGGCTTCTCTGGGAGACTGAAGGTCCAAGCTGGACTGAAATACAGCAGAACGATCAAGTTTATTTGCAAAGGCCACTGCCCCTGTTCCGGATGTGAAATCCCTCCTACATTACTCTGACGCACAGGGGATGGGTTTGGTCGCTGTTCTGAGAATAGAGGCTGCCGTCCTCCGTGCACCTCGAGAAATGAGCTGGGGAAATGGTCATGTGGTTTCATCGATGTTGTTCTTTGAGTTTGAAATGTTGGTCCAGGACACTGGGAATATTTCACATACTACAAAACCTCACTCGCTATATTCTGTGACAGCCAGAGACTCATGAACATTCCCCTAGACTGGGTACCAGGATTTTGGTTGAACACCTAATCTGGAGGAGCCCACCTCAGACTCAGTTAATCAGAATCGGTCCATCCCTTTAGAGTCATGTTCAAATATGAGATAACACAGTCGAATTGTCAGCATCGTGGAACACAGTATGGAAACAACATCAAATTTTCATTTTAACAAATATTTCGTACGAATTTACATGTTGACAGCTGAATTCAGCAACTTAAGCCTGTTCTGACGTTCAGAAATATCAAGACTTATCTGAATCATCTGCTTCTCGGAATTCCCATAGAAACCGAATTATTGATCACGATTTTTTAAAAGCAAGAATGTATCTAACTTTGCCTTTAAAATATTCAAGTACCTGTTTATCGTGCCTTTAGAAAAAGAGAGTTCCAAAAGCTCACAGTACTCTGTGAGGAAAGAAATAGTCTGTAAATTTGCCTTAAATGTTCAAATCCTCGTCATCATCCTGGGATTCTGAGTTCTAGATTCTCCGACAAGATAGTACTTTCTTTCCATGTTTATTCTATCAAAACTCTCAAGGTTTTGAATGTGCCAATCAAATGGGCTATTTCTCTTCTAGCTTCAAATGGACAAGTCTCAACTGTCCATTCTAACCTCACAAGCCAACCCACCCATTCGCGACAGTGGTACAGTATAAGTTCAGAAAACTGAAATCAATACATTTACACTCTTCTTAAATAAAGAATGCACTACTGCGCATGGTATTGCAGATGTATTCTCTCTCTCTCTCTCTCTCTCTCTCTCACACACACACACACACACACACACACACACACAATACCTTCCTATTGATGTAGAAGTTTCTGTTCCAAGTATTACCACTGGTAAAATTTTCGACAGCCAGAAGCCACAGATTTCACAGCGTGTGCACCACAAGCAACGTGGGAGCCAACAACCCCGAAGCAGCGAGTCGGCAACGAGCCCCAGAGCTGCGTGTGCACTGCAAAATCTGGAAAAGCTGAAGAGAGCAGTGCGGTCTATCAATCCGACAGCAGCACTGCCAGGAAGCAGCCACGGAGTACCATATAGGCAGTGAATATCAGGCACACACCTGTAGAGGGGAAGCAGACCAGGACGTACACTGGATCAGTTGAATGCCGGTATGAAAGGGAGTGGGGCTCAGATCAGAACGAGGCTTGCTGTTGGGTGGTGGAGTGGGATCTGGTCCGTTCGTTCTGATCATGCGCTGAGCTGCAATGCAATATCTATTTGTATTTTTAAATTTATTTTCAACTCGGTTTAGTCGTGCAAATACTTCTATTTCTCTGCTGCATTCAAGAATTGTATTGAAGCACTTGTGACAGTAATATGTCGCCATAAGAAGGCAGACATTGGAAAAGGTTTTCACTTTACTCTTTCAATGTGCACGTGCCAACAAAATGATATTCTAATATTCCAATTTTCCAGCAGACATATTGTGAAAAAAAGGTAATGTGAGGATGAGATAAATGATGCTTTCGCACAACTATCGCACTGTTAAGGGTGAATAGCCAAGAATGGGCTGGAGACAGGCTGAATTGTGACATTCAATAAGGCATTGAAATATTGTAGATCGAACAAGTGCGCAGATCATGTGTGGACTTTTCATGAATTTGACACTAAGCTGCTGAATATCGTCCTCTGACAGAGTAAGGAAACGTGAATCTATGATTCTGTGAATTCCATTGGTGAAAAATCAGAATATTCTACGAACTTTCCTCATTAGTTCCTGCATGTCAGTCGTAACTTACCATACTTCATAGACTGTGTCAAGCTTCGATGTATCAGACCTCTGCAACTCTCGCCATTTCGATAATGTGCTTCTTTTTGTATTCTTCCTGCCATATCTGACATTTGCATATAGTTACATACAATGCTCTATCTTCCAGATCTTTCCTCAATTGCTTATGCATTGTTTTGATCTTAGTCAAGTTACTCAGCTTCCTCCTCTTGTGGGTTACTTACGTCACATTTTCTTCACTTTCACATCTCTGTGACATTTACCTCAATGGTCTGAATTTCAGTAACCCGGACTGTATTCTTCTGAAGCCAATAAACATGCTCCATGATTTTCAAAATTCACAGATACTCACAGGCAATTAGAGCATTGGCTCACACTTGACAACTTGTTTTATTACGTCCCATCTCTACCAATCTGGAGACCAGATCTGGATCCAAATGTTTGAAGTTTATCTGCCTACTGAATCTTTATTCACAGGTGGACTGTTGATAACATGAACTTAGCACACTCTTGCCGTATCAGTGACTGAGCAATTAGATGGCACTCCAGAAGGCGACCTTGCAGTCGTCTGACAATCTTCATGTTACAGCTTATTTCGTCAGTCACATAATAACACCAGAACATTGTCAGTATATTGCAAGTTGTTTTTGCGATGACACAACACGAGAGGCAGACAGTTACTTAGTGGGGGAATGAAGACTTGTTGCTCATCCTGACATATTTTTCAGCACTGGATCAGCATTCTCATGAATCATTTATCTTGGTCACAGATTACGCTGAACCCTTCATGTTGGTTTTGTTAATATCGTTATTTTACTTTGCAATTGGAATATTTTTTGTTTTCGCTTGAGACTTTCAACTGAATTTTCTTCTGTAAAAGTAACGTACTCAGTGTTTCTAATGCGAAAGTAATGACAGAATATTTCATATTCAAGAATTAACTCCATTCAAAGATAACACATCAAACAGAGAAAATGCACATCACGTAAATTTCAAGAGGAGACAGAAATGATAATGTGGTAGTATAAAACAGTGGGATCATACTTAAATAATGTATTTGTGCTTTGCCATCAGTCATTTCCAACCTTTGTTTGAAAAGTCCACACTCCATCGGAAACAACAATACCAATTAGACTCTAATCCACTTTTGGCTATGCGTTTCACGAAATGGTACTTGTGAAATGTAACACTGCAAGGGATTTCTATACTATCTTTATATGCTATACCATTGTGAATACATATCTCAAGTGTATAACACAATTTTAAATTTTCATCCGATTTTGACTTTTAAGGCCACCGTTTCAAATGCAGCAATGAAACTGAGAAGCTGGTAGCTTAAACTTCAAAAGCTCTGTCTCAGCATCTATCACGCCAATCTTTTGCAGAGAATATTTTTCATTTGCAATAAAATGTGAAATTTGCTTGTGTTTTCTGACCCACAGTATGTTTGTATTGGCTGTAATAGCTAAAACACATAAATTGAAAGGCAAGAATAATTTTTTTCCAAATTAATTATATTTTCTAGAGACAAAACCACAAAATTGCTCACAACAATATAGGATTTTTGCATATACTTTTAAATAATAGATTATCGCGTTGCACATATAACTTGAATAATCTTTGTTCTGTTTAATTCTCAACCTAATACCTTCAGCCTTGTCACATCCCATGAGGAAAAATATTATGTCCTTCCAAAACATAAATTTCATTCGAGAAGTAGCTGCATTCATTTATTCTCTGAAATAAATTTAATTAGTTCAAAGCATCGAAACAACAAATTACCTCTCTCGCGCCTACAATTATGAACTACAGTGTGAGTTTCAGAGCATTGCAACGTGCACTTGCAGCATCTGATAATAATGCATGGAATACCAGCAGCCAAGGCGTTTGACATTTATTATCCCACCCTCAGGGCTATGCATGTTATAATTTCATTCGTTTAAACGTGGAATGCCTTCATTATGAGAAGAAAGCATGTGATCAAAGTGCTTTCTCCACTTTAACTTGATGCTTCCTTCTTGTGATGGTGGCCGTTCGATTGTTTGAACGATGTCACTGATCCCATGTTCTATTAGCATATGAGGAAATAAATGTACTTGGATTCATTTAACGGACAGGGTCATTATGAAGTGATTTGATTACACTGATATCGAATATTCAATACAATCACAGGAGTTCACTGGCAATGCTATTGGGGGTGAATTACTGCAATGTTCTCATTATTATTATGCAAATACAACGTAATGTGGCATTACTACTATCCTGTGATGAACTGGCATCGTGTTACTACAGTTTAAATGAAGTACTCTTGTGTTATTAATGCTCTGATTCCAGGTGAAAGACCACCCCTTTGTTTCTGTGCTAAGATAGAAGTATTGTGTTGTTTTGACTTCTTCAGTTTATGATAACATGATGTTAGGATGCTGCAGAAATGCAGCTGTTTAGTTATTGCCATTTTGGCATCACTTCTGTTGGCAAATCGTAATCATCATGTAAATATCGATTATTTCATTAGTCATTCCCTCTGAAGTGATGGAATAATTTCCGTAAATCTCTCATTGATTGAGAAGGTTGAAACAAATAATGCATTTTACAGGATTCAATGAATTCGTTTATTGAAGCTGTTTGATTTGTCGTGGAGGTAGTGACGTGGAATGTTCATTTGGTTGGACGCTCTTTGAGTCCTCCCCGTCAGTTATTTCCAATCATCCAGGGTGACACAGAAGAAACTAGATGATTATTCGTTTAAGAGCACAAAGTGAGAATTGTGTGCCACTCCAAAATCATATTCCAAATTCAGAGTTATGCTTTTTGATATTCACTCACTCCATTTGAGGATAAACTTGTTCTCCATCTTTTCTAACAGTTAATCATGTTACAATGAGGCTTTCTATGTGATCACTTTTGAACCTCAGTGGGCGAGAAACTGTGTCCTTGTTAGGTTCCAAACTTCTGACTTCTATTTGTAATATACCAAATCAGTGATGTCCGCAATGTAACCCATCATTCATTTTCTCCTTTATTTGATGCTCCTGTGTTGATTTCCATTTATTTTACATTCCGTGTTTCTTCCACAGATTTAATTCTATTAAAATGCATTATTATGGAGTAAGGAATGATTTCTATCTTAGGATCACGTATTAATCAATGCCCTCAACACCGTGTCGTAGAAAATGGTCCGGGCATTTGGTTGGAAGTTGAATCAGGAACGGTCCTGTACTCTCTTAAACACGCTCAAACATCCCTCTTCTTCTCTCTTGCTCTTCCGCATTTTTTGTCATTCTCTTTCTTTCTTTCTCCCTATTTTTTCTCGATCAACTAACTAATTCAGTGATTGCACTCCATGTTTCTAGTTTTATCATTATCAGCTGATTTCCTTGGTTGTGACATGATGATTTCTGCAATGTTAGACTGGATGCTTTAATTTATTTCCAGTTCAGTTTTGTTTTTAGTAGACGCCAGCAGTGTCGATTTGACCTGAGTTGTTCCAATCTTTGACAGTTACGCATGGGTTCACGCTCATTTTCACTTTTTAATTGACTTCTGGGCCCTCCATTGAAGGAAGTGGGAATGAAACATTGCACACAGAACTGATTGCATTCTTTGATCTAAGCAACGATAAACACCAAAAAGCACGTGTTCCCCAATTTAAAATGCGCATGATTTAATGAAGTAATTCAAATATACGTGAGTTGCTCATGGATGTGGAAGAGTCTAACGCCTTTAGAATCCCATCATTATTTCCTCAAACTCAATATTTTCCATGTGATTCTCTGAGCATTTTCTGATTTTGACCGTTGATCTTTCCAATGGGGAATAATTTTGCAGTAGACTGTAAGAGAGAGCAAATTTCACTCTTCAGAAAAATGGATCATTTTTCTTTTTAGTTTCCAAATTTCTTTCGCTTTATTTTCCTATTTCTCAATAGTAATACATTTCGATAATACTTTGTCAATATGACCATTATAGTATGTATAATTCTTCATTTCAGATTACGCATAAAATTTCGATGCATTTTGTTGTATGGTGTCTGTCATTATATGAATTTGCATTCATATTCCGATGGTCTGTTTATATTCAAATCAGGAATCATAACATGCTTACAGTACAGATAGAGCTCATTCGACTCATTATGTGTGCTGTGATGCTTGGCAGACCGAGACACCAAATCCCCGTAAACCCAGATTTATCATAGTTAACCCACCTAGCCTAAGGTTTCCTGGACATTATGGGGTAATATAGCATAAACAATCAAACTAACCTGCAAATCTTTAGACTGTGGGTGGAAACCAGAGCACTTGGAGGAAACCCGCGATACATAGTGAGAATGTGCAAACTCGACACAGGCAATCAACCTAGGCTGGAATCAAACACGTTTTCTTGGTGCTGTGAAACACCACTATGCTGCGGTGCCACCCTAAGGCAAAAAGTTTGCACGTAGAAATAACTGCCCAAATGTTAATTGGTAATTTCAAATTCAAGCTCATGTCTCAAACGTATTGATTTCATTCAAAATTTTGTAGAACAGTTCTCGTTATCTGCTGATCTCAGACGGTCTTACTACTCTGCTTTCTATATTCATGTATACATGTTTCTCTGAGAGCTAACATTACAGTGATTGTGATCCATTCCCAAAGAAAATGCGGTCTGTCTATTTGTGTCATTTATTACCTGATGTTCATGGCAATGGCAGATCTCCTTGTCGTGGGATCTGGTGTAATATTAAACAGGGTTGCTGGAATTAACTTCTCAGCAACTTTCTCGTTCATCACTCCAGTGTGCAGTGTCCATGATGCAATCACCTGCACAGCTACTGATTGTTCAGCATGGTTGATGGTTGCTTTTCCAATTGATCTATTTCTGGCCATTGCTTGTCAGAAGATGAAAATGAAGTACTGCACGGAATGAACAGCATCGTTGGTTATTGGAATCGTGACTGCAGTCGCCTGCAGAAAAAGTGCCTTTATGTGTTTTTTATTAATGAACTTATCTACATAATTAATAACGTACCCTGGTTCTGCAACATAAAATTAATATTTTATGCGTCGCCTGCATGGGCAGCGTATGGTTTGATTTGTACCATTTTAACCACTTATCTTCCATTTAATATGATTTTATTGCTGAACATTCTAACTGTCAGACATATAGTGGTGGCTAATGGAGCCCACAGAAGACTCTGGATTCAGAGTTGTGGAAAAAATCAGAGGGATTGACAGATGAAAAAATGCAAAAGGTCCATGGTTTTACTATTCGCTATTTTGGGCAGCTTCATCCTGTCATATTCGTTAATTTTAATAACGACCACCTATGTCTGAATTGCGAATGTATCCTTTTTCTCACGTTTCACGTTAAGCCAGTCGGCGTTTATTGAGCAGGAAAGTGGATACCTGCTGCAGTTTATGAGTTCCTGCATTAATCCATTTATTTATGCTAGGACTCAGGGTAACTTCAGAGCTGAGTTAAAGAATGGTTTGAAGTATCCTCATGAAACTTTCTAAGCTTTGAAATAATAGAATCAAACATAAATCAATACTAAATTGCAAATTTCGTCTAATTGAGCGTAATACTCAGATATTTCTTTCAAAGTCGCGTTCACTCTTAGATCCTTTCTGAACAGGTTAATTTCGGAATGCCGACGGCATTGCCCTTTTGAATGACAGCACATTCTGATTGGAAACTGTCTTGAATTAGATTCCTGCTTTCTTGCCCGTACAGGAACTGGTTTATGGATTTCTCAAATCTCCGGCGATTCAAAGTTGATTTGCAGTAATCACTAATGATCCTCGCAGACACGAGTCCTTTTCTTAAAATTATTTTGTTTGCTTCTTCCCGGAGGGAAGTTCAGACTCAAGCACGCTGGTATGGGTCCAGAGTATTGTCTACTCTGCACCAGGTAACAAAGGGATCTGGTAATACAGATGGTTTATTCCAAGAATCAAAAATTATTTCATGGTCTGCAATCGGTCCCTTAACACTATGTCTCCTTTTACTGTATTGACATTTCACCAACTGCCATGTTGGAGTTCGGACCTGGGTCCCAGAAAATTCCCTGGGCTTCTGAATTAATAATCCAGTGGTAATACCTCTGGGCAATCGCTTCCTTCATCGTTCATTGTATGCCTAATTGTATATCAAGCACTTGTTTCCAATTCGAATGTAGTTTCGCAATTTGTAATTCTATTTGCATTCATAGCTTGGATTGACACTCCACCGTCCATGAATGCATGCACGGACTGTCTTGAAGGAATGACCTCCCAGTACTGGTCCAATTCCTTGCACTTTGCTTATCACTGCATGTGGACGTTAGCAGCTCGTCAGTGAACAGTCTTGCTCCCAAACCTTTTATTCTCTGCTGGAGGAGAGACATCACTGCACACAAAGAGGAAACAAAAATCGTTCAGGATTCAGTCAGAAGGTTGGCAGCAGCACGCAGCTCCACAGTCGGGGAGGCGATGGTCTTCGTAGCGTTATCACAAACTGTCAATCGAAAGTTCCAGATCACGTTTTGATAACATGGATTCAAATTCAGCCATTTCAGATGGTGGAATTTGAAAGAAGTAAATATCTGGGATTAAGAGTCTCACGATTACTGTGGATCAATTGACTGGGAAATGAAAAAAACAATGGTTCACTAATGTTTTGCAGGCAAGTAACTGCCATTCTTAGCTAGTCTGGCCTACGTGTAACTCCAGACTAACAGTGATGTCGTTCTGCTGCTTTTAAGTCTCCCACAGTACACCCATATCTTCATCACAACTCCCTGCTTAAGAGAAAATGAACTATAATAGTGAAATGATGCCTTTTTTTAACTTTCTAAACGCATTGCCCTAACATACAGGGAACATGAATATAAGATCACCTTAACTTCTTCCCCTAGATTTGCATATATATAAAACATTAAGTAAAGACAAATCTCATCTAAACTCCATCAGTTAAATCCGTGATAACGCATCTGTGATGACGTTCTTCTGACCAGGAAAATGTATGATTTTTTAATTAAATGGCTGCAACATCTGACTCCAACGAAACAGTCTCATATTCTAATATGTAAAACGTTTTAAGAATGGAAGCAATTTGTGGTCACTGTGCACAACTGTATCGGACTCATTGATCATGACATACATATTAAAATGTTGGAAAGCCAGTAGTAATACGTTATCCCCTCAGGAAAACTTTCGAGTCTCAGCTTTTATCTGCCACCTGCTTCATTCTATACTGTGCCCTCTACAGGTGCTGTTTAACGAACTCAATTACTCAGTTTAATCACTCCCTCACCTCCGATACCTAATCTAAGTGCAAGATCTCCGCCTTTGGTCCTGTCAATTTTTATTTAATTAATTTCAAAGGATCTCTCACTTCATGACCGAATATTCACTCAAAGGAAGTAAACCGAGTCAATTCGTTTGGGGAATTTCTAATAGGAAACAATACCAATGGGCTGCCTTTATCCCAATCATTCAAGTAATCCTAAAAGTAGGTTTTCAACATGGTCTTCAAGGTCTGATGGCAACTTTATAAAGCTCGCTGGGATTCAGGATGATCCACACTGGATTTAAAGTGCTGTATACCAAAGCTATCCACAACCTCGTTAATCAGCCTGGCAGTAAAATTTGACCTTGGGTCCGACTGAAGCTCTCTGGGTAGACCATACCGTGTGAAGAAAGCTACTAACTCCTTCACTATCCATTTTCCCTCGAAACTCCATTATGGAATTGCCTTCAGAAATCTGGGAGACACATCTATTATGGTTAACAAGTACTGGCTCATTTAGTACTCGGACGCGGACATTGACAATCAAATATAACCCGCGGGAAAGGTTCTTCAAATGGGGGAATTGGCAACAAAGTTGTAGCTTTAAACGTGACTTAAATACCATTTGGCATGCATGACATGTACTTCAAAAGTTTACCACATCCTTTTGCGTTCCAGTCCAATAGCAATGTTATTGTACTTTATCCTGTAACTTTCGTATCCCATGTGACCTCCTATGGGTAGTTCATGTGTTCGGCGTATCACCTCCTGTCTGTATGCTCCCGAACACGCAGTCTGATGCACTTTAGTCCACATCCCCTCTGCACTAATCTGCCGTGGTCTCTATTACCGTCTTCGGATTCTATCTTTCAGATAATAACCTGGAATATTCTCGGCCTGCTTTTCAGAGTAAGCAAAGAAAAATACATCTTTTATTGTCTTTTCTTGTCAAGTCTCTGAGCCTTTCCGGAATGAATACTTCTGTGTGTCTTTCTGCCAGTTCTGTTTTTACTTCCCCGGCACCATTAGGTCACAAGGGTATCTACTAACTGAACCTCATCTCCTTCACCATTCGCTTTACTTTTCGCTTCGTGCTGTGACTTATGAGAGTAGGATGTGGTTACCACGCAGTCTGACAAAATACCAGGATATTTCTGTTTTAAATCCTGAGTGTCTTGGTGTTTGTTGGGCTTCTCCACAACAAGAGGTGTCACTCCCCCACCTTGCATCCTGCCTAATCATTCCCAAGAACAAACTGAATTCCTGGAACTGACACTCTGTCAATCACTCCCACTGTAACTTCCCCAGACTTAAGTTGGCACTCCAACCCGACTTTACACAGGTTAATGCTAAATGTCTGTCCAGCTATCCCACAAATTACACACTCTGGGCGATCAGATCAGAAAGAGGGCATATTCGCTCATTCCTTACCATCAGCGACTGGTTAGATCCTATAACTCTCGAAATTATAACTTCTTGACCTTCTCTGCCTGTTTTTTCTGCCTTACCTTCATCACAGAGGTAAATTATTTGGAGAGATGAGGTACTAAGTCCACACCCAACCCCGTCGAGACTGTACACTCCCCTGCAGCTCTCTGGCTCTTCTTCGGGTCTCTTTTACGGCCTTCACTCACGCCAGTCGCTTAGCTTATTTTACCACACGTTTTCCCACAGTTCCTTTCTTTAATATTCTAGCACTGTGTCTTTAGGAGTCTCACTTTACGACTGTGGAAACACCTGAGGCCTTTCACCTCCTTTCCACCCTGCTGGGCTTCGTTTTTATCCTGTGGTAAACGCTTGCCAGTGCTCTGTACTCTTGGTTGTGTCGTGTAGGATCCCCCCTTATCCCAACTTCTGTCCATCACAGCACGAAGCTCTGGCCGGCAGCTTGTGTTATGCCCCAATATGCTTTTAGCTAAAACTCCCCCTTACCAGGGAACATCATTGTAAATCTTTTCTGCACGCTCTCCACTGTGGCCTCATTTTTCCGGAAGTGTATGACCAAAACTTTATCAAGATTTCAAGCGTGGCCTTACTGAGGTTCCATAACGTTGCAGCATATCTTTCTGTCCATTTCCAATGAAGGCAAGCACGCCATAGGCCTTTTTTTTGCTACCTTATCTACCTGAACTGCCACCTTCAGTGATCTGCGGAACTGCACACCCAGATCCCTCAGCATGTCAAGAATCCTACAAGTTCT
The DNA here is from genome assembly GCF_047496795.1 of Chiloscyllium punctatum. NCBI lineage: Eukaryota > Metazoa > Chordata > Chondrichthyes > Orectolobiformes > Hemiscylliidae > Chiloscyllium > Chiloscyllium punctatum. The sequence goes on from NC_092774.1 coordinate 10,424,451, forward strand.
GCCATTCACTTTTAAATTTCCACCTGTACTTGACCTTTCAAAATTCATCGCCTTACATCTGTCCAAGTAAAACTCAATCTGCCTTTTTCCTGTCCATGCCTTCAAATGATTTATGTCCTGCGGTATTTTCTGAGAGCCCACTCCACTATCTCCAACTCCAACCAATCTTCGTATGGTCCTCAAACTTACTTGTTAGACCAGTCACGTTTTCTTACAAGTCATTTATATAGACCGCGATCAGCAGAGGTCAGAGCATTGATCCATGTGCAACCCCACTAGCCACACGTCTCTATTCCGAAAAAACATCCTTCTGTCGGTACCCTCTGTCTCCTATGACAAAGCCAGTTCTGTATCCATCTTGCCAGCTCACCTTATTGCAATGTGACGGAACCATTTGCACCAGCTTGCCATGAGGGACCTTGAGAAAAGCTTTAATTCAGTCCATGTAGACCACATCAACTGCATTTCTCTCATTAGTCGTTTTCATTAACTTCTCAAATCTAATCAAGCAAGATAGTGAGGCCCACCCTCCTCTGCACAAAACCGTGCCATTTATCATGATTAAGACCAATTGGTCCTGAATACTTAAAGATCTTGTCGCTGATAATGTTTTCCAATAATTTCCCTACCACTGATGTGAGGCTGGCAGGCGTGTAATTTCCGAAATTATCCCTGTTACTATGTTTCAACAATGGGACAACATTGTCTATTCTGCAGTCCTTTGGGATCATACCTGTATCCAAAGAGCAGACAAGGATGTCTGTCAATGCAGCAGCATGTTTTTCATTTGCCTCCCTGAATATTCTGGGATAAATCCCACCAGGTCCTGAGGACGTATCTACCTTAATACTTTTTGAGGCCCACAATACCTTTTGCTTTTTAATACCAATCTGCACATCCACACGAACAAGAATCTTTAGATTGAACCAATATTCTGCCTTCCCGTTATTCTTCCCAAAGTGAGTCACCTAACATTTGTCTCCATTGAACTCCATTTTCCACTTTTCAGACCAATTTTGCAGTTTATCCAAGTGTCCTTGCAACCTGAAACATTGTTTCCTACTACCCACCACTCCACTGACTTTAGTATCACTGCACATATACTAACTAATCCACCTATGCCTGCGTTCACGTCGTTTATAAAATGTCCCAAAATAGATCCGTGAGGCAGATCACTAATAACTGGACACCAGGCAAAATATTTTCCCTCAACCATCACTCGTTGCCTTCTTACAGAAAGCCAGTTTCTAATCCAAACTGTCAAATCACCTTCCTTCCCATGTCTCCGCATTTTCTCGAATAGCCTATCATGTGGAAACGTATCAACAGCTTTATTGAATGCCATGTACAACACATCAACTGCCCTCCCCTCATCCACGTACTTGGTCATCTTATCAAAAAAGTTCAATGAGATTTGTGCCATACAACCTCCCCTTAATGAATTCATGTTGACTTTTTCCAGTCAAATTGTTGCTTGCAGGGTGATTAAAATTCCTATCCCTTATAAACCTTTCCAAACCTTTTCCTACAACAGAAATAAGGCTCAGGGGTCTCTGATTAGCTTAGTCATCTCAACTGTCCTTCTTGAACAAGTGCACAACATTTGCAATCCTCCACTCATCTGGCCTGAAACCTGTAGATAATGTCGAATCAAAGATGAAGGCCACAGTCTCCGCCATCTCCCCCTATTTTCCCAGAGAATTCTTGGAAAAATCCCATCAGGCGCAGGGGACCTATCTAGTTTCACACCTCCTACAATTGATAACACCCACAAAAACGTCCATCTATTCCCTTATGACTGAATCCCCTGTCACAATTACATTTCTAGACCTCTTTCTCCCTCCCTCTGCAAAGAGCCAAAAACGATGCTGTGAATTCAGCTGCCTCACAATGGCTTCCACTAATCTCTGTTTTACAGTATGCCTCCTTATTTTTAATCCATGGACCTTGGTTTTAGCTCCATTCCCCGAAACTCAGAAAGTAAACAACAAGAAAATTCCCAAGAGGTTCCCTCACAAAAATGCCTTATTAAAAATTTATCGCTCATGCAGTAGCGTCGACCCGCCAGCAGGTGGTGACATAATGTCATTTCAAGCAGAAGAGAGCAACCTCCATCGAGGTTTCCCAAACTGAGTGCAGAAATGAGTATACAGACAGAAACGCACAATGATTCGTCACACTTAGAAACACATACGCATGCAGGCACACACACAGACAGAAACACACAGATAGAAAAACAAAGATTCACACACACAAGCACACGAATATAAAACGTGCAGAGATGCGTGCACACACACAAGCATAGATCAGATTGGGATGTCTGTTCAGCACAGCTGAAGTGACTATTTCAGTACTGAATGACTCTATGAGTTGGCAGTTCTGAAGGCAAATGAAATGTCAACATTTATTTTGAGAGCATCAGAATGCAAGAGGAGGGATGCATGACTGAGGCTGCGTAAGGTTCTGTCAGACAGCATTACGAAAGTTGTGAGCATTTTTGTACCTGATGTCTAAGGAAGGGTGTGCTGGTCTTGCAGGTGATTCAGAGAAAGTTTCCAAGAATGATCCCAGGATGAATAGCTTGTCATGTTAGAGGTGGTTGAAGTCTCTGAATCTGGACTTGATGGAGTTTGGAAGGATGGGAAAATCTGATTGAACCTTGCAGAATACTGAGAAATTGAATAGACTGACCCGTTAGACCTGAAATGAGAAGGAGTTTTTTCAACCAGAGGGTGAAGAATCTGTAGAACTCATTGCTTCAGAAGTAGTGGAGACCAACTCATTGAATGCATTGAAGAGAGATATAGATAGATTCTTGGTCAATAAGGGAATCAAGGCTTGCAGGGAGAAGGCAGAAGAATGGATTCGAGAAACTTATTCGCCATGATCAAATGGCAGAACAGATTCGATGGGCTAAATAGCCTAATTCTGCCACTCTTACCCTACACCCTTCCAGTTTTCACACTAACCATGACTCCACCTCTACTCTAAACTCGTCAGATTTCACTTTCTTGTGGACACCAGTATAAAGAATCCATTACACCCACTAGAAGATGGAGATGAATGAAGTGTGTGTGTGTGTGCCCACACATGCATTTGTGTGTGTGTATGATAGAGGCGGAGGTGAGTGATTGCTGACAGATCCCAACGAAGTAATTCACTGTAATGAGCTCTCAACGTCGACCTTCCTTTGGGAATGTTGTACCTAACAGAAATAAATATACATTCTTTTCATTTCAAAAATGTACCTTATTCATTATAAATCTGTCTGCATGTATTGTCACAAAAGCAGTTCAGTTCTATACAGTTGCACATCAAGTTACAAAAACTAAAAAAATTGGACGTTGAATCTACCCAGAAAACCAACACTTGTCTTACTCATACAATACTAATATATACTAATACTTAAGGCACGAGCAGGATCCAATAACAGATCAGACGCCCATTTACCTTCAGCAGAAAGACCTCAGACAGTGTTCTTTCCCCATCGCATCTTGGTGGCAGCTGCCCCAAGGTTTAGTGTGTCCCTGACCATGTAAGTGACCTTGGGATGTGCCAGTCTGCAATACTCATGGGGTCCAACTCCTTGTTCTGGAAGATCAACACATTTCGGGCATATTAAAGAGCATCTTTCACCAACCTGATGCTCCTTCGATGTGCGTCCCTGTGTCACAGAGCTGTTCGAGTCGACCCTTGACATAAATAATTGCACTTCCTCCAGACTCCATTCGCAAAGGCCCAATCCAGAAGGAATTGTCTGACAGTCTAATCCCTCACAACCCTTCAAAGGCAATGTACACTGGTGCAGGGCTGACTGGGTGAGCATGGAGGATCTGACAGTTAGTGCCCTCTCACCACCAGACCAGCGATACCTTGGTACTTGTTAGAAAGTTCTGGTGAGGAGGCATTTTGTGAAATTACTGTAAGCGTCTGCTCAGGGAACCTCCGGACATGATCCACTTTTCTGTCAGTGTCTTGAGGATGCTATGTGCTTACCACTTCTTGATAGACTGGTGGTCAAAGGTGTTTCACTTTGCAAATTTCTTGATGCAGGGCAGATTTCACGGGATGGTCCGTCGACTTGGAGAATTCGGTAGCTATGAGGCCAGGCACATCATTGACAACACTGGGGGCAGGGAGAACCTCAGTGCATATTGACACTCGATGTTTACGTATCGAGGATCGACACACTGCTTGATGCAGACACACAAAAAAGTGGCTCCCAGGATGAGGGCAACGTTGGGCAATTATCTACTCCATTTATCCATAGTTTTGTACATGGGGTCCCTCCAGACCCGAGCAATGTTTGGCTTCCATGTAAAGTAGAAAACGGCTTGGGTGACTGAAACAGCGCAGGTTCAGGGAATGGGCCAGACCTGCACCGTGTCCAAAAACAGAGAGAATACCTCAGGCCTGATGACCAAGTTTTTACCCACAATACTGAGGGCGCAGTGTTCCCAAAAGACCAGTTCCTGCTTTATTTTGGTGCTGCGCTCCTCTCAACATTTTGTGCATGCTCTGAATGATATTCTGAGCAACTTACAATTTTCTGTTCTGACGCTGAAGGGAACGAACGATCAGTCGGCCCAATTCCCAAAGAACATGGCTTCCACTGTTGCCTCGATTGACCTTGGCTCCAGAGGACAGTTGAAACGAAACACCATCTGTGTACAGGGATGGTTTGAACTGCTGGCCTCCGCAGCCTGCAATCGTCACCCCTCTCAGACTCATATTCTTCCTGGGGTACTCAGTAAAGAGCTGTATACAACCCATGAACAAGGCGAGAGAGTTTGGACTGCCATGCTTGACCCTGGATCTGATCAGGAGGCTTTCTGATTCCCACCCATTGTCTGAGACTGCACTGACAATTTTGGTGCAGAGCAGTCAGATCCATTTGCAGATTCCCTCCCGAAATCAATTTTTGGAGAGCACGTCTTGCATGTCAGTGTACGATATCCATCCCGTCATTGGCCTTCTCCTGGTCCGGGCTGGCGAGGCAGTTCTTCACCCCCGTGTCATCCGTTTAGGCGTTTACATCCCTGAGGAGACTGAGGCATCCTGAAGTCATTTTACCTGGTACGGCAGGGTGGATCTCGCTGACCTGTTTGGCGATGACCTCAGACAGGATCTTGTAGTCTGCATTCAGCAATGATAGTGGCCAAAAGTTTCTAATTTCCTCCCGCTCCCCCTTCTCTGGGAGATGAAGGTGATGCTACCTTTCATCATGAATTCGCACGTGATACCTGCCAGAAACATAGTGGAACAGTTTGAGGATTCACACAATTTCAAGTACACATCGATATTTCAGGATGAATGTGGGGACATTTCTCCAAGAGTAATCGCTGTGTCGAAGAAAGCTTTGCTTACAATGCAGGAGGACCGCATTCCGAAATCGTTGGATGGTGCAAACGAATTTGAAATGCAGGATCTCACCGGTTCACATGTTCTACCGGGAAGGAGGGCAGACCTGTTTTCATCAAGCTGTATCCAGTGAACTATAATGAGTGAATGTCACAATTACGTGTATAGGACACTAGAGGGCAGTGCGCATCTGTTAATATTGAAAATGAAAGCTGGAGAAGGAGTAACTTCCAGACAGTGTGAGCAACTGTGAGTATGAGAGGCGTGCTACAGAAACAAAAACCAAGACTCAACTTCTTCTGCAACTTTAACAGAAGGCAGTTCTGAGTTAGACGTAAAGCATGCATTATTCCAGGTACGTACTCTTATAAGAATAACATTTCTCTCTGATTCCTCACCAGAGACATGTGGACAATTGCTTTCACCACTGTTCTTGTAATTTGATAATGTTCCAAATTTTCAGAATCCTCCTGATGTTTTCCAGTCTTATGGCCACGGTGGTGTCCGGAGAAGGTGAAGTGAAGCATCTCCCCTGGTGGATGGTTGTTCGTGAAATGGGCATTGTGTCCATGAATTGCTCTTTTCCCAGAACAACTACCAACGTGCATTGGTATAGACAGCTCCCTGATCAGCCACCCCAGTATCTGGTGATGGCTAAAAGAGACAATGATCAGCCTAAGAGGATCACCGCTTCAATCAGTGGAGATTACAAAACCAGTACCCTGACTGTCAAAGACACCAGACTTAATGACACCGCCACCTACCTCTGTGCAATGAAGGCACAGTGTCACAAACAGATGAACAGCATGTACTAAAACCTGCACAGATTGGGAGTTCCAGTATGTTGATTTTGAAGTATCTTTATGACTAATTCGGTGCCCCAAAAGCCTAGATATGGGAGATCCGAACAAAATAAATCAGACAGCGTGGAACAGCTAAAGTTAAAGATGGTCAGCAGTGAAGACAATTGGATATACGGATGGGAGTGAAGGAAGTGTATATTTGCAAATCAGAAAAATGATAGATAAAAAGGAAAGTATAGAGATACTTTAAAAGTACATGCAGTGGGCAGTATGTTGGGAATCTGTTGAAGAAGAACTGGAAGCAAGTGAAAAATAAGAAGCATTATGCGCAGAGTTTAAAGGTCAGTTTAAATCACAATAAAAGGAAGCATGAAGAAAATATGATAGATTTTCCTTTAAAGTGATGTTATCAACACATAATGCCCCAGTGTCAACACCCTGGGAGATTTAATGACAAATAACTTAACAGGACTCACCACATAAACACACTGGGTACAAGAGCAGGTCAGAGGCTCGGATTATTGTGGCGAGTAACGTAAATCCTGACTGCTCTAAGAATGCCCACAATTGCAAGGCACCTGCCTGAATGTGCGCAGCCCCAACAATACTCAAGAATCTTGACACCAACCAAGAAAAAAACAGTCCATTTGATTTCCACAGCACCCACAGGCTTCCACTCCCTCCACTACCGCCATTCAGTGTGCACGACCTGCAAGTTTCACTGCAGTGATTTACCAACGATCGTTCCAAAATACCTTCCAAACCCACAAACACTTCCAGGGCCAGGAGATGTATGGGAACACTACCACTTTCAAATTCCCGACGAAGCCAATCACCATCTTAACGCGGAAATATATCAGCGTTCCATCACTGTCGCTTAGTGAAAATCCTGGAAATCCCTGCCCAATGGTATTATGCGTACACAGACAGCACGTGGATTGCAGCATTTCAAGGCGGCAGATCGCTACAAAGTCCTTAACACGTACTAGGAATGGGCAATAAATACTGGCAAGCCAGCGACGCCCACATCTCACAAATTGAAAAAAAAAACGTTTTAGCACTCTGAAGACAGAATCCCGACAGAATGGCAGCAGGTTATTGGAACCATCGAGTCTCTGAATTAAAACACACCCAAACTCTCCATGCATCGCCTCTGGCTAATTCAGCTACACGTTTGGACTGTAGGTGGATTCCAGAACACCGGCAGGAAACTGACGCAGACACAGGGAAAATGTTCAGACTGACACCTGAAGCTGAAATCGAACCTGAGTGTTTGGTGCTGGTCGGCAGCAGACCGAACATCTGAGCCACAATGCCATCATCTGTGGAATGCTTCCTGGAAATTCATGACTTGGTATTGCACTAACTCATAAATTACTCATTTCTTGGTGCTGCAAAATTGCAAGAGATCTCATCAGAGTACGCATTAGTCACACTCAGTGGAGCAGGTGATAACGTGGTCTACTTACGGACTCTTTGAATCATCATCAACACTTACCATTTATATTTGTGTCATCTGCAAACATATCAGGATTTGGATCTCACGTTGTCACTTACCTCTGCTCTTACACCATTCCCTTTCAGTTGTTGGAGACTTTACCAATTTTTGTTTTCTTTCCTTTGAAAATATTTGGCAATCCTGTATGGGAGTGGCTAGCAATGCTGACACCTTCCTGTAATTGTCCAGAACAATGTGGTCATGAGGCATTGACTTGACAAACTACAGTGCAGCTGATATAGATATAGGAGTTACCTTTACAATTAGAAAAAGTAAAGTTAAATAAATGCGATTATAATATGTCTGCCCAGTAAATGCAGCAAAAGCAGCGTTCGATTCTACTGCTTCATTAATCAAAAAAAGCCTTGAGGAATAAAGCTTTGATTACAATGCAGGAGGAACATAGTCTGAAATCGTTGGATGCTGCAAATGAAATTGAAATGCAGATTCTCAGCTGCTCACAGTGTTCTTCTGGGGTGGAGGACATATCTGCTTTCATTGAGTAGTATCGCGTGAAGTGTAATTGGTGCCAGAATCTGGATGTCGCAATTGTTTGTTCATGCAACTAGATGGCAGTGTGAACCTGGGATAAATATTGACGATGTCGGCTGAAGGAGGAATGACCTTCCAGACCGTGAGCACCTTTCACTGTCAGAGGCTTGTTTCAGGAGCAAACACCAAGACTCAGCTTCTTCTGCAACTCCAACAGCAAGGCTGATCTGCGATAGACGTCAAGCGTGCATTGTTCTCAATATTTACTTGCGTAAATGTAACAATTGCCTCCAGTTCCTCAACAGAACCCCGTGGAAAATTGCTTTTGCTACTGGTCTTACAATCTGATAATGTTCCGAATTTGCGGAATCTTCCTGATGTTTTCCACTCTGACCTCCAGGGATGTGACTGGAGAAGGCGATGTAACGCAACTTCCTTCGTGGATGGTTGTTAGTGAAGTGGGAATTGTGTCCATGAATTGCTCCGTTGCCGCTATGTCGGACGCAATGCATTGGTACAGACAGGTCCCGAACCAGCCACCCTAGCATCTGGTGATGGCCAAAAGGGAAAATGATCAGCCCGAGAGGATCACTGCTTCAATCAGTGGAGGCTACAAACTCAGTACACTGACTGTGAAAGACGCCAGACTGAATGACACTGCAATCTATCTCTGTGCAATGAAGGCACAGTGTTACAAACAGATGGAGAGCGTGTACTAAAACCAGCACAGAGTGGGAGTTTCAGTCTGGTGATATTGAAGTTTCAGTGTTACTAATTCTTGGCGCCAAAATCTGAGATAATGGAAATGTGAGCAAAGTACACCAGAATGTATGCAACAGGTAAATTTAAAGATGGACAGAAGTGAAGACAGTTGGGGATGCGGATGGAGGTGAAAGAAGTAAATGTTTGCAAACTTGAAAGTGTGATGGAGAAAAGGAAAAGTGGAGAGATACTTTAATAATTCTTGCAGAGGGCAGAATGATGAGAAAGGTTGAATAAAACATGGAAGAAAGTGAAAACTAGCAAGCGTTGTGTTAAAGATCAGGTCAAACCACAGTTGAAGGAAACATGAACGAAGAAAAGTGACATGTCCTTTAACGCGATGCTAACTTCATCGAATCTCCCATTGTCTACCTCGTGAGGATTTTAATGATTCAAAACTCAACTGGACACAATGCAGAAATGCAGCAGCAACACGAGCTGGTCAGTGACGAGGATTAATGCGGGGAGGAACATATACTTCCCGTCTCCCGACATCCTGCCTATCATCTACAAGGCCCACATCAGTATTGTGATGGAATATTCCCCAATTGTCTGGATGAGTGCAGCTCCAACAAGTCTTTAGATTCTTGACACCATCTCGGACAATGCAGCCCTTTTGATTGGCAGAGCATTGATAGGCATTCACTTGTTCAAAAACCGATAATTCCGTCCCCCCTTTGGCATTGTAGGTCGAACCCAGAGCAGGTGAACTGCCGCAGTTTAGTAAGGCAGCTCACCTCCACCTTCACAAGGACAATTTGGGGCAGGTAATAAACGCTGGCCAGACAGCGGTGCCTACAGCCTCCCAATAAAGACATTTTAAAAAGGTCAATACATATACACATCTAAACATGGAATCCCTGCCGTGTGGATGCACGCCATTCGGCCCATCGAGTCCACACCAAGCATCTGAAGAAAATCACATCTAGACCCAACCTCCCCCTGCATCTCCTACGTCTAAGTTACCTAAGCTGCCCGCCTTTGGACTGTGCGAGGAAACCTGAACACCCATAGGAAACCCATACAATTTTAGGGAGAACGTGAACCCTCCATCATGACAGCGACCTGAGGTTGAAATCGAACGTGTGTCTTTGGTTTTATGAAACACCACTGCGGACCACTAAGCCACTGTGCTAACATCTTGAGAATGGCCGATGAAAAATCAGGATTTGCTTTTCCTCCCACTTATGAATTGTTTATTTCTTTTTTGAAAATTTCCTGGAGATCTCGCCAGACTATGGTATAGAGACACTCTTTGAAACAGTCTGTGACTTTGTCTTCCAAGAGACTCTTTAAGTCATAGTCATTACCAATTGCCATGCTACTTATTTTCGTGTCACTTGTAAACCCGGTAAACGTACATTGACATTAGTCAGGATTTGGAATTTACATTAGCATGTACCTCTGCCCTTTCACCATACCCTTTCAAATGAAGGAGACTTTAACAGAATGTCTTTTTTTGCCGTGAGAAATCAGTTCGCCTTGTATAATCTGAGACAATGTGGCGGTGAGGCGTGTGTTTGATGCACTGTAGTGTATTTGATACTCATGCAGGATTTATGTTTATGATGGCACAAAGTAAAGTTAATGAAAGGCAGTTGCAACGTATCATACCAGGAAATGCATCAGAAGCAACATTCAATGGTACTGTTGCGTTCTTTGAAATTTTATTTATTTATTTCCTCATTATTATGTCAGAATCTCCCAGATCCCCTGGTTCTATGCATCGGCTGATGGGACTGTCGAAGACCGAGACCAGCTTTGTTACCTGAGACACCACAGTTCTCATACTCGAACAGGATGAATTAATTCCCATTTGAATAAATGCTTACAGAAATAATAATCGATATGGAACAACGTTTGGTTTAATCACTGTCCATACTATTGTTTATAGATGAACAAATTTACTTCGCTCTTGAAATAACTGCACAGAGACTGACATTTCGTCACCAAGTCACCCTTCATTTATATGTGTACAGGACACTGGCCATAGATAGCCTGTTTGGAGTCTGTCCCTGAAGTGAGGTGACTCAAAATCTGCTATTTATACTTATTGCCCAGGGCTCCATCAATTTAACAATCCCAATGAAGGATCTCATAGTCAATGAGATCCATCTGATTCTAATCACTCCAGTTGGTGAAACAAAAATAACAAAGAACTGCAGTTACTGGAAATCCAAGACAAAAACAAACTACCGGAGAATCACGCAGGTCTGACAGCAACTGTAATGAGAAAACTGAGTGAACTTTCCTGATCCAGTAAACTGTATTCTGAACTTTGTTAGTTTATCACATAAGTCATAATATGAAGTGGGGCTCAAATGGGCTTGAAGCTGATTGGCTCATCTGAAGAACAAAGGAGCCTGGTACTCATTGGCTTTCACACGATGCCTTTGCCAACAATGGTCCAACGAGCAGAGGTCCGGAAATGACTCAACCTGAATTACCCAACTCTTGACGAGAACCATTTTGGCTTCAGCCAGTTCTGTTGACATTGACCGTGAACTCTCTGTAAACATGTTGCCAGGAGCTCTGGGTTTACTCCTCACAACTGCAGCTGTTCTAACTGGTAGGTTGAGCACCTGTCTATTTTTGTACTTCAGCTCCTTTGCTGAGAATTGAATTGTATTCAATCACTTTGCGCAACATAGAAGCAAAATACAGTCTCCCAAATAAAAAAAAATCTGGATCTAAACTTGCCCCAACAATGAGCAATTTCTGACAGAAATGAGCGAATGTAAATGAGCGAAAGGCAGTGGAAGAGTTCGGCTGGAAATCCAGACAGGTCTAAGGCAATTCAGATGATATTTACCGAGGGGACAGTTTTATATCCACCAACAGTTTTCATGTTTCACTACAGGTTTCGCGAGATGAAATGGGAAATGATCACCCCATATGAAATGGAATCTAGTTAGATTTCCCTCATTTATTTCTCGGTTTATTGATGAAGGTACATGGGCGAATTCTGGACGTTAAGAATATTGTCGTGCCTTATTTAATTTTGTATAACTCCTGGCTCTTCCAGGACTTTGTCGTGGCGATTCTGTCTCACAAACACCGGCTGCAATCAAACTGAATGAAGGGGACGATGTGCTATTGTTCTGTAATTACACTACCACAAGCAACAATGCTTACCTGTACTGGTACCGTCAACCTTCCAATGGATCAATGCAGTTTCTGCTACAGAAAGACCAATATAGTGAGAAAACGGGGAACTTTCTATTGGGCCGGCTTTCCTGGAATTTTGATCCTGTGAACCGCACTATCAAGCTGAATGTGTTGAGTACAGAACTAACAGACTCCGCAGTGTATTACTGCGCACTGCGTCCCACAGAGAATGAGAACTGGGCTGACCCTGTACAAAAACTATAAGAGCATCTCTGTACATGATTGTGTGTTCAGCAAACAGCGAGATCCGGGATACACATGAGGTGATTCTCAAGCTCACAGTGATATCTGATACTTGACATTCGGACACAAATCTTTAACTATTATATATCCATTATTGAAATAAACGATTAGTTTCGTGCATCCAAAACAAAAAAAAAGATATTTTGTGCATTTCATGATGTTAGAAAATGCTGTGACAGCGATGAGCTGCAATGGAAAATTCAACAGCTAGTTTTCATCCAGCAAAATCCTCCAGTAAAATAGAACTGCAGCATTCAGTTTGAGAGAATAACTTGCCACAGGATTCTCATAATGAAACATTGGAATAATCTGAACAATGGCAAACATATTGTGCATTATTGAGTACTGTCCCTGTAACTTCACGTTAACCATTCCAGAATAGCACGTTATCGATTCACGGGTCAAGGATAACGCTGATATGTTTTAAAATATTAAGAATTAGGTCGGATGTAACTCATGTCTGAACCACACTAACCAATTAAAAGCTTTGAGTAGCTTTTACTGTCTGCATAATGAGTCAGAGAAGCCAGTAAAAGTCTCAGTCACTTCAGGTTTCTGTTGTTAGGCTGAACAGAAATGAACATTTTAAATCCTCTTAGCAAATTTCTTAATTCTTTGTCAGCGAATCACATTTGAATATTTAAGCTTTGTACAGACAATCGGGTTGCTCTTCTCCTTAGGGTGATAACTGAGAAAAGAAAAATTCTATTTTGGTAGCTCGTCACAAAAGTAAATTTCCTGAATTTGGGCATTCGATCCAGTGAAGTGTGATTCTGCTGAATAGAACATGAACGTGGGAATTGGCATCCCTCAGGAGTTAACACATTCTGCCAATCAGCATAACCCTTTTGTTATGGAAAAAGTGAAACCTTTCGGATCAGATCACACGTGAGACGAAATATTCAGAAGTCGACAGTCACAATGTCCTTCCAATCCTCTGCATGACATTGAAGTTTGAAAAGGTTCAATTTGTCGTCTTGGGTTTCATTCTGAAGAAAGCGTAATTGTCATTATTTGATGTTGGTCATCAGACGTGCTGCATGAAAGAACAGAGCAGGGTCTGCTTTGAGTCGCTGAGCTGCAGCGATGTACATCAACCATAAAAAGTGTCTTTCAATTCGTCGTATTCCAGAAGCCTGGGTAAATTTGACCAGATGTTCCTCGTCGAATTTGTTCAAGCTGTTGACTTCAAAAGACTCGCACTAGGCATGAAGGCGCATTTCACGAGATTGGATTATAAAATGGAGGAATAACTGTGAATGAAAAGAGAGAAATTTCCAACAGGGAAACAGATGATAATGAATCAGCCATATTGGAACAAATACGGTTTGCTTCCCAGAAAAATGCTAGGCTTTTTAAAGACTCAATTTAAGTAGTATCAATTATTATCTCCACTTTTTTTTCACGCTGTGAAGGTTATATTCCCTGTCATGGCTCGGTTAAAAACTCGACTCTGCAAGATAGCTGCTAAAACATGATCTAGACTGGTGTTGCAAAGAACACCACATCTGAGTGTTACCCTGGTGGAAAAAGGTGTCACTCCACCACGTTCTGGTGGATGGTACAATGTGTCTAAACTGGTCTTGATTCTCAAATCACTCATCAAAGCGTACGACTTCAAGCGAGACAATTCCTTGTCATTGGCCACTTTGCTGTGGGTCCCGGCATGACTCGTACCAAGTCCAAGATCCACACTTAAGACCACGAATTTCGCCATTGCTGAGGGAGTTGTAATTACTTTTTGGCTTCGACATTGGTGTCATTCCTTTCTACAATTCCTGTTCCAAGTTTCATTTCGTGCGTGGCTTTTCTCAAAGAGTTGTGTCCCTGGATGCAATAAATTCCACTCAGTTCTTACTGAACGGCGGTCTCCCACGTGCTGAAATCTCTCCCATTTCTGGAGGGAAACCTTCAGTATGTCTTTGAAAACTTTCCTTTGAGGTTTTAGTACTCCTTCGAGTTCAGTGAAGATGATTTACTTTCATCATCATAGGTTCGGCATCCTAACACATGTCCAGATTAACAGAGCGGGATATAAGTGTTCGCAATCTGGATGCTGGGGCTATTGATGATTTGAAGGACGGTGATGCATTTTCTGATGGTCTTCACATCTGGTCACTGTTATAACTGAATTCAGTGCGCAAATCTCTGATCAACAAAATGGCTGGAACATCTCTTGGATGATGTAGCAATTTTCGATCGCCTGTCTCAGCTGTTGGAACAAACTGTACTGTGCGGAGGATGCAACACAGGAAAGATTAAATTAGTGACAAAAAGGTGTGGATTTTCTCAAAATCCAGTTTCTGCTCAGAAGTTTCAAATATATTATCAGAACAATCATTAATTTGTATATCATTTTATCATCTGCATCGGAACAATAAAATGAAGACATGTGGATGCTGAAATCTGAACCAAACACAATTTGCTGTCGAAACTCAGCAGGTCTGGTAGCAGCTGTTGGTGGAAAACAGAGTTAAAATTTTGCGTCCAGAGACTCTTCATCAGAAAACTGCGTGCCCCAGTTGACGATCATATTAACATGAGAATATAAGAACTTGGAGCAAGAGTAGGCCGTCCAGCTCTTCACGCCAACTCCACCATTATAAAATCATGGCTGATCTTTTCGTGGACTCAGATCCACTTCCCCGTGCTCTCACTGAGAAGAACATGGCAAATTAAAGGCCGGTGTTCAATTAATCTCTTCTGTTATGTTTTCGTCCTGCACTAATGTTGAAACTTCTATCAGTCCAAACTCTTCTGCAACATGAAGAATACATACAAACTTGGTGGAGATGTTCAATTCCGAAGAGTATGTGACACACGTTAGTATATATGTATATATTTTAAATTATTTAGTGTCATTCAAAACAGATAAATAGCAATGACGATGTCCACAATACTTGCAACGGAGGAGCAATTGTTCGTCCTCGTGATAATATCATATTTATGGTGGAATAAATACCAGAAATATTAAATTGCAGTAACTGAACATCGTCGCACTTAATTTACCTGAACGCACCACCAGATGGTGTCCTTACTCCATTAAGAATATTCACAGAGGGAAAGCAGAGAAATGAACAATCAGGACCTGACAATTGTGTTTGTTGTTGTCCAAAGCAGAAGCAAAATATTGTTTCGGCTTGTCTTGTATAATATTAATCAAAGCATAACGTTGGGAAGTCATGAAAATAACTTTGATTTTCTTGTGGTTAAGTAAACGAGCACGACATTTGACTTAAAGGGCAGAATA
This sequence comes from Chiloscyllium punctatum, assembly GCF_047496795.1. Classification (NCBI taxonomy): domain Eukaryota; kingdom Metazoa; phylum Chordata; class Chondrichthyes; order Orectolobiformes; family Hemiscylliidae; genus Chiloscyllium; species Chiloscyllium punctatum. The sequence continues at coordinate 10,440,028 of NC_092774.1, forward strand.
TACTGTATGTCGAGGTTTTGTGTGGGTTCGTTGGGGTGGCGGGCGCTGAGTTCTTTGGGCACTGCTAATACTGTGAAAGACTGAGACTAAAGCTGAGCTTTACCAGGAGAGGCGTGGTGTGTATGATCCAGCGAAAACATGAAACCTATCGAGATCATTGTTGAGGACGCAATGAGCTGTTCATCAGGACTGTGCCAAAGTGAAAGGCAACGTGAACGATTGAAAGAAGTAGATGTGGTAGTGCTGAGACACGAATGAGGGAGAAGAAGGAAGGAAATAACGGAAGAGTGGCGACTGTGAGGGATGGAGCGACGGGAGAGAAAGAGATGAATATCAAATGATGTTGCCCAGACCACTGGAAGTGTAACATATTCATCACAGGCATAGTTCACAGTTTAGTATCTCATCCTTGAAAATACATCCTCTGCTAGTTTTATTTTCTGTTGGTCTTCGTAACAGAGGATGTCAAGACTGAAAAACTGACTGGCCATAATTCCAGGACAGAAGCATGAATGCCCAAAGGCAATTTAATTTTGAGAGGGAGTCAGTACGTTACACACTAAGCCACTCTGATCGAAGGCGAACATGACAAAATTATTTGCACCCAGCGAGAGATGTGAAGAGAGACAATAACACCTTCTTCAGTTCATCGCGACACTTGTTCTGGGATATTGCATAAATGAAGAGGTTTGTGCAGGAACTTCGTATCTGCATCATGTTCGTCGTTTCTTGGAGAATAAACTGTGGGCCAGTGAAATCCAAGCCGCTGAAGTATTCCTCACCTATAACCTACACAGAGAAGAAGTGCCCGACAAAAAGGTGACCCTTAGAAGTAGGAAGCTGAGTGAGCGAGTGAAGAGCAGGATGATGGACCTGGAGCCTCCTTCGGGCACTACCAGCTGCCAAGACATATCTGACAGTCACGGCACTGAGCAACAGAATAAGGAGGAAGGGGAGAAAAGGCGTCAAGATGTGATTCAGCTCGTAATAGGACTTCCATGCAGATGAATTGCAGTCCGAGTATCTGAAGTCACAGAACCGGAACACCCAGTCCACAATGTACAAGGGCTAGTAGAAGTAGTCTGAAGGCAGGTTCATGATGCAGCTCAGGACGAAAACCACTCCAATGAACAGTGATACAGGTTTCTCGGTGCAGTACCTGGTCATCAAAGTCACGAAACGGCCGATGTTGAATACCAATCAGACAGACTGAGCCATTCCGGCTGGCTTTGATTATCATGGTGCTGACTGTCCAGGCAGTAGTCGCGGACTGGGCGCTGTGTCAGAATTAAATGCCGCCACTCTGAGTCAGGATGTACCCAGTGATGATCACAAGAAAATCGCTCACTGCTATCCCCACCAAGTAAAAGTTGGTGCTCCCAGAGAGTACGCATGAGCCTGGTAATAGTATAATGATCGCCAGCTTGGCTGGGCGAAAGTGCCAAGAACTTTTGAACTGATTTGCGTAATCACTAGATACACTTCTCATCTTTAAAATGATGATGCATGTGCAATAATTTTCTTTGGGATCATCATGTCATCTGTGAGTAAAAACATTGAACACAATGATAATGCATTACTCCAGACAACAGCAAAAACAGCTGCTTGAAGCTGCCAGCATTGTAATAAAAATGAATTTTGTGCAGTTAATCTGAATATTATTCAGGCAATGTCACACATTAAAATTCACAAACGAATAATCTAACAACTAAGTGTTCTTTTGTTGCTCAAAATAACAGTTTGGGTATAATGTTGCTGTGCATTGCAAACGCGTGCAATTTAGTACATCTAAATATTTTGGATATACATAGTGATCTGGGCTGTGTTTCCGTCAGCGGTGACTATCAGAAAAAAAAGACGATCGTGAAATTTAATAGAAACTACTTGGTTGAACTTAAAAGCAAATCGTTAGAATATGTTACCGACCCAAGTAGTAGCAAATGTTAAACAATACAGGGACATTCGCTGGGCCATGCATCACTTGTTGTAAACTAATCGAAATATCAAAACTCCTTGCTTGAGCTCCATGACATAAACCAAAAGTTCTCTAATTAATACAATTTCAGAGTCTGGAGAGTGTCAATTACATTCGAACATGTACCTTCGTTTCTGGTCTGGTGAACGAAACTAATATCTCACCATTTCATGCCTGCTATGTAACATTGGAATATTGCACAATTGCACACACACAAAACGAGAACAGCAAACTGCAAATTCTGAAGGCCCCTTCCACGTGTTTTGATTACTCCATCAAAGAGTTTTTATTTCAAAATGTGAGCTTCGGTCTTATGCCTAATTTGGAGAACATCTCAGTCCTTCTCTGCATTTTCCCTAATTGTTTCGATCTTTAGTTGTGAAATTATTGAATGATTTTCCTTCGACGGTTTTGCTGTCTGAACATTCAGCTACAAATAAATTTCAAAAATTTGAAGTGTCTGTTTACCAATAATAGATGATATCTGAAGAGAATGAAAACACTTTGGATGCTGAGAACAGAAAACTTCTTACTTTGAAAGTTGATAAATTCCTGGACCAAATGGGGTCCATTCCAGAGTCTTGAATGAGGTGGCTGGAGAGACAATGAGTGCACTGATGGTTACCGTTGGAAATTCGAGAAGTTCTGGAAAAGTTCCAGTGGATTATAAAAAAGGGATAATAATCCAACTATTTAAGAAGTGTGGGATCCGAAAACAGGGACCAGAGTACTGTTGAATGTCAATTATAAGGAATTACCAGGTCATATAATGAAGGATACGACAAATAGACATTTTCAAACAACGATATGTTTGAGATGAGTTACTACGGAGTCACAAAAGGGAAGATATATTTGGCAAAGCCTCTGGAATTCGTTTTGTGGATGCTAATTGTAGCACCGATAAGGGGCAACCAGCAGATGTGATGAGTTTTAGCTATTTTGAAAGTTTTTGATAACATCCCATGTAGGAAGTCGGTAAATATATTAGAAAATGCGAGATTGAAGTTAAGTTACGGTGATGAATTAATAAGGAGAACTCCAATTGTAGAAAGGAATGGATTATTCTCAGGATGGTTGAATGTTATTAGTTGGATTGCCCCAAGAATCTGAGACATAGAGCGTGGCAATTTATATAATGATAGTCTCAATCATAGTTATTGCAAAATTATTGATGGCATGAAACTGGAAATTTGGTTTTGTTTAAGCATATATTCTTGTTTATTTGAATTTAGGTGCCGAAAAATGAAGTTCTGATGTAGAAACTAGGGAAGAACCTAATGATGTTGTTACAATGTTCAATATTCCGAGGAGTTCAACAGGAGAATAAATGTAAAACCTGCAGGCTCAACAATATAAAGAACACACATTCCTGAAGACACAGTTCAAACACAAGGATTGGGTTATGGGTCTTCTTGAAGATCACGTTACTCTGTGGAACATCGTGAACTAGATTGACGGGGAGATATGACAGCTCTAAGAAATGAAATAATGGCAAACAGGGCGACAGTGCTGAAGGAAAACTGGAAGGAATGCTGTGAGTAAGGAATGAAGAGATGGAAAAATGATATCAACAGCAAAACAATGGGGAAAATACATGAATAAACAAATATGAACTCTACGAGACCAGTGAGAGTTGGAGTAAGTGTGGGTGGATACAAATCATAAATTCTCTTCATGTCCAGAAGGAAATAAATTCCAATATTTCTGCATTCGTTCAGGCTATGCTTCAGGTAAATGTACAGCAGGAGTATAGTCCTTATGTCCCTTTAAGACTGGGGCTTCTTTTCATCAGATTTCTTTATCGAATGTAAATGGTAGTAGTGAACGTTAGGCCACTCTGTTGGGAAAAGAAACAAGATGAAGTGTTTTCTAATCGTTCATCATTTAAATGATCTGGCGAGAATGACGAAGGGGTAAGTCAGAACTTTCTTCATCTGCTTTCGAAAAAAAATTCTGTGACACCTTATAGATGAAGACGTTGTTGCTGGAACTAAGTAACTGGAGTATGTTGGTGCTCTCTTCCAATGTGTACTTCGGGTTACTGAAATCCAGCCCATCTAAGTCACCCTTAGCTTTCAGCGTCACATAGATAAAATGTCCAACAACAGGGGACCACGTGAGGAGGAAACTGAGAGAAATAGCAAACAGCAAGACAATGGACCTTTTACAATAAGAAGATTTACGACTGCTGTTCCATCGTAAGGTGTATCGCAATCTGTTGAATGCTGCACTGGATGTCTTGTAATTGTCAATGCTTTCAAAAATAAGGTGGAAGTGCCAAGGTGATAGTTGAAGGCTTTTCTGTGAAATATTTCATGAAGATACAGACAAGGTTTATGGACCTTGTCGATTTTCGGCGCCCCAGAGCCTCCTGCGAGCTCTGTTGGCCGCTATGATTTGTCTTATGGTAAGGATGTTAAGCAGCAGAATTACAAAGAGTGGGAGAAAAGGTATCATGATACGAATCATATACCTGCCAGACTGGCCACGTATGGAAGCTGATTTTGATGTTGCAAAACCATGATACCCCATCCAAAATGAACAAGGGCTGGAATGCAAAGTACAAAGGGATGGTCTTGACGCAACACAGAACTCAGATCATTTCTATAACCATTAATGACGTCTTCTCATTGCTGTATCTGGTCTTATGTCTCTGATACCAGATGGCTGCAAAGCAATCGATGGTAAAGGCACCGTCAACCACACTGAGCAATCCAGAGTGGCATAGACCAATACAACTCTGAGAGTGCACGCAGGAGTGGAGGAGAAGAGACTTTTCCGAAAATAGATACAGCTGATTTGATTGACAATGACTGCAGTAGCAATGACAAGGAAATCACTCACTGCGATCGCCACCAGATATTAGGTGATACACCTTGAGAGACCACACCGTCCTTGGAATAGCAAGTTGGCTGTAAAAAATCAAATGAGACATTACTCAACTCAGTCGAAACTTTGTATCTTCGTGAAATATTACACAGAACAGACTTCAACTATTACCTTGGCACTTCCAGTGTCCACCTTATTTTTGAAAACATTGACAATTACTAGACATCCAGTGCAGCGTTAAACATCTTTCGATGCACCTTACGATGGAACAACAGTCGGAAATCTTCTTATTTTAAACAAACCCATTGGACAATAACCAGGTCTACTGTCACATCTGACTTTCTCCATCCCAGTCTTACATATCACCACTGCATCATCAGTTAATGTGATTAGTCCAGGAAAGCAAAATCGCTCTCCAGTCCCTGAGTTAATGCCAAGTAGCTACTTGTTCAATTCGCAATAACAAAAATAGTGGGCTGTCATGAACATATTCATATCAAGCACGGGCCAGCCTTTAACCCATAAATGTTGACAGATGTTGGATCCTTACAGAGATGTCTCACCCTTTGCAACCTCATCCTTCAAATTTTCAGATGCTCCCAACTCTAGTGAAATCCATTCCCGCGGCATCAGACAACTGTCTGAAATATCATGTTAAGTTTCATTCTATGTCCTGTGCATCCCTCAATTTAATATTCCAAAGTGCATTGGTTATAGATTTAATGACTAAAACCCAAATTGTTGGAATTACCACCTGAGCAGCTCGGCTTTTGCTCTCTTCTTTCAGACGTTCCTTTGGTCAAACCGTTTGTCAATATTCCATATTCCTCAAAACTAAATTGGTCTGCCACATTGTTCTGGTGTTTGCTCTATGCAGTGAGATAACTTGAGACGAGGTGGAACTGCACGTTCTCATAATTGAGGAACAATATATTTTTGGTAAATTATTTACAATATCATGATTTGAAATTTGAGAGAATTCACAGCAGAAAAGCAAACTAACAAAAGCTCAAAAATATTGCATCGCTATTGACGTCTTTGAGATTAAACTTCAATTAAATTCTTAGACCACATTAACGATTCTGTTGTCCTTTGGGAACTCTACACTTTATTACACCCTTGCACAGCACATGCTGTAGATTCGTTTAATCAGTGAATGTAGGTTTATATTACAAAATGTCTTTTAAAGTACAACCACAAAGTAATTCATATTTAGATACTGAAATGAAAGCCGTGCAGAGAGGCATTTTACCACATTATGTTAACCCAGTAATCCTACAGTGGACCAAAGTGCAGGTTACTGTATTGGATTTGATCGCAATCTGTGAAAATATTATGTTTAATGTTCATGCATTGTGATTCAACGCAGTTCTCATAGGCCATTTTTCTGTATGTTTGCTGCAGGTATTATTTCATGATGTATTATCCGGCCTGGAGACCTGTTGAAGTGCTTTAAAATCAAAGAGTTGAAGTTTTGGGAAAATTCTACTGAATCCTGGAAAGATAAGGAATAATCTTCTGGAAATGCACGAATAGGTAATCGAGTTTCTCGAACATCAGGAACTTACCAGGGGCACCGATAGCAGCGATAATTGAGTAGAAAACGACAAAGAATGGGGCAATGACTAGCTTGTGCATCTTCATTCAGGAACTGCTGCAGGAGTTGCTGTCGCCATCGAGGCTTGCTCTGCGACACGTTCAAATGGCCCCTCATTTATTCAGATTAATAGTCACAACAGGGATAAATAAGTCACAGTATGCATCTTACTTACATTTCACTGACCAAAGACATTACCTCACTGTTCATGCCTTCCAATAAGGTGAATGATTGCATGTCCCCTCTGGGGACAGGCTCACTGTAATTTATTTGGTTCCTTGAACTTCACAAAATATGATGTTGAGTCTTCAGTTTGTGAATCCGCTGATAGCAAACAGTGAATTCAGTCCCTATCTCAAAACTTTCTTTCTACTTCCCAATTCTGCGATTTCGCTCAATAATCTGTATTTTAAACGTCAATTTACTTCTTCATTTGCGTTCATTCATACACTTTTTCATGCCTAATACTTTAACCCTGCTTCACCATTTCCATAAAATTACAGTTCAACTTTTGGAAAGCACAGTTAGCAAACAAGGGACCGCAACATTGTGGGGACCATCAAATGCTACTTTTGGTAACGTTGAATCTGAAAGATTCTTCATTTGATCAGATAAATCACAAGTTCAAGGAGGGTGTTCAAATTCTGAAGTTTTGCTGAGGCCTTCTGTTGCAGATACAGTTGACAATTTTCAACACTTAACGTAACAGGAAAACAACAGATGAATGAGTGATTAGAAGATTATGGAAAAGTATGGTGCTAAGTCCATTGGCAACAAAGGCTTGGTTATTGTGTCGCAGAAAGGGTCGTATACTAGTGCACTGGCCAATGAGATAAAACCACTTACAGTTTTCAGAGGGACAGACGTCGTGAAAATGTAAAAGAGGTATGTCACATTTCTGCCACAATTAAGACACCTCAAGGTTCCAAACGATCTCGCACACGTTCGAAACCAATAAATAGCATGTGAATGCACAGTGCCATCAACACACTCTTGAGAAACCACAATTAAGTTGGAACCTAGTTGAATAGAAGCAGGGACGTCGTAGCTTATTATAAACAGAGACAGGGTGGAAAGTAATGTCAGTAAAAAGTGACAGAAATTATGTAGTGAAACTAAGCATAAACAATAACACAGGTATGATAGTATTAGCTGACACACGGTCCTGTCTCATGGAAATAAATAGGTGGACAGTTTGATCAATAACTGTGAACAGAGACAGGAGCTGATTCGGTAAACATTGCAATTGCACAACCAGTCATCGGATCTTGTGCATTTCACAACTGCGTGCTCGGTCTGGTCATCAAGGAGGCACGTACTAGACACATTGCAATCATGGCCGAGTGAAACTGTAAGAGTTACAGAACGTACTTAGATGGAAATTAAGTCAGATAGAGCACGGAGTCCTTTGGCGTTGTAACACGAGCATAAACATTCGCTCCACTGGGAAAGAAATATAATGATTACAGCGACAGAGCTCGTAAAATAAAATTTAATAACTGGGGCAGTCCTAAGGGAGCCATAACCACAGAACATACAATCATCGAAGCGCACAGCACAGAAACAAACCCTTCCAAATACTCGTCCATGCCGACCAGATATACTTAAAAACTGTTCCTTCAAAGCTTTCCAGTCCAGCTACCGTGGGTCAAGTAATTACAAATTTAATTTAAAAGCTATGTGCAGCAGGCCAAAGTAATGGTGATCTGCTCCAATCTGACTCCTGAAAGATGTATAATTGTCTCGAGACTACATAAATTAGAGTTACTGTTCACTAATAAATTAACAAAAATATTTTAAAGGTTATCAGAACTTAAGACAGGAGATACATCTCCACAAACGTCGAGCTACTAACTTCAGAATAAAACATAACCATTTACTAAGTGCGCTTATAAAACTCAGGAAGGGGGTGTTGGATCCATTAAGAATCATGGTTCTCCTTGCAAGATCAGTCAGTTTTAACCAAGCCAGTAAACTTCAAACCCACTTTTCTTCACGTATTCTTGGAGCAAGGAAAGCTATGCATCTCACTCATGTCAGAAGAATTTCCACTTGCATTGATATGTTTATGATTAAAATCAGAGCAATTGTAGTGGACAACTAGTCCTCTCTCTCCCATTTTGAAAAAGTTGTTAAATATTAAATTTATTTTAATTCTGCATTTTCCACAAAAGAAAAGAAATGTCATTTCAATGCTGTGTCGCAAAATGGTGTCGGTAAAGGTCATTTTGATTAGGACTGGCCATTAGCCTTGGAAAGATTATAATGAACATGTGATCATCAAGAAATTATCAAGTTTTTCTTTTTCTGAATTATTTACTGCAAGTATCTTAGATCAATCAAATAGAAGGTTTATTAGCAAGGAAATATTAATGACACAGATATTTGAGATAGTTTAAAAAACTCTTGACAAGGGAAAGTGGATTTAGTGTAAATTTTAAATTTTAGCTTGAATTCAAAAATCAGAGAGAAAACGTTTGAGAAATCCAATTCGGCTAAGTTAGAAGGTACAATATTCGTATTAATTGAAAATAGAAATTAAAGTGACGTTATGCTTTGCGATATTCTGATGTTGAGAGCGGAGAAAACGATTTGTCAATAAATTCAAACAAAAGACTGGAGAAGATGTGAAGAAAAAATCCCGAGGATTCAGAGCACTGCAGAGAATTGCAGAACTGCCATCAAAATTGGTTGAATTTATAATGATAAAATGCTCAGGAAGAAAATGATTGCTACCTGCTACTTTTCAATATAAATTACATAGTTACTAAGAAATGTCTGCAAAGGCATGATGACTCAGTGGTTAGCACTGCTGCCTGACAGCGCCAGCGACGAGAGTTCGATTCCCGTCATGGGCGACTGCCTGTGTGGAGTTTTCACATTCTCTTCATGTCTGCGTGGCTTTCCTCCCACTATCCAAAGATGTGCAGGTCATTTGAATTAGCCGTGCGATATTGTCCAGAGTGTTAGGTGCATTAGTCAGGGGTAAATGTAGGGTAAGGGTCTGGGTGAATTTGTCTTCGAAGGGCCGGTGTGGACTTGTTGGGCCTTAGGGTCTGTTTCAAAAACTGTCGGGAATTTAATCTAATACGGTATTGTTGGTTGTGCACGAAAGGAAAAGTTAGAAGGGCAGTCCAACCTCGAGCCTTGTGTGGTATTTGGTATGATGGTGGTTGCTCTCCTCCGTGAGATTCTAGAAATTAGATGCAATCGAATAAAAAGGAATTAACTTGATGAGCATTGACTCCACAAAAGTTCACTCCCTGCATAATAGAGCTATATTTTTCGGCTGAAGAAAAGTTTGTATAGGTTGGATCACTCTTCTCCAGAAAACATGGAACCAGAAGGTGACTGAACAGGTCTGTTTTAAATGATGCCCTGGTTAAATAAACTGAATTCAGAAAATAGTTCTTATTCGTGAGTCGTGACCAAGTTCACTAGAACAACAAATGGAGATATTAAGGTAAAAGCATCCATGCAAAGGCATATTAGAACAGAATACAAACACCCACACAAGCAGTAGATGGGACAGGGATGCGAAAGAATGGCGAAAGGAATAGACTCTTGCACGATTCCAACTGTTAATATATCATTCAGAGTAAAGTGGAGGGAGGTTCATATCATGGGCTTACATGTGCGGGGTCAAATTAGGTAAATGTCCTGAACCTGCTCTCCAGGTTGTTAATAATATAAAGTTCAGAGAAAGCTAGGCCCAACAAGATGGGAAAGAATCGAACAATTGTTTGGAGGGAATTGGGATGGTCATATATGCTGAAGAGAAATCTCCCACTGAGTAACAGTAAAACCGCAGCTGAATCTGTACAAACTGAAACCAACCGACAACTCAGAGACTTTGGAACAATCTCCCACGATGGCACAAACCAAAACCAGAACAAAGTAGTTGAAGAAATAAAAAGAAACTGACCGTGAAAATTCAAAATGATTTGAAATCGATGATATCGAGCCTCCTTTTGGCCAACACTAGAGAAAAAAAAACATTCCCTTAAGTGTTGCTGTGTCAAAATCACTGATCTCTGACTGTCGGTGTTCAATTTAAGTGTATATACTTTCGGCAAAATGTTCCTGTGTGCAGTTCCTGAGAGAAGCCAGATGGGTATGTCTCAGAAACATTCGTTTTGGAAATGAAACATGCCACTGATGTCTGAATGTATATTTAGAATTAAGTTTCTTCAGAAAAGATTACAAACTGGAAACTGAAATCACGAACTCACACAGTACAGAGGAATGTTACTCGATATGCATGCCAATCCCCACCCACGAAGCTGGAAACCAAACAGTCCTCAAACTTTTGCTGTTTCCCAACTGTCCAACACGTATTTCCTATTCGAGTAATAATTCAATTAGAATACACGAGTTATTGAAGAATTTGCTCATGTTGTTTACCTCTTGTGTAAAATGTAACACGCCATCTCCTTAACTGATTGATTTTCTATTAACAGTGTGTAAAGAAGAAACACGTTATGTTCGACGCTGGTTTCCATAAAGTGAGAATTCTTCCCGTTAACAGGATGTTTCCTTTACAAACAGTGCATTAACAAACAATCAATACTAATCAATCGAGCAGATTCTGGATAAAGATAATCCCGCTCAAACCCATCCAAGACCCGAGCTCAAAGTGCACCTCCTCAAGCCTCTGCCAACATGATTTTGTGCAGCTCTCCCTGCGGTCTGTGATGTTGGGTGTCTGTATCCCCATCGTGTTCAGCTTCTTGTGCGGGTTTCTCCATGCTCTGCGTTACTGTGTCAATCACAATATACTCCACCCTGAGCAACATTTATTTGAAATCTTTCTCCGTGCTGCGTATTATTGTGTCTGTAATCACCCCACATTCAGGTATTTTAGAGCTGTCTCCGTGATCTGTGGCACTTGGTCTGTAATTCCCAGCATGTTCAGGTTTTTGTGCAGCTCTTTCCGTACTGTGTACCACTGTGCGGGCTGAGAGCCGACTCAGTGCACAGTAATACACAGCGGAGTCACTTAGTTGTGTTTGCGAGATCATTAACCAAGCGATTTTCGCCGCAGCATCAAGAGAAGCAGAAATTCGCCCGCCTGCAGCATTTTCTTTATTCTGCTCTCCTGAGGTGTGCCTTTGAAGCATATATTTCGGAGGTTGGCCTGGGGACTGACAGTACCAGTAAACTGTGTACTGGCAGATCCCTGAGTATTCACAACTTAATGTAACGGTGTCACCCGCAGCAGAGGTTTGGAGTGGTGGACTCCGGGACACCAGGGAACCGAAACCTGTGGGATGACATTCAACACATATTCAGTCTCTGTTGAAACTGCAAATGACGGGAGTTATTCTGTTCATTTTATTGATATTAGACTTGAATATGTTATGTTTTATCAGAATGTAAATCAATGAGGCGATGAGGTGGCAATTCTTTTACATATTTTCTTCTTGTGATGTGCAGTACATTGCCAAAACGGCTGCTGGAAACAGAATCCGCAGTAAAATTCAAATGGGTAATCGATTGCAGCTGAATCAGGCAAAACATGCAGGGCTATGTGGAGAACGCAAGTGCAGTAGGAACAATTACAAAGGATTCTGAAGAAGACAGCATCCACACATTCTGTTGACAGGCAAACTCCAACGATCATCTTGACAGCTGGAGCATAAGGTGAAGGTGAAAGGAGAAAGATTTAAAAGGGACACAAATGACAGCCAGTTTGCACAGAACGTATATGAAATGAATTGCCAAGGAAGTCTTAGAGACAGGTATAGTGAAATCATTTAAAAATCGTTTTGAAATCTATGATGGACAGAAATGTTTAAATATATACAGGCCAAACGCAGGCAAATGGAAAACTTTGGTTCTGGAAACCTGATGATTTGTTTGATGTTATAATTCTATAATAAATTTCCAAACTTCACCACTGGAAATGTAACCAAACGATGTTGTGGCACCACGCAGAGCAGGATCCAAAATAAACGACGGGTTTGATCAGCACTGTTTGGTTCAATCATTGTCTGCATGTTACCTCTGTTCATGAGAGTATACCCGATTTCTGATCCACTTCTATCGCCAATCGCGTCACTTTCTTCTCACAGCATTCACAGCTGACGTGAAATATTTCAATTTTGTATCAATTGATTTCTGGTTTTCCTTTGTGCCTTTTTCTTTTCTTGCGATCATGGCAACCTGCACAAACATCTCTCAGCAATCTGTTTGGTTCTGTCTGTCCTGTCTCTAAGGTGGTTTTACAGTTACACACTGGAAACGACCTTTCAGATTTCCCTCAATTGCAATTACTTTCATTGAATTAATATTGTCTAAGTGTAAATCTTTTCAGTTTTGCAGTACAAATGAAGACAGGGCCATTCAGCCAAACTGATTTATTGCTGCTCGTGTATGCCAACGTTCACTTCTGCCTGAAATCTAACTCACATTGTCCATTTAACACAGTGTGTTGGTGTATTCCATTCTCCTCCCTGTCTTTTCAAAACCTTCTATAAATGATTCAATTCAATGTGCTCCAACTGCTCTGGTGGCAAGATCCACATTTTGCACAGTTCTTCAACTTTGTTACTTTATTTATTTTGCTCGTGGCCTATTGCTCTTACCTCAGTCTCATCCATCCCAGTTTCGAGGCCATCGTATTTAAGACTTCCATGAAGTGTCTTCATGCTTCACTGCTCCTAAGGCAAAACACAACCAGCGATAGCAGCTAACGGTTGGGTCTGCACTGCTTTCTGAGATACAAAATGCCACTGATTCAAGACAATCGATCGTCTGAAAAACATTCTACTCTTCGTAGTCCAAATTGCTGTTCCTTAATCGCAAATTGTGACCGTTGGATAGACTTTCCTGTTTGGAGTAAATTCCATCCAATGTCTACCCCTTAAAATTCGAAATGCTCAAATTAGAACAGTCCTGCTTCTTTTAAACGATAAGTAATGGAGCTTAGGCCTCAGAATAGCTTCACAGAAGACAATAACGGTATCCCAAGGGAATGCCTGGTGAAGCTTAGCTTTACTTGCTCAAAAACAAATCGAGTCATTCTCAGTTAAGGAGAACAAGTTTCTAACCATCGTTTCAGGATAGAACCCATTCCAGCCCTTCCCTCTATATAACTCACTCAACAGCCTGATGAGGAGTTGTAAGTTGATCGATGGCCTAGAAATTGTCAAATATTCCTTTCGATGAATTGTTACTTGCTGTCTCGAATGAGCATTCTTCAGTTTGAACTGGTTCCAATAAGCACCTTCATTACAACAAATCGATTTCTCAAAATACCTACATTAAATAAACCAAAATTCTTTCCCAAAGGTTCACGTCTAATTCAGAGGTGGTAAAATGGAGATATGATTGGTCAGATGAATGCATATATGAAAGGAATTGAAAAGAAGTAGCAAGTCGATCATTCCTGCCTCAAATAGGATAATTCATCTTGACATACAGCCAGACCTCTTATGACTGAGGTTCGCTGAGTAGTGTTTCTGATTTTCTTGTGGGTTAAATGTTTCTGTTGAACTTTTGGAATTCGGACTTGAATCTCTGCCTGGTACAAAGTTCATTCTTACAGACCTAAGCCAAAGACGGAGCTCCGTCAGTAGCAGGTAACTCGTAGAATGGATTCCAGACAGTCGGCATTCCTTCATTTAAGCACCTGTTCGCCATGTTGGTGGTATCCCTCGACTGACCCGCTGGGCCCTTGATACCACAGTTACAGTGAAACCACTGACTCAGTACGAGGTGTCATTAATTTATTTCGCCTGAGGAAACAAAGACCTGACACCCATATTCTGCTGACACACAACTCCGGCATTGGAGCAGAAGCGATTTTTTTTCTAAGATATTTGTTTACTTTCTTTACGTTCAAACTAACAAAAATGAATCGATCGTTCAGCAACATAATGAATAGCAAGATGGAATGCAGATTCACTTACCAGCTGTGACAGTCACCGCCGTTCCGGATCCATCTACATGGGCATAATAACACAGCAATTCTCCTCTCAGTCTCCTCTGTACAAGAACCAATGGTACCTCAAAGCATCAAAAAATCATCAGCACGCTGCTTGAACAAACTAATTATTCACAAGATTTAGATAAATAGACCATGTTCTCCGTGTCCAAGTTCCCTTTGGCTCAAGCTAATCTCTTGTTCCTCTCTCAAATGGCACAGGAATACATGAGGTGGACTTCCAGTTCATATCAGCGAAGAAGAATCGAGTAAAGAAATTAGTGCGTGCTGGGGATGGTAAAGATATCAACCTGTATTACAGCGAAGTGAACTTCAAGCTGACAGTGAACTATTGGGGCTGTAAAATTTATAATTTAATTGTATAGTGGTATGTGATCTGACTTCTTTCACTGTGGTTTGTTCCAAAATGACACAGTGCTATAAGTCTGTGTAAAACGTCCGAGGACTTGTTCGGAGTTGGACATGACAGCTGAACTGCAATCCCGATTCCAGTTGTTCGACTTCTCACGTCAGTCTCCTTTCATTGTGATCAGTCATTCCTAACTCCGATTCACCCACACAAGCCTTGAAAAAGACATCACCATCAGAACGCACTTGGTATCAGTGAAATACAATTTTTAAAAACAATGATCCAGTCCAATTGCAAATTGGTTGACTTGTAGCTAAGAGGCAGAAATGTGGGATTTTCTGGGCAGATTGGCTCAGTTTTCAATTTGTTTCTGTAATAATCTCCAGTGCGAGTTTTTGAGCGACGGGAAGCCGAGGCCTGTCACTGTGTGTGTAGTACCGGTACCGAGCTTTACAGTAATAGGTGGCGGTGTCTTCAACTCTGACATCCCGAATTTCCAACGAAAATAAATTTTGTGCTTTATCTGTGGACATAACGAATCTCCCGCCACTGGAGATCCGCTCCCATTCTGTCGCTGCCCGCGTTTTTCTGAAGAAATGTCCACTCTCAAAATAATGAGCAGAATGACTTTTAAAAACACAGTTGATGTTGAGAGACTGACACTCCTTCTTATTAACCGTTACTGGGCTCTGTGTCACTGACTGACTGAAATAATCTGGAAATTAAAAAAAAAATGAGCGGACATTAGAACTGATCGACACAACGCGGTGAAAACTGCAGACCATCCCTGTAATGTGGACAAAATCGGCAGCAGTGTATTTTAATTTTTATGCAATGTTTGTTTCTGTGATCGGTACTCACAGGGTAAACCAACACACAGGATCAAACCATGGAGGGTGCCCATCATTCCCGTGTTGGGAGCTGATAGCTTGATGATGGGAAGACAGATTATTCTGGGATTTTCTTTCGTGACCTGCACTGAAGCATTTCAGATGAATTGGGTTGTTTTGCAGTGTCCACGAGGTGATTAATGAGTCCCGTGGAATTAAGGTCTCTGGGCGTGCACTGTTTGAATAAGTAGGTTTTGAGGAGGGAACGTACAGTTTTATGTCACTTCACAAGCTCTGTGAGCTAGATATGTAGCCACCTCCCACACTCGCGCAATGGAGAAAGGGAGGGGTTTGGGTTGAAGGTGAGGACATTTTCTGTCAGCCATCATGCAATCCTTCTTGGCCCCGCCGTAATGAGCTGGGTACCTGATCCATGTTTATTTCGTGATATGTTGTTGAGCAAAGAATTTGCAGATATGATGCTGCAAGGAATCAAAAACAGCGTTCCCCACTCAACTGTCCCAAGCATCAGTTTCTTTAACTCACCCCCACCTCATGTTAATTCAATAGTGCTGGTGATTATTTAATGTTGAGCACCTCTGTGGGACCCTCGTCAAACATCTGATCAGGAAACCTGAACCTTAAAGCACGTGGCTTCACTTAGCCATGCAACTGAGGTCAGGATGACAAAAATGATATCGTCCAGTCAGAATGTGGTGGTGAACGCACAGAGCTTACATGATGAATTAACTTTCTCAGATATTTAAACAAACCGTTTCTACAACAGTCCTTTCTGACTGCTGTCATAATTTAACCCGAGAAAGATTTTCCATGTTTTAATAAGGTTAGCGCCCATTCTTCCATGCAGTAGAGTATTCAGATGGAATTTACTGTAGGGACAATCCGACATTCCAACAATTAGTCTGACGAAGTATCATTGCTCTCCCTCTCTGGACGAGGGTTGAGCGCTGGTTGTGGATTCTGAAAGTTTTTCATCTACGACTTTACCAATAGCTAACGATGTGTGATCTTTTGTGAATGTTCCTATATGTGTTCTATGACTGCACTTTGATTATTTCCCCTTTAACCTCTGCTAAAACCTCTTCTGGGTGAAACACGGAGATTCAGACTTTTTAAATGTTTGTTAAAGTGAATCCCTATCCATTGCACAGGTGGATTCAGCTGGCGTTCACTTTACAACATGTCAATAAACAAGAAGATTGTAAGATTATTAAAAGACCAAGTGCATGAGGAAGTCGGCAGTGCTGGTAGCATTCACAGAGACAGAGACAGTTAATACTCCAATTCCAAAGATTCACCTTTGAAACGTTTTCTACAAATGCTGCCAGATGTACTGAATCTCTCCAACACTTGAATGTCATCAGTTCAGATCTCCAGTGTCCGCATATTTTGGGCTGTGGGGCCACGTACGTAGAACACCGATTACAGACACACCTCATTGCCGATTTTGAATACCCTACTGTTGAACTGCCTGGACCCTGAAATCTAGAATTTTCTCCCAAAATATTTGCAAACCTTTTATTTTGTTTTCCTCCTTGAAAACACTCACGACAACTGATCGCTTTGGCCAAGCATCCGGTCATGTGATTAAATATGACCTGAAATACCTGTGAAACTCCGAGACGCTTTGGTACGTGAAAGCTCTCGCCATCAAGTTGTTGCTGAGTGAGAACTTATCCCTGATGAATAAAAGAGGCCGTACCAATATATGTCCAAAGAGACAGGTTCCTTCAAAAGAGCTGGAATTAAGTGATTGTATTCAGGCAACTGTACTCTGTCAGAGCTATGATGACAGAGCAAGGAGACTGTAGTTTAATGTTCCTACCCTGTTGTCAAGATCGTGTAACAACAGCTTTGTTGAAGAACGAGGTGAGGCAGTACTGGACTGAGGAGTCATCAAAGGCCTCCGTTCTTAGCTGTAACTAGGCTGTAGTTTTGTACGAATATCATTGCATTTCTTTGCACCCGAAAAACATGTCCGAGTTATGAATGTGTTGTATCTCACAGGGACGATGCAGATGTTCTGAAGAAGAGCCACTGAACCTGATGCATTGACTCTGGGCCGAAGGTCTTCCTGTGAACGGTTTGGGAGATTCTGTCAATATTCTGGTGCTATTGTCAGAAAGGAATAACCCGATTATTCTTCTCCTGCCTCTCCTATTTCTCTCTTTCTATAGAGGCCAGTGTCTTACTTAACAATTCGTGATTCAATGGCAATACGATAGGTGTTCTTGGTCACGTTTTCCCAGTAATGTCCCCAGAAATGATCAGGTTCTTTCATCACAATTTCAAAACTTGCCTTCGTAATTTTGAATGTCCTCACTCTGATGCTTTTCTATTTAAAATCAATTCACAGGCAATGAAGAGGGAATGGAAATTGACAGACAGATGGAAAATTGAGTCAACCATTCTTGCAGAACTGGGAGTAGACTTCTAATTTTAAATTATTTGAACATTTGTCGGTTTTGGAAGATGTGAGGAAAAAGCCGCGTTCTCAGTGAAGAGAAACTGTGCTTGTCTTGCTTGTGTGGGCAAAACTTAATTCAAATGTCTGGTCCAGCAGAACGGACAATAAAGGATGTTGTATTTCAAATTGTATTCCGAAAGCAGAAAAATGATGTAGTATATAACAAGGGATTCATTTCCCGTTCTGGGCAGAAAATACTTTGGTGGTATCAGACTGAGCCAACTCTATTGACCTGCCAGAAGTGTAGAAGAGATTCATTCAGTCATTCCACCCTGCTGAAACATCAGCAAGTCCACACGAGGGAGAAACTGATTATATAACATTGACTACAATCTAAATTCCACCAATTTTCCACGTCTCTTCCGTTCTGGAGAACTGCTTTTCTCAATTAGAAACGTTTCTCTTGCACAGATACTACCAGGCATTCCGAGTTTCTGCAGCAATTTCGGTTTTTATTTCAGGTATCCAGGACGGGAATGTTTTGTGTTTTTTTTTGCCTAGGTGATATTAGAATAGGTGGCAGATATGTTGGTCCCGGAGGAATTCAATCAGGGGGGTATGTAAGGAGGAAAGGGATGCATTGAGGGGAGCACGTTGAGGAGGTAATTCCAGAACTTCTGTCATTTGCAACTGAAAAGAATGGCCCCCAGTCATGAAGCAATTTACATCAAGAACACACAACAGACCTGTATGAGATGAGTGCAGATACTTTCGAAGTTTGTGCTTCTGCAGAGATTACTTCGACAGGGTTTGTTTTTATCATGGAACTAAACAAAAATGCGAAACTTAAAATACGGTGGCTTCCAATCCCAGAACACTTATAGTTTCGGGAAGACACGTGCGCATTGTAGGACTATGTAAAGGAAGCTAAAACAAATGGAATTATTTTCATGATCACTGATATTGAAGATATTTATTGACATTGTCAGTGACCTTCTAAATTTTTGTGATATATCTTTTGAGTTTCTCCTACACCGTCATTAAAGGCAGTGAATTGAACTTTCGCAAGTCATTTGGTTAATGTACTGTTCCGCACGTCCCCCTAAAACTCCATCCAACTACCATTAAAATATACCACCAGGTCATCGATGTCCCCAATAAAAATAGATCAATTCACAGCAGATAAGTGGAAAGCTCTTTCCTGGTGACACACCTCCAGCCACAACATAAGGAACTGTTGTCTGCACGAGTGGAAACTGCGTGGTCGGTCTCACATCTTGCATGTCTCTGTGGACACCTTCTCAATGACCAATCTAAAATAGACCTTCTTCAAAGTAGTTAGATTAGATTAGATTAGATTAGATTCCCTACAGTACAGGAATAGGCCTTTCAGCCCAACAAGTCCACACCGGCCCCCCGAATAGTAACCGACACTGACCCATTCCCCTACATTTACCCCTCATGCACCTAACACTATGGACAAGTTAGCATGGTCGATTCACCTGATCTGCACATCTTCGGATTGCAAAATGTTTCATTCTTTGTATATGCCAAGACATACAACAATGTATTATAAGATATGAATGAGATCTCATTTGTGAATTTGTTGCTGTGCGACCAGATTGAACGACAATGAATCCTTTCCCACATTCAGGGCATAGGAACGACGTTGTTTTCGTGTGAAGACGCTGAAGCATCAGCAGTTCAGATGAATTAGTGAAACACTTCCCCCACTCAAGACAGGAGTGTGGTCTACTCACAAGGCGAATCGTTGGTGTGCCGAACGTTCGGATGAAGTGGTAAATATTTTCCGACACTCACGGCGGAGGAATGGTGTCGCGTGGTGTGAACTCGCTCATGTACAGCGAGTTGAGATGATCACTTGAATCTAGTGCTATAGTGAGATAAGAAAAACTGCCTATCGTCATTATGAACACGTTGATGAAAATTCAGTTCATTCGAACTTTTTAGAAATACTCACATTTTGGATATTTAAAAAGTCTCTTTTCTCCTCAGTGTGAAACCGCTGATATATCAGTACATGTGAACACCCAGTGAATTCCTTTCCATACTTCAAACAAATGAAGGGCCTCTACTCAGTGTGACTGCTTCAATATATTTCCAACTCGGACGGGTATTTGAAACCCTTTTCACAGTCTCTGGCGCGGGTGAAATTGAATCTGTCCAGTTTGGATGATCTTTTAAAGGCTTCTCCACACTCAATACATTTTCGTTTAATTGCGCATTTATTGGTTACATGCCTATTGAATAGCCTTTGCTACACAGCCAAGTTAGCTTTGCCATCTTTCGAAACTTTCGTTCTGCTTCTGAAACTTATTTATTCGTTTATCCCAGAACAGTCCAAACTTACCCTGGTTACCATTGAACAACCAACTTCATGTTTGTCAACAAATGTCTTTTCCTTGGGAATCTCAATTTCTTTCTCTGTTTTGTCATCAAAACAGGTTTGGCTTTGCGACCACTGTCTCCACCATTGATGGTTCGTACCTTAATCTTGTCAGAACTATTTCTGCTTGAAAGCAATACAATGTTCACCCATCATTTTGATTGCAATTTATCTGGCTCCAATCCATTCATAACCATTGAAATTGGCTCTCCACCCAGTGGCTCTTATTCTTAGTTGCAGCCTTTGCCGACAGACAGAATAAATGACCATTTGTCATCCAACTTCAAAACCAATGATGTTCAGACATGATGAATTTCACGACTCTGTGTCGTATCTTGATGTGACAGATGAGCTCAGCTTCTCAGCTATCAATTCCCTGCTTCAAATGTAATGCAGAAAAAAACGTAATTAAAACCTTCAATACTTGTTCAGAATAGAAATGCAGAAGTGACAAATATATCTCTTGAGTAAATGTGCAATACTTCAAATGCTGGAGATCTGAAATGAAGGAGTAACATAGCTGGCACAGCAGCATGTGTAGAGAGGAAATTAGGATTAACATTTCAAGTTCAGCCTCTCTTCTGCATTGTTGGACTCGCTGCTTTTCCCTCAAAAGATTCTACCTGACTTGAGTTTCTTTGCACTTCCAGTCTTCCTTCACTATTCCTCTTGGTTTAAATTCCCTGTGGGTAAATCCCCTGCAAAAAGATTTTATAAACTCCATCCCTGTCCATTTTGCATATATATTCTCTCTGAACGCAGGATTGGCGTACTCACATGCTGTTGGCTTATGCGCCCCACCAAAGAAGATGTCAACTATTAGTCGGGGTTTGTCGCTGAGACACGTGGCAGAATCGCTTCAGGTTAGTTCAGTGTCAGTGTAGGACCATGAGCGTCTTTTTCGAGGTTCGAGGTCTGCACTCGGTGTTTGTGAAAGCTCCAATCTCGCGTAAGCACCTCCAATCACTCTCCCACATTCTGCTTTCTTTCACATTTAGCAGAGACCAAGTAACCTTATTGTGCATGCGCCCTTCACAATACTTACGGCTCATGATCAAGCCGGTATTGCATTGTTCATGAACCTATTGCTATGGTCTGGACATGGACAGGGGATATTGCGAGATATTCCGAGATAAAAGCTTATGTTTTTAAGTTTGATTCCGCGTAGTTTCAGGGCATATGCAGAGTTTGCGTTTATTAACGCATTTTCCTTACCCAACAAAATCTCGGCTTACAGTCTGGCCTCTGATACGTTTTGTGAAATAATAAAAGCGCAATAAAAAAGGCGTGTGGATGGTGCATGAAAGTCATTAGCTGCCAGAGAACGTTTTGGAGACGGTTACCATTATGACATTTAAAAGTCATTTGGATGGTTACATGAATAGGAAGGGTTTAGACAGATACCGATCAAATGCCGGCAAATGGAGCACAATCTATATGTGACATCTGCTTAGCATGAACAAGTCAAGCCAAAAGATCCGTTACTGTGCTGTGTAACTCTATGTATGATTTTAAGAAGTTGATTTCAAATTTGATATCCATTTTAAGACAATTTTCAAGTCAAATATGTCTTAATTTATATCAGTCGACGTTCAACATTATCTCCGTTCATATACAACGTGTTGTGGTGGCTGTGATCGAGAAAATTGAAAGTCAGGTTGGCTGCTGCTTTTCAAAACCCTCGTTAAATCATAGAGGGAACATTAGGTATTGTTCTGGCATGGCACATTAGAGAGAATTCGTATTTACCCCCTCGAAGATTTCAGAGTAATTTGAAAATTGAAGTCGGTCAGCTCACTGTTAACTTCATGTCCACATTTACTTATCTGAAGCAATTATTATGACACACTTATCCTGTGATTATACTAAATATCTCATGAGTGGGCACTTCTTATCCGGTCGCTTGGATATCATTGTCATTGAAGACACTTGCCTTTTGCTTTTGCAATGCAATTATAAATTGGCCAAGACTTTCTTTTCTCTGTTTTGTGAATACCTTTGCTTCTTCTATTCCTTTCTGCTCTCTCGTCCATTTCAAGTTCATTTGGAATGATGAAAAAGACAGAATAAAATGCAGAGTGACCGTGGAATTTTGTGGCAATGGTGCAGACCGGCTGGACAAACCACTCTCTTTTCCTATCGTCACGATTCATTAATTTCACATCAAGAGTAAAGATGTGTATTTATGTCTTGGAATGGTAGTGAAATTGCTGTGTTGATTCATTACAAATTTCATTTAGAATTACAAAGTTTCACAATCCTTTGTGCGAATCAATGTTTCTCACTTCATTCCTAAATTGCTGACACCTTTTCTGGAGAATGTGAGCTCAGTTATCAACACTCCTGCCCCCAGGGAATGCCTTTCATGAACTCTAGTCTTAAACTGTCTTCGAAGTTTGACGTTTTCAAGATTTTACACGGGAAATTCGAGAGATGGATTGTCAGAGAGACCAAGACAGTGAGTACATGCGTCCATGTATTTTTGTATTTGCTTCTCTGTCTGTATGTTCCTTATCTCTGCTCCTGAGTATATATGTGTGTTTGTAAGTACGTGTGTTTGTATTTAGTGTGTATTCATAAGTGTTTCTACGTTTGTGTATGTCTCTATATCTGTATCTGTGTGCAATGGACTGTGTTGTTTCAGAGGTTTGATCAAAGAAACGTTTCAATATCCCTTTCTCTTTCCGGTCTCACTTGCTGTTGAAGTGATGAAATTTTACTGCTCGCCTTGAGGTTTGTCTCGATACGTGTGTGTGTGTGTGTGTGTGTGTATGTGTGTGTGTATGTGTGTGTGTATGTGTGTGTGCATGTGTGTTTGCATGTGTGTGTATGTGTGTGTATGTGTGTGTATGTCTGTTATGTGCCTTTGTGTGTATGTGTGTGTGTATGTGTGTGTGTATTTTTGTCTGTGTGTGTATGTGTGTGTATGTGTGTGTGTGTCTCTGTTAGTGTATGTGTGTGTATGTGTGTGTGCATGTGTGTGTGTATGTGTGTGCATGTGTGTGTATGTCTGTGTGTGCATTTGTGTGTATGTGTGTGTGCGTGTGTGTGTATGTGTGTGTGTATGTGTGTGTGCATGTTTGTGTGTATGTGTGTGTATATCTGTGTGTGCCTTTGTGTGTATATGTGTGTGTATGTGTGTGTATGTGTGTGTATTTGTGTCTGTGTGTGTATGTGTGTGTGTATGTGTCTCTGTTTGTGTATGTGTGTGTATTTGTGTCTGTGTGTTTATGTGTGTGTGTATGTGTCTCTGTTTGTGTATGTGTGTGTATGTGTGTGTGCATGTGTGTGTGTATGTGTATGTGCATGTGTGTGTGTGTCCGTCTGCATGTGCATTTGTGTGTATGTGTGTGTGCATGTGTGTGTGTATGTGTGTCTGTGTGTATGTGTGCATATGTGTGTGTATTCGTCTGTGTGTGTGCGTGTGTGTGTATATGCATGTGTGTGTGTGTATGCGTGTGTGTGTGTATGTGTGTGTGTATGCGTCTGGGTGTGTGTGTGTGTATGCGTGTGTGTGTGTGAGTGTGTATGTGTGTGTGTGTGTGTGTGTGTGTGTGCGAGTGTTCGCACGCACATTTGAGAGATCATCTCTGCCTTCAATGGGAAAGTCTTTATCCTGGAGGGACTTTTGAATGAATGACTTCCAACCTGATGAATAAGAGACTCAGAATGTCTCTCTCTCTCTCTCTCAATCTACACGTCTGTCATTCGTCTTCTGTTTATACTGATACGGCGACACCCTCTACTGGCTTCCCCATGCCACTGTTTTGTATTTGCCATGATTCCGGTTCTTCCAGTGTTTCATTATTAGAATCATGTGACATTTCGATGTTGTTCGAATGAGTGCTGCAGTTATTTGCCTCACAGTAAGTGTTTACTGTCACAAAACTGCTTCTTGGATTTTCTACAGCACCCATTGGTTTAATGGTTAAAGCATTCGAGACATTTCAAAAGGCCTGAAATACGATCTTTATTTTTCATTCCCTAAACTGGCAGCACCAATTTATTTCAAGAATATATTTATAAATACTATAGTTTGGCTTGAAGATGTATGATCGAATTGTGAACCATTTCAATTCTGCGTCTCTGAGAGGAGCAATATATTGCAGAGTGCATGAGTTCTGTTTTCAATGGTTTCACCTGAAACGAGTGGTTCACATGATCAAACTCAGAGGAAAAGCAATATCCCAGAAATCTCCAGAATTTGTCACTGGTAAAGGCAGTATTTTCCCCTCCTTAATTGCCCCTTGAATTTTGTGCATTACAAAATATATTAGGAGGTCGGTTAAGCATCAGCCACTTTGTCAGGTCTGGAGACAAATGCGCACCAGGGAACACTGGCAATATACTTCCTCGAAATGAAATCAAAGGTTGTTTTTTTTTTAAAACATACCAATTGATTACTGTTTCACGTCCGCCATTATCGTGAGAAATTATTGAAGGAGAATGGCAAGAAAGTGCAAAACAATGAGCATGTGACACAGCATGTAAATAACAGTTTAAATCATAATCCAGTGAAACGTGAAGGAATTATGATTTCCCATCCTTTGACATCAATGGTTATGCAATCCAATCATCTCGAGAACAGGCCCGGAAAATTCATCATCTGTTCTTGCCCTTCCAGAAATTGCTCATTTTAAGGCATTGCAATTTTCATACCGATCCACCAGAGGGTGCTCTACTCACACTCACTGTTATCATCTCCGTCTTTGTCTAATTATGGATTCTTTAAGTTACCGTCACCACTTGCCGTCCCACTTACTTTTGTGTCATCTGTAAGCTTGTCAGTTGTGCGTTCACTTTAGTCAGGATTTATTCGGTGTGTTAATTTGTATCTCTGGTCTTTCACCATTCCCTTTCACATGAAGATGTTTGCACCGCAACATTTTAAAAAATGGATCAGTTATCCTTGTATGGGTGCTCGTGGGAATGGTGATATTTACATCTAATAGTGCCTGACAATATGACGGCGAGCAAGCGTTTGGACACACTGCATCTGACATAGAAACATAAGATACATTTGCGATGATTAAAGGTAAAGTTAAATGCAATCTGCTTTTGACAATCTGCTTTTGCTCTATAGTATGAAAGCAGGTCATGCAGCCGATGGAAACCAACCCTACCCTATCCTGTCCCATTCCATTAACCAAGCATTTCCCACGGCCCATCCACATTGCTTGCACATCATTGAACTGTGTGCAAATACCTGGAGCGCAGCAAGAACGTGTACTCTCCTAAAATCGTTCACCCGAAATTGGAAGAGAAGTTCCGACCCTAGTGCAGTGTGACAGGCTTGCTAACCACTGAGTTACCATTGCAGCCAATGGAGTTTGCCACCACATGCCAAGAAAACAGCATTTGATTCTGCCATTACATACGCTGAAGTTTTTTCAATTATTTATTGATGTAGTTATTTTATTCCAAATCTCTCTGACCCACTGGCCTTCCATCACAGTTGCAGGGAACTCTCATCGTTTGAGAGCATCTGGGGAACGCCAGTTCTGATCGTCAAACAACATGAACTACTTTACTTTTCTAGCGTTGAATGCAGAAATAATGACCGTTTTGGGACAACATTTGGTTTAAACTCTTGTCAGTCGCGTGTTGTAAGATGAATAAATTGACTTTGTTGTTCAAACAAATAACAAAGAACTGCATTTACTAGATATCTGAAAGCAAAGTGAAATTACTTGGAGAAAATCAGCCAGCCTGGTAGTATCCGTGAAGAAAAAAGAACAAAATCAACGTTTCAGTGACCGATCAATTACCGTTTTTCTGATTCGTGTTCATAGTCATGGCATGAATTGAGGATCCCACGAGCTTAAAAGTGGCCCATTTGAAGAATGAATCAGCTCCAAGTTCCCTGGCTGTCACCTGATGTCTTTGTCAGTAATGAACCAATGAGCAGAGATCCGGAAATTACTCAATTGTTCCCAACTCTTCATGAAAACAATTTTAATTTCGTCCAGTTCTGCTCATATTCAACGTGATATCTCAGCAAACATGCCGTCTCGAACTCTCTGCTCATTACTCACGGCTGCAGCTCTTCTCACCGGTAGGTCCACAGCTTGTTGAACATTATGCGTCAGCTGTTTGCCGGGATACAGATTGATTCGCGCTGTTCTTGCACCACAGAGGCAGGAACACATTTTCCACAGATGAAAATAATCTAGGTCTAAACGTGTCCCAACTCAGCAAAGATTGGAAGAAATTAGCGACTGTTCTTGCAAAATGACAGTGGAAGAGTTAGGCTGGGAAGCCACACAGGACTGAAGCGACTGAAATGACTGGACAAAGGCCGGACTTTTAAACTAACCGACTGTTTCCAGGTGTCCACTTGGAAGGGAATTGGGAAATCACCTCGTAAAATGCGTGGCCTGTGTTTCTTTTTTTACAAAAACTTTTTATTTCATGTGTTAAAATCTTGTTGGTCCCAGTCGCTGAGTTGTACGAGTTGGATTCTTTTCCAGCTTCCCTCCCTCTTCTTTCCCTGTTTACTGATCAACGTGAACGGGCTGCATCTGGGCAATAAAAATCATGAGTCAACTTTCAAAATTTACTCTCACACTTGGTTCTTACAGGGCGCTGTTATGCAGATTCTGTCTTACAAAGACCCGCCGTAATGGCAGTGAATGAGCGGGATGATGTCCAGTTATTCTGTAATTACACTGCTACAACAAGCAGTGATCCTTTCCTGTTCTGGTACCGGCAGCATTCCAGCGGCTCCATGGAATATCTCCTGAAGAGAAACCAATATATCAGCACCACAGACAGACTTCCAGGAGACCGGTTTTCATCGAAATTGGATCATGTGAACCGCACTGTCCAGCTGAATATATTGAAAACAGAACTTTCAGACTCTGCAGTGTATTACTGCGCACTGAACCCCACAGAGACTCGGAACTGGGCTGACCCCGGACAAAAACTGTCAGAGAACAGTTGAACATGATAGCACGTCAAGGAAACAGTGAGATCAGAGGAAGCTCTGAAGTGGTACCCGCATTCACACTGATATCACATACTTCAAGTTCGAACAGGAAACTTTAATGATTAATAATCTACTATTAATATGAACTAATACCTCTAGCTCAATATATTGCATATAAATAATTTGTTTTGTGTGTTTTGAGATATCCCAATTTATTTCACTGTTCCAGTGATGCTGTTGTGCAGAGAATGCAGGAAAAAGTTTCGGTTGAAGAGAATTCTCCAGCGACATAGGGAATTTCAGTACTCGTTTGATATACAATAACCTGTCACATATTTCTAATAATCAAACACTTGTGCAACGAGAACAGCGTCAACCACATTGCGGGTTTTTCAGTATTACCGTGTTATGTCTGTATTTGCAACTGCAGAATGGTGAACGATAGGTTCAGTGATCCAGTATCAGGCAGACCTGGTTCACATATCAATATGAAAGGGGGTTCTAATTTATATCTTAACAATAATAACCAATCAAAACATATTGTGATGACTGACTCGTGACTCTGAGCCGTCCAATCACGTGAAGCTTCTGCGGTCAGTCTGGATGGAACTGAGCATTTTTCATCCTTCACATAAAGGTTACCTTCTTTGCCAGCGGGTCACTTCTAGAAAGTTAAGTTCTATAAAGACCGATGGTTTCCTGTTCATCCTCTGGCGACTGTTGAGAATTACATGAACCCATTTTGAAACTGAGTCATGAAAGAGACATTCCCGATTCTGCAATAAGGACGCTCGTGGGACTTGGCACCATTCTGGAGTTAATACATTCTGCACAGTCAGAGTAACTCTTCCGTTATAGAAGAGATGAAACCTCTTCATGAAAAACATGAGCAGTCATGCACGTTCATGGTAACCAGTTGCATGGATAGTTTTTAGGAGCGCTCAGTCATTGTCTCAGTACGCCAGTGTGCAGTGATGGAAAACAGTGTCTGACAACTCAGTAACACCAACAGCAATAATGTCGTAACTTCTTGTTGATTGAGTCAAGACATTGGAGCGACAGTTAGAATCAGTAATAGAAGAATGCAGCACAGAAACAGGCCCACGGGTTCTTCATGTCTGTATGATAGAATGATGAAAATGTTTCTTGTAACTGAAACTTGGCTGAAATGCACTACAGGCACAATTTCCACTTTGTGCGTTAAAATTTCTTCGTAGAAGTTATTGGGAATGCTGAACAGTTATGACGGTCGTCAGAAAGCAATTACGCAGAAAATGCATGTCCATACAGTGAATGACTCCTGTAGTGAAAGCAAAATATATTGTCAGAAGGTTTACAAGGATGTGAGAGGGTTGGAGAGTTTGAGCTGTTGTGAGAGGCTGAATAAGCTGGAACTGTTTCGACTGGAGCTTTGGAGGCTGAGGTGTGTACTTACAGAGGTGTATAAAATCATTCAGGACACGGATAGGGCCATTGAATAAGATTCGAGAGTGGGGTGCTGGAAAGCGCAGCAGGTCAGGCATCATCCGAGGAGCAGGAGAATGGACGTTTCGGGCACAAGCCCTTAATCAAGAATTAGATTGTCTCAGTCCTGATAAAGGGCTAGTGCCCAAAACGTCGATTCTCCTACTCCTCTGACGCTGCATGACTTCTGTGCTTTTCCAGCACCCCACTCTCGAGTCTGATCTCCAGCATCTGCTGATCTCACTTTATCCTCATTGGATAAGATCACTTCCCCCGCGTGAGGGAATCCATAGTTGAAGGATATAGGTTTAAGGTGAGTGGGAAAAGAATTAAAAGGGACCTAAGCGACAACTTTTTCATGCAAAGGGCTGCATGTTTATGGAGTGAGCTCTGCGAGGAGGTGGTGGAGGCTGAAACACTTGCAAAATTTAAAAGAAACCTTGATGAATCTAAAGTGTTTAAAGGGATATGGGAAATATGCTTTCAAATGGAAATAAATTTGTTTGTGGTATCTGGTTGTCGTGGACGAATTGGCTCTCTTTCTTTGCTTTATATCAATGAGACTCTCTGAAAATAAGTTGTCCAATTTCTCTGAACGAGGTGAAAAAAATATAACTGGCTGCCACCAGAGGGCAGTAGTAGCATGAAATATGAACATTTACTTTTAAAATCAGTGGCAGCGACTCTGGAGAGAACTTGAGAGTGTACTTTTCATGACAATAAACCTAGAGCAGAATTTCATTAATAATCATTAGAGCACAATAGACAATAAGATGTAAAAGCAGAAAGTGCCCATTCAGTCCACCGGGATACTACATTTCAATGGGAATATGGATGACTTGAAGATTTTAAAACCCAATTTTCTGGTTTACTCCCATAACCCTTCACTCTCTTATGGATTAGACGTCTGTCTAAATCGGCAAAATGTTAGAGAAATGTTTTGTTTCACGGTTCACAACACTAGCTATTCAGAATTCGTGTATAATTATGTTAAGGAACCGACAATGATATTTCTAGATTTGTCTTCATTGCAAGTGGGTGTATGTAGCACGCCAAGGAATTGATTGCATTTGCACAAGACGTTGTTGAGAGCACACCAATGAGAGCTTCACAGTCATTTCCAGGTGCTAAGCTTTAACTCCACATTATGAGAATATAGGACCAAATACCTCCAGAGAGAATGAAGTGTCCATGACATCTAAAACCTAATCTGAGCAACTGGATTGCGAAAGCAGTGACGCTACCAAGATGCCACGGACTGCCAATTTGGTAAATGTACCTCCAATTGTATACGGATTTTGACTTTGTGTGTCAAAGAATGCAAAAGCATGATGGTAAGATTCAAACTCGGCGTAGTGTGGATGCTTTGGTGAGAACGTTGGAGTTTCTGGTTCTCCTCTAGTTTTGCTGCCTTTGCGGTGATTGTGGAGTTTGTGTGTTCAGAAGGTAATGTTGAAGAAGAAATTGAACAAATTAAAAACTGAAAATATCGAATTAACATGGGAGCTTGCAGTTCAGATAAATAATGAATACATTCTATGAACTCAGTTGCTTGTAAAATAAGTGTGATGCGAAGACTTTTTATGATTGCTTCACCTCAAGATCACTGAAGCCATTTTCCTCTTCTGATCGAATTTATCAAACAACAAAGTCTACTCCTCCCATTTTTATTAATCGGAAAGTAACATGCATACATTTAATTATTTTGTTCATACCCATAATGAGCAAGTTTCTGTCTGTCTCGGCTGCATGGATTTGTCATAATCAGTGAAATGCTGTTTTGAATGGGCCTCTGGATCTGAGACGAGAACAATATCATTGATTTCGCTTGTCACTGTCTCCATCTCCAATATTCAGCGCATTAAGTTCACTACTGAAGGGTCACTAACTTGTTAAACAAGTCGATATTGTTTTTTTTGTTTCTTGCAGTGTACCTCCACTTTCTAATGCATTTTGTGAAAAGAAAATAGAAATCCTCTGTCATGCATCTTAACCTCTCTACCTGTGATTTAAATTTTTTTTCTTCAACCTTCTGAGTTAACCATGACTGGTTTAACATCTTAGTAGAATCATTCTTCCTCACTGGGATAGCTTTGTTGTCAGTCATGAACCATTTATTTCCGTGTCTGCCATTGTTATTGACCACATTATCCAATCTGCTCTTATTTTTTCCCAAGGACGATATTCAACTTGAAACAGTTACTAATGAGTCAATGAGTGTGGTACTTGAAACGTACAGGCGGTCAGGCAGTATCCGAGGAGCAGGAGAATGGACGTTTCAGGCATAAGCCCTTCATCATTCGCCTGCTCCCCCGATGCTGCCTGACCGACTGTGCTTTTCCAGCAACACACTTTTCGACTTTGACCTCCAGCATCTGCAGTCCTCCCCTTGTCACAGTTAATTATGAACCAGGTTTCTTCACCCCAAACTGAGGGCCAATTTCAGGAATAGCATAGTCAATCTTCGCTTGTGTCTGAGCTGTATATTCAGTGAACCCACTCCTGCCTCACAGGTTTGAAATTCATCAGGGACTGTAGGTGGCGACAAAGAGGAGATGACCTGCTGGTTTTATTGCGAGTCTATTAATCCAGAGAACCAGATGAATTTCTGGATAAACTGGGACAAATCCTGCTCTGGTAGATGGTGGAATTTCAATGTGATAAGAAGTAAAAGTGAAATTAAGAATCTCATGATAATTATGAATCTATTGTCGATTATCGGAAAAACCCACCTGGTTCACTGATGTCTTTAAGGAAAGGAAACTGCCATAATTTCCTGGTCTGTCTTACACGTGACTCAAGACTCACAGAAATGTGGTTGACCCTTAACTACCCTCTGTTCGGGATGGTCAATAAACGCTGACTTACCCGCGACGTCCTCATGCAGTAAAAAGGTAAAGAAAATAAAGTATTCTTGTTTGTTCCTGTATTAACATCCGAAAATGTGTTGATCCTGAGACTGGTTTTCTGAGGAATCCCCAAACCCATTGATACTCTTCATCCTTCATTCTCACTCTAATATTCATTCTGTGGCAGGATTAACGAGAGGGAGCAGAATTATATGGAAGGATAGGATCAGAGCGAGACGAGGCCTGGTGGATTCGCCTTTTTCGCTGGTGTGATCCTTGTATGATCTCAGACGAACTTTACCAGCGTCCATCTGGTGATCGTGGCCGCAATGTGAACGCAACAATAATGCTTTCCTTGCACATGTTCGAATCCTACCAGCTACATCAGCATTTCGCATCAGCATTTTTTTGGTGAACTGTTGAAATAGTATTAGAAAAGCCATCTAGTTTGGCATGCGACGAACACTGAGTTTTCAAAATGCATTAGAGCCATGTGAGGATGAAACATGCAATCACACTATAATCACTTGCGGTTGCAAGATTTGCATTATCTGTTGTGCTAGAGAGCACGCCGCACATTATTATGCATCCTGCCTTTTGTGCCCTTTGTGAGTAGGGATATGAGCCGGCATGATAAAATTTACAATCTGTGTAAAAAACAAAGTTAATCGTTGTTACTGTTCCATTTCAATGGCTCAGATGGAAAAAAAGAACGGTGAGATTTACAAACAAAAATTGACCAGAGGTATAGGGGCATTCCCCACTCTTGTCTTCACACAAAAAGACAGACTTTGACTGCTTCACATGGAAGAAGATATTTGTGACGACAAGTGCAGGGACCATTCGGACCTTCATCTCCTGTGGGTTTTTTCCTCTCTCTCATGCACAATCTCACTATCTAGCTCTCTCATACACAGGCTCACTTTCTTTCTCTCACATAGGCATTCTTATTATCTCTCTCTTTCTTGTATGCGCGATCAAGATTCGCTTTTGTCCCTAAAGGCATCACGGAATATGTGGCACAGGATATGGGAAGAGGGTTGCATGAGCGCATTGATCTCCATGATTAGTCAGGGTGACATTGAATAGTGGAACAGATTTGAGGTGTCGAATGACCTGATCCTGCAACTATTTTTTATATGCGTATATTTCTACTGGTTCAAATTAATACTGAATGAGTTACTTTCCACCACATATTATGCAGGGCCGGCACCTTGATCCTATTGATAGATGCATACGCACATGAGTACATTTTGGAAGGCTTTTTTTTCTATGCAAGTGAACTGCAGATACTGGAAAACAGAGTTTACATCAGAGTGGTGCTGAAAAGCATAGCAGGTCAGGCTGCATCCTAGGAGCAGGGAAATCGACGTTTCGGGTAAAAGCCCTTCATCAGGAATGAAGGCAGGAAGCCTCCAGGATGTAGAGATAAATGGGGGTGGGGGATGGGGCTGGGGAGAAGGTATCAATGAGTACAGTAGGTGAATAGGTAGGGATGGAGGTGATAGATCAGAGACGAGGGTGGAGCAGGCCGGTGGGCAGGGAGATTGGCAGAGAGGACAGTGCTGAGCTGGAAGGTTGGGAATGATGGGCGGAGGGGAAATGAACAAACTGGTGAAGTCCACATTGATGGACTGGGGTTGAAGTGTTCCGAGGCGGAAGATGAGGCGTTCCTTTTTTTTGTATTCCTATCTACCAGTAACTTTGTCAGAGATTCCAGATCTTCACACTTCGCTGCATGCAAGTTCGCATTCTCACGCCCAGTCAACTGTTTGGCTGAGATCATTCTACCCAGTCATAACAGAGACAAATATTTTCTGGCTAAGTTCTGATAATGTTGGAGTCTCAGACTAAATGCTTTGATTGAAGATCGGCATTTCCACCAACGAAATGGAATATGTAAAAATGTTTCAGTTGTGCGGATGATTGTTCAGTTGTTAGCACTGGTGCCTGACACTACCAGTGACCTGAGCTTGATTCTACCTTTAGGCGACTCTCTATGTGGAGTTTGCCCATTCTCTTTGTGTCTGTGTGGCTTTCTCCCCACTGATCTGGTCTCCTCCCACAGTTCAAAGATGTGCTTGTTAGTTGGATTGACAATGCTAATTTGCGTCAGTGCCTGGAGGTGTGCAGGCTCGGTTGATAGCTTTTAACATTTGAAATACAGGGTTCGATGCGGAGGCAATGGGTGTGGTTGGGATGCCCTTTGGAGAGTTAGTGTAGCCTCAATGGGCCGATTGGCATGCGTCACACTGCTGTGATTCTACGATTTGTCAAATTCATTTATTTTCCAATGTTCTTTATACTGCCATTACTGAACTCAGCGGGACAAGTACTGATGAACAAAATGGCTGAGATACCTATTGTATGGTGGAATCATTTTCAATTGTGTTTATCAGGTATCAGAATAAATTGTGCTGTGGCTTCAAATGCAAGACAGAAATGTTTAAAGTGCTGCAGTTTGTCGATTCATCGAATTTTGCAAACAAAGTTTAACATGAGTTTTCCCGAATTTTCATTTTCAGAATCTTTTGATGAAAATCATCAGAAGAATTAGTTTTTGTGTTTCTTATTATAACTTGCACCAAAACAATAAAATAAGGATTTGCAGATGCTCAAGATCTGAAGCAAAGTAAACCTTGCTGGCGAAGCTCAAGACATCTGATAGCATTTGTGGGAGAAAGCAACGTTATCATTTCGACTCCCATGACTACCCAAGTGAAATCAATGTCAACATTCCACTCCATTTTCATATACTACAAATGTTGGAACTTCAGTGATTCCAAGCTCAACTTGAGCATGAACAGTGCGCAACAGACTGAGTGGAGATTTTAACTCTCAAAATTATGTGAAACACTTAACAATACTTTAAAGGTACTTGTAAAGGAGGGCATGTACTTTCTCCTCATTTTTACATGGCTTTCATTCAACAAAGAATCACAGACATGATTGAACGTCGATACATCGAATTTCTCGAAATCCTCTGTAGTTACTCCACAGCCATATGAAGAAAATAGATGGGTCATCACCAGGAGTAGGAAAGGGAGCCGGCAGGCAGTGCAGGGATCTCCTGTGGTGATTCCCTTCAACAACAAGTGGACCGTTTTGGAAACTGTTGGTGGGACGAGTTAACAGGGGTAAGCAATGGGGCAGAGGTCTCTGGCGCAGAGTCTGCTCCCTTGCTCAGAGTGGAAGGGGGAAGAGGACAGAGCTTTAGTTATGGGGTACTCCATAGTTAGGAAGACAGATAGGAGTTTCTGTGGGAAGGAAAGACACTCACGATTGGTGTGTTACCTCCCAGGTGCCAGGTTTCGTGATGTCCCTGATCACAAAAGCGGGTGGGGGGGGGGGGGTGGTGGTGGGAGGGGTGCAGCCCAAATCGTGGCCAACATAGGCACGAATGACATAGGGAGAAAGAAAGGTGGGGATCTAAGGCATAAATTCAGGGAGCCAGTGTGGAAACTTCGTGTACAACAGAGTTGTTATCTCTGGTTTCTTGCCCGTGCCACGTGTGCGTGAAGTGAGAAACATGGAGAGAGTGGAGCTGAGTGGCTGTAGGGTTGGTGCAGGAGGGAGGGCTTTGGAATCTTGGATAATTTGAGTTCTTTCTGGGGAAGGTGGGACCTCTACAGACAGGATGGTCTTCACCTGAACTAAAGGGGTAACAATATCCTCAGGGGGTGGGTGAAAGTTGCTAACGGTGTTTGTGGGTGTTTAAACGAATACGGCAGGGGACGAGAACATGAATTGTAGTTCCTGTATACAGGAGGCTGAGGGTAGTGACGTTAGGGGTAGGATTACAAGGTCGCGAGGGGTACCAGCAATCAGGATGTTGGTTTAAAATGTGTGTACATCAATACCAGGGGCATCCGGAAAAAGGTGGGTGAACTTGCAGCTTGGTTTGCTACCTGGGATTGCGATGTTATGGCTAGAGGAGGGACATGAAAGCCATGTTATAATGAGGAGAAATTAGATGCCCTCCTTTGCAAGTACCTTTAAAGTACTTTTTAATTGTGTCATATATGGTTGTTGTAGATTCTGGAATTTTGATGTTTCAGCAAGAACTGAAAATGTGTTAAAATAGGCGGGGCTGTGGCATTGTTAATCAAGAGTTGTATTACAGCAGCTGAGCGAACGTTTGAGGACTCACCATTTGAGGTAGTTTGGACTATGGTGAGAAATAGGAAAGGAGAGGTCACCCTGTTGGGAGTTTTCAATAGGCCTCAGAATTGTTGCAGGATGTCCAGGATAGAATTGCAAATATGATTCTCGATCGGAGCGAGAGTAACTGGGTAGCTGTTATGGGAAACTTTAACTTCCCCAATATTAACGGAGAATACAGACGTACAAGTAGATTAGATGGGTCGGTGTTTGTTCAATGTGTGCAAGAGGGTTTCGGTAGACAGGCCATCGAGGTGCGATGCCATACACGATTTGGATCTGGAGAATGAACCTGGCCAAGTGTTAGGTTTGGAGGTAGATGAGCGCTTCGGCGCTAATGACCATAATTCATTTATGTTTAGAATAGCAATGGCCAGAGATAGGTATATACTACGAGGAACAAGCTATACCTGGTGAAGGTTTCAATTATGATGCGATTAGGCAAGATTTATGATGCATAGACTGGGGAAGGAAATTGCAGGGGATGGACACTCTTGAAATGTGGAGCTTTTTGAACAAACAGCTACTGCGGGTCCTTGATCAGTGTATCAGGCATGGAGGTAGTTGTCGAGAGAGGGAGGCGTGGTTTATTAAAGTAGTTGAAACTGTTGTCAAGTGGAGGACGAAGGCTTATGTGACGATGAGTCGTGAAGGATCAGTTAGGGGGCTTAAGTGTTACAAGTTAGATATATAAGATCTGAAGCGAGAGCTAAGAAGAGCCAGGAGATTACGTGAGAAGTTGTTGGCGGATGCAATCAAGGAACACCCTTATAGAGTAAGATTGGGTCTAATCCAAGAAAGTAGGGGAAGGTTGTGTGTGGAAACTGACAAGATCGGGGAAGCGCTGAATGGATACTTTTCGTCAGTATTCACATTAGAACAGGGCAATGAGTGAGAGAATTCGGAGATATAGGCTACAAAATTGGATAAGATGGAGGTTTCAAAGAGGAGGTGCTCGCAATTTTCGAAGATCTGAAAATAGATAAGACCCCAGGGCCGGATGGGATTTATCCTCGGATTCACTGGGAAGCCAAGGAGGAGATTGATGAGTATTTGGCTTCGATCTTTAAGTTATTATTGTGAACAAGTGTAAGGCCAGAAGACTGTAGGATAGGCAATGTCGTTCCCTTGTTGAAGAAGGGGAGTCGGGACAACCCTGGTAATTATAGAGAAGCACATGTTATAGTTACTTGTCACGGGAGGATCGAGTGCCATAATTCTTTGTTGACGTGTCCTTTGTACTTAATGAGGATCCCGAGAGCCTGTGTTAAGTCCTATCTGTTGCTGACACATGTAGTAATCTCTGAACAAATTAATGTCTTTAATATCCAACGATGTGCTCATGCAATGAAGGTTCGGGACAGGTGAAACATTACGTTAGACAAATAAAACAGAGTATCACGGAAGTTATACAACCTTGAGAAGCACTTATCCAGCGAGAAGCTAATGCCATAATCAACAAGAAAAGATAAATGCAGCACAGAAGAAGGCAGTTTTACCATTCAGATCGATGACAGCTCTGCTAAGGACCAATCCACTCAATGCCAAACCCCCACATCAGGCAGTATTAGACGTTTTCGACAATTGGGACATTAATAAAATATATATAATTTCACAGCACAAAAAGAAACCGAGCAGCTTGGCCATCTCTGACTGGGAAAATAGCCATCATATCGTATTTCAATTCCCATCATTTCCCTAATTCGATATCGTTGTTCAGTAAACTTGGAGGGTCAGGACTTACAGACGATATCCCCTTGGTCAGCGGGTTAAATACTTGTGCCTGAATTTCGATTTCAGCCACCGAGTTCCAGAATATGTATAAGGTCCAGGATAAAAAACAAACAAATTCTCACAATACCGGTGAACAGTTCTCAATAACTGTTAATCTATGAACTGGAGTCACTGATGTCTCAAGCAAGAGAAATACACCCTTTCAACTCTTGTATCCACGCCCCTTACAACGTTGGACAACTCAAAGAAATCTCTGCTTTAGCTCCTCAGCTTCAGCAAACAACGGGACCCTGTCCAATCTTTCTTTATAGTCCATTTTCCAGTCCTGACTAATCCTCATAAATCTCCTTGGTGCCCTCTCAAAGGCCATTCCTTCATTCGACATTGATGTGACATGTACAAGAACAACCAGGGCCTGGTGAGGTCTTAACAAAGATGCAAATTTAATTGCGTTTTTTTAAGCACAATGAAGAAATAGTCTCAATCAAGACGCTTTGCATTATAGGCGATTTGGTCGTTAACAGACTTTGTCCTAGTCAACAGATAAGTTTTCTGGGAAACACATAGGTGTATTGTACTGATCGCTGGAGAATACCTTTAGGACTTTATTGGAACCTTTGAAATACTTGTAGAGATAGATTATCGTGCTGCATTTGGAGTCACACTTGAATGAAGGCGGCAGAGTCGTGGTATTGTCACTGGATTGGCATTCTGGAAGTTAAGACACGAATGCTATCGAGAGGTGAAATTTGTATTATGTTACAAAGTCAAAGTCAAAAAAAGACAGTCTTATGGCAGCCACGTTAACAAGGTCGGATATCACTGAAGAACATATGATTCAGGAACGTCCATAATAATTGGAAAATTGGGAGCAAGAGTTGACGTGACAAAAATATTTCAAAATATGCATACGTTCAAGACACAAGTGTAGAAAATCCTTATTTTATGCACAGGTGAAGAATAAAGAAGGATCAATGCAGCAGTTCGATAACAGGACAGTTAGAGAAAGAAATATTTTTGTTATCGAATCGCATCAGAGTATAGACCTCATTGACAGTGGAGTGCTTGGAACTCGTGGGGGTGATGCCAGGAGAAGGAAAATTAGAGTCGGGGCAAAGGAATAGATGAACAGGATGCTTTGGTGAAAATGGTTTGTGATGGTTAGGGAGTGAAAGGTTAGTGTAAAGTACAAAATTCTGGTTGACGGTTGATTAGCCCGCCCCTGCCTTGAATATCTTACACAATGTAAAATTCAGAGGTTCGGGTAGCACAGGGCAGATTAAGACAATTTTTATTTGTCGGATATGTAAGTTGTAGTGGACGCAGCAGATGCACTTCCTCGTGAGTAACAGTAAAACCACAACAAAGCCGACAGAAACGGAAGCAAACTGAGCATTTTGAGTCCGCCAGGCAAGTTCTCAGGATGGTGCACAATCTCAAACAAACCAAGGTAGGATTAAACTAAGTTAAAATGAAGTTAAGTTTTAATTCAAATAAAGTCGAAGTGGAAAACTCTACTCACATGAAGGAGGAATTTACGTCCCATGACGATTAAATCAAAAACAAACTGAATAATTTTTGATGATGGAAACCCAGCTCAACCGAATCTATCCTTTTCACTTGATTTTCAAGCAAGCAGTAATAAACACAGTTTATGCTTTTCCATAAAATGCTGTTGGAAAGTACTTGTCCATCTACATTTAGACTAGGGTTTATTTTTCCCTAAGGGAAAAAAGCCCTGGAAATACAAATTTAAAATCAAATATTCATGTATTTGTCATATTGTCATTGTCCCAGGTCGTTGAAGCTGTGATACAATTATTCCCAGGAGTCTTTCTGCTTCCTTAGAATTAGACAAATACGAGTAGCCACTGCGTTTGTCCAGTTAATTCTATAAATGTTCATTGAATCTGCTTTCTCCATGCTGTACTTGTTTAGAAGAGAAACAAACCATCTCGCGCATGGACTAAGTCTTCAATGGCAGTCAGCAAAAATGTACAAAGTAATGCCTGAAGTTCATTTTCACGAAATTACAAACTTATTCATATAATTATCATTTTCCCGTTATGTACAATGGATTTCCAAACAATGAATACAGTCTCTATGCCACAGTCATGTTTCACAAATTTCCCACATCCTGCAACTGCAAACCACTACATTATTAGTACAGCTCTCTCTGTTCATTGTATTGCCGTGGCCGCAATCCACAGCTCGTTTATGCTTTTGTTCAGGTCTCTCCGTGCTCTGTATCACTGTGTGATACTCACAAGTATGTTCATGTTTTCGTACAGCCCGCTCCATGCGCTGGATCACTGTGTTTGCTGAGCGCCGACTCAGTGCGCAGTAATACGCAGCGGAGTCAGTCAGTTGGATTGTGGAGATCTTTAATCGACTGATTTTAGCCGCAGAGTCAACATCAGCAGAAATTCTTCCTCCAGCTGCATTTTCTTTACTTTGTTTTCCTGAAGTGTATCTCTGAAGCGGGTACTTCAGAGCCTGTCCTGAGAACTGACGGTACCAGTAAACTGTGTACTGACAGAATCCCGAATATTTACAGCTTAAAGTAACGGTGTCGCCTGCAGCAGAGGTCGTTAGAGGGAGACTGAGGGACACCAGGGACGGTGAATCTGTGGAATTAAAAAAAAATGTTTTTCTTATTTTTTTGCGCACTGACTCTACCAAAAACCTGGTCGGGATGTAATCAGTTCGAGTTTTTAAAAAGACAAAATCTTAAGTATTAAGATGTCTTCATCATAATTAATAAAACAATGTCGAGATGTGGCCATTTCTTGTTGTTGACGCAATGAAATTTGATGAGCTGGCTCAAATGCCAGAATGGGTTAGGAGATTTCCGAATCAAGAACAAATTTCAAATGGTAATTCGAAACGTACTACAGAAGGGGAATGATTCCATGCGAATGGGCAAAAGTTACAGACTGGGAGCATTCGTTGTTTCTTTTGAAACAACTGCACCTGCACGACCGAACAGTGGCTAACCAGCTGTGCTGCCTTCTTTTATCGATTTTATTTCAAATCTTCTTGTGCATTTCAGTTGAAATGCGCATCTGGGAAATATTTTAATCCGTCATTACCCTCCTCACCACGAGGAGTACCTTGTAAATTTGCAAAACCGACAATATCCCCCGCTGTGTTCCATCACTACCCTCATGAAGATGCAACAAAACGTGATAAAACGAATCAACAGTGAATGGTCAAGATGGACAGTAGGTATCTGTAGGCCACAGTATCCGGCGTAGAATCAAAGAACAGTAATGGCACAGCGGAAGATCGTTCGGTTTGGCGTGTTCATGCTGCCTCTCTGAATGGGAAGTTCAGCGTGTACTCGCCGCCAGCAGCCTGACACATTCTTAATTCTTGGATAAATACGCAATTTCCTCTTGAACACCTGGATCAAATTGGTCTCTCTTGCCGTATCAGGAAATATATTCCGGATCATAACCATTGACGTGAACTTAATTTTACTGAAGTCGCCATTGAATCAGTTATTAGTTCTGTTCAATGTATTAGTTTCAGTTCTCAAGCTTTCCACCAACTGGAGCAGATTTGCTTTATCTGTTCTGTCTCCAGTCTTCCAGATTTAATCATCTGCCCCAAGCAGGAACGGTGCGAATGCTTTGCAGAGGGTACAGCAAGGTTTGTCAGGATGTTACTAGTTATGGACGCATTTAGCTTTGAAGAAAGTTTGGATAGACTGAGTTTGTTGTCATTGGAGGGCAGTAGATTGCGGGGGCCATCTGATCGGTGTTTATAAGG
This sequence comes from Chiloscyllium punctatum, assembly GCF_047496795.1. Classification (NCBI taxonomy): domain Eukaryota; kingdom Metazoa; phylum Chordata; class Chondrichthyes; order Orectolobiformes; family Hemiscylliidae; genus Chiloscyllium; species Chiloscyllium punctatum. The sequence continues at coordinate 10,481,301 of NC_092774.1, forward strand.
TTATGAATGGCGTGGATAGATTGAAAAGCATGAGGCTTTTCTCCAGGGTGGATGGGTCAATGACTTAGCAACAGAGGTTCAAAGTTTGAAGTGGAGAGTTGAGAAGAAATGTGCGAGGGAGAGGATTTCCTGATTTGCGTTGGCAGAGGAGGAGACAGAAGCAAGCACAAGACCGGATTTTACGGAGCTGCTGGACAAATATAGCAAGAGGAAGGGAATGAAGCAATACAGATCCTGTTTGTAATGGCGGTGTCAGTATGGAATGGAAAATATGTGTCAGCACAGGCTCAGAGGATTGAAGGTCGATTTCTGTGCTGAATTGTTATTTGTACTCCGTCTTTTTTTGCCTCAAACCCCTCTTATGGAAGTAATCGCCCCACCTTCTTCAATACAGCTCCATTTGCAAACTTCCTGATCCGTGAAATAATTCTTGCAAATGATTCTGAGTGCTCTGTCATTCCTTGACATCCGTCCTAAAGAACATGGCCCAGATTCTGGCACAACGATCGCGTTGGTGTCAGAGCGTGTTCTACAGATTTAACGAAGCGTAGTTTTTTTTTGTTTTGGCCCCAAATGTCTCTAAATAAAGCTTGTGAAACGGTATGCTTTATTTTATAACCTCTCACGACAGTTTAATTACTTTTGGTGTGTTTGCCAAATTTCTGCGACAGTCCATGACCACACTGCTCCTCCAGTTAACTTTGCAAATAATTGTCTTTCTGCAAATCGGGGAACTAATCCCCCTCGACTTCACTTTTCTGGCTATCGCCTCAAATTATTTCATTTCACTTCAAAAGCAATACCTCTCACCTCGCGATATTTGTTTGCTATTTCTCATCCTGTGAATTCGTCCCAAACTCCCGCAATTGGCGTTTGGATTCAGTCAGTGACATTTGCACTGTGGTTTCAACGTCACTGAGGACTAGATTCTCATGATTTCAAGGTCATCAATTCATTCATGATCACGTCTCTGTACTTTCTGGCAAAGTGTGCTCTGAAATTTGCACCATATGGCAAATTACATTCGGGATTAGTGGTGCTGGAAGAGCACATTAGTTCAGGAAGCATCCAAGTAGCTTCGAAGCTTAGATTTCGAAGCTTAGATTTCGAAGCTACTTGGATGCTGCCTGAAGTGCTGTGCTCTTCCAGCACCACTAATCCAGAATCTGGTTTCCAGCATCCGCAGTCATTGTTTTTACCATCTTTACATTCGGGCACCTATGTTGGCTGAGTGGTTAACACTGCTGCCTCACAGCACCAGGGACCTGGATTGGTTTCCAGCCTCAGGTGACTGTCTGTGTGTAGTTTGCATATTTTCCCCGTGCCTTCGTGGTTTTCCTCTGGGTGCTCCGATTTCCTCCCACAGGGCAAAGATGCACAGATTTGGTGAACTCACCATGCTAAAATACCTATTGCAGTAAGGATTATGAAGTTCCACTGTAATCATTGGAATGTAGGGTGGAAGAATGGGTCTGGGTGGGTTATTCCTTCGAGGGTCGTTGTGGACTTGTTGGGCCAATGGCCTGTTTCCACAATATAGGAATTCCATTATACAAATAGTACATTTGGAACAATTGTGCTCTGCAAATACCTCCTTCCTCCCGAACTGGAAGAAACACGTTTCTACCTGTTTCTTGTTTCCTTCTATTCCCTTCCATTTTCCTTTCTCTATTTTGCAACGATACTGTCATCACATTGAAACATTCACTCCAACCAGTCAATGTTTAGCCAGCTCCACACTCTGAACTGTCTCCTTATGAATGCAAACCTCTGAATATATCGATCTGTTATGTTGGCACTTCATGTATTGACAGAGCTTTGTTCTGGAGCGATTTACAGTTGAACCAATGTCTCCACATGCATTTGATTCAGCCTTTATCCGAAGATCAAAAATTTCTCCGAAACCTCTTCATCCTGCCGACCTTTGAGAGAAGGCCCAGTCTTTTCAAACTTTCCAAATCACGCGTAATTCTGCTCAACCTTTTACTCAGTGACGTAAAATAAAATCAAAGTTGATGATGCAAAATGCTAATAAATCTGAACAGGAGAGGCCATTCCTGCATTTTTTGGGTCCTAAAATGAGGGATATTAGGGCGTTCCGTCTGTCATCATATTATGCCCCACGCTGTTTCCAAATACACTGACCCCTTTGTATTTGGAAACATCGATCAAAATGTGGATTACATATCGGATCTGTTAAGGAGTGGGTATGTTTTAATTAGATACGGCTGTTTTTTTATAAGTTATTTTGAACATAATACAAACGTGTACAATCCGATGGTGGCCATATGCCGAGTCAAAGCAATGTACAGCCCAGCAACAGACCAATCAGTCCAATTCATCCATGACGACCAGATATCCTAAATTGATCCAGTCCCATTTGCCAGCATTTGTCCTACATCACTCACAACTCTACCTATTTAAATGCCAATCAAGATGCCTTTTATTTGTAATTGTGACAGCCTCTGGCACTTCATTCCATAAATTCACCAAACTTTGCGTGAGAAAGTTAACGGTTAAGTCCCTTTTAAATCTTCCCTCTCACGTTAAACCCACGCTGTCTAGTTTTGGCCTCCCTTCCGCTGTGGAAAAGAACTTGACTATTAACTCTATCTATAATCCCTACCATCTTATAAGCTTCTTTAAGGACAGACCTCAGCCTTAAGAAGGAGTCCCATCGTGCTACTCCCTCGTGCAGCAGATGATTTGCACAGTCTGGAAGGTGAAGGCTTCTCTGGGAGACTGAAGGTCCAAGCTGGACTGAAATACAGCAGAACGATCAAGTTTATTTGCAAAGGCCACTGCCCCTGTTCCGGATGTGAAATCCCTCCTACATTACTCTGACGCACAGGGGATGGGTTTGGTCGCTGTTCTGAGAATAGAGGCTGCCGTCCTCCGTGCACCTCGAGAAATGAGCTGGGGAAATGGTCATGTGGTTTCATCGATGTTGTTCTTTGAGTTTGAAATGTTGGTCCAGGACACTGGGAATATTTCACATACTACAAAACCTCACTCGCTATATTCTGTGACAGCCAGAGACTCATGAACATTCCCCTAGACTGGGTACCAGGATTTTGGTTGAACACCTAATCTGGAGGAGCCCACCTCAGACTCAGTTAATCAGAATCGGTCCATCCCTTTAGAGTCATGTTCAAATATGAGATAACACAGTCGAATTGTCAGCATCGTGGAACACAGTATGGAAACAACATCAAATTTTCATTTTAACAAATATTTCGTACGAATTTACATGTTGACAGCTGAATTCAGCAACTTAAGCCTGTTCTGACGTTCAGAAATATCAAGACTTATCTGAATCATCTGCTTCTCGGAATTCCCATAGAAACCGAATTATTGATCACGATTTTTTAAAAGCAAGAATGTATCTAACTTTGCCTTTAAAATATTCAAGTACCTGTTTATCGTGCCTTTAGAAAAAGAGAGTTCCAAAAGCTCACAGTACTCTGTGAGGAAAGAAATAGTCTGTAAATTTGCCTTAAATGCTCAAATCCTCGTCATCATCCTGGGATTCTGAGTTCTAGATTCTCCGACAAGATAGTACTTTCTTTCCATGTTTATTCTATCAAAACTCTCAAGGTTTTGAATGTGCCAATCAAATGGGCTATTTCTCTTCTAGCTTCAAATGGACAAGTCTCAACTGTCCATTCTAACCTCACAAGCCAACCCACCCATTCGCGACAGTGGTACAGTATAAGTTCAGAAAACTGAAATCAATACATTTACACTCTTCTTAAATAAAGAATGCACTACTGCGCATGGTATTGCAGATGTATTCTCTCTCTCTCTCTCTCTCTCTCTCTCTCACACACACACACACACACACACACAATACCTTCCTATTGATGTAGAAGTTTCTGTTCCAAGTATTACCACTGGTAAAATTTTCGACAGCCAGAAGCCACAGATTTCACAGCGTGTGCACCACAAGCAACGTGGGAGCCAACAACCCCGAAGCAGCGAGTCGGCAACGAGCCCCAGAGCTGCGTGTGCACTGCAAAATCTGGAAAAGCTGAAGAGAGCAGTGCGGTCTATCAATCCGACAGCAGCACTGCCAGGAAGCAGCCACGGAGTACCATATAGGCAGTGAATATCAGGCACACACCTGTAGAGGGGAAGCAGACCAGGACGTACACTGGATCAGTTGAATGCCGGTATGAAAGGGAGTGGGGCTCAGATCAGAACGAGGCTTGCTGTTGGGTGGTGGAGTGGGATCTGGTCCGTTCGTTCTGATCATGCGCTGAGCTGCAATGCAATATCTATTTGTATTTTTAAATTTATTTTCAACTCGGTTTAGTCGTGCAAATACTTCTATTTCTCTGCTGCATTCAAGAATTGTATTGAAGCCCTTGTGACAGTAATATGTCGCCATAAGAAGGCAGACATTGGAAAAGGTTTTCACTTTACTCTTTCAATGTGCACTTGACAACAAAATGATATTCTAATATTGCAATTTTCCAGCAGACATATTGTGAAAAAAAGGTAATGTGAGGATGAGATAAATGATGCTTTCGCACAACTATCGCACTGTTATGGGTGAATAGCCAAGAATGGGCTGGAGACAGGTTTAATTGTGACATTCAATAAGACAATGAAATATTGTAGATCGAACAAGTGCGCAGATCATGTGTGGACTTTTCATGAATTTGACACTGAGCTGCTGAATAGCCTCCTCTGATAGAGTAAGGAAACGTGAATCGATGATTCTGTGAATTCCATTGGTGAGAAATCAGAATATTCTACGAACTTTCCTCATTAGTTCCTGCATGTCAGTCGTAACTTACCATACTTCATAGACTGTGTCAAGCTTCGATGTATCAGACCTCTGCAACTCTCGCCATTTCGATAATGTGCTTCTTTTTGTATTCTTCCTGCCATATCTGACATTTGCATATAGTTACATACAATGCTCTATCTTCCAGATCTTTCCTCAATTGCTTATGCATTGTTTTGATCTTAGTCAAGTTACTCAGCTTCCTCCTCTTGTGGGTTACTTACGTCACATTTTCTTCACTTTCACATCCCTGTGACATTTACCTCAATGGTCTGAATTTCAGTAACCCGGACTGTATTCTTCTGAAGCCAATAAACATGCTCCATGATTTTCAAAATTCACAGATACTCACAGGCAATCAGAGCACTGGCTCACACTTGACAACTTGTTTCATTACGTCCCATCTCTACCAATCTGGAGACCAGACCTGGATCCAAATGTTTGAAGTTTATCTGCCTACTGAATCTTTATTCACAGGTGGACTGTTGATGACATGAACTTAGCACACTCTTGCCCTATCAGTGACTGAGCAATTAGATGGCACTTCAGAAGGCGACCTTGCAGTCGTCTGACAATCTTCATGTCACAGCTTCTTTCGTCAGTCACATAATAATACCAGAACATTGTCAGTACATTGCAAGTTGTTTTTGCGATGACACAACACGAGAGGCAGACAGTTACTTAGTGGGGGAATGAAGACTTGTTGCTCATCCTGACATATTTTTCAGCACTGGATCAGCATTCTCATGAATCATTTATCTTGGTCACAGATTACGCTGAACCCTTCATGTTGGTTTTGTTAATATCGTTATTTTACTTTGCAATTGGAATATTTTTTGTTTTCGCTTGAGACTTTCAACTGAATTTTCTTCCGTAAAAGTAACATACTCAGTGTTTCTAATGCGAAAGTACTAACAGAATATTTCATATTCAAGAATTAACTCCATTCAAAGATAACACATCAAACAGAGAAAATGCACATCACGTAAATTTCAAGAGGAGACAGAAATGATAATGTGGTAGTATAAAACAGTGGGATCAGACTTAAATAATGTATTTGTGCTTTGCCATCAGTCATTTCCAACCTTTGTTTGAAAAGTCCACACTCCACCGGAAACAACAATACCAATTAGACTCTAATCCACTTTTGGCTATGCGTTTCACGAAATGGTACTTGTGACACTGGTAACACTGCAAGGGATTTCTATACTATCTTTATATGCTATACCATTGTGAATACATATCTCAAGTGTATAACACAATTTTAAATTTTCATCCGATTTTGACTTTTAAGGCCACCGTTTCAAATGCAGCAATGAAACTGAGAAGCTGGTAGCTTAAACTTCAAAAGCTCTGTCTCAGCATCTATCACGCCAATCTTTTGCAGAGAATATTTTTCATTTGCAATAAAATGTGAAATTTGTCTGTGTTTTCTGGCCCAAAGTATGTTTGTATTGGCTGTAATAGCTAAAACACATAAATTGAAAGGCAAGAATAATTTTTTTCCAAATTAATCATATTTTCTAGAGACAAAACCACAAAATTGCTCGCAACAATATAGGATTTTTGCATATACTTTTAAATAATAGATTATCGCGTTGCACATATAACTTGAATAATCTTTGTTCTGTTTAATTCTCAACCTAATACCTTCAGCCTTGTCACATCCCATGAGGAAAAATATTATGTCCTTCCAAAACATAAATTTCATTCGAGAAGTAGCTGCATTCATTTATTCTCTGAAATAAATTTAATTAGTTCAAAGCATCGAAACAACAAATTACCTCTCTCGCGCCTACAATTATGAACAACAGTGTGAGTTTCAGAGCATTGCAACGTGCACTTGCAGCATCTGATAATAATGCATGGAATACCAGCAGCCAAGGCGTTTGACATTTATTATCCCTCCCTCAGGGCTATGCATGTTATAATTTCATTCGTTTAAACGTGGAATGCCTTCATTATGAGAGGAAAGCATGTGATCAAAGTGCTTTCTCCACTTTAACTTGATGCTTCCTTCTTGTGATGGTGGCCGCTCGATTGTTTGAATGATGTCACTGATCCCATGTTCTATTAGCATATGAGGAAATAAATGTACTTGGATTCATTTAACGGACAGGGTCATTATGAAGTGATTTGATTACACTGATATCGAATATTCAATACAATCACAGGAGTTCACTGGCAATGCTATTGGGGGTGAATTACTGCAATGTTCTCATTATTATTATGCAAATACAACGTAATGTGGCATTACTACTGTCCTGTGATGAACTGGCATCGTGTTACTACAGTTTAAATGAAGTACTCTTGTGTTATTAATGCTGTGATTCCAGGTGAAAGACCATCCCGCTGTTTCTGTGCTAAGATAGTACTATTGTGTTGTTATGACTTCTTCAGTTTATGATAACATGATGTTAGGATGCTGCAGAAATGCAGCTGTTTAGTTATTGCGATTTTGGCATCACTTCTGTTGGCAAATCGTAATCATCATGTAAATATCGATTATTTCATTAGTCATTCCCTCTGAAGTGATGGAATAATTTCCGTAAATCTCTCATTGATTGAGAAGGTTGAAACAAATAATGCATTTTACAGGATTCAATGAATTCGTTTATTGAAGCTCTTTGATTTGTCGTGGAGGTAGTGACGTGGAATGTTCAATTGGTTGGACGCTCTTTGAGTCCTCCCCGTCAGTTATTTCCAATCATCCAGGGTGACACAGAATAAACTAGATGATTATTCGTTTAAGAGCTCAAAGTGAGAATTGTGTGCCACTCCAAAATCATATTCCAAATTCAGAGTTACGCTTTTTGATATTCACTCACTCCATTTGAGGATAAACTTGTTCTCCATCTTTTCTTACAGTTAATCATGTTACAATGAGGCTTTCTATGTGATCACTTTTGAACCTCAGTGGGCGAGAAACTGTGTCCTTGTTAGGTTCCAAACTTCTGACTTCTATTTGTAATATACCAAATCAGTGATGTCCGCAATGTAACCCATCATTCATTTTCTCCTTTATTTGATGCTCCTGTGTTGATTTCCATTTATTTTACATTCCGTGTTTCTTCCACAGATTTAATTCTATTAAAATGCATTATTATGGAGTAAGGAATGATTTCTATCTTAGGATCACGTATTAATCAATGCCCTCAACACCGTGTCGTAGAAAATGGTCCGGGCATTTGGTTGGAAGTTGAATCAGGAACGGTCCTGTACTCTCTTAAACACGCTCAAACATCCCTCTTCTTCTCTCTTGCTCTTCCGCATTTTTTGTCATTCTCTTTCTTTCTTTCTCCCTATTTTTTCTCGATCAACTAACTAATTCAGTGATTGCACTCCATGTTTCTAGTTTTATCATTATCAGCTGATTTCCTTGGTTGTGACATGATGATTTCTGCAATGATAGACTGGATGCTTTAATTTATTTCCAGTTCAGTTTTCTTTTTAGTAGACGCCAGCAGTGTCGATTTGACCTGAGTTGTTCCAATCTTTGACAGTTACGCATGGGTTCACGTTCATTTTCACTTTTTAATTGACTTCTGGGCCCTCCATTCAAGGAAGTGGGAATGAAACATTGCACACAGAACTGATTGCATTCTTTTATCTGAGCAACGATAAACACCAAAAAGCACGTGTTCCCCAATTTAAAATGCGCATGATTTAATGAAGTAATTCAAATATACATGAGTTGCTCATGGATGTGGAAGAGTCTAACGCCTTTAGAATCCCATCATTATTTCCTCAAACTCAATATTTTCCATGTGATTCTCTGAGCATTTTCTGATTTTGACCGTTGATCTTTCCAATGGGGAATAATTTTGCAGTAGACTGTAAGAGAGAGCAAATTTCACTCTTCAGAAAAATGGATCATTTTTCTTTTTAGTTTCCAAATTTCTTTCGCTTTATTTTCCTATTTCTCAATAGTAATACATTTCGATAATACTTTGTCAATATGACCATTATAGTATGTATAATTCTTATTTTCAGATTACGCATAAAATTTCGATGCATTTTGTTGTATGGTGTCTGTCATTATTTGAATTTGCATTCATATTCCGATGGTCTGTTTATATTCAAATCAGGAATCATAACATGCTTACAGTACAGATAGAGCTCATTCGACTCATTATGTGTGCTGTGATGCTTGGCAGACCGAGACACCAAATCCCCGTAAACCCAGATTTATCATAGTTAACCCACCTAGCCTAAGGTTTCCTGGACATTATGGGGTAATATAGCATAAACAATCAAACTAACCTGCAAATCTTTAGACTGTGGGTGGAAACCAGAGCACTTGGAGGAAACCCGCGATACATCGTGAGAATGTGCAAACTCGACACAGGCAATCAACCTAGGCTGGAATCAAACACGTTTTCTTGGTGCTGTGAAACACCACTATGCTGCGGTGCCGCCCTAAGGCAAAAAGTTTGCACGTACAAATAACTGCCCAAATGTTAATTGGTAATTTCAAATTCAAGCTCATGTCTCAAACGTATTGATTTCATTCAAAATTTTGTAGAACAGTTCTCGTTATCTGCTGATCTCAGACGGTCTTACTACTCTGCTTTCTATATTCATGTATACATGTTTCTCTGAGAGCTAACATTACAGTGATTGTGATCCATTCCCAAAGAAAATGCGGTCTGTCTATTTGTGTCATTTATTACCTGATGTTCATGGCAATGGCAGATCTCCTGGTCGTGGGATCTGGTGTAATATTAAACAGGGTTGCTGGAATTAACTTCTCAGCAACTTTCTCGTTCATCACTCCAGTGTGCAGTGTCCATGATGCAATCACCTGCACAGCTACTGATTGTTCAGCATGGTTGATGGTTGCTTTTCCAATTGATCTATTTCTGGCCATTGCTTGTCAGAAGATGAAAATGAAGTACTGCACAGAATGAACAGCATCGTTGGTTATTGGAATCGTGACTGCAGTCGCCTGCAGAAAAAGTGCCTTTATGTGTTTTTTATTAATGAACTTATCTACATAATTAATAACGTACCCTGGTTCTGCAACATTAAATTAATATTTTATGCGTCGCCTGCATGGGCAGCGTATGGTTTGATTTGTACCATTTTAACCACTTATCTTCCATTTAATATGATTTTATTGCTGAACATTCTAACTGTCAGACATATAGTGGTGGCTAATGGAGCCCACAGAAGACTCTGGATTCAGAGTTGTGGAAAAAATCAGAGGGATTGACAGATGAAAAAATGCAAAAGGTCCATGGTTTTACTATTCGCTATTTTGGGCAGCTTCATCCTGTCATATTCGTTAATTTTAATAACGACCACCTATGTCTGAATTGCGAATGTATCCTTTTTCTCACGTTTCACTTTAAGCCAGTCGGCGTTTATTGAGCAGGGAAGTGGATACCTGCTGCTGTTTATGAGTTCCTGCATTAATCCATTTATTTATGCTAGGACTCAGGGTAACTTCAGAGCTGAGTTAAAGAATGGCTTGAAGTATCCTCATGAAACTTTCTAAGCTTGGAAATAATAAAACCAAACATAAATCAATTTTAAATTACAAATTTCGTCTAATTGACCGTAATACTCAGATATTTCTTTCAAAGTCGCGTTCACTCTTAGATCCTTTCTGAACAGGTTAATTTCGGAATGCCGACGGCATTGCCCTTTTGAATGACAGCACATTCTGATTGGAAACTGTCTTGAGTTAGATTCCCTTCTTTTTTGCCCGTACAGGAACAAGTTTATGGATTTCTCAAATCTCCGGCGATTCAAAGTTGATTTGCAGTAATCACTAATGATCCCCGCGGACACGAGTCCTTTTCTTAAGATTATTTTGTTTGCTCCTTCCCGGAGGGAAGTTCAGACTCAAGCACGCTGGTATGGGTCCAGAGTAATGTCTACCCTGCACCAGGTAACAACGGGATCTGGTAACACAGATGGTTTATTCCAAGAATCAAAAATTATTTCGTGGTCTGCAATCGGTCCCTTAACACTATGTCTCCTTTTACTGTATTGACATTTCACCAACTGCCATGTTGGAGTTCGGACCTGGGTCCCAGAAAATTCCCTGGGCTTCTGGATTAATAATCCAGTGGTAATACCTCTGGGCAATCGCTTCCTTCATCGTTCATTGTATGCCTAATTGTATATCAAGCACTTGTTTCCAACTCGCATGTAGTTCCCCAATTTGTAATTCTATTTGCATTCATAGCTAGGATTGACACTCCACCGTCCATGGATGCATGCACGGACTGTCTTGAAGGAATGACCTCCCAGCACTGGTCCAATTCCTTGCACTTTGCTTATCACTGCATGTGGACGTTATCAGCTCGTCAGTGAACAGTCTTGCTCCCAAACCTTTTATTCTCTGCTGGAGGAGAGACATCACTGCACACAAAGAGGAAACAAAAATCGTTCAGGATTCAGTCAGAAGGTTGGCAGCAGCACGCAGCTCCGCAGTCGGGGAGGCGATGGTCTTCGTAGCGTTATCACTAATTGTCAATCGAAAGTTCCAGATCACGTTTTGATCACATGGATTCAAATCCAGCCATTTAAGATGGTGGAATTTGAAAGAAGTAAATATCTGGGATTAAGAGTCTCACGATTACTGTGGATCAATTGCCTGGGAAATGAAAAAAACAATGGTTCAATAATGTTTTGCAGGCAAGTAACTGCCATTCTTAGCTAGTCTGGCCTACGTGTAACTCCAGACTAACAGTGATGTCGTTCTGCTGCTTTTAAGTCTCCCACAGTACACCCATATCTTCATCACAACTCCCTGCTTAAGAGAAAATGAACTATTATAATGAACTATAATAGTGAAATGATGCCTTTTTTTAACTTTCTAAACGCATTGCCCTAACATACAGGGAACTTGAATATAAGATCACCTTAACTTCTTCCCCTAGATCTGCATATATATAAAACATTAAGTAAAGACAAATCTCATCTAAACTCCATCAGTTAAATCCGTGATAACGCATTTGTGATGACGTTCTTCTGACCAGGAAAATGTATGATTTTTTAATTAAATGGCTGCAACATCTGACTCCAACGAAACAGTCTCATATTCTAATATGTAAAACGTTTTAATAATGGAAGCAAGTTGTGGTCACTGTGCACAACTGTATCGGACTCATTGATCATGACATACACATTAAAATGTTGGAAAGCCAGTACTAATACGTTATCCCCTCAGGAAAACTTTCGAGTCTCAGCTTTTATCTGCCACCTGCTTCATTCTATACTGTGCCCTCCACAGGTGCTGTTTAACGAACTCAATTACTCAGTTTAATCACTCCCTCACCTCCGATAACTCATCTAAGTGCAAGATATCCGCCTTTGGTCCTGTCAATTTTTATTTAATTAATTTCAAAGGATCTCTCACTTCATGACCGAATATTCACTCAAAGGGAGTAAACTGAGTCAATTCGTTTGGGGAATTTCTGATGGGAAACAATACCAATGGGCTGCCTTTATCCCAATCATTCAAGTAATCCTAAAAGTAGGTTCTCAACATGGTCTTCAAGGTCTGATGGCAACTTTATAAAGCTCGCTGGGATTCAGGATGATCCACACTGGATTTAAAGTGCTGTATACCAAAGCTATCCACAACCTCTTTAATCAGCCTGGCAGTAAAATTTGACCTTGGGTCCGACTGAAGCTCTCTGGGTAGACCATACCGTGTGAAGAAAGCTACTAACTCCTTCACTACCCATTTTCCCTCGAAACTCCATTATGGAATTGCCTTCAGAAATCAGGTAGACACATCTATTATGGTTAACAAGTACTGGCTCATTTAGTACTCGGACGCGGACATTGACAACCAAATATAACCCGCGGGAAATGTTCTTCAAATGGGGGAATTGGCATCAAAGTTGTAGCTTTAAACGTAACTTAAATACCATTTGGCATGCATGACATGTACTTCAAAAGTTTACCACATCCTTTTGCGTTCCAGTCCAATAGCAATGTTTTTGTACGTTATCCTGTAACTTTCGTATCCCATGTGACCTCCTACGGGTAGTTCATGTGTTAGGCGTATCACCTCCTGTCTGTATGCTACCGACCACGCAATCTGATGCACTTTAGTCGACTTCCCCTCTGCACTAATCTGCCGTGGTCTCTAATTCCGTCTTCGGATTCTATCTTTCAGATAATAACCTGGAATATTCTCGGCCTGCTTTTCAGAGTAAGCAAAGAAAAATACATCTTTTATTGTCTTTTCTTGTCAAGTCTCTGAGCCTTTCCGGAATGAATACTTCTGTGTGTCTCTCTGCCAGTTCTGTTTTTACTTCCCCGGCACCATTAGGTCACAAGGGTATCTACTAACTGAACCTCATCTCCTTCACCATTCGCTTTACTTTTCGCTTCGTGCTGTGACTTATGATTGCAGGATGTGGTTACCAAGCAGTGTGACAAAATACCAGGATATTTCTGTTTTAAATCCTGAGTGTCTTGGTGTTTGTTGGGCTTCTCCACAACAAGAGGTGTCACTCCCCCACCTTGCATCCTGCCTAATCATTCCCAAGAACAAACTGAATTCCTGGAACTGACACTCTGTCAATCACTCCCACTGTAACTTCCCCAGACTTAAGTTGGCACTCCAACCCGACTTTACACAGGTTAATGCTAAATGTCTGTCCATCTATCCCACAAATTACACACTCTGGGCTATCAGATCATAAAGAGGGCATATTCGCTCATTCCTGACCATCAGCGACTGGTTAGATCCTATAACTCTCGAAATTATAACTTCTTGACCTTCTCTGCCTGTTTTTTCTGCGTTACCTTCATCACAGAGGTAAATTATTTGGAGAGATGAGGTACTAAGTCCACACCCAACCCCGTCGAGACTGTGCACTCACCTGCAGCTCTCTGGCTCTTCTTCGGGTCTCTTTTACGACCTTCACTCACGCCAGTCGCTTAACTTATTTTACCACACGTTTTCCCACAGTTCCTTTCTTTAATATTCTAGCACTGTGTCTTTAGGAGTCTCACTTTACGACTGTGGAAACACCTGAGGCCTTTCACCTCCTTTCCACCCTGTTGGGCTTCGTTTTTATCCCGTGGTAAACGCTTGCCAGTGCTCTGTACTCTTGGTTGTGTAGTGTAGGATCCCCCCTTATCCCAACTTCTGTCCATCACAGGACGAGGCTCTGGCCGGAAGCTTGTCTTATGCCCCAATATGCTTTTAGCTAAAACTCCCCCTTACCAGGCAACATAATTGTAATCCTTTTCTGCACCCTCTCCACTGCGGCCTCATTTTTCCGGAAGTGTTTGATCAAAACTTTATCAAGATATTAAGCGTGGCTTTACTGAGTTTCCATAACGTTGCAGCATATCTTTCTATCCTTATATTCAATGCCATTTCCAATGAAGGCAAGCACGCCATAGGCCTTTTTTTGCTACCTTATCTACCTGAACTGCCACCTTCAGTGATCTGTGGACCTGCACACCCAGATCCCTCAGCATATCAAGAATCCTACAAGTTCTGCCATTCCCTTTTAAATTTCCACCTGTACTTGACATTTCAAAATTCATCGCCTCACATCTGTCCAAGTAAAACTCAATCTGCCTTTTTCCTGTCCATGCCTCCAAATGATTTATATCCTGCTATATTCTCTGAGAGCCCTCTTCACTATCTGCAACTCCAACCAATCTTCGTATGGTCCTCAAACTTACTTGTTAGACCAGTCACGATTTCTTACAAGTCATTTATGTAGACTGCGATCAGCAGAGGTCAGAGCATTGATTCATGTGCAACCCCACTTGCCACAAGTCTGTATTCCGAAAAAACATCCTTCTGCCGCTACCCTCTGTCTCCTATGACTAAGTCAGTTCTGTATTCATCTTGCCAGCTCACCTTACTGCAATGTGACGTTACCATTTGCACCAGCCTGCCATGAGGGACCTTGAGAAAAGCTTTAATTCAGTCCATGTAGACCACATCAACTGCATTTCTCTCATTAGTCATCTTCATTAACTTCTCAAAACTAATCAAGCAAGTTAGTGAGGCCCAATCTCCTCTGCACAAAACCGTGCCATTTATCATGATTAAGACCAATTGGTCCTGAATACTTAAAGATCTTGTCGCTGATAATGTTTTCCAATAATTTCCCTACCACTGATGTGAAGCTCGCTGGCGTTTAATTTCCTAAAGTATTCCTGCTACTATGTTTAAACAATGGGACAACATTGTCTATTCTGCAGTCCTCTGGGATCATACCTGTATCCAAAGAGCATACAGAATGTCTGTCAATGCAGCAGCATGTTTTTCATTTGTCTCCCTGAATATTCTGGGATAAATCCCACCACGTCCTGAGGACGTATCTACCTTAATAATTTTTCAGGCCCACAATACCTTTTGCTTTTCAATACCAATCTGCACATCCACACTAACAAGAATCTTTCCATTGAACCAATATTCTGCCTTCCTGTTATTCTTCCCAAAGTGAGTCACCTAACATTTGTCTGCATTGAAGTCCATTTTCCACTCTTCAGACCAATTTTGCAGTTTATCCAAGTCTCCTTGCTACCTGAAACATTGTTCCCTACTACCTACCACTCCACTGACTTTAGTATCATCTGCAAATATACTACCTAATCCACCTTTGCCTGCGTTCACATCGTTTATAAAATGTCCCAAAACAGCTCCTTGAGGCACACCACGAGTAACTGGACACCAGGCAGAATATTTTCCATCAACCACCACTCGTTGCCTTCTTACAGAAAGCCCGTTTCTAATCCAAACTGCTAAATCACCATCCTTCCCATGCCTCTGCATTTTCTCGAATAGCCTATTATGTGGAAACGTATTGAATGCCATGTACTACACATCAACTGCCCTACCCTCATCCACGTACTTGGTCACCTTCTCAAAAAAACTCAATGAGATTTGTGCCATACAACCTGCCCTTAATGAATTCATGTTGACGTTTTCCAGTCAAATTGTTGCTTGCAGGGCGATTATAAATCCTATCCCTTATAAAACTTTCCAAACCTTTTCCTACAACAGAAATAAGGCTCACTGATCTGTGATTAGCTTTGTCATCTCAACTGTCCTTCTTGAACAAGTGCACAACATTTGCAATCCTCCACTCCTCTGGCCTTAAACCTGTAGATAATGTCGACTCAAAGATGAAGGCCACAGGCTCCGCCATCTCCCCCTATCTTCCCAGATAATTCTCGGAAAAATCCCATCAGGCGCAGTGGACCTATCGAGTTTCACACCTCCTAAAATTGATATCACCTCCTCCTTACTAACCTCAATCGTGTCAAGGCTAATTGCACGTAACTCAGCCTTCTACTCTACAATATTCCAGTGTTCTTGAGTGAAGCATCACAGTTTAGCACCACTCTCATCTCCACAGAATCCACACACAACTGCCAAATTCCTGCTTTGACAGGTCCTATCCCTTCCACTTATATTTCTCACGTTGAAAGATATGGATTTCAGACCATCTCCCCTGGTCTTTTCTGCAGCGTTATCATTCCTGTTCTTTTCCTTAGTCATATTTGTCATGCTTCTACATCTCCCTTACTTTCTGCATTTGCTGCTCTACTCCTCTCGGACCCATTCCCTTGTCACACGTTTAACCCCTCCTCAACCGTCTAACCAGTTAAAACCCCAAAGCATCAGTCTCGGACCTGCCCAAGTGTTACCAGTTTCGTTTGTGCAGGTCCGAACTCCCCCAGAACTGGTCCCACTGCCCGAGCAATCTGACAACTTCCTGTACACCATCTTTTTAGCCAGGTGTTCGTCATCTTCATCCTGCTTTTCGATTCTGACTCCGTCGTTACACTGGTAGTAATCCTGAGGTGAGTACCTTTGAGGTACTGTATTTCAACTTTTTTCCTAGTACTATACATTCTGCTTTTGGAATGTCAAGCTAGTTTTTTTCCTATGTTGTTCAGAGCAAGGCGTCCCCTCCATAATGTCCTGAAACTGCTCTGAGACATCGAGCATCCCAGCACTAGGCAGCCAGCAGACCATTCTGGACTCTTGTATCCACCCACAAAAACGCCCATCGATTCCCTTACGACTGAATCTCCTGTCACAATTACATTTCTATACCTCTTTCTCCCTCCCTCTGCAAAGAGCCAAAAACGATGCCATGAATTCAGCTGCCTCAGAATGGCTTCCACTAATCTCTGTTTTACACTATGCCTCCTTATTTTTAATCCATGGACCTTGGTTTTAGCTCCATTCCACGAAAATCTGAAAGTAAACAACAAGAAAATTCCCAAAAGGATCGCTCACAAAAATGCCTTATTAAAAATTTATCGCTCGTGCAGTAGCGTCAATCCGCCAGCAGGTGGTGACATAATGTCATTTCAAGCAGAAGAGAGCAACCTCCATCTACGTTTCCCAAATTGAGTGCAGAAATGAGTATACAGACAGAACCGCACAATGATTCGTCACACATAGAAACACATACGCATGCAGGCACACACACAGACAGACAGAAACACACAGATAGAAAAACAAAGATTCACACACACAAGCACACGAATACAAAACGCACAGAGATGCGTGCACACACACACAAGCATAATTATTCAGCTGAGCAAGCACATCAGTGAGACGAGATCAGATTGGGATGTCTGTTCAGCACAGCTGAAGTGACTGTTTCAGTACTGAATGACTCTATGAGTTGGCAGTTCTGAAGGCAAATGAATTGTCAACATTTATTTTGAGAGCATCAGAATGCAAGAGTAGGGATGCATGACTGAGGCTGTGTAAGGTTCTGGTCAGACAGCAGTTTGAAAGTTGTGAGCATTTTTGTACCTGATTTCTAAGGAAGGGTGTGCTGGTCTTGCTGGTGATTCAGAGAAAGTTTCCAAGAATGATCCCAGGATGAATAGCTTGTCATGTTAGAGGTGGTTGAAGTCTCTGATTCTGGACTTAATGGAATTTGGAAGGGTGGGAAAATCTGATTGAAACTTGCACAATACTGAGAAATTGAATAGAGTGACCCATTAGACCTGAAACGAGAAGGAACTTTTTCAACCAGAGGGTAGAGAATCTGTAGAACTCATTGATGCAGAAGTCGTGGAGGCCAACTCATTGAATGCATTGAAGAGAGATATAGATAGATTCTCGGTCAATAAGGGAATCAAGGCTTGCAGGGAGAAGGCAAAAGAATGGATTAGAGAGACATATTAGTCATGATCAAAAGGCAGAACAGATTCGATGGGCCAAATAGCCTAATTCTGCCACTCTTACCCTACACCTTTCCAGTTTTCACACTAACCATGACTCCACCTCTACTCTAAACTCGTCAGATTTCACTTTCTTATAGACACCAGTATAAAGAATCCATTACACCCACTAGAAGATGGAGATGAATGAAGTGTGCGTGTGTGTGCCCACACACGCATTTGTGTCTGTGTATGATAGAGGCGGAGGACAGTGATTTCTGACAGACCCCAACGAAGTGATTCACTGTAATCAGCTCTCAACGTCGACTTTCCTGTGGGAATGTTGTACCTAACAGAAATAAATATACATTCTTTTCATTTAAAAAATGTACCTTATTCATTACAAATCTGTCTGCATGCATTGTCACAAAAGCAGTTCAGTTCTATACAGTTGCACATCAAGTCACAAAAATGAAAAAAATTGGACGTTGAATCTACCCAGAAAACCAACACTTGGCTTACTCATTAAATACTAATATACACTAATACTTCAGGAACGATCAGGATCCAATAACAGAACAGACACCCATTCACTTTCAGCAGAAAGACCTCAGACAGTGTTCTTTCCCCAATGCATCTTGGCGGCAGCTGCCCCAAGCTTTAGTGTGCCCCTGTCCATGTAAATGACCTTGGGATGTGCCAGTCTGCAATACTCATGGGGGCCAACTCATTGTTCTGGAAGACCAACACTTTTCGGGCAAAAATAAGAGCTTCTTTCACCAATCTGATGGTCCTTCGATGTGCGTCCCTGTGTCACACAGCTGTTCGAGTCGACCCTTGACACAATTAATTGCACTTTTTCCAGACTCCATTGGCAATGCACAATCCAGAAGGAATTGTCTGACAGTCTAATCCCTCACAACCCTTCAAAGGCAGTGTGCACTGGTGCAGGGCTGACTGGGTGTGCATGGAGGTTCTGACAGTTCGTGCCCTTCTCACCACCAGACCAGCGATACCTTGGTAATTGTTAGAAAGTTCAGGTGAGGAGGCAATTTGCGAAATTACTGTGATCGTCTGCTCAGGGAACCTCCGGACATGATCCACTTTTCTGTCAGTGTCTTGAGGATGCTATGCGCTTACCACTTCTTGATAGACAAGTGGTCAAAGGTGTTTCACTTTGCAAATTTCTTGATGCAGGGCAGATGACACGGGATGGCCCGTCGACTTGGAGAATTCCATAGCTATGAGGCCAGGCACATCATTGACAACACTGGGGGCAGGGAGAACCTCAGTGCACATTGACACTTGATGTTTACGTATCGAGGACGACACACTGCTTGATGCAACCACACAAAAAAGTGGCTCCCAGGATGAGGGCAACGTTAGACAATTATCTACTCCACTGATCCATAGTTTTGTACATAGGGTCCCTCCAGACCTGACCTATCTTAGGTTTCGAGATGAAGTTGAAAATAGCTCTGATGACTGAAACAGCGCAGGTTCAGGGAATGGGCCAGACCTGCACCGTGTCCAACAACAGAGAGAATACCTCAGGCCTGATGACCAGGTTTTTACCCACAATAGTGAGGTGCAGTGTTCCCAAAAGACTAGTTCCTGCTTTATTTTGGTGCTGCGCTCCTCTCAACATTTTGTGTATGCTCTGAATGATATTCTGAGCAACTTCCAATTCTCTGTTCTGACGCTTAGGGTAACGAATAATCAGTCGGCCGAATTCCCAAAGAACATGGCCTCCACTCTTGCCTCGATTTTCCTTGGCTCCAGAGGACAGTTGAAACGAAACATCAGCCGTGTACCGGCATCCGCTGCCTGCAATTGTCACCCCTCTCAGACTCACATTCTTCCTGGGGTACTCAGCAAAGAGCTGTATACAACACATGAACAAGGCCGGAGAGTGGGGACAGCACTGCCTGACCCTGGATCTGATCAGGAGGCTTTCTGATTCCCACCCATTGTCTGAGACTGTTTTGACAATGTCGGTGCAGAGCAGTCAGATCCATTTGCAGATTCCCTCCGGAAATCAATTTTTGGAGAGCACGTCTTGCATGTCGGTATACGATATCCATCCCGTCATTGGCCTTCTCCTGGTCCGGGCTGGTGAGTCAATTATCCACGCCCGTGTCATCCGTTTAGGCGTTTGCATTCCTGAGGGGACTAAGGCACCCTGAAGTCATTCTACCTGGTGCGGCAGGGTAGATCTCGCTGACATCTTTTGCGATGACCTCAGACAGGATCTTGTAGTCTGCATTCAGCAATGATATTGGCCAAAAGTTTCTAATTTCCTCCCGCTCCCCCTTCTCTGGTAGATGAAGGTGATGCTACCTTTCAGCATGGATTCGCACATGATAACTGCCAGAAACATAGTGGAACAGTTTGAGGATTCACACAATTTCAAGTACACATCGATATTTCAGGATGAATGTGGGGACATTTCTCTGAGAGTAATCGCTATGTGAAAGAAAGATTTGGTTACAATGCAGGAGGAACGCATTCCGAAATCATTGGATGGTGCAAACGAATTTGAAATGCAGGATCTCACCGGTTCACATGTTCGAGAGGGAAGGAAGGTAGACCTGTTTCCATTAAGCAGTATCCAGTGAATTATAATGAGTGAATGTCACAATTACGTGTATAGGCCACTAGTGGGCAGTGCGCATCTGTTAATATTGAAAATGAGAGCTGGAGAAGGAGTGACTTCCAGACAGTGTGAGCAACTGTGAGTATGAGAGGCGGACTACAGAAACAAAAACCAAGACTCAACTTCTTCTGCAACTTTAACAGAAGGCGGTTCTGAGTTAGACGTAAAGCATGCATTATTCCAGGTACGGACTCTTATTAGAATAACATTTCTCTCTGATTCCTCACCAGAGACAGATGGACAATTGCTTTCACCACTGTTCTTGCAATTTGATAATGTTCCAAATTTTCAGAAACCTCCTAATGTTTTCCAGTCTGATGGCCACGGTGGTGTCCAGAGAAGGTGAAGTGAAGCAACTCCCCTGGTGTATGGTTGTTCGTGAAATGGGCATTGTGTCCATGAATTGCACTTTTCCCAGAACAACTACCAACGTGCATTGGTACAGACAGCTCCCTGATCAGCCACCCCAGTATCTGGTGATGGCTAAAAGAGATGATGATCAGCCTAAAAGGATCACCGCTTCAATCAGTGGAGATTACAAAACCAGTACCCTGACTGTCAAAGACACCAGACTTAATGACACCGCCACCTATCTCTGTGCAATGAAGGCACAGTGTCACAATCAGATGGACAGCGTGTACTAAAGCCTGCACAGATTGGGAGTTCCAGTATGTTGATTTAGAAGTATCTTTGTGACTAATTCTGTGCCCCAAAAGCCTAGATATGGGAGATGCGAACAAAATAAATCAGAAAGCGTGTAACAGCTAAAGTTAAAGATGGTCAGCAGTGAAGACAATTGGATATACGGATGGGAGTGAAGGAAATGTATATTTGCAAATCAGAAAAATGATAGAGAAAAAGGAAAGTATAGAGATACTTTAATAATACTTGCAGTGGACAGTATGTTGGGAACCTCTTGAAGAAGAACTGGAAGCAAGTGAAAAATAAGAAGCATGATGTGCAGAGGTGAAAGGTCAGCTTAAATCACAATAAAAGGAAACATGAAGAAAATACGATAGATTTTCCTTTAAAGTGATGTTATCATCACTGGATCCCCAAGTGTCAAGAACCTGGGGGATTCAATGACAAATAACTTAATAGGACTCACCACATAAACACACTGTGTACAAGAGCAGGTCAGTGTCTCGGATTATTGTGGCGAGTATCGTAAATCCTGACTGCCCGAAGAATGCTCACAATTACAAGGCACCTGCCTGAATGTGCGCAGCCCCAAAAATACTCAAGAATCTTGACACCAACCAAGAAAAAAACAGTCCATTTGATTTGCCCAGCACCCACAGGCTTCCACTCCCTCCACTCCCGCCACTCAGTGTGCACGATCTGCAAGTTTCACTGCAGTGATTTTCCAACGATCGTTCCAAAATACCTTCCAAACCCACAAACACTTCCATGGCTAGGAGATGTATGGGAACACTACCACTTTCAAGTTCCCGTCGAAGCCAATCAGCATCTTAACGTGGAAATATATCAGCGTTCCATCACTGTCGCTTAGTGAAAATCCTGGAAATCCCTGCCCAATGGTATTATGTGAACACAGACAGCACGTGGATTGCAGCATTTCAAGGCGGCAGCTGGCTACAAACTCCTTAACACGTACTAGGAATGGGCAATAAATACTGCCAAGCCAGCGGCGCCCACTTCTCACAAATTGAAAAAAAAAAGCGTTTTAGCACTCGGAACAGAGAATCACGACAGAATGGCAGCCGGTTATTGGAACCATCGAGTCTCTGAAGAAAAACACACCCAACTCTCCATGCATCGCCTCTGGCTAATTCAGCTACACGTTTGGACTGTCGGAGGATTCCAGAACACCGGCAGGAAACTGACGCAGACACAGGGAAAATGTGCAGACTGACACCCGAAGCTGAAATAGAACCTGAGTGTTTGGTGCTGGTAGGTGGCAGTCCGAACAACTGAGCCACAATGCCATCATCTGTGGAATGCTTCCTGGAAATTCATGATTTGGTATTGCACTAACTCATAAATTACTCATTTCTTGGTGCTGCAAAATTGCAAGAGATCTCATCAGAGTACGCATTAGTCACACTCACTGGAGCAGGTGATAACCTGGTCTTCTTACGGACTCTTTGAATCATCATCAACATTTACCATTTATATTTGTGTCATCTGTAAACGTATCAGGATTTGGATCTCACGTTGTCACGTACCTCTGCTCTTACACCATTCCCTTTCAGGTGTTGGAGACATTACCAATTTGTGTTTTCTTTCCTTTGAAAATATTTGGCAATCCTGTATGGGAGTGGCTAGCAATGCTGACACCTTCCTCTAATTTTCCAGAACAATATGGCCATGAGGCATTGACTTGACAAACTACAGTGCATCTGATATAGATATAGGAGTTACCTTTCCAATAAGATAAAGTAAAATTAAATAAATGCGATTATAATATATCTGCCCAGGAAATGCAGCAAAAGCAGCGTTCGATTCTACTGCTTCATGAATCAAAATTTGCCTTGAGGAATAAAACTTTGCTTACAAGGCAGGAGGAACATCGTCTGAAATCGTTGGATGCTGCAAGTGAAATTGAAATGCAGATTCTCAGCAGCTCACAGTGTTCTTCTGGGAAGGAGGACAAATCTGCCTTCATTGAGTAGTATCGCGTGTAGTGTAATTGGTGCGAGAATGTGGATGTCGCAATTATTTGTTCATGCAACTAGATGGCAGTGTGAACCTTGGATAAATATTGACGATGTCGGCTGAAGGAGGAATGACCTTCCAGACCGTGAGCACCTTTCACTGTCAGAGGCTTGTTTCAGGAGTAAACACGAAGACTCAGCTTCTTCTGCAACTCCAACAGCAAGGCAGATCTGCGCGAGACGTCAAGTGTGCATTTTTCTCGATATTTACTTGCGTAAATGTAACAATTGCCTCCAGTTCCTCAACAGAACCCCGTGGACAATTGCTTTTGCTACTGGTCTTACAATCTGATAATGTTCCGAATTTGCAGAATCTTCCTGATGTTTTCCACTCTGACTTCCAGGGATGTGACTGGAGAAGGCGATGTAATGCAACATCCTTCGTGGATGGTTGTTAGTGAAGGGGGAATTGTGTCCATGAATTGCTCCGTTACCACTATGTCGAACTCAATGTATTGGTACAGACAGGTCCCGAACCAGCCACCCGAGCATCTGGTGATGGCCAAAAGGGAAAATGATCAGCCCGAGAGGATCACTGCTTCAATCAGTGGAGGCTACAAGCTCAGTACACTGTCTGTGAAAGACGCCAGACTGAATGACACTGCAATCTATCTCTGTGCAATGAAAGCACAGTGTTACAAACAGATGGAGAGCGTGTACTAAAACCAGCACAGAGTGGGAGTTTCAGTCTGGTGATTTTGAAGTTTCAGTGTTACTAATTCTTGGCGCCAAAATCTGAGATAATGGAAATGTGAGCAAAGTACACCAGAATGTACGCAACAGGTAAATTTAAAGATGGTCAGAAGTGAAAACAGATGGGGATGCGGATAGAGGTGAAAGAAGTAAATGTTTGCACACTTGAAAGTGTGATGGAAAAGAAGAAAAGTGGAGAGATACTTTCATAATACTTGCAGAGGGCAGAATGATCAGAAACGGTTGAAGAAAATATGGAAGAAAGTGAAAACTAGCAAGCGTTGTGTTAAAGATCAGGACAAATCACAGTTGAAGGAAACATGAACGAAGAAAAGTGGCATGTCCTTTAACGCTATGCCAACTTCACCGAATCTCCCACTGTCTCCCTCGTGCGGATTTTATTGATTAAAAACTCAACTGGACACAATGCAGAAATGCAGCAGCAACACGAGCAGCTCAGTGATGAGGATTAATGCGGGGAGTAACATATACTTCCTGTCTCCTGAAATCCTGCCCATCATCTTCAAGGCCCACCTCAGTATTGTGGTGGAATATTCCCCAATTGTCTGGATGAGTGCAGCACCATCAAGACTTCAGATTCTTGACACCATCTCGGACAATGCAGCCCGTTTGACTGGCAGAGCATTGATAGGCATTTACTTGTTCAAAAACCGATAATTCCGTCCCCCCCTTTGGCATTGTAGGTCGAACCCAGAGCAGGTGAACTGCCGCAGTTTAGTAAGGCAGCTCACCTCCACCTTCACCAGGACAATTTGGGACAGGTAATAAACGCTGGCCATACAGCGGTGCCTACAGCCTACCAATAAAGACATTATAAAAAGGTCAATACATATACACATCTAAACATGGAATCCCTGCCGTGTGGATACACGCCATTCAGCCCATCGAGTCCACACCAAGCATCTGAAGAAAATCACATCTCGACCCAACCTCCCCCTGCTTCTCCTACGTCTAAGTTACCTAAGCTGCCCGCCTTTGGACTGTGCGAGGAAACCTGAACACCCATAGGAAACGCATGCAATTTTAGGGAGAACGTGAACTCTCCATCATGACAGCTACCTGAGGCTGAAATCGAACGTGTGTCTTTGGTTTTATGAAACACCACTGCGGATCACTGAGCCACCGTGCTATCATCTTGAGAATGGCCGATGAAAATTCAGGATTTCCTTTTCCTCCCACTTATGAATTGTTTATTTCTTTTTTGAAAATTTCCTGGAGATCTCGCCAGAGTATGGTATAGAGACACTCGTTGAAACAGTCTGTGACTTTGTCTTCCAAGAGACTCTTTAAGTCATACTCATTACCAATTGCCATGCTACTTATTTTCGTGTCACTTGTAAACCTGGTAAACGTACATCGATATTAGTCAGGATTTGAAATTTACATTAGCATGTACCTCTGCCCTTTCCCCATGCCCATTCAAATGAAGGAGACTTTAACAGAATGTCTTTTTTTGCCGTGAGAAATCAGTTAGCCTTGTATAATCTGAGACAATGTGGCGATGAGGCGTGTGTTTGATGCACTGTAGTGTATTTGATTCTCATGCAGGAGTTATGTTTACGATGGCACAATGTAAAGTTAATGAAAGGCATGTGCAACGTATCATACCAGGAAATGCATCAGAGTCAACAACCGATTGTACTGTTACATTTTTAAAAAATATTTAAATAAATTTTATTTATTTCCTCACTATTATATCAGAATCTCCCAGGCCCACTAACATCAGCTAATGGGACTGTCGAAGACCGAGACCAGCTTTATTACCTGAGACACCACAGTTCTCCTACTCGAACAGGATGAATTAATTTCCATTTGAATAAATGCTTCCAGAAATAATAATCGATATGGGACAACATTTGGTTTTATCTCTGTCCATACTATTGTTTATAGATGAACAAATTTACTTTGCTCTTGAAATAACTGCACAGAGACTGACATTTCGTCATCAAGTCACCCTTCATTTATATGTGGACAGGACACTGGCCATAGATAGCCTGTTTGGAGTCTGTCCCTGAAGTACGGCGACTCAAAATCTGCTATTTATACCTATTGCCCAGGGCTCCATCAATTTAACAATCCCAATGAATGATCTCATAGTTAATGAGAATCGCCTGATTCTAATCACTCCAGTTGGTGAAACAAAAATAAGAAAGAACTGCAGTTTCTGGAAATCCAAGACAGAAACAAACTACCAGAGAATCACACAGGTCTGACAGCAACTGTGATGAGAAAACTGAGCGAACTTTCCTGATCCAGTAAACTGTATTCTGAACTTTGTTAGTTTATCACATCAGTCGTAATATGAAGTGGGTCTCAAATGAGCTTGAAGCTGATTGGCTCATCTGAAGAACAAAGGAGATTGGTACTCATTGGCTTTCACAGGATGGCTTTGTGAACAATGGTCCAACGAGCAGAGGTCCGGAAATTACTCAACCTGAATTATCCAACTCTTGACGAGAACCATTTTGGCTTCAGCCAGTTCTGTTCACATTCACCGTGAACTCTCTGTAAACATGTTGCCAGGAGCTCTGGGTTTACTCCTCACAACTGCAGCTGTTCTAACTGGTAGGTTGAACACCTGTCTATGTATGTACTTCAGATCCTTGCTGAGAATTGAATTCTATTCAATCACTTTGCGCAGCATAGAAGCAACAATATATTCTCCCAAATAAAAAAAAATCTGGATCTAAACTTGCCCCAACAATGAACAATGTCTGACAGAAATGAGCGAATGTAAATGAGCGAATGGCAGTGGAAGAGTTCGGCTGGAAATCAAGACAGGTCTAAGGCAATTCAGATGATTTTACCGAGGGGAGAGTTTTATATCCACCAACAGTCTTCATGTTTCACTACAGGTTTCGCGAGATGAAATGGGAAATGATCACCCCATATGAAATGGAATCTTGTTTGACTTCACTCATTTATTTCTCGTTTTATTGATTCTGAACTTTAAGTATATTGTCGTGCCTTATTTAATTTTGTATTACTCCTGGCTCTTCCAGGACTTTGTCGTTGCGATTCTGTCTCACAAACACCGGCAGCAATCAAAGTGAATGAGGGGGACGATGTGCTGTTGTTCTGTAATTACACTACCACAAGCAACAATGCTTACCTGTACTGGTACCGTCAACCTTCCAACGGATCCGTGCAGTTTCTACTACAGAAAGACCAATACAGCGAGAAAACGGGGAACTTTCTATTGGGCCGGCTTTTCTGGAATTTTGATCCTGTGAACCGCACTATCAAGCTGAATGTGTTGAGTACAGAACTAACAGACTCTGCAGTATATTACTGCGCACTGCGTCCCACAGAGAATGAGAACTGGGCTGACCCTGTACAAAAACTCTAAGAGCATCTCTGTACATGATTGTGTGTTCAGCAAACAGCGAGATCCGGGATATACCTGATGTGATTCTCAAGCTCACAGTGATATCTGATACTTGACATTTGGACATAAATCTTTAACTATTATAAATCCATTATTGAAATAAACGAATAGTTTCGTGAATCTAAAACAAAAAAAAAATATTTTGTGCATTTGATGATGTAAGAAAATGCTGTGACAGCGATGAGCTGCTATGGAAAATTCAACAGCTCGTTTTGACCCAGCAAAATCCTCCAGTAAAATGGAACTGCAGCATTCAGTTCGAGAGAATAAGTTGCCACAGGATTCTCATAATGAAACATTCGAATAATCTGAACAATGGCAAACATATTGTGCATTATTGAGTACTGTCCCTGTAACTTAATCGTAACCATTCCAGAATAGCACGTTATCGATTCACGGGCCAAGGATAACGCTGACATGTTTTAAAATAGGTTTCTGTTGTTAGGCTGAACTGAAATGAACATTTTAAATCCTCTTAGCAAGTTTCTTAATTCTTTGTCAGCGAATCACATTTGGATATTTAAGCTGTGTATAGACAATCGGGTTGCTCTTTTCCTTATGGTGATAACTGAGAAAAACAATGTACTATTTTGGTAGCTCGTCACAAAAGTAAATTTCCTGAAATTGGGCATTCGATCCAGTAAAGTGTGATTCTGCTGAATAGAAAATGAACGTGGGTCTTGGCATCCCTCAGGAGTTAGTACATTCTGCCAATCAGCGTAACCCTTTTGTTATGGAAAAAGTGAAACATTTCGGATCAGATCACACATGAGACGAAATATTGAGAAGTCGACAGTCACAATGTCCTTCCAATCCTATGCATGGCATTGAAGTTTGAAAAGGTTCAATTTGTCGTCTTGGGTTTCATTGTGAAGAAATTGTAATTGTCATTATTTGGTGTTGGTCATCAGACGTGCTGCATGAAAGAACAGAGCAGGGTCTGCTTTGAGTCGCTGAGCTGCAGCGATGTACATCACCCATAAAACGTGTCTTCAACTCGTCGTATTCCAGAAGCCTAGGTGTCTGTCATTATATGAATTTGCATTCATATTCCGATGGTCTGTTTATATTCAAATCAGAAATCATAACATTCTTGCAGTGCAGATAGAGCTCATTCGACTCATTATGTGTGCTGTGACCGAGACACCAAATCCCCGTAAACCCATATTCATCATGGTTAACTCACCTAGCCTATGGTTTCCTGGACATTATGGGGTAATATAGCATAAACAATCAAACTAACCTGCAAATCTTTAGACTGTGGGTGGAAACTGGAGCACTTGGAGGAAACCCGCGATACATCAGCAGAATGTGCAAACTCAACACAGGCAATCAACCTAGGCTGGAATCAAACACTTTTTCTTGGTGCTGTGAAACACCACTATGCTGCGGTACCGCCCTTACGCAAAAAGCTTGCACGTAGAAATAACTGCCCAAATGTTAATTGGTAATTTCAAATTCAAGCTCATGTCTGAAACGTATTGATTTCATTCAAAATTTTGTAGAACAGTTCGAGTTATCTGCTGATCTCAGACGCTCAAACTACTCTGCTTTCTGCATACATGTCTGCATGTTTCTCTGACAGCTAACATGACAGTGATTGTGATCCTTTCCCAAAGAAAATGCAGTCTTTCTATTTGCGTCATTTATTACCTGATGTTCATGGCAATGGCAGATCTCCTGGTCGTGGTAACTGCTGTAATATTAAACAGAGTTACAGGAATTAACTTCTCAGCAACTTTCTCGTTCATCACTCCAGTGTGCAGTGTCCATGTTGCAATCACCTGCAGAGCTACTGATTGTTCAGCATGTTTGAAGGTTGCTTTTACATTGATCGATTTCTGGCCATTGCATGTCAGAAGATGAAAATGAAGTACTGCACGGAACGAACAACAGCGTTGGTGATTGGAATCGTGACTGCAGTCACCTGCATAAAAATTGCCTTTATGTTTTTTTTATTACTGAACGTATCTACATAATTAATAATGTACCCTGGTTCTGCGACATAAAATTAATATTTTATGCGTCGACTGCATGGGCAGCGTATGATTTGATTTGTACCATTTTAACCACTTATCTTCCATTTAATCTGATTTTATTGCTGAACATTCTAACTGTCAGACATATTGTGGTGGCTAATGGAGCCCACAGAAGACTCTGGATTCAGATTTGTGGAGAAAATCAGAGGGATTTAGAGATGAAAAAATGAAAGAGGTCCATTGTTTTACTATTCGCTATTTTGGGCAGGTTCATCCTGTCATATTCTTGAATTTTCATTACGAATGAATTGCGAATTGCGAATGTATCCTTTTTCCCAGGTTTCACTTTAAGTCAGTCGGTGTTTATTGAGCAGGAAAGTGGATACCTGCTGCAGTTTATGAGTTCCTGCATTAATCCATTTATTTATGCTAGGACTCAGGGTAACTTCAGAGCTGAGTTAAAGAATGGTTTGAAGTATCCTCATGAAACTCCGTCAGCTTTGAAATAATAAAACCAAACATAAATCAATTTTAAATTCCAAATTTCGTCTAATTGACCATAATACTCAGATATTCCTTTCAAAGTCGCGTTCACTCTTAGATCCTTTCTGAACAGGTTAATTTCAGAATGCCGACAGGCATTGCCCTTTTGAATGAAGGCACATTCTGATTTGAAACTGTCTTGAGTTAGATTCCCGCTTTCTTGTCCGTACAGGAACTGGTTTATGGATTTCTCAAATCTCCAGTGATTCAAAATTGATTTGCAGTAATCACTAATGATCCTCGCAACACGAGTCCTTTTCTTAAAATTATTTTGTTTGCTCCTTCCCGGAGGGAAGTTCAGACTCAAGCACGCTGGTATGGGTCCAGAGTATTGTCTACTCTGCACCAGGTAACAACTGGATCTGGTAACACAGATGTTTTTTTTCGAAAAAACAAAAGTTATTTCATGGTCTTCAATAGGTCCCTTAACACCAGGTTTCTTTTTACTGTATTGAAATTTCACCAACTGCCATGTTGGAGTTCGGAGCTGGGTCCCAGTATATTCCCTGCGTTTCTGGATTAATAATCCAGTTGTAATACCACTGTGCAATCGCTTCCTTCATCGTTCATTGTATGCCTAATTGCATATCAATCACTTGTTTCCAATTCGAATGTAGTTTTCCAATTTGTAGTTCTATTTGCATTCATAGCTTGGATTGACACTCCACCGTCCATGGATGCATGCACGGACTCTCTTGAACGAATGACAGAAGTGCCCAGACCTCCCAGGACTGGTCCAATTCCTTGCACTTTGCTTACCACTGCATGTGGACGTTATCAGCTCGTCGGTGAACAGTCTTGTGCCCAAACCTATTATTCTCTGCTGGAGGAGAGACATCACTGCACCCACAGAAGAAACAAAAATATGTCAGGATTCAGTCAGAAGGATGGCAGCAGCACGCAGCTCCACAGTTGGGGAGGCGATGGTCTTCGTAGCGTTATCACTGACTATCAACCGAAAGTCCTAGATCACGATTTGATCACATGGATTCAAATCCAGCCATTTCAGATGGTAGAATTTAAAAGAAGTAAATATCTGGGATTAAGAGTCTGACGATTACTGTGAATCAATTGCTTAGGAAATGAAAAAAAATGTTTGAATAATGTTTTGCAGGCAAGTAACTGCCATTCTTACCTAGTCTGGCCTACGTGTAACTAAACACTAACACTAATGTCGTTCTGCTGCTTTTAACTCTCCTAAAGTACACCCGTATCATCATCACAACTCCCCACTTAAGACAAAATAAACTATTGTAATTAACTATAATCGTGAAAAGATACCTTTTTTTTTACTTTCTAAACGCATTATCCTAACATACAGGGAACTTGAATATAAGTTCACCTTAACTTCTTCCTCTACATCTGCATATATATAAAACATTAAATAAAGACAAATCTCACCTAAACTCCATCAGTTAAATCCGTGATAACGCATCTGTGATGACGTTCTTCTGACCAGGAAAATGTATGATTTTTTAATTAATCTGACTCCAACGAAACAGTCTCATATTCTAATATTTAAAACGTTCTAAGAATGGAAGCAAGTTGTGGTCAGTGTACACAACTGTCTCGGACTCATTGATCATGACATACACATTAAAATGTTGGAAAGCCAGAAGCAAACTCAATAGTTCCTTTTCGATTCTGGCGCATTTCCTCTGGTGGGTGTTGATCTCCTTCGAAAAGTAACCAACTGGCAGTTCAGTCCCAACCGCATGTTCTTGCAGGAGTACCACTTCAACTCCAATGTCACTAGAATTGATGCTGAGTTTAAAAGATTTTGAAAAATTTGGAGAAGCTAAAACTGGTGTGATGTTTAATATCGATTACAAATAGTCGACAGTCTCCTGGAATAGTTCTGTCCTCCTAAACTTTGTGTTCTTCTTGAGCAAATCAGTTAATGGTGCCACTACGCTGCTGAAGTTTGGAACAAACGTCTTATTGAATCCACTGTGCCCAAGAATCGAAGCAGCTCTTTCTTCGAGGCTGGTCGTGGAAATTTTTCGATGGTCTTCTTCTTTGCATTTCTTGGGGTCATCCTTCCATGGCCGCTGTTATGTCCCAAGATCGTCAACTCTGCTTTTACGAATTCCATTTTATTTAAGTTTATTACCACTTTTGTCTCTCATAATTATTCCAAGAGCTCCGTCAGCTGTGCCATGTGATCTTTCCAGGACTTATTAAAGTTCTCTACATGGTCCAAATGGACTGCACAGTTTGTTCAACCAGCCACAACTCTCTTGATGAGTCTTTGGAATATGGCCGGCCCGTTCTTCATTCCACAAGGCGTTACTTTAAACTGGTAAAGCCCATTTGTGGTTTATAAACGCAGAAACTGCTTTCATCAACTCTGACAAAGGTTTCTTCCAGAAATCACACATTATGTCCAACTTGGTGATGTAACTGGCTTGTCCGACTTTCTCGATAGTATCCTCCAATCTAGGGATTGGATATGAGTCCGAATTTGTAATGGTGTTGACATTCTGATAATCCACGCAGAACTTTTGAGTCCCATCCGGATTGGGAACAAAGAAAATCAGCGAAGTCCGCTCGCTCTGGCTTGTTCCGATGATGTTCTCATCGAGCATGGCCTCCAGCCCCTTCTGGACCTGTCTGGTTTAGAAAGGATTAAGCCGATAAGGGGTGTTGTTTTATTGGAGCAGCATTTCCTATGTCTATTCCTGCATTAGTCCTCCCCATCTGATTCTTAAATATGTCTGTGTACTGCAGTAATTTATTTTGGAACTTCATTCTATGCTCCTGAGACAGATAGCTTACTAATCTATCCCATGCCCGAAAGACTTCTTCATCATTTAATGTATTTTGAGGCACTTCAAACCCCATATCGTCTGGATTTGATTCATCCCTCTGGGGGGCAGTAACTAACACCTGTTTCTTTAATTCTTTCTCTCCAGTTTACTATGGTTTAAACATGTTCACATGACATACCCAATACGTCTCTCTTTCTATCAGGCATCTGTACTAAATAGTTCGCCCGAGTCAACGCTTTCTCAATTTGATAGGGACCACTAGACCAGGCTTTGACTGGATCTCCTTTCACTGGTGACAGTACTAATACGTTATCCCCTCAGGAAAACGTTCGAGTCTCAGAGCTTTCAGCTGCCATTTGCTTCATTCTATACTGTGCCCTCTGCAGGTGCTGGTTACCTAACTCACCAACTCAGTTTAATCTCTCCCTCACCTCTGATACCTAATCTAAGTGCAAGAACTCCGCCTTTGGTTCTGTCAATTTTTATTTAATTAATTTCAAAGGGCCTCTCACTTCATGACTGAATATTCACTGAAAGGGAGTAAACTTAGTCGATTCGTTTGGGGAATTTCTAATGGTAAACAATACCAATGGGCTGCCTTTATCCCAATCATTCAAGTAATCCTAAAAGTATGTTCTCAACATTGTCTTCAAGGTCTGATGCCAACTTTGTAAAGCTCGCTGGGATTCAGGATGATCCACACTGGATTTAAAGTGCTGTATACCTAAGCTATCCATAACCTCTGTGGTAAACGCTTGCCAGTGCTCTGTACTCTTGGTTGTTTAGTGTAGGATCCCCCTTTGTCCCAACTTCTGTCCATCACAGGACGAAGCTCTGGCCGGAAGCTTCTCTTATGCCCCAATACGCTTTTAGCTAAAACTCCCCCTTACCAGGCAACATCATTGCAAACCTTTTCGGCATCCTCTCCATTGCGGCCTCATTTTCCCGGTAGTGTGTGACCAAAACTTTATCAAGATTTCAAGCGTGGTCTTACTGAGGTTTCATAACGTTGCAGCATATCTTTCTATCCTTATATTCAATGCCATTTCCAATGAAGGCAAGCACGCCATAAGCCTTTTTTTGCTACCGTATCTACCTGAATTGCCACCTTCAGTGATCCGTGCACCTGCACACCCATATCCCTCACACATATCAAGAATCCTACAAGTTCTGCCATTCACTTTTAAATTTCCACCTGTCCTTGACCTTTCAAAATTCATCGCCTCACATCTGTCCAAATAAAACTCAATCTGCCTTTTTCCTGTCCATGCCTCCAAATGATTTATGTCCTGCTATACTCTCTGAGAGCCCCCTTCACTATCTGCAACTCCAACCAATCATCATATGATCTTCAAACTTACTTGTTAGACCAGTCACGTTTTCTTCCAAGTCATTTATGTAGACCGCGATCAGCAGAGGTCAGAGCATTGATCAATGTGCAACCCCACTAGCCGCAAGTCTGTATTCCGAAAAACATCCTTCTACCGCTACCCTCTGTCTCCTATGACTAAGCCAGTTCTGTATTCATCTTGCCAGCTCACCTTATTGCAATGTGACGTTACCTTTTGCACCAGCCTGCTGTGAGGGACCTTGAGAAAAGCTTTAATTCAGTCCATGTAGACCACATCAACTACATTTCTCTCATTAGCGATCTTCATTACCTTCTCATAAAAAATCAAGCAAGTTAATTAGTCCCAACCTCCTCTGCACAAAACCGTGCTATTTATCACGCTTAAGACCAATTGATCCTGAATACTTAAAGATCTTGTCGCTGATAATGTTTTCCAATAATTTCCCTACCACTGATGTGAAACTCGCAGACGTGTAATTTCCTAAATTTTCCCTGCTACTATGTTTAAACAATGGGACAACATTGTCTATTCTGCAGTCCTCTGGGATCATGCCTGTATCCAAAGAGCATACAAGGATGTTTGTCAATGCAGCAGCATGTTGTGCATTTGCCTCTCTGAATATTGTGGGATAAATCCCAAAAGGTCGTGAGGACCTATCTACCTTAATACTTTTTCAGGCATACAATACCTTTTAATTTTCAATACCAATCTGCACATCCACACTCCCTAGAATCTTTCCATTGAACCAATATTCTGCCTTCCTGTTATTCTTCCAAAAGTGAGTCACCTAACATTTGTCTGCATTGAACTCCATTTTCCAGTTTTTAGACTAATTTTGCAGTTTATCCTTGCAACCTGCAACATTGTTCCACACTATCCACCACTCCACCGACTTTAGTATCATCTGCAAATAAAGTAACTCATCCACCTATGCCTGCGTTCACGTCGTTTATAAAATGTCCCAAAACAGATCCTTGAGATACACCACTAGTAACTGGACTCCAGGCAGAATATTTTCCATCAATCACCACTCGTTGCCTTCTTACAGAAAGCCAGTTTCTAACCCAAACTGCTAAATCACCTTCCTTCCCATGTCACCACATTTTCTCCAATAGCCTATCATGTGGAAATGTATCAACAGCTTTATTGAATGTCATGTACAACACATCAACTGCCCTACCCTCATCCACATTCTTGGTCACCTTCTCCAATAAACTCAATGAGATTTGTGCAATACAACCTGCCCTTGATGAATTCATGTTGACTTTTTCCAGTCAAATTGTTGCTTGCAGGCTGATTATAAATCCTATCTCTTAGAAACCTTTCCAAACTTTTTTCTACAACAGAAATAAGGCTCACTGGTCTGTGATTAGCTTTGTCATCTCAACTGTCCTTCTTGGACAAGTGCACAACATTTGCAATGCTCCACTCGTCTGGCCTGAAACATGTAGATAATGTCGAATCAAAGATGAAGGCCACAGGCTCCGCCATCT
Organism: Chiloscyllium punctatum; assembly: GCF_047496795.1. Lineage (NCBI taxonomy): Eukaryota > Metazoa > Chordata > Chondrichthyes > Orectolobiformes > Hemiscylliidae > Chiloscyllium > Chiloscyllium punctatum. The sequence goes on from NC_092774.1 coordinate 10,516,795, forward strand.
CCCCCTATCTTCCCAGAGAATTCTCGGAAAAATCCCATCAGGCGCAGGTGACCTATCTAGTTTCACACCTCCGACAATTGATAACACCTCCTCCTTACTAGCCTAAATCGTTTCAAGCCTAATTGCCCGTATCTCAGCCTTCTCCTCTACAATATTCCCGCGTTCGTGAGTGAAGCATCACAGTTTAGCACCACTCTCATCTCCACAGAATTCACACACAACTTCCAACTTCCTGCTGTGACAGGTCCTATCTTTTCCACTTATATTTCTCACGTTGAAAGATATGGATTTCAGACCATCTCCCCTGGTCTTTTCTGCAGCGTTACCTTTCCTGTTCTTTTCCTTAGTCATATTTGTCTTGCTTCTACATCTCCCTTACTTTCTGCATTTGCTGCTCTACTCCTCTTGTACCCATTCCCTTCTCACACGAGTTTAACCCCTCCTCAACCAGTCTAACCAATTAAATGCCCAAAGCATCAGTCCCGGACGTGCCCAAGTGTTACCAGTTTAGTTTGTGCAGGTCCGAACTCCCCCAGAACCGGTCCCAATGCCCGAGCAATGTGACAACTTCCTGTACACCATCTTTTAAGCCAGGTGTTCATCATATACATCCAGCACTCGGCAGCCAGCAGACCATTCTGGACTCTTGTATCCACCCACAAAAACGCCCATCTATTCCCTTACGACTGAATCTCCTGTCACAATTACATTTCTATACCTCTTTCTCCCTCCCTCTGCAAAGAGCCAAAAACAATGCCATGAATTCAGCTGCCTCAGAATACCTTCCACTGCAGCTGTACAGGACTTTGGTTAGGCCACATTTGGAGTACTGTGTGCAGTTCTGGTCGCCTCACGAGAGGAAAGATGTGGAAGCTTTGGAGAGGGTGCAGAGAAGATTTACCAGGATGTTGCCTGGAATGGAGAGTAGGTCGTACGAGGATAGGTTGAGAGTTCTCGGCCTTTTCTCGTTGGAACGGCGAAGGATGAGGGGTGACTTGATAGAGGTTTATAAGATGATCAGAGGAATAGATAGAGTAGACAGTCAGAAACTTTTTCCCCGGGTACAACAGAGTGTTACAAGGGGACATAAATTTAAGGTGAAGGGTGGAAGGTATAGGGGAGATGTCAGGGGTGGGTTCTTTACCCAGAGAGTGGTGGGGGCATGGAATGCGCTGCCCGAGGGAGTGGTAGAGTCAGATTCATTGGCGACCTTCAAGCGGCATTTGGATAGGTACATGGATGGGTGCTTAATCTAGGATAGAAGTTCGGCACAACATCGTGGGCCGAAGGGCCTGTTCTGTGCTGTATTGTTCTATGTTCTATGTTCTATGTTCTAATCTCTGTTTTACAGTATGCCTCCTTAATTTTAATCAATGCACCTTGGTTTTAGCTCCATTCCCCGAAAATCAGAAAGTAAACAACAAGAAAATTCCCAAGAGGATCCCTCACAAAAATGCCTTATTAAAAATTTATCGCTCGTGCAGTTGCGTCGATCCGCCAGCAGGTGGCGACATTATGTCATTTCAAGCAGAAGAGAGCAACCTCCATCTACGTTTCCCAAATTGAGTGCAGAAATGAGGACACAGACAGAAACGCACAATGATTCGTCACACATAGAAACACATACTCATGCAGGCACACACACAGGCAGACAGAAACACACAGATAGAAAAACAAAGATTCACACACACAAGCACACGAATATAAAACGCACAGAGATGCGTGCACACACACACAGGCATAAATATTAAGCTTAGCAAGCACATCAGTGAGAGGAGATCAGATTTGGATGTCTGTTCAGCACAGCTGAAGTGACTGTTTCAGTACTGAATGACTCTATGAGTTGGCAGTTCTGAAGGCAAATGAAATGTCATCATTCATTTTGAGAGCATCAGAATGCAAGAGTAGGGATGACTGAGGATGTGTAAGGTTCTGGTCAAACAGCATTTTGAAAGTTGTGAGCATCTTTGTTTCTGATTTCTAAGGAAGGGTGTGCTGGTCTTGGAGGTGATTCAGAGAAAGTTTCCAAGAATGAACCCAGGGTGAATATCTTGTCATGTTCGAGGTGGTTGAAGTCTCTGAATCTCGACTTGATGGAGTTTGGAAGGATGGGGAAATCTGATTGAAACTTGCCGTATACTGAGAAATTGAATAGAGTGACCCGTTAGACCTGAAATGAGAATGAATTTCTTCAACCAGAGGGTCGAGAATCTGTAGAACTCATTGTTGCAGAAGCCGTGGAGACCAACTCATTGAATGCATTGAAGAGAGATATAGATAGATTCTTGGTCAATAAGGGAATCAAGGCTTGCAGGGAGAAGGCAGAAGAATGGATTCGAGAAGCATATTAACCATGATCAAATGGCAGAACAGATTCAATGGGCCAAATAGCCTAATTCTGCCGCTCTTACCCTCCAACCTTGCAGTTTTCACACGAACCATGACTCCACCTCTACTCTAAACTCTGCAGATTTAACTTTCTTATAGACACCAGTATAAAGAATCTATTACACCCACTAGAAGATGGAGATGAATGAAGTGTGCGTGTGTGTGTCCACACATGCATTTGTCTGTGTATATGAGAGAGGCGGAGGAGAGTGATTTCTGACAGATCCCAACGAAGTGATTCATTGTAATGAGCTATCAACGTCGACCATCCTTTGGGAATGTTGTACCTAACAGAAATAAATATGCATTCTTTTCATTTTATATATGTACCTTATTCATTACAAATCTGTCTGCATGCATTGTCACAAAAGCAGTTCAGTTAGATATAGTTGCACATCAAGGAACAAAAACAAAAAAAATTGGACGTTGAATCTACCCAGAAAACCAACACTTGTCTTACTTATACAGTACTAAGATATACTAATACTTCACGAACGAGCAGGATCCAATAATAGAACAGACCCCCATTTACCTTCAGCAGAAAGACCTCAGACAGTGTTCTTTCACCATTGCATCTTGGCGGCAGCTGCCCCAAGGTTTAGTGTGTCCCTGACCATGTAAGTGACCTTGGGATGTGCCAGTCTGCAATACTCATGGGGGCCAACTCCTTGTTCTGGAAGATCAACACATTTCGGGCATATCAAAGAGCATCTTTCACCAACCTGATGGTCCTTCGATGTGCGTCCCTGGGTCACAGAGCTGTTCGAGCCGACCCTTGACACAAATAATTGCACTTCCTCCAGACTCCATTTGCAAAGTCACAATCCAGAAGGAATTGTCTGACAGTCTAATCCCTCATAACCCTTCAAAGGCAGTGTGCACTTGTGCAGGGCTGACTGGGTGTGCATGGAGGATCTGACAGTTAGTGCCCTTCTCACCACCAGACCAGCGATACCTTGGTACTTGTTAGAAAGTTATGGTGAGGAGGCATTTTGCGAAATTACTGTGAGCGTCTGCTCAGGGTACCTACGGACATGATCCACTTTTCTGTCAGTGTCTTGAGGATGCTATGTGCTTACCACTTCTTGATCGACTGGTGGTCAAAGGTGTTTCACTTTGCAAATTTCTTCTTGCAGGGCAGATGACACGGGATGGTCTGTCGACTTGGAGAATTCGGTAGCTATGAGGCCAGGCACATCATTGACAACACTGGGGGCAGGTAGAACCTCAGTGCATATTGAAACTTGATGTTTACGTATCGAGGATCGACACACTGCTTGATGCAGCCACACAAAAAAGTGGCTCCCAGGATGAGGGCAACGTTTGACTAATGTCTACTCCCCTTACCCATAGTTTTGTACATGGAGTCCCTCCAGACCCGATCTATCTTAGGCTTCCAGATAAAGTGGAAAATGGCTTGGATGAGTGAAACAGCGCAGGTTCAGGGAATGGGCCAGACCTACACCGTGTCCAACAACAGAGAGAATACCTCAGGCCTGATGACCCGGTTTTTACCCACAATACTGAGGGCGCAGTGTTCCCAAAAGACCAGTTCCTGCTTTAATTTGGTGCTGGGCTCCTCTCAATATTTTGTGCATGCTCTGAATGTTATTCTGAGCAACTTCCAATTTTCTGTTCTGACGCTGAACGGAACAAACGATCAGTCGGCCCAATTCCCAAAGAACATGGCTTCCACTCTTGCCTCGATTGACCTTGGCTCCAGAGGACAGTTGAAACGAAACACCATCCGTGTACAGGGAGGGTTTGAACTGCTGGCCTCCGCTGCCTGCAATAGTCACCCCTCTCAGACTCATATTCTTCCTGGGGTACTCAACAAAGAGCTGTATACAACACATGAACAAGGCCAGAGAGTGTGGACAGCATTGCTTGACCCTGGATCTGATCAGGAGGCTTTCTGATATCCACCCATTGTCTGAGACTGCACTGACAATGTTAGTGCAGAGCAGTCAGACCCATTTGCAGGTTCCCTCCGGAAATCAATTTTTGGAGAGCACGTCTTGCATGACAGTGTACGATATCCATCCCGTCATTGGCCTTCTCCTGGTCCGGGCTGGTGAGGCAGTTATTCACCCCCGTGTCATCCGTTTAGGCGTTTGAATCCCTGAGGAGACTGAGGCACCCTGAAGTCATTTTACCTGGTACGGCAGGGTGGATCTCGCTGACCTCTTTGGCGATGACATCAGACAGGATCTTGTAGTCTGCATTCAGCAATGACATTGGCCAAATGTTTCTAATTTCCTCCCACTCCCCCTTCTCTGGTAGATGAAGGTGATTCTACCTTTCATCATGGATTCGCACGTGATACCTGCCAGTAACATAGTGGAACAGTTTGAGGATTCACACAATTTCAAGTACACATCGATATTTCAGGATGAATGTGGGAACATTTCTCTGAGAGTAATCGCTGTGTGGAAGAAAGCTTTGGTTACAATGCAGGAGGAATGCATTCCGAAATCATTGGATAGTGCAAACGAATTTGAAATGCAGGATCTCACCGGTTCACATGTTCTAGCGGGAAGGAGGATAGACCTGTTTTCATTAAGCAGTATCTAGTGAACTGTAATGAGTAAATGTCACAATTACGTGTATAGGCCACTAGAGGGCAGTGCGCATCTGTTAATATTGAAAATGAGATCTGGAGAAGGAGTGACTTCCAGACAGTGTGAGCAACTGTGAGTATGAGAGGCGTACTACAGAAACAAAAACCAAGACTCAACTTCTTCTGCAACTTTAACAGAAGGCGGTTCTGAGTTATACGTAAAGCATGCATTATTCCAGGTACGTATTCTTATAAGAATAACATTTCTCTCTGATTCCTCACCAGAGATATATGGACAATTGCTTTCACCATTGTTCTTGGCAATTTGATATTGTTCCACATTTTCAGAATCCTCCTGATGTTTTCCACTCTGATGGCCACGGAGGTGACTGGAGAAGGTGAAGTGAAGCATCTCCCCTGGTGGATGGTTGTTCGTGAAATGGGCATTGTGTCCATGAATTGCTCTTTTCCCAGAACAACTACCAACGTGCATTGGTACAGACAGCTCCCTGATCAGCCACCCCAGTATCTGGTGATGGCTAAAAGAGATGATGATCAGCCTAAGAGGGTCACCGCTTCAATCAGTGGAGATTACAAAACCAGTACCCTGACTGTCAAAGACACCAGACTGAATGACACCGCCACCTACCTCTGTGCAATGAAGGCACAATGTCACAAACAGATTGACAGCGTGTACTAAAACCTGCACAGATTGGGAGTTCCAGTATGTTGATTTTGAAGTATCTTTGTGACTAATTCTGTGCCCCAAAAGCCTAAATATGGGAGATCCGAACAAAATAAATCAGAAAGCGTGGACCAGCTAAAGTTAAAGATGGTCAGCAGTGAAGACAATTGGATATACGGATGGGAGTGAAGGAAATGTATATTTGCAAATCAGAAAAATGATAGAGAAAAAGGAAAGTATAGAGATACTTTAATAATACTTGCAGTGGGCATTATGTTGGGAACCTGTTGAAGAAGAACTGGAAGAACTGGAAGCAAGTGAAAAATAAGTCACAATAAAAGGAAGCATGACGAAAATATGATAGATTTTCCTTTAAAGTGATGTTACCATCACTGGATGCCCCAGTGTCAACACCCTGGGGGACTTAATGACAAATAACTTAACAAGACTCACCACATAAACACACTGGGTACAAGAGCAGGTCAGAGGCTCGGATAATTGTGGCGAGTAACGTAAATCCTGACTGCCCTAAGAATGCCCACAATTACAAGGCACAGCCCCAACAATACTCAAGAATCTTGACACCAACCAAGAAAAAAACAGTCCATTTGATTTGCACAGCACACACAGGCTTCCACTCCCTCCACTACCGCCACTCAGTGTGCACGACCTGCAAGTTTCACTGCAGTGCTTTACCAACGATCATTCCAAAATACCTTCCGAACCCAGAAACACTTCCTGGGCCAGGAGATGTATGGGAACACTACCACTTTCAAGTTCCCATCGAAGCCAATCACCATCTTAACGAGTAAATATATCAGCGTTCCATCACTGTCGCTTAGTGAAAATCCTGGAAATCCCTGCCCAATGGTACTATGCGTACACAGACAGCATGTGGATTGCAGCATTTCAAGGCGGCAGCTCGCCAGGAAATCCTTAACACGTACTAGGAATGGGCAATAAATACTGGCAAGCCAGTGACGCCCACATCTCACAAATTGAAAAAAAACGTTTTAGCACTCTGAACACAGAATCCAGACAGAATGGCAGCAGGTTATTGGAACCATCGAGTCTCTGAAGAAAAACACACCCAAACTCTCCATGCATCGCCTCTGGCTAATTCAGCTACTCGTTTGGACTGTAGGAGGATTCCAGAAAACCAGCAGGAAACTGACGCAGACACAGGGAAAATGTGCAGACTGACACCTGAAGCTGAAATAGAACCTGAGTGCTTGGTGCTGGTCGGCAGCAGTCCGAACAACTGAGCCACAATGCTATAATCTGTGGAATATTCCTTGAAATTCATGATTTGGTATTGCACTAACTCATAAATTACTCAGTTCTTGGTGCTGCAAAATTGCAAGAGATCTCATCAGAGTACGCACTAGTCACACTCACTGGAGCAGGTGATAACCTGGTCTTCTTCCGGACTCTTTGAATCATCATCAACACTTCCCATTTATATTTGTGTCATCTGTAAACGTATCAGGATTTGGATCTCACGTTGTCACGTACCTCTGCTCTTACACCATTCCCTTTCAGATGTTGGAGACTTTACCAATTTGTGTTTTCTTTCCTTTGAAAATATTTGGCAATCCTGTATGGGAGTGGCCAGCAATGCTGACACCTTCCTCTAATTGTCCAGAACAATGTGGCCATGAGGCATTGACTTGACAAACTACAGTGCATCTGATATAGATATAGGAGTTACCTTTACAATAAGATAAAGTAAAGTTAAATAAATGCGATTATAATATATCTGCCCAGTAAAGGCAGAAAAAGCAGCGTTCGATTCTACTGCTTCATTAATCAAAAATTGCCTTGAGGAATAAAGCTTTGATTACAAGGCAGGAGGAACATCGTCTGAAATCGTTGGATGCTGCACGTGAAATTGAAATGCAGATTCTCAGCTGCTCACAGTGTTCTTCTGGGAAGGAGGACATATCTGCTTTCATTGAGTAGTATCGCGTGAAGTGTAATTGGTGCGAGAATGTGGATGTCGCAATTATTTGTTCATGCAACTAGATGGCAGTGTGAACCTGGGATAAATATTGACGATGTTGGCTGAAGGAGGAATGACCTTCCAGACCGTGAGCACCTTTCACTGTCAGAGGCTTGTTTCAGGAGCAAACACCAAGACTCAGCTTCTTCTGCAACTCCAACATCAAGGCAGATCTGCGCGAGACGTCAAGTGTGCATTTTTCTCGATATTTACTTGCGTAAATGTAACAATTGCCTCCAGTTCCTCAACAGAACCCCGTGGACAATTGCTTTTGCTACTGGTCTTACAATCGGATAATGTTCCGAATTTGCAGAATCTTCCTGATGTTTTCCACTCTGACTTCCAGGGATGTGACTGGAGAAGGCGATGTAACGCAACATCCTTCGTGGATGGTTGTTAGTGAAGGGGGAATTGTGTCCATGAATTGCTCCGTTACCACTGTGTCGAACGCACTGTATTGGTACAGACAGGTCCCGAACCAGCCACCCCAGCATCTGGTGATGGCCAAAAGGGAAAATGATCAGCCCGAGAGGATCACTGCTTCAATCAGTGGAGGCTACAAGCTCAGTACACTGTCTGTGAAAGACGCCAGACTGAATGATACTGCAATCTATCTCTGTGCAATGAAGGCACAGTGGAACAAACAGATGGAGAGCGTGTACTAAAACCAGCACAGAGTGGGAGTTTCAGTCTGGTGATTTTGAAGTTTCAGTGTTACTAATTCTTGGCGCCAAAATCTGAGATAATGGAAATGTCAGCAAAGTCCACCAGAATGTACGCAACAGGTAAATTTAAAGATTGTCAGAAGTGAAGACAGTTGGGGATGCGGATAGAGGTGAAAGAAGTAAATGTTTGCACACTTGAAAGTGTGATGGAAAAGAGGAAAAGTGGAGAGATACTTTCATAATACTTGCAGAGGGCAGAATGATGAGAAACGGTTGAAGAAAACATGGAAGAAAGTGAAAATTAGCAAGCGTTGTGTTAAAGATCAGGTCAAATCACAGTTGAAGGAAACATGAATGAAGAAAAGTGGCATGTCCTTTAACGCTATGCTAACTTCACCGAATCTCCCACTGTCCCCCTCGTGCGGATTTTAATGATTAAAAACTCAACTGGACACAATGCAGAAATGCAGCAGCAACACGAGCAGCTCAGTGATGAGGATTAATGCGGGGAGTAACATATACTTCCTGTCTCCCGAAATCCTGCCTATCATCTTCAAGGCCCACCTCAGTATTGTGATGGAATATTCCCCAATTGTCTGGATGAGTGCAGCTCCATCAAGTCTTTAGATTCTTGACACCATCTCGGACAATGCAGCCCGTTTGATTGGCAGAGCATTGATAGGCATTCACTTGTTCAAAACCGATAATTCCGTCCCCACTTTGGCATTGTAGGTCGAACCCAGAGCAGGTGAACTGCTGCAGTTTAGTAAGGCAGCTCACCTCCACCTTCACCAGGACAATTTGGGACAGGTAATAAACGCTGGCCATACAGCGGTGCCTACAGCCTACCAATAAAGACATTTTAAAAAGGTCAATACATATACACATCTAAACATGGAATTCCTGCCGTGTGGATGCACGCCATTCGGCCCATCGAGTCCACACCAAAAATCTGAAGAAAATCACATCTAGACCCAACCTCCCCCTGCATCTCCTACGTCTAAGTTACCTAAGCTGCCCGCCCTTGGACTGTGCGAGGAAACCTGAATACCCATAGGAAACCCATGCAATTTTAGGGAGAACGTGAACCCTCCATCATGACAGCTACCTGAGGCTGAAATCGAACGTGTGCCTTTGGTTTTATGAAACACCACTGCGTCCCACTGAGCCACCGTGCTATCATCTTGAGAATGGCTGATGAAAATTCAGGATTTGCGTTTCCTCCCACTTATGAATTGTTTATTTCTTTTTAAAAATTTCCTGGAGATCTCGCCAGAGTATGGTATAGAGATACTCTTTGAAACAGTCTGTGTCTTTGTCTTCCAATAGACTCTTTAATTCGTACTCATTACCAATTGCCATGCTACTTATTTTCGTGTCACTTGTAAACCTGGTAAACGTACATTGATATTAGTCAGGATTTGAAATTTACATTAGCATGTACCTCTGCCCTTTCACCATGCCCATTCAAATGAAGGAGACTTGAACAGAATGTCTTTTCTTTCCGTGAGAAATCAGTTAGCCTTGTATAATCTGAGACAATGTGGTGGTGAGGCGTGTATTTGATGCACTGTCGTGTATTTGATACTCATGCAGGAGTTATGTTTACGATGGCACAAAGTAAAGTTAATGAAAGGCATGTGCAACGTATCATACCAGGAAATGAATCAGAAGCAACATCCGATTGTACTGTTACATTTAAAAAAAATATTTAAATATATTTTATTTATTTCCTCACTCTTATATCAGAATCTCCCAGACATACTAGCATCAGCTAATGGGACTGTCGAAGGCCGAGACCAGCTTTATTACCTGAGACACCACAGTTCTCATACTCGAACAGGATGAATTAATTCCCATTTGAATAAATGCTTCCAGAAATAATAATCGATATATAGCAACGTTTAGTTTAATCTCTGTCCATGCTATTGTTTATAGATGAACAAAATTACTTTGCTCTTGAAATAACTGCACAGAGACTGACATTTCGTCAACAAGTCACCCTTCATTTATATGTGGACAGGACACTGGCCATAGATAGCCTGTTTGGTGTCTGTCCCTGAAGTGAGGTGACTCAAAATCTGCTATTTATACCTCTTGCCCAGGGCTCCATCAATTTAACAATCCCAATGAATGATCTCATAGTCAATGAGAACCACCTGATTCTAATCACTCCAGTTGGTGAAACAAAAATAACAAATGACTGCAGTTTCTGGAAATCCAAGACAGAAACAAACTACCAGAGAATCACACAGGTCTGACAGCAACTGTGATGAGAAAACTGAGTGAACTTTCCTGATCCAGTAAACTGTATTCTGAACTTTGTGAGTTTATCACATCAGTCATAATATGAAGTGGGTCTCAAATGAGCTTGTCGCTGATTGGCTCATCTGAAGAACAAAGGAGCTTGGTACTCATTGGCTTTCACACGATGCCTTTGTCAACAATGGTCCAACGAGCAGAGGTCCGGAAATTACTCAACCTGAATTATCCAACTCTTGACGAGAACCATTTTGGCTTCAGCCAGTTCTGTTCAAATTCACCGTGAACTCTCTGTAAACATGTTGCCAGGAGCTCTGGGTTTACTCCTCACAACTGCAGCTGTTCTAACTGGTAGGTTGAGCACCTGTCTATGTATGTACTTCAGCTCCTTGCTGAGAATTGAATTCTATTCACTCACTTTGCGCAGCATAGAAGCAACAATATATTCTCCCAAATAAAAAAAAATCTGGATCTAAACTTGCCCCAACAATGAACATTGTCTGACAGAAATGAGCGAATGTAAATGAGCGAATGGCAGTGGAAGAGTTCGGCTGGAAATCCAGACAGGTCTAAGGCAATTCAGATGATTTTACCGAGGGGAGAGTTTTATATCCACCAACAGTTTTCATGTTTCACTACAGGTTTCGCGAGATGAAATGGGAAATGATCACCCCATATGAAATGGAATCTAGTTTGACTTCACTCATTTATTTCCCGGTTTATTGATGAAGGTACAAAAGCGAATTGTGAACGTTAAGTATATTGTCGTGCCTTATTTAATTTTGTATAACTCCTGGCTCTTCCAGGACTTTGTCGTTGCGATTCTGTCTCACAAACACCGGCTGCAATCAAAGTGAATGAGGGGGACGATGTGCAGTTGTTCTGTAATTACACGACCACAAGCAACACTGATTACCTGTACTGGTACCGTCAACCTTCCAACGGATCCGTGCAGTTTCTGCTACAGAAAGACCAATACAGCGAGAAAACGGGGAACTTTCTATTGGGCCGGCTTTCCTGGAATTTTGATGCTGTGAACCGCACTATCAAGCTGAATGTGTTGAGTACAGAACTAACAGACTCTGCAGTGTATTACTGCGCACTGCGTCCCACAGAGAATGAGAACTCGGCTGACCCTGTACAAAAACTCTAAGAGCTTCTCTGTCCATGATTGTGTGTTCAGCAAACAGCGAGATCCGGGATATACCTGAAGCGATTCTCAAGCTCACAGTGATATCTGATACTTGACATTCGGACACAAATCTTTAGCTATTATAAATCCATTATTGAAATAAACGAATAGTTTCGTGCATCTAAAACAAAAAAAAATGTGCATTTGATGATGTTAGAAAATGCTGTGACAGCGATGAGCTGCTATGGAAAATTCAACAGCTAGTTTTGATACAGCAAAATCCTGCAGTAAAATGGAACTGCCGCATTCAGTTTGAGAGAATAATTTGCCACAGGATTCTCATAATGAAACATTTGAATAATCTGAACAATGGCAAACATAGTGTGGATTATTGAGTACTGTCCCTGTAACTTCACGTTCACCATTCCAGAATAGCACGTTATCGATTCACGGGTCAAGGATAACGCTGACATGTTTTAAAATATTAAGAATTCGGTCGGATGTAACTCATGTCTGAACCACACTAACCAATTAAAAGCATTGAGTAGCGGTTGCCCAATGAGTCAGAGCCGCCAGTAAAAGTCTCAGTCACCTCAGGTTTCTGTTGTTCGGCTGAACTGAAATGAACATATTAAATCCTCTTAGCAAATTTCTTAATTCTTTGTCAGCGAATCACATTTGGATATTTAAGCTGTGTATAGACAATCGGGTTGCTCTTTTCCTTACGGTGATAACTGAGAAAAACAAAGTACTATTTTGGTAGCTCGTCACAAAAGTAAATTTCCTGAAATTGGGCATTCGATCCAGTAAAGTGTGATTCTGCTGAATAGAAAATGAACGTGGGACTTGGCATCCCTCAGGAGTTAGTACATTCTGCCAATCAGCGTCACCCTTTTGTTATGGAAAAAGTGAAACATTTCGGATCAGATCACACGTGAGACGAAATATTGGGAAGTCGACAGTCACAATGTCCTTGCAATCCTATGCATGGCATTGAAGTTTGAAAAGGTTCAATTTGTCGTCTTGGGTTTCATTCTGAAGAAAGTGTAGTTGTCATTATTTGATGGTAGTCATCAGACGTGCTGCATGAAAGAACAGAGCAGGGTCTGCTTTGAGTCGCTGAGCTGCAGCGATGTACATCACCCATAAAACGTCTCTTCAACTCGCCGTATTCCAGAAGCCTGGGTAAATTTGACTAGACGTTCCTCGTCAAATTTATTCAAGCTGTTGACTTCAAAAGACTCGCACAAGGCATGAAGGCACATTTCACGAGATTGGATTATAAAATGGAGGAATAACTGTGAATGAAAAGAGAGAAATTTCCAACAGGGAAAGAGATGATAATTAATCAGCCATATTGGAACAAATACGGTTTGCTTTCCAGAAAATGCTAGGCTTTTTAAGACTCAATTTAAATAGTATCAATTATTATCTTCACTTTTTGTTCACGTTGTGAAGGTTACTATTCCCGCTCATGGCTCGGTTAACAACTCAACTCTGCAAGATAGCTGCTAAAACATGATCTCGAATTGCGTTGCAAAGAACACCACATCTGAGTGTTACCCAGGTGGACAGAGGCGACACTCCACCACGTTCTGGTGGATGGTACAATGTGTCTAAATTGGTCTTGATTCTCAAATCACTCATCAAAGCGTTCGACTTCAAGCGAGAAAATTCCTTGTCATTGGCCACTTTGCTGTGGGTCCTGGCATGACTCGGACCAAGTCCAAGATCCACACTTAAGACCACGAATTTGGCCATTGCTGAGGGAGTTGTAATTACATTTTGGCTTCGACATTGGTGGCATTCCTTTCCAAATTTCCTGTTCCAATTTTCAGCTCGGGCGTGGCTTTTCTCAAAGAGTTGTGTCCCTGGATGCAAGAAATTCCAGTCAGTTCTTACTGAACGGCGGTCTCCCACGTGTTGAAATCTCTCCCATTTCTGGAGGGAAACTTTCAATATGTCATTGAAAAATTTCCTTTGAGGTTTTAGTACTCCTTCGAGTTCAGTGAAGATGATTTACTTTAATAGTCATAGGTTCGGCATCCTAACACATGTCCAGATTAACGGAGCGGGATTTAAGTGTTCGCAATCTGGATGCTGGGGTATTGATGATTTGAAGGACGGTGATGCATTTTCTGATGGTCTTCATATCTGGTCACTGCTATAACTGAATTCAGTGCGCAAATCTCTGATCAACAAAATGGCTGGAACGTCTCTTGGATGATGTAGCAATTTTCGATTGCCTGTATCAGTTGTTGGAACAAACTGTACTGTGCGAAGGATGCAACACAGGAAAGATTAAATTAGTGACAAAAAGGTGTGGATTTTGTCAAAATCCAGTTTCTGCTCAGAAGTTTCAAATATATTATCAGAACAATCATTAATTTGTATATCATTTTTTCGTCTGCACCAGAACAATAAAATGAAGACATGTGGATGCTGAAATCTGAACCAAACACAATTTGCTGTCGAAACTCAACAGGTCTGGTCGCAGTTGTTGGTGGAAAACAGAGTTAAAATTATGCGTCCAGAGACTCTTCATCAGAAAACTGTGTGCCGCAGTTGACGATCATAATAACATTAGAATATAAGAACTTGGAGCAAGAGTAGGCCGTCCGGCTCTTCACGCCAACTCCACCATTATAAAATCATGGCTGATCTTTTCGTGGACTCAGATCCACTTCCCCGTGCTCTCACTGATAAGAACATGGCAAATTAAAGGCCGGTGTTTAATTAATCTCTTCTGTTACGTTTTCGTCCTGTACTGATGTTGAAACTTCTATCAGTCCAAACACTACTCCAACATGAAGAATACGTACAAACTTGGTGGAGATGTTCAATTCCCAAGAGTATGTGACACACGTTTAAATATATGTATATCTTTTTAATTATTTAGTGTCATTCAAAACAGATAAATAGCAATGATCATGTCCACAATACTTGCAATAGAGGAGCAATTGTTTGTCCTCGTGATAATATCATATTTATTGTGGAATAAATACCAGAAATATTAAATTGCAGTAACTGAACATCGTCGCACTTAATTTATCTGAATGCACCACCAGATGGTGCCCTTACTCCATTAAGAATATTCACAGAGGGAAAGGAGAGAAATGACAATCAGGACCTGACAATTGTGTTAGTTGTTGTCTAAAGCAGAAGCAAAACATTGTTTCGGCTTGTCTTGTATAATATTAATCAAAACATAACGTTGGGAAGTCATGAAAATAACTTTGATTTTTTGTGGTTCAGTAAACGAGCACGACATTTGACTTAAAGGGCAGAATATACTGTATGTCGAGGTTTTGTGTGGGGACGTTGGGGTGGCGGGCGCTGAGTTCTTTGGATACTGCTAATACTGTGAAAGACTGAAACTAAAGCTGAGCTTTACCAGGAGAGGCGTGGAGTGTATGATCCAGTGAAAACATGAAACCTATCGAGATCATTGTTTAGTAGGCAATGAGCTGTTCATCAGGACTGTGCCAAAGTGAAAGGCAACGTGAACGATTCAAAGAAGTAGATGTGGTAGTGCTGAGACACGAATGAGGGAGAAGAAGGAAGGAAATAACGGAAGAATGGCGACTGTGAGGGAAGGAGCGACGGGAGAGAAAGAGACGAATATCAAATGATATAGCCCGGACCACTGGAAGTGTAACATATTCCTCACAGGCATAGTTCACAGTTTAGTATCTCATCCTTGAAAATACATCCTCTGCTAGTTTTATTTTCTGTTGGTCGAAGTAACAGAGTATGTCAAGACTGAAAAACTGACTGGCCATAATTCCAGGACAGAAGCATGAACGCACAAAGGCAATTTAATTTTGAGAGGGAGACAGTGTGTTACACACTAAACCACTCTGATCGACGGCGAACATGACAAAATTATTTGCCCCCAGCGAGAGATGTGAAGAGAGACAATAACACCTTCTTCAGTTCATCTCGACACTTGTTCTGGGATATTGCATAAATGAAGACGTTTGTGCAGGAACTTCGTATCTGCATCATGTTCGTCGTTTCTTGGAGAATAAACTGTGGGCCAGTGAAATCCAAGCCACTGCAGTATTCCTCACCTGTAACCTACATAGAGAAGAAGTGCCCGACATAATGGTGACCCTGAGAAGTCGGAAGCTGAGCGAGCGAGTGAAGAGCAGTATGATGGACCTGGAGCCTCCTTCGGGCACTACTGGCTGCGAAGACGTGTCTGACAGACACGGCACTGAGCAGCAGAATAAGGAGGAAGGGGTGAAAAGGCGTCAAGTTGTGATTTAGCTAGTAATAGGACTTCCATGCAGATGAATTACAGTACCAGTATCTGAAGTCACAGAACCGGAACACCCAGTCCACAATGTAGAAGGGCTAGTAGAAGTAGTCTGAAGGCAGGTTCATGATGCAGCTCAGGACGAAAACCACTCCAATGAACAGTGATACAGTTTTCTTGGTGCAGCACCTGGTCCTCAGAGTCACGAAACGGCCGATGGTGAATACCAATCAGCCAGACTGAGCCATTCCGGCTGGCTTAGATTATCATGGTGCTGACTGCCCAGGCAGTAGTCGTGGATTGGGCACTGTATCAGAATTAAATGCCGCCACTCTGAGTCAGGATGTACCCAGTGATGATCACAAGAAAATCGCTCACTGCTATCCCCACCAAGTAAACGTTGGTGCTCCCAGAGAGTACGCATGATCCTTGTAATAGTATAATGATCGCCAGCGGGTTGGCTGGGCGAAAGTGCCAAGAACTTTTGAACTGATTTGCGTAATCACTAGATACACTTCTAATCTTTAAAATAATGACGCATGTGCAATAATTTTCTTCGGGATCATCATGTCATCTGTGAATAAAAAGATGATCGTGAAATTTAATAGAAACTATTTGGTTGAACTTAAAAGCAAATCGTTAGAATATGTTACCGACCCAAGTAGTAGCAAATGTTAAACAATGCAGGGAAATTCGCTGGGCCAAGCATCACTTATTGTAAACTAATCGAAATATCAAAACTCCTTGCTTGAGCTCCATGACAGAAACAAAAAGGTCTCTAATTAATACAATTTCAGAGTCTGGAGAGTGTCAATTACATTCGAACATGTACCTTCGTTTCTGGTCTGGTGAACGAAACTAATATCTCACCATTTCATGCCTGCTATGTCATATTGGTATATTGCACAATTGCACACAAGCAAAACGAGAACAACAACCTGCAAATTCTGAAGGCCCCTTCCAGTTGTTTTGATTACTCCATCAAAGAGTTTTTATTTCAAAATGTGAGCTTCGGTCTTATGCCTAATTTGAAGGACATCTCAGTCCTTCTCTGCATTTTCCCTAATTGTTTCTATCTTTAGTTGTGAAATTATTGAATGATTTTCCTTCGACGGTTTTGCTGTCTGAACATTCGGCTATAAATAAATTTCAAAAATTTGAAGTGTCTGTTTCCCAATAATGGATGATATCTGAAGAGCATGAAAACACTTTGGATGCTGAGAACAGAAAACTTCTTACATTGAAAGTTGATAAATTCCTGGACCAAATGGGGTCGATTCCAGGGTCTTGAATGAGGTGGCTGGAGAGACAATGAGTGCACTGATGGTTACCGTTGGAAATTCGAGAAGTTCTGGAAAAGTTCCAGAGGATTATAAAAAAAGGGATAATAATCCAACTATTTAAGAAGGGTGGGATCAGAAAACAGGGACCAGAGGACTCTTGAATGTCAATTATAAAGAATTACCAGGTCATATAATGAAGGATACGATAAATAGACATTCTGAAACAATGATATGTTTGAGATGAGTAAATACGGAGTCACAAAAGGGAAGGAATATTTGGCAAACCCTCTGGAATTCGTTTTGTGGATGCTAATTGTAGCACCGATAAGGGGCAACCAGCAGATGTGATGTGTTTTAGTTATTTTGAAAGTTTTTGATAACATCCCATGCAGGAAGTCGGTAAATATATGAGAGAATACGGGATTGAATTTAAGTTGCGGTGATGAATTAATAAGGAGAATTCCATTTGTAGAAAGGAATGGATTATTCTCAAGATGGCTGAATGTTATTAGTTGGAGTGCCCCATGAATCTGAGACACAGAGCGTGGCAATTTATATAATGATAGTCTCAATCATAGTTATTGCAAAATTATTGATGCCATGAAACTGGAAATTTGGTTTTGTTTAAGCATGTATTCTTGTTTATTTGAATTCAGGTGCAGAAAAATGAAGTTCTGATGTAGAAACTAGGGAAGAACCTAATGATGTTGTTACAAAGTTCAATATTCCGAGGAGTTCAACAGGAGAATAAAGGTAAAACCTGCAGACTCAACAATATAAAGAACAGACATTCCTGAAGTCACAGTTCAAACACAAGGATTGGGTTATGGGTCTTCTTGAAGATCACGTTACTCTGTGGAACATCGTGAACTAGATTGACAGGGAGATATGACAGCTCTAAGAAATGAAATAATGGCAAACAGGGCGACAGTGCTGAAGGAAAACCAGAAGGAATGCTGTGCGTAAGGAATGAAGAGATGGAAAAATGATATCAACAGCAAAACAAACGGGAAAATACATGAATAAACAAATACGATCTCGACGAGACCAGTGAGAGTTGGAGGAAGTGTGGGTGGATGCAAATCATAAATTCACTTCATGTCCAGAAGGAAATAATTTCCAATATTTCTGCATTCTTTCAGGCAATGCTTCAGGTAAATGTACAGCAGGAGTATAGTCCTTATATCCCTTTAAGACTGGGGCTTCTTTTCATCAGATTTCTTTATCGAATGTAGATGGTAGTCGTGAATGCTAGGCCACTCTGTTGGGAAAGAAACAAGATGAAGTGTTTTCTAATCGTTCATCATTTAAATGATCTGGCGAGAATGACGAAGGGGTAAATAGGAACTTTCTTCATCTGCTTTTGTAAATAATTCTGTGAGACTGTATAGATGAAGACGTTGTTGCTGGAACTAAGTAACTGGAGTATGTTGGTGCTCTCTTCCAATGTGTACTTCGGGTTACTGAAATCCAGCCCATCTAAGTCACTCTTAGCTTTCAGCAGCACATAGATAAAATGTCCAACAATAGGTGACCACATGAGTTAGGTAAGGGGTAAATGTAGATGTAGGGGTATGGGTGGGTTACGCTTCGGCGGGGCGGTGTGGACTTGTTGGGCCGAAGGGCCTGTTTCCACACTGTAAGTAATCTAATCTAATCTAATCTAAACTGAGAGAAATAACAAACAGCAGCACAATGGACCTTTTAAAATAAGAAGATTTCCGGCTGCTGTTCCATCGTAAGGTGTATCGCAATATGTTGAATGCTGCACTGGATGTCTGGAAATTGTCAATGCTTTCAAAAATAAGGTGGAAGTGCCAAGGTGATAGTTGAAGGCTTTTCTGTGAAATATTTCATGAAGATACAGTCAAAGTTTCTGGACCTCGTCGATTTCCGGCACCCAAGAGCCTCCTGCGAGCTCTGTTGGCCGCTATGATTTGTCTTATGGTAAGGATGTTTAGCATCAGAATTACAAAGAGTGGGAGAAAAGGTATCATGATACGAATCATATACCTGCCAGACTGGCCATGTATAGAAGCTGACTTTGATGTTGCAAAACCATGATACCCCATCCAAAATGAACAAGGGCTGGAATGCAAAGTACAAAGGGATGGTCTTGACGCAACACAGAACTCAGATCATTCCTATAACCAGTAATGCCGTCTTCTCATTGCTGTATCTGGTCTTATGTCTCTGATAGCAGATGGCTGCAAAGCAATCGATGGTAAAGGCACCGTCAGCCACACTGAGCAATCCAGAGTGGCATAGACCAACACAACACTGAGAGTGCACGCAGGAGTGGTGGAGAAGAAACTATTCCGAAAATAGATACGGCTGATATGATTGAGGATGACTGCAGTAGTAATGACAAAGAAATCACTCACTGCGATCGCCACCAGATAGTAGGTGATACACCTTTAGAGACCACACCGTCCTCGCAATAGGATTATTATCGCCAGCAAGTTATCTGTAAAAAATCAAATGAGACATTACTCAACTCAGTCGAAACTTTGTATCTTCGTGAAATATTACACAGAACAGCCTTCAAATATCACCTTGGCACTTCCAGTGTCCACCTTATTTTTGAAAACATTGATAATTACTAGGCATCCAATGCAGCATTAAACATCTTTCAATGCACCTTACGATGGAACAGCAGTCGGAAATCTTCTTATTTTAAACAAACCCATTGGACAATAACCAGCTCTACTGTCACGTCTGACTTTCTCCATCCCAGTCTTACATATCACCACCGCATCATCTGTCAATGTGATCAGTCCAGGAAAACAAACTCGCTCTCCAGTCACTGAGTTAATGCCAAGTTAAATTCACTTGTTAAATTCACAATAACAAAAATAATGCGGCTGAGATGAACATATTCATATCAAGCACGGGCCAGCCTTTAACCCATAAATGTTGACCAACGTTGGATCCTTACAGAGATGTCTCACCCTTTCAAACCTCATCCTTCAAATTTTCAGATGCTTCCAACTCTAGTGAAATCCATTCCCGCGGCATCATACAACTGTCTGAAATATCATGTTAAGTTTGATTCTATGTCCTGTGCACCCCTCAATTTAATATTCCAAAGTGCATTGATTATCGATTTAATGACTAAAACCCAAATTGTTGGAATTGCCACATGAGCAGCTCGGCTTTTGCTCTCTTCTTTCAGACGTTCCTTTGGTCATCCGTTTGTCAATATTACATATTCCTCAAAACTAAATTGGTCTGCCACATTGTTCTGGTGTTTGCTGTATGCGGTGAGACAACTTGAGACGAGGTGGAACTGCACGTTCTCATAGTTGAGGAACAATAACTTTTTGGTAAATTATTTAAAAATAATGATTTGATTTTTGAGAGAATTTACAGCAGAAAAGCAAACTAACAAAAGTTCAAAATATTGCATCGCTATTGTCGTCTTTGAGACTAAACTTCAATTAAGTCCTAAGACCATATTATCGATTCTGTTGTCCTTTGGGAACTCTACACTTTATTACACCCCTACACAGCACATGCTGTAGTTTCGTTTAATCAGGGAATGTAGGTGTATATCACAAAATGTCTTCTAATGTACAACCACAAAGTAATTCATATTTAGAAACTGCAATGAAATCCGTGCAGAGAGGCATTCTACCACACTGTGTTAAACCAATCATCCTACAATGGACCAAATTGCAGTTTACTGAATTGGATTTCAACGCAATATGTGACAATATTACTGTTTAATGTTCATGCATTGTGATTCAACGCAGTTCTCATAGGCCATTTTTCTGTATGTTTGCTGCAGGTATTATTTCATGATGTATTATCCGGCCTGGAGACCTGTTGAAGTGCTTTAAAATCAAAGAGTTGCAATTTGAGAAAATCCTACTGAATCCTGGAAAGATAAGGAATAAACTTCTGGAAATGCACGAATAGGTAATCGAGTTTCTCGAACATCAGTAACTTACCAGGGGCACCGATAGCAGCGAAAATTGAGAAGAAAACGACAAAGAATGGGGCAATGACTGGCTCGTGCATCTTCATTCAGGAACTGCTGCAGGAGTTGCTGTCGCCATCGAGGCTTGCTCTGCGACACCTTCAAATGGCCCCTCATCTATTCAGATTAATAGTCACAACAGGGACAAATAAGTCACAGTATGCATCTTACTTACATTTCGCTGAACAAAGAGATTACCTCACTGTTCATGTCTTCCAATAAGGTGAATGATTGAATTTCCCTTTGGGGACCGGCTCACTGTAATTTATTTGGTTCCTTGAACTTCACAAAATATGATGTTGAGTCTTCAGTTTGTGAATCCGCTGATAGCAAACACTGAATTCAGTCACTATCTCAAAACTTTCTTTCTGCTTCCCAATTCTGCGATTTCGCTGAATAATCTGTATTTTAAACGTCAATTTACTTCTTCATTTGCGTTCATTTATACACTTTTTCATGCCTAATACTTTAACCCTGCTTCACCATTTCCATAAAATTACAGTTTAAATTTTGGAAAGCACAGTTAGCAAACAAGGGACCGTAACATTGTGGGGACCATCAAATGCAAATTTTGGTAACGTGTTTGAATCTGAAAAATTCTTCATTTGATCAGATAAACCACAAGTTCAAGGAGGGCGTTCAAATTCTGAAGTTTTGCTGAGGCCTTCTGTAGCAGAAACAGTTGACTGTTTTCAATACTTAACGTAACAGGAAAACAACAGATGAATGAGTGATTAGAAGATGACTTAAAAGAATGGTGCCAAGTTCATTGGCAACAAAGGCTTGATTATTGTGTCGCAGAAAGGGTCGTATACTAGTAACTGGGGTAGTACTAAGGGAGCCATAACCACAGAACATAGAATCATCGAAGCGCACAGCACTGAAACAAACCCTTCCAAATACTCGTCCATGCCGACCAGATATACTTGAAAACTGTTCCTTCAAAGCTTTCCAGTACAGCTACCATGGGTCAAATAATTACAAATTTAATTGGAAAGCTATGTGCAGCAGGCGAAAGAAATGGTGATCTGCTCCAATCTGACTCCTTAATGATGTATAATGGTCTTGAGACTACATAAATTTGAGTTACTGTTCACCAATAAATTAATAAAAATGTTTCAAAGGTTATCAGAACTTAAGACAGGCTGTACATCTCCCCAAACGTCGAACTACTAACTTCAGAATAAAACATAACCATTTACTAAGTGCGCTTATTAAACTCAGTAAGGAGGTGTTGGATCCATTAAGAATCATGGTTCTCCTTGCAAGATCAGTCAGTTTTAACCAAGCCAGTTACCTTCAAACACAATTTTCTTCACGTATTCTTGGAGCAAGGAAAGCTATGCATCTCACTCCTTTCAGAAGAATTTCCACTGCATTGATATGTTTATGATTAAAATCAGAGCAATTGTAGTGGACAACTGGTCCTCTCTCTCCCATTTTGAAAAAGTTGTTAAATATTAAATTTATTTTAATTCTGCATTTTCCACAAAAGAAAAGAAATGTCATATCAATGCTGTGTAGGAAAATGGTGTCAGTAAAGGTAATTTTGATGAGGACTGGCCATGAGCCTTGGAAAGATTATAATGAACATGTGATCATCAAGAAATTATCAAGTTTTTCTTTTTCTGAATTATTTACTGCAAGTATCTTAGATCAATCAAATAGAAGTTTCATTAGCAAGGAAATATTAATGACACAGATATTTGAGATAGTTTAAAAAACTCCTGACAAGGGAAAGTGGATCTAGTGTAAATTTTAAATTTTAGCTTGAATTCAGAAATCAGAGCAAAAAACGTTTGGGAAATCCAGTTCGGCTCAGTTAGAAGGTTCAATATTGGTATTAATTGAAAATAGAAATTAAAGTGACGTCATGCTTTGCGTTATTCTGATGTTGAGAGCGGAGAAAACGATTTGTCAATAAATCCAAATAAAAGACTGGAGAAGATGTGAAGAAAACATCCCGAGCAATCAGCGCACTGCAGAGAATTGCAGAACTGCCATCAAAATTCGTTGAATTTATAATGATAAAATGCTCAGGAAGAAAATGATTGCTACTTGCAACTTTTCAATATAAATTACATAGTTACTAAGACATGCCTGCAACGGCATGATGACTCAGCGATTAGCACTGCTGCGAGGGACTAGAGTTCGATTCCCGTCATGGGCGACTGCCCGTGTGGAGTTTTCACATTCTCTTTATGTCTGCGTGGCTTTCCTCCCACGATCCAAAGATGTGCAGGTCAGGTGAATTGGCCGTGCGATATTGTCCATAGTGTTAGGTGCATTAGTCAGGGGTAAATGTAGGGTAAGGGAATGGGTCTGGGTGAATTTGTCTTCGAAAGGCCGGTGTGGACTTGTTGGGCCTTAAGGTCTGTTTAAAAAACTGTTGGGAATCTAATCTAATACGTTATCGTTGGTTGTGCACGAAAGTAAAAGTTAGAAGGGCAGTCCAACCTCGAACCTTGTGTGGTATTTGGTATGATGGTGTTTGGTCTCCTCAGTGAGATTCTAGAAATTCGATGCCATCCAGTAAAAAGGAACAAACGTGATGAGCACTGATCCACAAAAGCTCACTCCCTGCATAATAGAGCTCTATTTTGCGGCTGAAGAAAAGTGTGTATAGGTTGGATCACTCTTCTCCAGAAAACATGGAACCAGAAGGTGACTAAACAGGTCTGTTTTCAATGATGCCCTGGTTAAATAAATTGAATTCAGATAATAGTTCTTATTCGTGAGTCCGTGACCAAGTTCACTAGAAAAACAAATGGAGATATTAAGGCAAATGCATCCATGCAAAGGCATATTAGAACAGAATACAAACACCCATTCAAGCAGTAGATGGGACAGGGAAGCGAAAAAATGGCGAAAAGAATAGACACTTGCACGATTCCATCTGTTAATCTATCATTCAGAGTAAAGTGGAGGGAGGTTCATGTCATGGGCATACATTTGCGGGGTCAAATGTCCTGAACCTGCTCTCCAGGTTGTTAATAATATAAAGTTCAGAGAAAGCTAGGCCCCCACAAGATGGGAAAGAATCGAACAATTGATTGGACGGAATTGGGATGGTCATATATGCTGAAGAGAAATCTCCCACTGAGTAACAGTAAAACCGCAGCTGAATCTATACAAACTGAAACCAACCGACAACTCAGAGACTTTGGAACAATCTTCCACGATGACAAAAACGACAGACAGAACTAAGTAG
Organism: Chiloscyllium punctatum; assembly: GCF_047496795.1. Classification (NCBI taxonomy): domain Eukaryota; kingdom Metazoa; phylum Chordata; class Chondrichthyes; order Orectolobiformes; family Hemiscylliidae; genus Chiloscyllium; species Chiloscyllium punctatum. The sequence goes on from NC_092774.1 coordinate 10,541,226, forward strand.
TTGAAGAAATAAAAAGAAACTGACCGTGAAAATTCAAAATAATTTGAAATCGATGATATCGAGCCTCCTTTTGGCCAACCTTAGAGAAAAAAAAAACAGAACATTGCCTGAAGTGTTGCTGTGTCAAAATCACTGATATCTGACAGTCTGTGTTCAATTTAAGTGTATATACTTTAGGTTAAATGTTCCTGTGTTCAGTTCCTGAGAGAAGCCAGATGGGCATGTCTCAGAAACATGCTTTTTGGAAAGTAAACATGCCACTGATATCTGAATGAATATTTAGAATTAAGTTACTTCAGAAAAGATTATGAACTGAAAACTGAAATCACAAACTCACACAGTACAGAGGAATGCTACTCTATATGCATGCCAATCCCCATCCGTGAAGCTGGAAACCAAACAGTCCTCAAACTTTTGCTGTTTCCCAACTGTCCAACGCGCATTTCCTGTTCGAATAATAATTCAATTAGAATACACGTGTTATTGATGAATTTGCTCATGCTGTTTACTTCTTGTGTAAAATGTAACACGCCATCTCCTTAACTGATTGATTTTCTATTAACAGTGTGTAAAGAAGAAACAAGTTATGTTAGACGCCGGTTTCCATAAAGCGAGAATTCTTCCCGTGAACAGGATGTTTCCTTTCCAAACAGTGCATTAACAAACAATCAATACGAATCAATCGAGCAGATTCTGGATAAAGACAATCCCGCTCAAACACATCCAAGACCCCAGTTCAAAGTGTACCTCCTCAAGCCTCTGCCAACATGATTTTGTGCAGCTCTCCCTAGCGCTCTGTGATGTTGGTGTGTCTGTAACCCCATCGTGTTCAGCTTCTAGTGCGGGTTTCTCCGTGCTCTGTGTTACTGTGTCAATCACAATATACTCTACCCTGAGCAACATTTATTTGAAATCTTTCTCCGTGCTGTGTATTATTGTGTCTGCAATCACCCCATATTCAGGTATTTTAGAGCTGCCTCCGTGATCTGTGGCACAATGTCTGTAATTCCCAGCATGTTCAGGTTTTTGTGCAGTTCTCTCCGTACTGTGTACCACTCTGCGGGCTGAGAGCCGACTCAGTGCACAGTAATACACAGCGGAGTCACTTAGTTGTGTTTGCGAGATCATTAACCAACCGCTTTTCGCCGCACCATCAAGAGAAGCAGAAATTCCCCCGCCTGCAGCATTTTCTTTATTCTGCTCTACTGAGGTGTGTCTTTGAAGCATATATTTCGGAGGTTGGCCTGGGGACTGACAGTACCAGTAAACTGTGTACTGGCAGATCCCTGAGTACTCACAGCTTAATGTTACGGTGTCACCCGCAGCAGAGGTTTGGAGTGGTGGACTCCGGGACACCAGGGAACCGAAACCTGTGGTATGACATTCAACACATAATCAGTCTCTGTTGAAATTGCAAATCACGGGAGTTATTCTGTTCATTTTATTGATATTAGACTGGAATTTTTTTTTCAGAATGTAAACCAATGAGGCGATGAGGCGGCAATTCCTTTACATATCTTCTTGTTATGATGTGCAATACATTGCCAAAACGGCTGCTGGAAACAGATTCAGCAGTAAAATTCAAATGGGTAATCGATTGCAGCTGAATCAGGAAAAAAATGCAGGGCTTTGTGGAGAACGCAAGTGCAGTAGGAACAATTACAAATGATTCTGAAGAAGATAGCATCCACACATTCTGTTGACAGGCAAACTCCAGCGATCATCTTGTCATCACCTTGAGAGCTGGAGCATTTTCTGCCTTAATCCCTTAAACATTAACTCGCTTATAGATTAACTTGGCAAAATTTAAGAGGAATTGTTTGTTTCACAGATGGGCTACCCCGCATAATCAGAATTCATCTATATTTGGATTATGGAACCTAATCCGGTATGTCCACAGTTTTGACTTCATTGCAAGAGGGTTTGAGTAACAGAACAAGAAATTCACTGCAGTTGCATATGCCATTGTCAAAAGCATACAAATGAGAATTTCACGGTCATTTCTAGACACTAGGCTTCAACTCCAAAGTCTGAGAATATGAGATGAACACCTTCAGATGTAATGGTGGGTCCATGACCTCTAAGATCGATTGGAAGCAGCTGGATTGCGCGGCCGGTGATAATATCACGATGTGACCAAACGCCAAACTGGTGAAAGTGCATCGCAAATTTCCAAAGAAGGGAGAGCCAGGATTTTGACTTGGCTATTGTGCAAGAATCATGATAAGATTCAAAGTCGGCATGGTGAGTGTGCTTTGGCGAGTATGTTACAGTTCCTGGTTCTTCGATAGCTTTACTGCCTTTGTTTTGAGTGAAGCTTGCAGTTCTGAAAAGTAACGACTATGCTTGTATGTGCTCAGTTGCATTTTAAAAAAGCGTGTTGTGAAGATTTCTTATTTCTACTTCACCTTAAGATCACTAATCCCACTTTCCTCTTCTGATCTAATTTATCAAACAACAAAGTCTGTTCACTTCATTTTCATTCATCGAAATGTGACATATATGCATTACAGTGTATTGTTCAGGTCTCTCAGGAACCATTGGCTGGGTGTAACGGCTGCATGGAGCTCTCATCATCAGTGAAATGCTGTTTTAAATGTGGCTCTGCATCTGAGAGAAGTACAGTATCATGGGTTTGGCTGGTTTTTGTTTCCACCTTCTATATTCAACACATTAACCTCATACAGAAAGATCACGAACTTTTTAAAGAATTAGATGGGGGTTTGTTAGCACATTGCAGTCTACCTCCCTTTTCCATGATATTTTCAACATGTCTTCCCAATCCTCTTTCTTACCTCTTAACCTTTCTCCATGTATGTTTCAAATTTCCGTTTTAGCTTTAACTTTCTGACTTAAACATGGTTGGTTTAACCCCTTTGTGCAATCATTCTTCCTCATTGGGATGCTGTCAGTCATGAACCATTTTCTTCAGTATTTGCCGTTGTTAAAGACCATATTTTCCAGTCGACTCTCATTCTTTTGGAAGGACAATATACAACCTAGAACAGTTACTTATGAATCATGTTTCTTCATCCTAAACTGAGGGCTAGTTTCAGACATAACACAGTCATTCCGAAATCTGCTGTTGTTCGTTGATTCCACTCCTGCCTTACAGGATTGAACTTCATCAGGGAATGGAGGTGGAGGCGAGGATGAGACCACCTCGTGGCATCACTGCTGGACTGTTAATACAGAGATCCAGTTAAATATCTGGGCACACAGTATGTACCCCCTGGCAGACGGTAGAATTTGAATTTAATTTTTAAAAAGCTGGAATTAAGCATCTCTTGATGATTACGAATCCATTGTCGATTGTATTAAAAGCCCAAATGGTTCACTGATATCGTTTTGGGAACGAAACTGCCGTCCTCACCTGGTCTGGCCTACATGTGTCTCCAGACCCACAGCAACATGGTTGACACTTAAGTTAGGGATGGAGAATAAACATGGCCTTACCAGCGACGCCCTCATTCAGTGAACAAGTACCAAAAATAAAATGTTGCTTCCTTTTCCTATGTTAACAGCCAAAAATGTGTTAATCTGGGGACGTTTTTCTCGGAATACAGAAGGCCAGGTACTTGTCTTCGACTTTCATCCTCACTGTATTAATATTTCTATGTTGGGATTAACGGGAGGGGGCGGTATTACAGAGAATCGTTGGGATCTTAGCGGGGCCAGCCCTAGTTGAGTCGCATTTTTCGCTGGTGGGATCATTGCATTATCTCTGAGAACTTTGTCAGCGTCCATCTGTTGATGGTGGCTACAATGTGAAAGCGACAGCAACACTCTCCTTGCATATATTTGAATCCTACAATGACATTTCACGTTAGCCTTTCACTAGTGAAAGTTTTTAGTGGGACAAGAAAAGCCATTTAGTTGACACGTGATGAACACTGAGTTTTCAAAATACATTGGAGGCATGTGAAGATCAAGCACACAATTGCCGGATGCAGCATGAGACACATTATCCTTTGCACAAGTGAGCATGCTGGATATTAGTTTTCGTCCTGCCAGTTGTGCCTTTTGACATGAGCTGGAATGATAAAATTCACAAACTGAAGTATCAGCAAAGGTAATTACCATTAGTGTTCAACATCAACGGCTCACCTTGAGAAACGGTGAAATTTACAGACTTAAACTGACACGAGGAATTGCAACATCTCGCAGTATTCTCTCCGCACTAAAAGACATAGCTACACATGGAAGGAGATATTTGCAAAGAACAGTACAGAGACCATTCGACCCTCCATATTCTGCCTACTCTCTCTCTCTTTCATGCATAATCTCACTACCTTTCTCTCACATCGATAAACTCGTTATCTCTCACACTGTCTCCTTTGGTCGATCGAGATCGTTTTTTGTCTCTGAAGGGATCAAGGGATTTGGGAGTGGAGTGGGATGAGTGCATTGCAGTCACCTCCATGTCCGGTCAGGACCACGCTGAATAGTGGAACAGTCTCGAGGAGCTGAATGATCTACTCCTATGACTATTTTCTGTAATTCTATGTGTCTACTGGCTCAAATTATAACTGAATGATTTACTATCCATCGTATATTATACAGAGTTGGCACAGTTAACCTCTTCTATGCAAATGCTTATACAATTATAATTGAAAGGCTTTTTTTTACTATTCCTGTAGACGAAAAAGTTACTCATACATTCCAGAACTTAACAGCTCGCTGTACGCAAATTCATATTCTCCCGTCTATTAAACAGTTTGGCTGAAATCGATGTCCATTACAAAACAGTAACAAGTATTTTCCAGCTAAGTTCTGATAATGTAGGAGTTTCACAATAATATGATCTGATTAAAGATAGACGTTGTTGCCAACGTAATGGAACATGTAAAGATGTTGCAGTTGGGTGGTTTTTGGCTCAGTGCTTAGCACTGCTGCCTCACAGTACCAGTGGCCTGGGCGTGATTCCATTGATTCCATCTATAGGCGACTGTCTGCTTGGAGTTTGTCCATTCTCTCTGTATCTGTGTGGCTTTCTTCCAAGCGGTCTGGTCTCCGCCCACATTTCAAAGTTTTGCATGTTTGGTGGATTGGTAAAAGTAAATTGCCATAGTCCCTGTGGGTGTGTAGACTAAGTGGATAGCGTTCGTCATTGGGAAATATACGATTCAATGGAGAAGCAGTGGGTCTGGTTTGTGGGATGCTCTTCGGGGGTTTGGAGTAGCCTCGATGGGCCGGATGGCATGCTTCAAACTGTAGTGATTCTATGATTGTCCAAATTCTTTTATTTTCTGACAGTCTTCATATTGTTTTAACTGACTTCAGCAGGAAAAGTCCTGATTGACAAGCGAGCTGGGATGCCTCTTGTTTGGTGGAACCGTTTTCAATTGTGTGTCTCAGGTGTCAGGATAAAGTGCATTGTGGTTTCAGATGCAACACAGAAATAGTTAAAGTTTGTCGACTGGGCCAACTGTGCAACTAAAAATAAAAATGGATTTTATCAAAGTCTTACCTTCAGATGATATCATCAGAAGAATTATTGATTGAGTTTCCTATTATAACTTGCACCAAAGCAATAAAACAAGGAGCTGCGGATGCTGGAGATCTGATACAAAGCAAAACTAGCTGGTAAAACTCAGCAGATCTGGCACCAACTGTGGGGAGAAAGCAACGTTATCCTTTCGACTCCACTCAATGTCCATGAGAAATTAATGTCAACCTTTCCATTTTATTTTCACACACTGGAAGTTCCGTGGTTCTATGCTCAATTTGAGCATGAACAGTGAGCAACAGACTTACCAGTGTCGTTCAACGCTCAACAGTATATTACACGCTCTAAGAAATTAGTTAAAATATACTTAGAAAGGAGGAGGGCAAATTTCTCCCAATGATAATATAGCTTACAATAAAGAATGAGCTGCAAACATGCAACATTTTAGTGATGGAAAGTCAACACGTCGATTTTGTCGAAAGCAATCATTCGGTGGTGTACTTCGATTAGGAGTATTCACAGCAGGAGGGAAATGACAGTCAGTATCAGGCAAACGTATGACCTAGTTAATGGTCTAAAGACCATGCAGAACTTCATTTCTGACTGCCTTGTATAACATTAAAGGGAATGTAAAGTAAAAGAACCATGAAATTACTTTTTTTTTGTCGTGCAGAAAAGATCGAGGACGTCTCATATGCTTTTGGGGTTTGGTGGTGGTGGTGGTGGATGGACGTGAATGGCTTGGCGCTGCTGATACTTAAACCACGTCTGGTATTTATGGAGAGTGGCACGGATTCTACGATCTACAGATAGCACGAAAACTACCTAGATCTTTATTGAGGACACAATTGGTTTGTTCATCAAAGCTAAGGACAACGCTTGAGATTCAATCACGATGAACACAATTGTCCTGAGACATAAACGAGGGAGACGAAGGCTGGGAGTCACACAAGAATAGAGACTGAGAGGGAAGGAGAGAAAGAGATGAATATCAAATCAAATGGCTCATATCATTAGAAATCTTAAATATTGATCACTTGCATCTTTTCCAAAAACACACAACTTCCGGTTGTCTCATATTCTGATGACTTTGACAACAATGGATATCCGGGCTGTAAAGTTGACTGTTCATGTCTCCAGGACAGAACTAAGAACGCACAAAATTATTCAGTTTTGAGAGAGCTATATAGAGAGCGCGGTACTCACTGAGCCCATCTGTTGGAAGGAAAACAACAATCCAAAAGTATTTGCAACGAGTGCGAGATGTGCAGAGAGACACCAACACGTTCTTGAGCTCGTCTGGGAGCTTGTTCTGGAATAATGCATAAATGAAGACATTGCTGTGCAAACTGAATATCTACTGAACATTGTTCATATTTTGGGAATGAACTCTGTGTTAGTGAAACCCAAGTCGCTGAAGTAGGCCTCACCAAAAATCGGGCAGCAGAGATAACCCATAGAATAGGGATCCCTAGCGATATGCTGAACAGCAGTACAATGGATTATGACGATTCAGGGTAAATCCTTCTGCCAAATTAAACCAGACACTTAAAAAACTCTCCTTGCCTTGTAATCTGTAAAAGCATGTGTGACGAAGAACTACGAAATCCCACTACTTCAACAACAAATATTATTCTTTAACTCGAAAAAAAAGAGAACGTGAAAAAATAACTATCTACTCTGTAAGCCTTCTTTTTCCGATTAATTTATCGACCTCTCACTCTCCAACAATAAACCATTACGATAAAACCCCAATTAGGTTTTACAAAAGTTCAAACTTCAAAACCAGTCGGCTGTTTCGATTCTCCTCTGTATCGTCCTCTCCATTTTCCTAGGTCTTTTAATCAGTCTTCTGCTTCACAGACTTCACATGAAGAGGTACCTTTCAGAATTTTTTTTTGTGGGCAGTCTTTGTTTGATGGCGCTCTTTGCTGCTCTGGCTAACTGTTCAAAATATCCGATTTTTATATCCCAACACATCAGTTCGTCTCATTGGTTTAATGCTGTCAAAAGTGTAAAATTTACTTTCGATTGAATTTAGTTATCTTGGGGCATAATTTAAACAGATTGGTCGAATTCGAATCGGTTGTATAACAAATCAACTTAGTGTAACCACTTTCCCATGACATACACATGAGTTTAATCTAACGTTCTCCCATATGTATCATTGAGTATGTACCAAACACATCTATACTTTGTCAGTTAAATCCACGATAACGCATCTGCTATTACATTCTCATGACCCGCAACATGCACGATTTGTGAATTGAAAGTCATTAACATAAGACTCCACGAAATAGTCCCATATTCTTGTCTTTAAATCGCCCAAGAATAGAAGAGGATTGTGCTCCGCGGATCCAACTGGCTCCATTGCATTATTCATGACATAAACATTAAAATGTTGTATGGCCAGTAACAAACCCAGTAGTTCTCTTTCGATCGTAGGTATTTTCTCTGGTAGATGTTGAGGTTCTTTGAAAAGTGCCAATCATCATCTTCCTGCAGCAGCACAGCTCGAACTCCTATGTCACTTGCATCGGTGGAAACTTTGAACGGTTTTGAAAAGTTTGGTGTCGCTAAAACTGGTGTGTTTCTTAACATTATTGCTAAATCGTCAAACGTCCCCTGGCATCAATCTGTCCACCGAAATTTTGTATTTTTCTTCATAAGATCTGTTAAAGGTGCCACTATGCTGCTGAAGTTTGGAACAACCTTCTGATAGGATCCGCTTCGTCTCAAAAATCAAAAGAACTATTTCTTCGATCTTGGTCTTGGAGATTCCTCAATAGCCTTCAACTTTGCATTCCTTGGTGTCATCCTTCCATGCCCCATGTTATGTCCCACGAACGCCACCTTTACTTTCGTGAATTCAGTTTATGTTCATTACTAGTTTTGCTACTCTTAATCAGTCAAAGAGCTCTGACAATTTTACCATGTGATCTTCCCAGCACTCACGAAAGATCACTACATAGTCCAAATAGACTGCACAGATTGATAACCAAGGCAGAACCCCGTTCATGAGTCTTCGGAATGTTGGTGGGTGTGTTCTTCATTCACAAAGAGTATCACTTTGAATTGTGACAGCACATTTGGGATTACAAATGCAGAAATTTCTTTTACCTTCTCTGATAAAGGTACCTGCTAGTAACCACGCAGGAAGTCCAATTTAGTGATGTAACTGGCTTATTCAAAGTTCTCTATACAGTCCTCGAATCTCGGTATTGGGTTGAGTATGATTTTGTTATGGCATTGACCTTCTGATAATCCACACAAAATCGTCGAATCCCATCAGGTTTTGGAACGAAGACGAATGGTGATATCCACTTGCTTTGACTTGACTTCATTGAGCAGGGCTTCCACTTCATTCTGGACCTGTCTGGCTTTGAAAGGATTAAGCCAAAATGCGTGTTGTTTGATTGGAACATTAGTCCTCCCCATTTTATTGCTGCATACGTCCACACAGTGCTTTAAAAAACCTTTCAACAGCATTCTTTACTCCTCATGCAGACAGTTTACCAATCTATCCCAATCCTCAAGGACGTCCTCATTGTTCAGCATATTTTGAGGCCTGTCATAAGACCTCCATGACGGTGAGTTATCGTATGTTTCTCTGCGTCACAGAACCAGCACATTCCATCCACAATGTACAAGTGAAATAGACAATTTGGGGTGCAAGTTCTTGACAAAGCTCAGGACACAAACCACTATGTTGAGCCATGATGCAATTTTCCCAGTACAGTACTTGCTCTTCAGACTTGGGCAGCAGATGGCCAAAGAATGGTCGATGCTGAAAGCCTCAATCAGCCAGACTGAGCTATCTAGGCTGGCATAGATCATCACAGTTTTCTGTGCAGAGGCGGTTGTCGTGGAAAGGGCAATGTGATGGAAGCAAATATCACCGATCTGATTCAGGATTGTTGGAGAAATTCAGCCTAATGACTCAGAGACCACAAATGAGGATCGTACTTAAATTGACAAGCAGTTTATTAAACAAAGCAATATCACAGAAGAGAAATTGTCGAGGCTGGCACAGAATTGATTCTCTGCACAGATGACCAGAATGCACTTCGCCAAATGGAAGATGCAGACGGCTTTATCTCGGTATACAACACAAAGGTGATAATTGTAAAGCAGTTACATGACAGTTGTAAAAATTGTAAAGCGATTATAACAAGAATAAACTGAATGGAAACTAATCAAGTGTCTGGCAGTGGCAATTCATTTGTAATGGACATAAGCGATTTGAGCCATCTCCGTGACTGGGTGAGAATGTTTTCTAGAGGATTCTTCATTGTATTTCCCGTCTGCACGAGTATGTGTAAATGCTCATTCTCCTGGCTTCCAGGTTTGTCCATTGTGCTCTTCCTGCGAGTGAAGTCTGCTGAGGCCTCTCGATCTGCCTCTTTGTTTTTGCGGTATTGGTTTCAATGGGAAATGAGCCTGCCATTAGGGTATTGGACTGCAGCGCTAATCGGGCTTGGAGGTTACTGTGAAGGCTGTTTGGGAACTGTGTTCTCTGGTCTCGGAGTAGCTTAGCCATGTTTGGTTTCATTGTTAGCCTGCTTAGCCAAGACTGGGGCATTGTGAGTGTGTTTTGTGTGTGTTTGCAGGCTTGATCTACTTGTTTCGCAGTCCTGCTTTTGAGTTTGTTTATTGTCATGCTGTGGGTGGGCAGGGGGGCAGATATTTCTCCAACAAGGATATACCCAGTGATGATTGCAAGCAAGTCCCTCAAACAATAGGTAGTGCACCAAGAGAGTCTACAACATCCTCCTGCAAGGAGGTTGATTGTAAGAGTATGATGATCGCCAGCACGTTGCCTGTGGGAAATTGCAAAGTATAATCCAACTGACTTAAATTATCACTATATAACCTTTAAGTGTTAACAAAATCTGATCGTCAATGATTTCCTTATATATTATCACTAAAGCTGCGCTTCAAAATGTCGACCTCAGTGGTAGTGGAGATTATTTTATATTAGACCGAAATCATGAGACTGTAATTTCCAGCATTGGAATAGAATGTAATCCTGAGCAGTTTACATGATTAATATTCAGGCAACGCAATATACTCTAATCATCAAATGTAAATGATCTAACAAACATTTGTTGTGTAATTGCTCAAACCGGCAGATCGAATATAATCTTCCTGTGTATTGAAAATGGGCGCAATTCAGTACAATTCAGTATTTTCTAGATGTATAATGGAACTACATCACTGTAATACCTGGCCAACATCTTTCTCTCAGGCTTGCTGCAGTACCCAAGTGAAATCCAGCGCAGGTTGGAAGAATAGGAAGAGGTTGGAGGGATATGGGCCAGGTGCTGGTAGGTGGGACTAGATTGGGTTGGGATATCTGGTCAACATGGACGGGTTGCATCGAAGGGCCTGTTTCCATACTGTACATCTCTATAACTGTATGAATCTAAGAACACATTTTCTGCTTGTGGACACTGCAGCACTTGAGACTCCGAATCAAGTTCAATGATGTTAGGGCATGAACTCTGCTATGTACGAGTCCTCTACCTCACACGCCAGGGTTTGTTATCATATACTTAGCCATTGTATTATTCCTTTCATTAGTCTCTAACAATCTCCACTCACAGCGACTTTGTGAAAGGAAAATAAACAGTAAATTACAAAGGCATTTAAAGATGATAACACAACAAAATATGCATAAACGTATCACATATTAATTTATGAAGTCTATTTTTGAGTATTTGCAAGTGAAATGAAAAAGAAGCCTAATTTCTTGGGTTTTTTTCTGACATGTTCTGGTTGAGTGCTCTTTTTCCGATTTCATTGATGATTTTGTGACCCTCATCCTTGGGTTTTCATGATTGTCTCGATTTATTGCTCTGGGACCTCCCTCGCATGGACAGCAGTTGGAAATCTCAAGATACATTTTTGAATTTACAACACTTTGTTTCCTTTGTACAAAACAGCAAAGAACCTGTCTTGAAAATCTCGCGACATTTCTCACGTTCCCGGTCTGTAAGCTTTTATGAAATATCTTACAATGTCACAGAATGCTGAACGCAGCAGAACACAGTTCTCACAGTAGTTGTTGAGAAACTGCAGTTCAATGTAAAATTTTGTCCTTCCTGTGATTTCGTGTTGATCCTGGAATGCTGAGTCTTTGCCATTGGTACCTGCAACAAAGCAAAAATTATTAATTGTCCGAGAGAGACCATATCTTCTGCAGCAGATACTGAACGTTCAAACATATTTACAAATTATGCAAAACCAGGTTATTGTCAAACAAGGTAATTTGGAAGTACAAGCTTGGAACTCTACTGGTGTTGTGTCATTCTGAGCTCTGTCCATCCCCGTCAGAGACCTGCATGATCCACATCATTTAAACGTATACACACCATGCAGCACGACCAATGTTATCAGCTTTTTTAGTTGGCAGAAGAGTCATGTCTCGCATTTTCTCCGTGCAAATATAAATTCCTGCTATTTCATTACATGACACAATGTTGCACACACCAGGAAGGTTGCATTAAAACAGCAGAGCTGGACAGAGTGCTTCTTCTCCAAAGAGCAGAATGTGGAGTGAAAGACAAGAACCATGTGAAGAAACAGCACGATTCGGCAATGAAGGGACATTGAGGCACACGTAATGTGAGGAAGAAGAATGAAAAAAGATAAACAGAGGGATAGATGCACTGACATCAAACTGTAATATGAAACAATGGTTAACATAAAAGGCCAGTCAGACCTAAAGCAACGTGGATAAAGGGACAGCAAAAACAGAGGAGAGAAAAATAGAAATACAGATATCCAAGGAAGAAGACAAATAAATATGTAAATAAAGAGTGGATTACCATGTGGAATAGAGAACACTGAGGGAGAGGAACAGCGAGAGATAGAGAACAAACGCAGGACATCGACGTGGAGAACTTTGCGAAGAGTGACAGATAAATAAATTGATATTAAATAAGATAATGAGAGATAATGAGATAGAAACTGGAGAAAGAAAGATACAAGACGAGGCAAGAAAAGAAACAGAAAGAAATCGTGCAGTGGAGTAAAAAAAGGAATGCAGCATTCAACGGGAGAGAATGATTTAAAACACAGATTATAGGAGGCTGAGAGTGACCGACAGAGTTGGGTGGAGAGATGCAGAAACCTAAAGACAGAGAGAAAGACAATAGCAGAGAGAGAAAAAGATAGCAAAACTTGAAACTGAGATTGCTTTTAATCGCATTAAAGGAGATAATACAACATTGCAATGGATAAATGCAGAGAGAACGGGCGTGAGAAACCGACGTCTAGACATAAATTGAACAAAGAGGATAGGGGAGAGCGAAGGCAAAAAGAAATCATGAAGATGTCGTAAAGGAGAGGAGAGGATTTAGAAAGGATGTCTGAAAACGAAACGGAGGCAGAAATAAGCTAGACATGAAAAGAGACAGTTGTAAACGAGATGGAACAATCTGTAAATGGACAGAAATATAATTGAAGTTACTAGATATTTCGGAGAGAAGAGGGAATAATTGGTGAAAGATCGGAATGAAGCAAAAGGAGACTTGTTGAGGAAACAAGGAACAGGTTGAACATGTTTCAAGATCCAACATTTGGATAGTTCCACATCCATTTCGCTGATTTGGGAGAATAATTTCAACATTGTTATACACAGGGATACCAGCGATGCTTTCTGTTTTGCACGTTTCAGAACAGTTGCTCTAATGAGGAGGAAGGAGGAAGGACTCATTTCAACAGCAGCAGAATTATGTTTCAATATCATGCCATTCCACCGTCACTTTTTCTGACGTCACCATTTTCAGAACTGAGGCGTATTGAGCAGATTGTTTTTTGTGCAAAACAATGATTTTGCCACTTTATTAGATGTTACCTTGTGTGTTTGTCCAGAACAAATCAATCAGCAGGGAGAGCGATATCAGGCATCATCTCATCTCTTGACAAATACCCATTTCAGAAAAAAACAATTTCTGTTCAGATCCGCCATAATTTCTCTGTAAATATGTTTGGGTTTAATGTTTACTGTGTTGTTACCGCTGCAGCTTTCTTAACTGGTAAATTGAAAAGATGTTTGCTGTTTCAGCTCACAAATGTCTCATTTATTACATGTAGTCAGAGCACAGATGTCCAGATACTGCCGTGAAGTGACCAAAAGAGTTGGATCCTTCCTGAACTTGTTAAAACAAATGACTTGTATCAGCTGTAAGTTTTAGGCAATCGGCTCATGGACATTGAATTCAAAGTTTGATTTGGTTAGCGCTGGATAAATTAATCTACTTATGTTCCAATATTTGTCTCATTGGAGAACTTGTCGCCACAGAACCCACTGACAGTATATTAAAGCAAATTAAATTGGTCGTTGTAGATCATGTTTTCTTTCATATGCTTCTGTATCATTTTCTAAATGTATTCTCAATGTGTGAAAGTTATCACATTGGTTCTGGGAGGGCAAGGTTTAACTTAATATGATTATGAGCTTTTACAGGGAATCTTCGAGGAGACGCTGCTTTACAATCACCAGATGAAAGCTCAGTAAATGAACGAAATTATGTTCAGTTTTGTCTGTAATTACAGAATGACAATCAGCAGTGTTTGCTCCCTGTTCTGCCACCATCAATATCCAAGTGGATCCGTCGAGGTTTTGGTACAGAGGAACATACACAGTGGGAAGACAGAAGGATTTCCAGAGAAACGTTTTCCAGCAAAGCTCAATGATTCCTTTCGAACCGTTCCTCTCAAAGTTACGAAAATCCAGTGGACAGACTGCCATGTATTATTATTCACTGAGACCCACAGAGCCACAGAACTGGAGTGAACTTGCACAATTCCAGCCAGAGTATCGAGCGGCACTTTAGTGCATGAACGAGTTGAATGTTGGCATTAAATTCGATTTTCAGTGAGGCCCGCCTGAGCACCTCATTCATGATGATCTCATGAACCCCTATTTCTGATCGCTTTACTGTTTAATTCTGCATTAATATTCATTTAAAAATTACTAATTTTTAAAATAACACGGTATGCAAATTTAATCCTCATCGTAGACAAAGCACAATGAGGGACCAGCTATTACTTATGCAAGAAAACGCTAGAGGGAAACATACAGACAGTTTGGGGTTATCAGTAAAGAGACCACTTCCACCAGCTAAGGTGATATAAGATCAAAATGAATGGCTGTGAAGCAGATCTGTCGTTTATTGGTGTTAATTAAGCAGATTAGAATGTCAGAATAAAACTCTAAAAGCAGTGAATGCAAAGTTCAATGAAACAGCCGAATGTGCAGCAGAAGTAGGCCTTAGGTCTATCTTTTCTGCTCCAGCATTCAAATAAAATTATGGTTTATGTCAAAATCCTCAACTCCACTTTCAAGTCTGTTCCCCATAACCCTTGAATCCTTACTGAGTACAAATCTGTGCATCTCAGCCTTGAATGTCTGAGCGACACGGCATGACAGACCATTGCAGTAGTTAATTCGACCTGAGAGAATACGTGTCCCCTCATCTCTGATCTGGGTGGCTGACCATTTACTCTGAGATTGGGAGGTCCTCGACTCTCCCAAAAGATAAAAGAACCTACTGCTTCTCGCCTGACACGCACACAAAGAAATTATGTTTAGTGTTTCAATGAAATCGCTTCTCATTCTTCTGAACCGCGATGAGTTAAGATCTGATCCGTATCTCCTCATAAACCATCCCGGAGACCTATCTGCTGGAACCTCTCTGGTCTGCTACACATGCCACACGTCTTTCTTTAGGTATAGAGATCAAAACTGTTTATGATATTCCAGCTATTGTCAGGCATTTGCCTTGTGATGTTTAATGAAATCCTTCTTATTTCCATACCCATATCCCTTTGATATGAAGATTCACCGTTCCTAGTCCATCCCTATTACCTGCTGAACGTGGATGATTTTGTATTGAAGAAGGGCTATCACATCTCTCTGTGCTAGAAGTTTCCGTAGGCGCTTCCATTTACCTGGCATTCCACGTACCAAATCCAATTCATCTGAGTGTCGACATATTCTGGAAACTAATGCTCAAAGCTTTAACTTTGGGATCAGTGTAATCGCAACTCATGCCCCCCACAGTTATTAGAATCTACTAACCTGTTCTGGTGTTTTGATCAATTTTTCGAACAGGAAAGTGTTTTCACCGTGTCCCACGAGGAACTGTGGTCACATACTTCCTGTTACGCGAAAACCCAAAAGGTTGAGTGATTCAGCATGTCCACTTCCTGCCACAAATGAGAAATGCTGAACGTAATCTGATATCCAAGCCTGAGTTGGGTTGGCGGCCCCTCAGATGTCCATACATTCAGCTGTCACAATGATCTCTGCTTTAACCTGCTATTCATGATGACTTGAGTCAGAAACCTTGAAGCATCATTGCCCTAAGCACGTCATTGAAATCCTCAGTCTTCTTCTCTCCCCTGCCCCTTATTTTTGAAGAGGTTGCAGCAGCTGTCCTAGAACTGGAAGCAAGAAGAGTGTGCGTGCGTGTGCATGTATGTTGGTGATGGGGTGTGTTCTGGAGATGGAAATTGTATGCCATAAATGTCACATTTACATCACTGTGTACTTCCGATTACGATTTGATCACGTTTGTCTCAAATCGATAGACGAAGTTGAAGCCGTTTGTCTTTTCTTGTTGCCCATTATGTTGTTTCATTCACTGGTCCTGATGTCATTTCAGTTTGTCCCGATGCACGACATGCCATCTGAAGCAATTTGTACCTGCAGTTTGCCTGCACAGAATCGTGAATTAATATATTCCTACTGTAATACGTTTTTGAAATTATGCATTCTCAATTATATCAGATCCGAGTCATGGAGCTTCTGCTACTTCGCCACACTGCTCATATTTTGGGACAGAAGTGATAGCGGTGACATTGATCTGTTCCTATGAGACCACAGGAAGCTCTGTATATTATGATGATACAGATAACATCCAGACAGACAGCTCAAATGAATCCTTTTGGAATTTGATCAATTGGTGCAAAACAATTTACAGGATCGTGTGCATATATTAAATGTGTGTTCAGCCTATTTATCATGGACGCATGGACTGCTCCAATGGTAATCATAGCCCAGTGAAACAGTGAGAAGAACATAGCGCTCACGTTGCACACACACAGACACACACGCACGCACACACACACACACACGCTCACAGAATAATACCAGAGTAAATGCATGCACATCAAACCATTGAGTTATAGAATCAAAGAATTTTGCAGGACAGGAAAATATTCTTTGGACGACTCAAATTGTACTGGACAATTATGAGTATTTAATTATTCGAATCTCATCTCCCAACATTTAGTCAATTACCCACTAGCTCATATTTATCTGTGGCTGTGTTGGTTTTGTGACACAACTCAGTGGCACCTTATTGCCTGATCGTGTCTCGTGTCTTTATTTGTGTTTCACCTTCATTGTCTCGTTCTGTCGAAATCTCACTGTACGAGCGGACTCAGCCTCACTTTGATTTGAGAAATCACAATTCAACAGACAGCACCTTTACACTCGATTTCCCACTTTATTCTTTGAACTACCGGCTGCTGAATGGAACCGACTGAGCTGCAGACATACTGAGTAAGTATAGAGGAATAGGAATAGTTTTTTAAAAAGTTTTTCAAAATATTGTGGGCACTGGTGGCATTTTGTTTTTGCCTTTTCGTCAAGCTAAGAGTGGCGTGGAATTGCTAGTATTGGACTGGGGTGGGCAAAGTCAGAAGTCAGAAGGCATCAAGTTATAACAAAAGGTTTATTTCAAGCCACAATCTTCCCGAGCACTGCTTTTTCATCAGGTGACAATGGAGCAACGCTCAGAAAGACTGATTTTAAAAAGGTTCATTGTACTGTGACCTGGTCTTTTCAGACTTCTGAATAAGTTTCAGAGACGAGAACATTGCTGTTTGTCTGTTGTCACATGTAAGTTTTAACAGACGAGTCGAGGACGGCAATTCGCGTCCTTAAAGGATTTCATTGAAACAGATGTGTACTTCCTAACAAATGATTCGTGGTCATCATTAATTCTTAACAAAATGTTTGTTTCTCTTTTATACCCTGCAATAGTGGAAGTAGAATCCTTATTCTGAGAGAATTACTTGGCTGTGTGGGCTTAAAGTCCATTCCAATTACCACAAGACTGTCACCTCACATTATGGCCGCTATTGAGGCAAACCTGACATATGATGTCAGAGGTGCGGACAGGTAAGTTTGCCATTGAGAACAGTGATGGATAAATTGAGATTTAAGGGTCTGCATTTTGTGAAAGGCAACTTGTCTTTCCATAATAATTTTCATTGGATGTGGAATAATTGCAGGGAGTTGCTGCGTGGAAAACTTAGGGCACAAATTGACTTTTCAATAAGATAAAATGTTGCAACACGAAGAAATGAAGCACAGAAAAACCCAGGGTCTTCAAAGTAAGACGACTGGGAATCTGTGGATCTGTTTATCCCGGCTGGAAGGTAATGTCTCAGAATGATTGGTGCTTTCATTTAATGACAGTGAACACCTGAGCGTGTCTCAATTTACTGAGAGCCGGCTCTTGATATCATTCGCTTTCAAAATTCAACTGAAACATAAAAGTAATGTGGGGGCATCGATGACCCCAAACCGCCAGTTTCTGAGGATGGAGTTTTGTACTAGTTGATTCGAAATATCGGACTCCCCTGTTCGATAAATAATCTGCAACAATGTGGCTAATCAGCGTTTGGTTCGTGTCGGGAGCACATTCGACAGGTAACTTTGAACGAAATGCATTTCATAGAACATCGAGCACAGCACAGTATAGGCCCTTCGGTCCTCGATGTTACACTGACCACTGGAACCAATCTATATCTCATCTTACCTACACTATTCTATTTTCAGCCATATCAAGAGTGTGGTGCTGGAAAAGCACAGCAGGTCCGGCAACATCCGAGGAGCAGGAAAATCGATGTGTTAGGCATAAGCTCTTCATCAGGAAGGGCTAATGCCCAAAAACGTCGATTCTCCTCCTCCTCGGATGCTGAATGACCTGCTGTGCTTTTCCAGCACCACACTCTCAACTTTGATATCCAGCATCTGCAGTCCTCACTTTCTACATTTTCATCCATAAAGTCTATCCAATGCTTGTTTAAATACCCTTAAAATTGGCGAATCTACTACTGTTGCAGGCAGATCTTTCCACGCCCCTACTGCTCTCTGAATAAAATAGCTACCTCTGCCATCTGTCTGATATCTATCGCGCCTCAGTTTGAAACTGTGTCCATTCGTGCTCGCCATCACCATCCGACGAAAAAGGCTCTCACTGTCCACCATATCTAACCCTCTGAATTATCTTATATCTCTCAATTAAGTCACCTCTCAATCTTATTGTCTCTCACAAAAACAAGTCCCTCAGCCTTTCTGCGTAAGACCTTCCCTCTGTAACTGTCGACATCCTAATAAATCCCCTCTGAACCCTTTCCAACACTTGTGCATCCATCCCAAAACGTGGTGAGCAGATCTATACACAATACTCCAAGAGTGGCCTCACCAGAATTTTGTATTTTTGTAACATGAATTCGTCGTTCCGAAACTCAATCCCTCCAGCAATAAAAGCTATGACAACGTATGCGTTTTTTAAACAACCATATCAAACCAATTGCAAGTTTCTGGGATCTGTGTGCATGGACACACAGATCTCTACTCATCCACACAAGAATCTTACCAATAGCCCAGCACTCTTTATTCCCGTTCCTCCTTTCAAAGTGAATGACCTCACACCTTTCCGAATTAAACGTTATTTGTCACCTCTCAACCCAGCTCTGCAGCTTAGCTATGTTCCTCTCTAACCGCCAACATCCTTCAGCACTATCCACAACTCTGTCAAACATGCTATCATCCGAAAATTTATTAAGCATTCTTCTATGCCCTCATCCAGATAATTTCTAAAAAGTGTAAATTGTGGCTCCAAAAGAGATCCTTGCTGAAGACCACGAGTAATTAAACTCCAGAATGCATATTTCCCATCACCCACCACACTCTACCCTCTTTCAGCTGGCCAATTTCTGATATAAAAAGGTTAATCACCCTCAATTTCATGCCTTTGTATTTTGTGCACTAGCCAACAGTGTGGTAACTGATCAAACGCCTTATTGAAATCCATATAGAGCACATCAACCACTTTATTCTCATCTACCTGTTTTGTCACCTTTTGAAACAACTCAGTAAGGTTTAAGAGGCACGAACAACCCGTCACAAAAACCGTGTTGACAACCTGTAATCATCTTACTCCTTTCTAGATGATTATAAATCCTCTGTGTAAAAAGCAATTTTTCCACCACTTTACCCACAACCGAAGTATAACTCTAATTTCTTTGCAACTTCATATTTGTTTTCAAGCAATATTTTGAACTATCTTCAGCTAGCTGAAATAAATTGAAAGGAAAGCTTTGCATGAACTGATTCAGAGATATCCAATATCGATAAAAGTCCAATCTTTCAGAATGCACCATTCAGTGGCACACCTGAGTCAGTTGGAATGTTTACTTACGTTAAAGAGCAAAATGACAATCAGTGACAGTCAGATGTATAAATTAATTAGAGTTAAACTCTGACAGAAAAGATAGTTTCGGTCTTCCTTTACAAGAGTGCATAACTAACCGAGTTCTGAAGAAGCGTCCTTGCACTCGAAATGCTAAGTCAGCTTTCTCTCCACAGATGCTGCCAGACCTGCGAAGTCTCTTGAGCAGTTTCCTTTCATTCAAAAATTTGTCATTGTTTAATTGAATAAAAGTACAAAAACAAATTTCTGATGCAGATGCAGGGGAAATAACTTGGTGATGTTGTTAAAGAGTTAAGGAATCGAATGCTTACGATCAAGCAGGTTAAACACACGGAGTCAACAATCAATTGCATACGTATTCCTGAGGACACTGTTCAAACAGTCGAACGGGGCTCTTGGCCTTCTTGAGGATCATGTTGCGTTGCTGAACAACGTAAAGTGGAGTCTGGAGTGGCGAGAGGCGATGACACATAAATAACGAAAGGCACAGGTTGAGATGATGAAGGAAGGCTGGAAGTAAGTGAGTAAGAAAATAACGAAGTGCTGGGAACAGTGCAATCAGAACTGAAACATGGAAAGTGAGAAGTAAATAATCAAATGCAACCGGCACTGGACCAATAGAGTGTGGAAGCTGCAACAGAGGCGGGAGTGTGGAAACACAGCATAAGTTTGCCTCTTGTCGAGAAATAATGAATTTTTAATCATTCCACATTTTCTCAAGATCAATCACGGTGAAATGTCAGATGTGGAGAATAGGCATTAGATCCCTTTGCTTCGGATGCTTATTTTCCATTAAGTTTCTGCAATAGGTGTGTATGAGAGCAGTACTACTGAGCCCCTTCAGTGGAAAGTAGCAATATGAGGGTAGATTTGTCCCCTGACTGTTTAAAGCAATTGGTGAGGGTGACGAACGGTGCCTCAGAATGCTATTTAACTCGTTTCGAAACATATTCTGATATATTGCATAAATGAAGATCTTGTTGCAGGAACTGAGCAACTGAAGTGTGTTGATCGTTTCTTGGAAGATATAATGCGGGTCTCTGAAATCCTGTCCACTGAAGTAGCTCTCAGTTTTAAGCTGCATATAGATGAAATGTCCAACGAGAGGGGCCCACAAGAGGAGGAAGCTGAGAGAGATGGAGAACAGCAGAATAATGGACCTCTTGTGGTTAGCCATCTCTGGGTCTTGCTGCTTCCCAGCACCACGGAGCATTCTGTGGGCTCCGTTGGCCGCTAGGATCTGTCTTATTTTGAGGTAGTTGAACATGAGAATGACGAAAAACGGGAGAAAAGGGGCATAGATCTGGATAAGCCAAAAAGAAGCCTACCAAGCTGGCCAGATGTAGAAACTTGCTTCGATGTTGCAAAACCACGACGCCTCTTGTAAGATATACAAGGGTTCGGTGATAAATCAGTATGGGATTTTCTTGGTGCAGCACATGACACAGAGTATTCCAATGACAAAGAAACACAGTTTTCTCCGTACACTCTCCGCTCTTCAACTTCTGGCAGCAGATGGGCGCAAACTGGTCGGTGGCAAAGTCGACTATCAGACAGACCGAGCAATCCCAGGTGGCACAGACCAACACGATGCTGAGAGTGACTGCAGGAGCCGTAGACAAGACCCTTTCCCGGAAATAAATGTAGCTGATTTGTTTGAAGATGGCTGCAGTGGTGATGACAAAGAAATCAGTCATTGTGATTGCTAACAGATACTCCGTGATGTACCAGGAGAGACCACACCATCCTCAAGATAGCATTATGACCACCAGCATGTTGGCTGGGAGAGATTCAAATAGAAAGATATTACTGAGCTCACTGCAAACACCGACTGCTGCCTCATACAAACATTTACCAAACAGTCTTCAAAAGTCACCGTGGCACTTCGAGTGTTTTCTTTATCTTCAAGAATTGACAGGTGTTGGGCATCCCGTGCAGCAGCAAGCATCTGTCAATGCAATCAGTCCTAGGTGTAAATATTGTTCCCTCATCACTTAGTATTTTCGATTGGCGACTTGTCCAGTTCAGAATAAATGGAATTATGTGGTGCCCATGAACTGATGCAGAACAAGTCCCAGACATCCTGCAACACAAATACGTTGACTCACGTTGGCTGCTCACCTGTGACATCTCACCCTTTAAAGTTTCATCCTTTGAATTTTCAAAAATGACAGAGTCTCATCATATTCTTTCCCTTAACGTCATACAACTGTTTGAAATCTCATGTCAACTTTAATTCTGCATCCCGTGTACAGCTCAATTTTATACTTATAACTGAGTTGGTTACAGATTTGACAAGTCAAGACTAAATCGCTGTAATTCTCACCTCAGTTGTTCTGCTCCTGTTCCCGAATTTAAGACTTTCCTTTCATCAAATATTTTGGTGACATACCATATATCTCGAGACTAAATTGATTTACTGAATTTGTTGTGTTCTTTGAAATGTGAAGTGGAGTGGCTGGAGACGAATTGCAATTGCACTTTCTAATAATTGTGAATAATATTTATGATTAATTACTTAAAAAAACAATAACCCAAATTCTGCGAAACTTCACAGCAGAGTAGCAAATTGCCAACAGTTTAAACATCTTGCAGATCCACTGACATCTTTTGGATTAAACTCTAATTAATTCCGAAGGCCGCATTAACAATGCTGTCCATTGGAAACTCTATACTTGATTATATCCTATGAAAACACACGCTTTATATTCACATAATCACTGAATATGTGCATATATTACAAAACATCTGTAAGGTCCAACCATACGGAGTCATATTCTGATACCGTCATAAGCCCAGTGCCAAAGGGTACTTTACGGCTCTATGATTAACTACTAATGCGGCAATGGGTTAAAATGCGAGAATGCATTTTACTGAATTGGAAAGGAATGTAATCCTCGTCAATACTACAATTAAAGTTTATTCATAGTCATTCATCAATTTTTGTTCCAACATCCAATAGAACATGTTTCTGAAGGTACACAACATGCAAAATTAATTTTAAAAAGTCTTGTATTACAATGGAATTGCCAGTAACACGTGATATTTTGTCTGGCACCCATCGTAACCCATAATATGTTATATGCACTGGAGACGGGTTGAATCTGCCTAAAGGAAAGCTTTGCATTTTGGAAAAAAAAACTGTTGAATGGTGGAAAGGAAAAAAAATATATTTTTGGAAATAAACGACAAGAATAATTTTCTTGAGCATCAGTGACATATTAGGGGCACCAGGAGCCACGAGAATGGAACAGCAAATGATAAAGAAGGGGAAAATGACTGGCTCATGCATCATCGCTCATAAACTGGATGAATTTTTTTTATTGGTATGGAGGTTTGCTTTGTGACGTATTCAAATTGCTTCTGATGTATTCCGAGTGGTTGTCTCAAGAGTATTATATTACAACATTCACCTCATTTACAGTTCACTGAAAAAAATTACCTCACTGCTTCCTACCTTCCAACAATGTGAATGACTGCATTTCCCTTTCGCAACAGGCTTGCTGTAATTTTTTTGCGTCGTCCCACTTCAGAAAATATGAGGTTGAGTCTTTATCAAGTGAATCCGCTGACAGCAGACACTGGGTAGAGTCCCTCTCTCAACATTTTCCTTTCTGTTTCTCATTTCTGGTATATCTCAGTTTGTTTGTAATTTTAAGAGCCCACCATTTAAAATTCCTCCAGCATTTGCGTTCATTCATATGTGTTTTAGTTCCTAATCCATTAACACTTTTGAAACATTTCCATAAATTTAGAGTTGAACATTTGGAAAACATAATTAACATGGAGGGAGAGTGGGCATGGTGTGAACCACTAAATGCAAATTTTGGTCAGTGTGAATTCGAAAAATTCTTCAATTGATGAAATCAATCACAATTGGAGGTCGTCCAAGTGGTAAAGGTCGTGTTCAGACATACTGGTGCAGGAATAGTTGACCAACATCCATGTTTAATATAACGAAAGCATCATCAGGTTAGTCAGTGTGGAGAAGCTGTTTTAAAAATATTTTGTCAATTTCATTGCAATAGAGACTTGATCGATCTAATGCAGAAACGGTTCATATTGTAGTGCAGGAGAAAATGAGACAAAGCCAATCGTACTGTTCACTGTACAGATGTAACACCACCAGAAAATATAAAATTGCAGCAACAATAGAGATATGTCAAGGTACAATATGAATGCAGACATCGTCGAATCGAGTAAGTAACACATGTTGTTTTCATGCCATTGGCACAGTCGACAGAAAGAACAACACAGGTAGAGTCTAGTTTTATACAAGCAGGGACATGATGCAGCTTATTGTAAACTGAGACAGGGACGAGCATAATATCTGCAAAAGTGATAGAAATGACAAAGCGAATTTAAGCATAAGCAATGACACAGCTATATAAGTACTAGTTGATGCAGCGTTTGGTCTCTTTGGAAATAAATAGGTGGACAATTTAAGCGATAACCTGGGAAGATGTAAAATATGATGGAAACAGAGACTGGAGCTGATTTGGTAATCATTGCAATTTGATCAATTGTTACAAAACAATTCATAGGATCGTGTGCAATTATTAATTGTGTGTTCTCGTGTGTTGAGCCTCTGTATCAAGGACTGGTCCAATGGCAATCAAGGGCTGGGTGAAACAGTAATAAGAACAGCGTGGGCGTGTGCGCACCTACATACACACACACACACACATACACACACAAATACACACACACACATTTCTTTCAAACATTGGCATTCGTGTAAGCTCCAATAAATACAGGTAAGTACACAAAATTTCAAGCTAGTAAAATGATATTAAGTAACTGGGAAATACTGAGACAGACATGCATTAAGGTGGCAGGCATTAACAAAATAAAAATGAGAAATGGTAATTGACTGAGACAGAGGCACATTCATAATTACAAACTTCAGTTTTTTTTTCCTATAGCAATCAAGTTCTAGTCAGACACTAACAGAAGCTCAGTTTTTGCAATTTTCCATATTTCTGCAGTAAACCTGCCACACTTCTGCAATTGAGTCATGTTTATGTAGAGAGTGAATTTCCCTAAGCTGGCTCTTTTGAATTTGATTATGCCACGTTTGTTCCATCTTATTGAAGCTTTACTCAACAAGGGAAGTAGGGATATTCCATTAGCAATGAGAAGATCAATCACTGTCATAGGAAATGTCAGTGCAGACGCAAGGTCGGAATATTGTTCCATGTTTCGAATTTTTCTGTTTGCGCATGATCAGCGATGATATATTCTCCAGCTGAATAAGAGGCCAGCAGCAATTAATGTCAATTGAAAGAGTTTGATCAGGCTGTAGCTCCCTTCTTCGGAACACTTGAAGACAGGAGGTGACCGAACAGAAATAATTTAACTGGTACATGGAAATAAATTCAAAAAATCGCTCTTGTGCGTGACTCCACGCCCATGAGTTAAGATATATTGAGGTCTGCTGAAAGAACAAACAGAGATCAAAATGTACTCATATGAAAAGGCATTACAACAGAATAGAGCTACTGATATATGGAGTGGATGGAACAGGAACAAGACAGGTTGCAGAAAGGAATAAAAGGGTACATGCCTCCAACTATTTATATATCATTATATGTAGAGCAGAGAGAAGCTTATGTGATGAGAAAACTCTGGCGCTGGCAAATTAGGCAAATATCCCAGTACTGCTCTGCAGATCATGTATAATATGAAGATTAATGAAAATGAAGCCCAGAGACTACTGGAAAAAATTAAACAACGGATTGAAGGGAGCTAACATTGTCTGAGACATTGAAGAGGCCGTTCCCACTGAGTAACAGTAAAACCACAACAGAACCTGCAGAAACTGAAACCAACTGACATCTGAGATACTTTGCCACAAGCTCTAACAGTTGCGCAAACCACAAGCAGCACAAATTAATTGCAGAAATACAATGAAATAGACTCTGAAAATTCTAATTAATTTAATAAAGACGAGTCACACATGGCCGAAAACACCGAAAATATAGGAAGACTAAAAGGACATTACCAAAAGTATTATTCTGTCAAGATTATTGATATCTGGCATTCGATGTTCAACTTAAATGAAGTTGTGTTTTTCGTGAGAATTTCTTTGGTGCAGCAATAAAGCGTAGCTGGATCCTCCTGGAAACATGGTATTGTAAATTAAATATCTCACTCATGTGAAAATGTTGATTTGGATTCTATTTCTTTCCTAAAATCCGGAAGTGAAAACTAAAGTCATGAAATCACACAACAGAGGAATGTTAATCGACTATGCATCTCCACCCTCCCCATAAAGGTGGAAAACAATTAAGCTCAGAAACCTCAAAAGTCCAAAACACATTTCCTGTTCCCATACTCGTCCAATTAGAATACTCAAGTTATGAATGAAACTGTTCATATTATACATCTTTTGTGCAAAATGCAATGCTCCTTCTTTACTGGTTTATTTTCCCATAACAGTGTGTTACGTAAAACACGGGTTAACATGAAAGCCATAATTATTTCCATTAATTAGATGTTTCCTCAATAAATAGGACATTGGTAGACAATATATGCCGTTTAACCATGGAGATTTTGGTTATAAACCATTCTTCACACCCCACCCCCAAACCTGGATTCCGAGTCCAGCTCTACAAACCTCTGCAGGCATGATTTTGTATATCTATCTCTGTGTCACCAGTTCTGTAATCTTCACCTTATTCAAGTTCTGGTTAACCACTTTCAGTGTTCTGCAACAGTGTGTCGGTAACAGCACCATGTTCTGGGTTTTTGTACATGTCTCTGCGTGCTCTGCCTCACTGTGTGTCGATAATCCTAATGTGTTCAGGTTTTTGTAACGCTCTCTTCCAGCTGTGCATCTCTGTGTCGGTAATCCCCCTATGCTCAAGATTTTGTACAGCTCTCTCTATACCCTGAGTCAGTGTGTGTGCTGACCGCCGACTCCTTGCACAGTAATAAACAGTAGAATCACTTAGTTGCATTCGAGAGATCATTAACCGACTGATTTTTGCCCGAGGATCAATTGATTCAGAAATTCGTAGCCCAGTAGAATTTTCTTTCTTCGCCGCTCCTGTAGTGTCTCTCTGAAGGAGATATTTCAGAGCCTGTCCTGGGGACTGACTGTACCAGTAAACTGTGTACCGACAGAATCCTGAATACTTACAACTTAGAGTAACGTTGTCACCAGCAGAAGTTTGCACAAGAGGTCTCTGAGACATCGGGGTACTGGAATCTGCAGAATGACATTGAACATGAGTAATTATTCAACTACTGTTTATACAGGGAAATTGTAAATCACCGAAATTGACCTGATTTTTGTGGCAGTTAATGTTGTTGATAGTCCATTTGAATCTATTCTCTTTAATCGAAATATAAATTGCTGAGGGGATAGGGTGACATTTTCTGTCATATGTTGTCTTCTTATATTGTCGAATGAGCTGCCAAAACGAGTGATCGGAGCTCATTGAACAGCAAATTTCAAATGGGAAATAAGCAGCAGCTTAAATAGGCAGGAAGGCCAGGCTATGGGGAAAAGCCAAACAAAATAGGAACAATTTGAATGGACGCGAAAAAGGGCAGTAAACACATGTGTGTTGAATGCTCTCCGAAATGATTCCGTAATGAATGTTATATTTCTGATTCTATTTGCTGTGGTGAAATGCAACTCGAGTAAGCGTCTTATAACCTGTCGAGACAATTTTCAAAATAGCTGCCCGAACGTCACCCAACAGTTTTGTGTCATTATACACAGTAAGATACAAAATGAATAAAGTGATTGGTCAATCGTTTTCAGCAGTTTCCCTCTGTCCAGAAGATTTTACCTAACGTCGGAACTACTGTTTCATTTTGTTTATTTTTCAAATCATATCCGTTTTGTGGTTGTTTACTTCTAACTTGAAATATTTCAATTTAGTTTTCATTTATTTCTGCATTATATGTATTTTCCTTTTGTGTTTCTTCTAAATGTTGATAGGTCTCCCACATTTCCCTCCATAGTCGGTTGGGATCAGTCTGCACTGGTTCCAAGTGTGGTTTTACTGTTACTCATTGGGAACTCAGCTCTCTCTCTATGAATTTGAACTGGCATCGATTTATTGTCTTCTGAGTATTCCGAGTGGATCTGAAGACAAGGAATTGGGAGTTCTGCCCAACTGATTTATGGCTCTGCATATACTCCAACGTTCACCCCCGCATGAAATCTAACTATCATTACTGATTTGGGATGCTGAGTAGATTTATTCTGTCCTTCTCCCTCGGTTTTCTAAACATTCCAACAATGACTCAGTAGAATGTGCCCTAAATACTCTGTTTGGAGGAATATTCCACATTTCAGTAGCACTTCACCTTCACATTCATGATTTCGTTTATTCTGTTCGTGAGCATGATATATTAATGGACCATTGGTCTGAGTTGTATCTCATCCACCCCATTAACTGCGTCATGGTATATATGATTTGTAAGAAGACACCTTCTGATTCTCTGCTTCTCAGAGAAAAGAGACCTGGCGAAAACATTCAATTTTGGGCCTCTAAAGCTTTATGAGGAACCGAATGCTGTATATTAAAGGAAATGTCTTGATTGAATTATTTCTCCTTGTGGCAGTGCAAGTAACTGGGACCTTAATCTCAAACTGTGACGATTGTGTAGACGTTTCAGCCCAAAGTATATTCCACTATCCTGTCTATCCTGTAACAATTCTATATGTTAAAATGAGATGAATTTTTTTTATTTTAACCGCGATGCAATGTAGCTGAGAACTCGTAATCACTTCACAATGGATAGCAATAATATCTCAGGAGACGGTATGATGAATCAGAGCTGCACTTGCTCCAAAACAAACCAATTGGAGAGGAAACATCAATCCAACAGACCGGCCGTTCACAATATAAAACTCACCAAATGTCATGGAAATTGTCACCTAAGTGTTTTCCTTTTGAGGAATCATTTCTTGCTGGTTTTAAATGAGCAAACGCCAATTTTGAATCTGTACCCTTATGCAGCGAAAATATAGCAAACTTAAATCTCAAAAGGGCTACATTGACGAAAAGTGATTACAATTCCAAATTTAAGTCTGATGTTGGAAAACTGGGGAAATGGTTCATTGTATACAGACACATGTGAATGCAATGGAAAGAAATAAAAAAGACAATAATTCCGATCACCAGCCACAGGTAATTCCTGGAGTTACCTCGTGTTGTTCGTATTCTCAGTTTCCACACTTTCTACCATACTGGTGCGATCCCAACATTGACATCGAAAAATACTCCAGATCAGTGAAACCACCGACCCAGGACCGATTTTGATACACACATTCTTTTAGTAAAGGAGGAGAAAGTGAGGACTGCAGATGCTGGTGATCAGAATCGAGAGCGCGGTGCTGGAAAAGCACAGCAAGTCAGGAAGCATCAGAAGAGCAGGAACATCGACGATGAAAGGCTTATGCCCGAAATATCGATGTAATTTTTTGAATACCACAACCTCGATTCTTTTGGGAAAATCAGGACTCGAGTTCGTTATTCTCCCAAAAATTTGGAAAATGTTATAACAAGTTTACTTCCAAAAGGTTTGCTTTGAGGTTCTTGGCAACTGAAGTTCAAAATATTAAACCGAATATTAATGAAGATAGTCTATAACGAGTCGGACTGCAGAGTAACTTACCAGGTGTGACAGTCACCATCGTCCCGGATCCATCAACATAGTCGTAATACCACAGCAATACTCCTCTTAGTCTCCCCTGCACAAGAACCAACGGTACCTCAAAGAGTATAGAAATCATCAGCGCACTATTGAGCATTCTAAATATTCAGAGCATTTGGATAAATAGGCAATATTCCTTGTGTCCAAGTTTCCTTTGGCTCAAGTTAATTCCCTGGTCTTTTGTCAAATGGCACATGAACGTGAGAGTCAAGTCTTCTCTTCATATAAGCAGAGAAGGACCTAACAAAGAAATTAGTGCTTGCTCGAGTGAGTAAAACTATAAACTTTTATTACAGTGAAGGGAACTTCAAGCCAACAATTGACAATTGGCGCTGGAGAAATTGTATTAAAATTGCACAGAGGTATTTCGTTAGGTTCCTTTCATTGTGTCTCTGACCAGAATATCACAATGTTACAAATCAATTTAAAACTTTCCAGGAGCAGTTGAGATTTGGGACTTGACAGGTGGACTGTAATTCCTGATTCCAGCTGTTAGAATAGGATTGCGACTCGTGTCAATATCCTGTAATTGTGACCAATTATCCCTAACTTCCATTTAGCCACAGAAATCCCGACAAAGGACTTAGCATTCAAACACACTTGGCATCTGTGAAACTCATCTTGTTATTGACAATAATCCAGTAGAAATGTAACTTGGACTATGGGGCAGATTAAAAGGCAGAGCTGTGCGAATTTCTGGGCACATTGGCTGGGTTTTCAATTTATTTCTGGAATAATCTCCTGTGAGAGTTTTTGAGCGACGGGAAGCGGAGGCCATCACATTGTGCATCGTACCTGTATCCAGCTTTACAGTAATAGGTGGCGGTGTCTTCAACTCTGGCATCCCGAATTTCCAACGAAAATGTCTTTTTAGCTTTATCCGTGGACAGAACAAATCTCCCGCCGCCGGAGATCCGCTCCCATTCTGTCGCTGTCTGCGTTTGTTTGAAGAATTGCCCACTCTCAAAAGTAACATAGTAAAACCTATGATATTCATTAAAATCACAGGTGATGGTGAGGGACTCACACTCGTTCGTGGAAACATTTAAAGGCCTCTGTTTCACTGACTGACTGAACAAACCTGCAAATTAAACAAAGAGAGGTAAGTGGGCAATACATCTGACGCACACAACCCGGTTCAAACCCCAGACCGTGCCTGTAATTCAGATGAACTCGAGCAAGGGTGTAGTTTTTCATTCACACCATGTTGCTTTCTGTGATTGGTACTCACAGGGTAAACAGAGACACAGTATCAAACCAAGGAGGGCACCCATCGTTTCCAGGCTGGGAGCTGATTGTTTTTAATGATGTGGAATGACAGATTACTCTGGGAGATTCGATCGTGACCTGCACCGAATTACTAGATCGGAATGGAGTTGATTTGCAGGCAGAGTCAGTGAGGTAATTGATGGTCTGAATGGATTCAAGGTCTCTGTACTTTCCTTGTCTGATTAAGTGGTTGGCTTTCAGAGGGAACTTCCCGTTTTATGTAACATCACCAGCTCTGTGAGCTGGATTTGTAATCCCCTCCCACATTTGCCCAATGCAAAGGGGTCGGGGGTGGGGTTAAAGGTGGAGACATTTTCTGTCAGTGATCGCTTCATCCCTCCTTGGCCCCGCGGTAATGAGCTTGGTATGCGGCCCGTGTTTCTATTGGGTCATATGTGTTCAGCAAAGAATGTGAAGCTGCGATACTGGAAGAACCCAAAAGCAAAATTCTCCACTCCAGCCTCTTCAGCACTATTTTCTTTTATTTCCTGCCCATCCTCGTCTTCATTGTAAATCAATAGTGCTGGTGGTGTTTCATACTGAGCACGTCAGCAGGACCTCGGTCAAACATTTGATATAGAGAACTGTACCTCAACTTGTGCAGTTTCACTCAGTCTTAAACTGAGAACCGGATTACAAAATGATATATTCATGTGAGAATGTTGTGGTGAATATATTTAATTGCAAACTTTCCCAGACTTTTGAACAAACAGTTCAGGTTGTAACTTTGCTCGCTGAGCTGGTAGGTTTGTTCTTGGACATTTCGTCACCATGTTGGAGAACAGCATGGTGACGAAACATCTGAGTAAACTCGTGATCGGAACCTTCAACTGAGGTACAAATTTTCTCAAAAGTCGCGAACAAACATTTTCCACAATTCCTTTCTGACTGTTGATATAATTTATCCCTAGAAAGGTATTCGAAGTTTGAATTAGATTATTACCCATTCTTTGAAACTGTAGAGAATACAGATCGAGCGTCCTCCACGGACCATCAAATGTTTCCACTAATTAGTCTGAAATCGGGGTTAGTGCTGGTGGTGGGAGGTGTCCATTCTGAACGATACTCATCTGAGTCTTTTTTAGAAACTAACGATGTGAGCTTTCCTCAGATTGTCCACGTCTGTCCAACTTTGAATTTTACTGTTTCTATTTTCTTTTTCCCTTGAACCACTGCTAAAACTTTGTCTGGATGTAGCACTGAGGTCCAAATGATTCGAAGTATGTTATAGTGAATCCCTATGCTTCCACAGATTGGGTTCAGCTGTCGCTCAGTTTGTAACATAGCAATAAACAAGTCGCTTTGATGCCCGTTCTTAAAACAGGACATTTGGAGAAACTCAGCGGCACTGGCGGTATTTACACAAATAGAAACTGTTATTGCTCTGGTTTGAAGACTCACATTTGGGACGTACTGTACAGATGATGCCAGACCTGTAGAGTTTCGCCAGCATTTGAATGCCATTATTACAAATCTCCAGTATCCACGGCAGTTTGGGCTATGGACCTATGGACAGAGAACACAGTCTCCAAATACTTTTTTATCGCCGAATTTGAAACCCTACCGTTGGTGACCGTGTCTTGTGCAGTCTGGAACCTAAAATTAGAAATTTACCCCCGGAATGTTTGAAAATCTTTTACTACGTTTTCCTACTTAATAACACGCCTTGTAACTGATCACTTTGGCCAAGCTTTTGATCATGGGACTTTAAATGGACGAAAGCTTCTGTGAAATTCCGAGGCGCTTCATAACGTTATACCTGAGTCATTAAGTTGTTGTGTTTCAGTAAGCCCTGGTCACTGACTGCGTGAAACAGGCGGTAGAAATGTAAGTCACACAATGCAGCATTTTACCACAGAACTGGAAATAAATTAGTCTTGAATCCACTGACTTATTCCTGTTCTCTGGATCAAGTAACTGCCTTCTGTTTGCATTATAACAGCGCTACGGGTCTCTGGATCTACCGTAATATTCCTGCTGTCTGGATCCAATTCTTTGCAGCACTAGCGGGAGCAACAATAGTGAGGAACAGGGGGCTGCCGGGAAGAGAAATTGATTATTCAAAAGCTCACCACGTGTGACCAGTGGTCTGCATTTTTTGCAACTGCAGCGGGGAGAGCGAGAGCGAGGACCAGGGGAACTGGTGGGAAAGTAAGTTAATCCTTTCAAAACTTACCTCGTGATTAGGCAGAGCACATGCTGAGCCGGAGCGGATACAGGACAGCTGAGTAAATGAGGCAACATATTCAGGTGGCTGCTTTACTTCAGTGGTGTCTCCCACCCATCCTCCTGCTCTAACCAAAACCAAAATGTTCTGAGCACCGATTTGGAAAGGAAACTTGTTCTTCGACATATAGTTTGTTTCAGACTGGATGGTCGGGCTTTGGAATGATCCTTCTCGAGAATGTGGGAGGTAATGATCACCACCAGTGTCCCCACTGACTTCGTCTGCGGGAAGGCACACAACTCCAGCTGCTTGGAAACCGCATTAGGGTACTTGAGCTGGAACTGATGGTCTTCGGAACTTTCAGGAGGCTGTGGGGGCAATTGAGGTTAGTTACAGGGATGTTCAGGAAAATGGTAGATTGGTGACAGTGCAGGGACGGAGAGGGAACATGTAGACAGTACAGGGATATTCTTTCTCCGTTTTACTCAATGACAAGTCGATCGTTTTGGATACTATTGCGGGGTTAACTTTCCAGGGGTCAGCCATGGGCTACAGGTCTCTGGGACAGAGTCTGTCCCGGTAGTTCAGAAGGGAAAGGGGAAGAGGACGAGGAAGAGGAAGAGAGCATTAGTCATTATGGTCTCCATAGTTAGTGGGACAGAAAGTAGATTTTGTGCGAATGTGAGAATCTTATGGTTGGTGTGTTACCTCCCAAGTGCTAGCACCAGGAATGCTCAGATCATGTTTGTGGTCTCTTTCAGGAGGGGCTAGCATCTCCAAATCGTGATCTACAGGAGGACCAATGACATTGGTAGGAAAAAGGATGTGGATGTAAGGCAGAAATTCAAGGAACTCGGCTGGAAACGTAGAGCTATAATAAACACAGTTGTTATCTCTGGCTTGTTATGCATACCACAGCCTAGCGTGGTGAGGAACAGGGAGAGAAAGCAGTTGAAAATGCGGCGACAGGAATGGTGCAGGAGGGAGGGATTCATAGATCTGTATTATTGGGGCACATGTAAAAACAAGATGGACTGCACCTGAACCAGAGGGGTACCAGTATACGCGTTGGTGCTGTAGTTGCTGATGCTCTTCGAAACATTTAAGCTAATTCAGCAGGGGGATAGGAACCTGAATATTGGCTCCAGTGTTCAAGAGGCTTAATGTAGTGAGGTCATGTGTAAGGTGTCAAGTCACAGGTATGTATCAGCAAGTGTGACGGTGATTCGTCGTGTTTTGACTTGATCACGATAAGCATCTGGAATAACGTTGGTGACATTGAAGCATGGGTTGGCACCTAGGAGTTCGATGTTGCAGGCATTTCGGAGACATGGACAGAACAGTGACACGAATGATTGTTGTAGCTTCTGGACTTTAGATTTTTCTGTAAGATGAGAGAAGGTGGTAAAAGAGGGAAGTTGTGGACAAAGGACGTTTGATGAGGACATCAGATACTGGTGATCAGAGTCGAGAGTGTGGTGCTGGAAAAGTACACCAGGTCAGGCAGCATTCATGAAGCAGGAGAATCCATGTTTCGGGCATAACGCCTTAATCAGCAATG
This sequence comes from Chiloscyllium punctatum, assembly GCF_047496795.1. Lineage (NCBI taxonomy): Eukaryota > Metazoa > Chordata > Chondrichthyes > Orectolobiformes > Hemiscylliidae > Chiloscyllium > Chiloscyllium punctatum. The sequence goes on from NC_092774.1 coordinate 10,575,872, forward strand.
GGCTGAAGAAGGGGTGATGCCCAGGGGTCGATTCTCCCGATCCTTGGATGCTGCCAGACCTGCTGTGGTTTTCCAGCATTACACGGTCGACAGTATGTATATCGGCCAACAAGAGGAAAAGCCACACTGGATTTGTAACTGAGTGAGGAACCAGGCCAGATGTTAGTTTTGGAGGTTGAAAAGCACATTTGAGATAGTGGCCACAATTCAGTTACGTTTATTTTAGTGACAGAAGGCGATAATAATTTAATGTAGGGCAAGAATCATAGCTGGACGGGAGGCAATTATGAGGCAATAAAGCAAGGTCGAGGATGCATAGGACGTGGAAAGAAATTGCAGGGGGTGAGCACAACTGAAATGTGGAGCACGTTCAAGGAATAACTATTGCTTGTCCTTGATAATTATGTAACTTGGAGAAAGTGAGGACTGCAGTTGCTGGAGATCAGAGCTGAAAAATGTGTTGCTGGAATAGCGAGCAGTTCAGGCAGCATCCAAGGAACAGGAGAATCGACGTTTCGGGCATAAGCCCTTCTTCTGGAATGGCTTCAGGATTCCTGAAGAAGGGCCAATGCACGAAACGTCGATTCTCCTGCTCCTTGGATGCTGCCTGATCTGCTGCACTTTTCCAGCAGCACACTTTTCAGCTCTAATTATGTAACTGTCAGGCAGAGGGGAAATGGTCGAGAAACTGAACCGTGGTTTACTAAGGAAGTTGAACTTCTTTTCAAGAGGAAGAATGAGACGAATGGAAAGATGAGGCTTGAAGGCTCAGCCCGAGCGCTTGAGAAATACATGTTAGCCAGGAACGACCTAAACTGAGAGATAAGAAGAGCCAGGAGGGGGCATGAAACGTCTTTGGATCAAGGAAGGCCATAAGGACAGGAGTAGTGCCAGAGGACTGGAGGCTAGCAAACGTGGTTCCCTTGTTCAAGAAGGGGAGTAGGGATAATCCTAGTAACTATAGGCCAGTCAGTCTCACTTCTGTTGTGGGCAAAGTCTTAGAGAGAATTGTAAGGGATAGGATTTATGCACATCTGGATAAGAATGATGTGATCAAGGATAGTCAGCATGGTTTTGTGAAGGGCAGGTCGTGCCTCACAAACCTTATTGAATTCTTTGAGAAGGTGACTAAGGAGGTAGATGAGGGGAAAGCGGTAGATGTGGTATATATGGATTTTATTAAGGCGTTTGATAAGGTCCCCCATGGTAGGCTACTGCAGAAAATACAGAGATATGGCATTGAGGGTGAGTTGGAGGTTTGGATTAGGAATTGGCTCTCTGGAAGAAGACAGAGGGTAGTAGTTGATGGCAAAGTTTCATCTTGGAGTGCCGTCACTAGCGGTGTTCCGCAAGGATCTGTTTTGGGACCATTGCTGTTTGTCATTTTTATAAATGACCTGGAGGAAGGGTTAGAAGGTTGTGTGAGCAAGTTTGCGGATGATACGAAAGTCGGAGGAGTTGTAGACAGTGAGGAAGGATATGGCAGGTTACAGCGGGATATAGAGAAGCTGCAGAGCTGGGCAGAAAGGTGGCAAATGGAGTTCAATGTAGCTTAGTGTGAAGTGATTCACTTTGGTAAGAGTAATAAAAAGATGGATTACTGGGCTAATGGTAGACTACTTGGTAGTGTGGAAGAGCAGAGGGATCTTGGTGTCCATGTACACAGATCTCTGAAAGTTGCCACCCAGGTAAATAGTGCAGTGAAGAAGGCATATGGCGTACTGGCTTTTATTGGTAGAGGATTTGAGTTCCGGAGTCCTGAGGTCATGCTGCAGTTGTATAAGACTCTGGTGCGGCCGCATCTGGAATATTGTGTGCAGTTTTGGTCGCCATACTATAGGAAGGATGTGGAGGCACTGGAACGGGTGCAGAGGAAGTTTACCAGGATGTTGCCTGGTATGGTAGGAAAATCCTATGAGGAAAGGCTGAGGCACTTGGGGTTGTTTTCATTGGAGAAAAGAAGGTTTAGAGGTGACTTGATAGAGGTGTACAAGATGATTAGGGGGTTAGATAGGGTTGACAGTGAGAACCTTTTTCCACGTATGGAGTCAGCTATTACAAGGGGGCATAGCTTTAAATTAAGGGGGGGTAGATATAGGACTGATGTTAGGGGTAGATTCTTCACTCAGCGAGTCGTAAGTTCATGGAATGCCCTGCCAGTAGCAGTAGTGGACTCTCCCTCTTTATGGGTATTTAAGCGGGCATTGGATAGGTATATGGAGGATAGTGGGTTAGTGTAGGTTAGGTGGGCTTTGATCGGCGCAACATCGAGGGCTGAAGGGCCTGTACTGCGCTGTATTTTTCTATGTTCTATGTTCTAAGGTTTTCGATAAGTATGTCAGATATAAAAGAATGACGAGACTAACGTTAGGGCCAATCAAGGACAGTGGTAGTAAGTTGTGTGTGGAGTCCAAAGAGACAGGATAGACCGAAAATGAATATTTTTCGTCAGTATTTACACAGGAAAAAGACAATGCTGTCGAGGAGCGTACTAAGATATAGGCTATTAGACGGGACAGGATTGAGTTTCATAAGAAGGATGTGTTAGCAAATCTGAAAGGTGCAAAAATCCCTAAATACCCTGGGCTGGATGGGATCTATCCGAGCATTCGCTGGGAAGCCCAGGCGGAGATTGCAGAGCCTGTAGCTTTTATCTTCATATCGTTATTATCGGCAGGATTCGTGTCAGAAGACTGGAGAATAGCAAATGTTGTCCCCGTGTTCAATAAAGGAGTAGAGACAGCCCTGGAAATGACATACCATTGAGCCAAATTCGATGTGGGTAAACTGCTGGAAATGATTATTAGAAAAACGATTTATAATCTCCGAGAAAGGAATAATTTGATTAGGGGTAGACAACACGCTTTTGTTTCAAGGCAACGACCTAGTCGAGTTGTTGGATCAAGTGTAACATTGTTACCTTATTGACAATTCTTGGTGCCGTGTTTGGTAGTTCTGCTGCTTTTAACTCTCTTAGAGTACACCCATATCTTCATCACAGCTCCCCCTCAAGACAAAATGAACTATCATAATGAAAAGATGACTTTATTTTTTCTCTACTTTTTAAACACATTACGCTGACATACAGGTAAATTGAATGTAAGTTCACCTTAACTTCATCCCATATATCTGTACATATATAACATTAAATAAAGACAAATCTCATCTCAACTCCATCAGTTAAATCAATGATAACGCATCTTAATGACGTCCTTCTGACTCGAATAACGGATGATTTTTTTATTTAAACGGCTATGACATTCGACTCCAATGAAATAGTCTCAAATTCTAACCTTTAAAACGTTCTAAGAATGTAATCAGATTGTGATCAGTGTACACAACTGACTCCAACACATTGTTCGTGACATACACATCAAAGTGTTGGAAAGACAGTAGCATACTCAATAGTTCATTTTCGATTCTGAAGCATTTCCTCTGGTGGATGTTGATCTCCTTCGATAAGTAAACAACTGGCAGTGCAATCCCAACCGCATTTTCATATAGGAGTACCGCTTCAACTCCAATGTCACTAGCTTCGATGCTGAGATTAATGGATTTTGAGAAGTTTGGTGTAGCTAAAACTGGTTTAGTTGTTATTATCTATTTCAAATTGTCAAATGTCTCCTGGCATGGTTTTGTCCACCGAAACTTTGTGTTCTTCTTGAGCCAATCAGTTAACGGTGCCATGACTCTGCTGAAGTTTGGAACAAACATCTGTTAGATTCCGCTGTGTCCAAGAATCTAAGCACCTCTTTCTTCGAGGCTGGTCGTGGAAACTCCTCGATGGCCTTTGTCTTTGCATTCCTTGGGGTTACCCTTCCATGGCCGATGTTATGTCCCAAGCTCGTCACCTCTGCTTTCACGAATTCCGTTTTATTTTAGTTTATTACCACTTTTGCTTCTCGTAGTCGTTCCAAGAACTCCGCCAGCTGTGCCATGTGATCTTTCCAGGACACACTAAAGATCTCTACATCGTCGAAATGGACTGCAAAGTTTGTTAACTTAGATCCCCTGCGATGCGGAAACAGGGTCTTCGGCCCAATAAGTCCACACCGACGCTCCGTAAGAAACACATTTCCCCTCTGACTACTACACCAAACACTATAGGCAATTTAGCTTGCCCAGTTCACCTGACTGTAGGAGGAAACCGCCTCACACCCACGCAGACGCAAGGAGAATGCGCAAACTCCACACAGACCGTCACCCGAGGCTGGAATGGAACATGGGACCTTGATGCTATGAGGCAACAGTGCTAACCACTGAGCCACCCTGCCGCCACAACTCACTTCATGAGTTTTTGCAATACGGCGGGTCCATTCGTCATTCCATAGGGCATTACTTTTAACTGATAATAGCCCATTTGTTGTTAAAAATGCAGAAATTCCTTTCGCCAACTCTGACAAAGGTATCTTCCAGTAATCATGCATTATGTCCAACTTGGTGATGTAACTGGCTTGTCCGACTTTCTCGATATAGTCCTCCAATCTAGGAATTGGACATGAGTCTGAATTGATAATGGCGTTGACCTTCTGATAATCCATGCAGAGCTGTTGAGTCCATTCCGGATTGGGAACAAAGAAGATCAGTGAACCCCGTTCGCTCTGGCTTCGTTTGATGATGGCTTCATCTAGTAACGCCTCTACCCCTTTCTGGACCTGTCTGGCTTTGAAAGGATTAAGCCAATAGAGGTGTTGTTTTATTGTAGCAGTGTTTTCTCTGTCTGCTTCACGCACAATAGCATTAGTCCTCCCCATCTGATTCTTACATATGTCCGTGTATTGCAGTAACAGATCTTTCAACTGAATTCTATGCTCATGAGACTGGTAGCTTACTAACTAACCCCACGCCTGAAGGACTTCTTCATGTTTTAATCTTTTTGGGACACTTCAAAACCCATATCGTCTTGATTTGATTCCTCCCTCTGGGGGGCAGTAACAAACACCTGTTTCTCCAATTCTTTCTCTCCAGGGTAAAAGGCTTTAAACATGTTCACATGACATATCCGATACGTCTCTCTTTCTATCTGGCATCTTTACTAAATAGTTCGCCTGAGTCAACTTTTTCTCAGTTTGATAGGGACCACTAAACCTGGTTTTGAAGGAATCTCCTATCACTGGTTACAGTATTAATACGTTATCCCCTCAGGAAATCTTTCGAGTCTCAGAGCTTTTATTTGCCACCTGCTTCTTTCTAAACTGTGCCCTATACAGGTGCTGTTTACCTTACTCATCTAGACTCGGATTAATCTCTCCATCCCCACTGATACATAATCTAAGTGTGAGATCTCCGACTTTGGTCCGGCCAATTTTTATTTAAAGGCTTCTCACTTCATGACCGAATTTTCACTCAAAAGGAGGAAACTGAGTCGATTCGTTTGGGTCATCATTAGTGGGAAACAGTACCAAGGTTTATGCCAATCATTCGGGTAATCCTCTCAACATGGTCTGCAAGGTATGATGCCAACTTTCTTAAACTCACTAGGATTCAGGATGATACGCACTGGATTTAAAGTGTTGTACACCTAAACTATCCATAACCTCCTTCATCAGCCTAGCAGTAAACTTTGAGCTTTGGTACGACTGAATCTCTTTGGGTAGACCATACCGTGTGAAGAAAGCTACGAACTCTTTTACTATCCTTTTTGCCTTCATATTCCACAATAGAATTGCCTCCAGTAATCTGGTAGACACATATAGTATGGTTAGCAAGTACTGGTTCACAGTTTTAGTACACTAGAGGGGATCTAGACAATGAATTATAGCAAACTTGAATGGTTCTTCAAATGGGGAAGTTGGCAACAAAGTTTCTGGTTTTATTACCGCCTGTGGTTTAAATACCATTTGGCATGGATGACACGTCCGTCAAAAGTTAACCACATCCTTGTGCGTTCCAGTCCAATAACAATGTTTTTGTACTTAGCCTGTATCTTTCGTACCCCAGGTGACATCCTACGGGTAGTTCATGTGTTACCCGTGACACCTCCTGCCTGTATGCTACCGACAACACAATCTGGTGCACTTTAGCTCATTCCCCTCTGCAATAACGAGAGGTCATGCTTTCAACCGTGAGAGGTGAACACGTTGCCAGCAGAGGTAGTAGAGGCAGGCACGGTAGATTCATTTAAGATGCTTCTGGACAGATGTATGAGTAGGTGGGGAGCGGAGGGATACAAATGCTTAGGAATTGACCGACAGGTTTAGACAGTACAGCTGGATCGGCTCAGGCTTGGACAGCCGAAGGGCCTGTTTTTGTGCTGTAAAATTTCTTTGTACTTTGTTCTTTGTTCCTTCATCATTCGCTTTAGTTTTCACTTCGTGCTCTGACGTATGATAGCGGGATTTGGTTACCACGCAGTCTGAGAAAATATCTGTTTTAACTCCTCAGTTTCTTGGTCTTCCGTGGGCTTCTCCACAACAAGGGGTGTCCCTCCCCCCTTGGATTGTGCCAAATCATTCCCAAGAACAATCTGAATTCCTGGAACTGACACTCTGTCAATCAATCCCACTGCAACTTCCCCAGACGTAAGGTGACACTTTAACCTGACTTTACACAGGGTAACGCTAATGTCTGCCCCTCTATCCCACAAATTAACACACTGTCGGGGAACAGAGCAGAAATAGGACAAACTCGCTCATTCCTTACTATCAGCGACTGTTTAGATCCTTTAATTGCTGAAATTCTAACTTCTTGTCCTTCTCCCCCTGTTTATTTCTGCGTAAACCTCAACACAGAGGCATATTCTTTGGAAAGATCAGGTACTACCTCCATACCCAGCCCCATCTAGACTGTGCACTCTCCTGCAGCTCCTCGGCTCTTCTTGGAGTCTCTTTTACTTCCTTGACTAATGCCACTGGCTTCGCTTATTTTACCACATCTTTCCCACAGCACCTTTCTTTAATGACCAGCACTGTGTCTTCAGGTGACCCACTTCACCACAGTGGAAACACCTGAGGCCTTCCACCTCCTTTCCAACCTCTTGTTAAAACATAGATTTAAACATGAACAAGTCCTTCAGGTGTGGGGTTAGTTCGTAAGCTATCTGTCTCACGAGCATAGAATTCAGTTGAAAGATTTGTTACTGCAATACACAGACATATACAGACAATACACAGGTTTTTATCCTGTGGTAAAGGCTTTCCAGTGCTCTGTACTCTTGGTTTAGTAGTGTAGGATCTCCTATTATCCAAACTTGTATCCCTCTCAGGACAAAGCTCTGGCCAGAACTTGTCCTATGCCACAATATCTTTTGTAGATAAAATTTCCCCTTACCTGGCAACATCATTGCAAACCTTTTCTTCACTCTCTCCACTGCGGCCTCATTTTTCTGGTCGTGTGGTGATACCTTTCTATCCTTATGTTCAATACCACTTCCAATGAAGACAAACATGCCATGGGCCTTTTTTTTTGCTACCTTATCTACCCCCACTGCCACCTTGCGTAGACCTGCACATCCAGATCCCTCAGCTTGTCAAGGCTCCTACAGGTTCTGCCATTTACTTTCTAATTTCCATTTGATTGATCTTTCAAATTCATCACTTTACAGCTGTCCAAATAAAACTCAATCTGCATTTTTCCTGTCCATGCCTCCAAATGACTTATACCCTTCTATGTTCTTTGATAGCCTTCTTCACTATTCACAACTCCACTTGTCTTTGTATTGTCCTTAAACTTACTTGTTAGACCAGCCACGTTTACTTCCAAGTCATTTAGTAGACTGCGATCAGCAGAAGTCAGAGCACTGATCCATGCGCAACCCCACTAGCCACAAGCCTCTATTCCAAAAAACATTATTTTGCCGCTAAGCCAGTTCTGCATTCACCTTGCCAGCTCACCTGAATGCAATGTGACTTCACCTTTTGCACCAGCGTGCCATGAGAGACCTTGTGAAAAGCTTTACTTTAGTCCATGTAGACAACATCTACTGCATTTCTCACATTAGTCAGCTTCATTACGTTCTCAAAAAATTCAAACAATTCAATGAGGCACAACCTCCCCTGCACGGACACGTGTTAGTCATCACCATTAAATCCCATTGCTCCTGAATACGCAAAGGTCTTGAACCTGCGAATGTTTTCCAATACTTTCCCTCCTACTGATGTGAGGCTCTCAGGCCTGTAATTTCCTAAATTATCCCTGCTACTATGTTAAAGCAATTGGACAACATTGTCTATTCTGCAGTCCTCTGGGATCATACCTGTATCCAAAGAGCATACAAGGATGTCTGTTAATGCACCAGCGTGTTGTTCATTTTCTTCTTTGAATATTCTGAGATTAATCCCATCAAGTCCTGAGGACCTATCTACCTTAACACTTTTTTAGGCACACAATACTCTTGCTTTTTAATACCATTCTGCACATCCACACTATCAAGCATCTTTCCATTGAGTCAACCTCACCACTTGCCCTTCCGCGTACATTTGTGTCATCTGTAAAATTGTCAGCAGTACGTTCACTTCAGTCAGGATTTAAATAATGTGTCAACGTGTATCTCTGCTCTTTCACTATTTTTATTCTCATGAGGAATATTTTACGACAATGTCATTTTTTTTCGAAGGATCCATTGTCCTTGTATGAGCGCTGCTTGCAATGCTGATATTTATCTCTAATAGTGAATGGCAATATGTCGATGAGCGATCGTTTAGCATCACTGAATCTGATATGTATACAAAAGTTACATTTGCGATTATGAAAGATGAAGTCAACCAAAACTAGCTCTTGACAATGTAGAATGCCTACAATGTAGCAGGCCGTGTCCCACCGCGAGAGAGGCAGGAGTGCAGGGGATTTGAGGAGGTTAATGGGACGGGGAGAGGTGAATGGGAGGAGGGGTGCAGGGGACGGAGAGGAGATGACTCGTGGTGGAGGAGTGGAGGGGCTGGAGAGGAGTGACTGGGGGAAGGAGGTGATGGGGAAGGAGTGACTGGCATTGGGAGGAGTGTGAGGGATTGAGGTGGTGACTGGAAGGGATGTTCCTGATTGGGAGGAGGAGTAGAAGGAGTACAGAGGTTGTAGGAGGGGAGGGGGAGAGGGCTGAGGGCCGGGAATCGAGGATGGGAATGGGAGAGGGCACAGTGCAGGGAATGGAGATGAGGGACTGGGAAAGGAAGGAGTGAGGGGATGGACGAGGCGACAGGCAGATGGAGGAGTCCAGGGGATGGAGGAGGTTACTGGAAGGGGAGACGTGACTGCAGGGGGTAGGAGGTGACTGGGATAGGGAGTCGGTGACTGGGAGGGGCAAGTGTGCAGGGATGGACGCGGTGATTGAATGGGGAGGGGGTCACTATGATGGGGAGGACTGCAGGGGATAGAGAAGTTAGCTGGGAGGGTATTGTGTGCATGGGGTGGAGCAGGTGACTGGGATGAGTACGATGTGACTGGGAGTGCGGAGGTGTCCCTGGAGGGGGAGGAGTTCAGCGGATGGAGGAGGTGACTTGGCGGAGAGGGAGGAGTGCAGGGTATGGAGGAGGTGTCTGGGAAGGTGAAGTAAGCACGGGATGGAGGAGGTTACTGGAAGGGGGCGATGTTAACTGGGTGGTGGAGGAGTACACGGGATGGCAGAGGGGACTGCGAGAGGTAAGATTGGACTGGGAGAAGGATGAGTGTAGGGGATGGAGAGGAGGTGAATGGGAGAAGGCGGAGTGTGGGGAGGTACTGGCTGTGACTGGGAGGGTTAGAAGGTGTCTGGGAGGGGGAAGAGTGCAGGGGATAGAGAAGTGACTGGGAGGGATGTGTGGGAGGAGTGTAGTAGATGGCGGAGGGGACTGGGGGAGGGAAGTGTGCAGGGAATGGCGAGAAGATGACTGGGCGGGGATGAGTGCAGGGCATGGAGAGGAAGTGACACGGGGAGGAGGTGTCTGGGAGATGGAGGAGGTGACTGTCAGAGTGAGGAGTACAGGGGGATTCAGGAGGTGACTGGTATGGGAGGAGGTGCTGGGGATCGAGAGGCATGCTAAGGATTGACACAAGTGCGGGTGCTGGAGGACGGCACTGTGAGAGTGACAAGGTTCGGGAGAGGGATGAGTGCAGTGGTTGAATGCGGGGTCTAGTAATGGAAGGAGGTGACATGGAGGGGAGAATTGCAGTCGACAGAGGAGGTTACAGGGAGGGTGAGGAGGTGATTAGGAGCGGGAAGGGTTCCGGGTATTGTGGAGATGAGTGGGAGAGACTGGAGTGGAGGAGATGGAGTAGGTGCCTGGGAGAGGGAGGAGTGCCGGAGCTGGAGGAGTGGTCTCGGAGGGGGTGTAGGTGACTTGGAGGTGGAGGAGTGCAGGGATGAAGACAAGTGCAGGGGATGGAAGTGAGGTGAATGGAGCTGGAAAGGGGAGGGGAGAAGGTGACGGAGAGGGGACAGGTGCAGGGGAATGAGAGGAGGTGACTGAAATGGGAAGGCGTGCAAGGGATGGAGAGTAGTTGTGTCGGAGGGTTGAGTGCAGGGGATGGGGAGGATGTGACTGAGATAGGGAGAGGTGCAGGTGATGGAGAGGAGGTCACTGGGATCGGGAGGAGTGCAGACGATGGAGAAGAGGTGACTGGGAGAGGGAGGTGTTGACTTGAAAGGGGAGGAGTGCAAGGGATGAAAGAGGGTGAACTGGGACAATGAGGTGATTAGGAGAAGGAGGAGTGCAGGGAATAGAGAGGTCACTGGGAGCGGAGCTTACTGTGTGGTGCAGGAAAGGCATTTGGGAAATAAAGAGGAGGTGACTGGGAGAATAAGGAGGCGATGGGGCAAGTGCAAGGGATAGAAAGGATGTGACTGGAAGTGGAGGAGCGGGCTGGGTGGTTTCGAAGATGACTGGGATGGGATGGATTGCAGGGAAGGGAAATGCGACTGGGAAAAGTCTAGGATTGCAGGGAATGGAGGAGGTGACTGCGAGGAGAAGGAGGACACTACGAGGGAGAAGAGGTGACTGGGAGGGGATGGAGTGCCGGGAACGAAGAGGTGACTGGGAGGGGTAGGATTGCAGGGGATGGAGGAGGTGACTGGGAGGGGAAGGATGTGATTCGGAGGGAGAAGCGGTGACTGGGAGTAGGAGGAGTGCAAGGAAGGAAGAGGTGACTGGGTGGGGTAGGATTGTAGGGGAAGGTGGAGATGAATCAGAGTTGTTGGTGGTGACTAGGAGGCGGTGTACTGCAGGGGATGGAGGAGGTGAAGGGGAGGGAGATGAGGTGAATGGGCCTGGGGAGGTGACGGGGGAATGCAAGGCATACAGGATGTAACTGGAAGAGGGAGGAGTGACAGCTATGGGGAGAGGGAGGAGTCCTGGGCTTGGAATAGCGGATTGGGAGAGGGAGGAGTGAAGGGGTTGGAGAGATGACTGGGAAGGGGAGGAAGAGACTGGTAGGGTAGGGATTGGAGTGGAGGGGATGGAAAATGGGACTGGGAGACTGGAGTGCAGGGGTTCGTGAGGACTTGACTGGGAGGGGGAGGAGGTGACTTGGATGGGGAGGGGATGAATGGGTTTGGGGAGGATTCCAAGGGGAAGAAGGAGTGAAGGGGAGGAGTGCAAATGATGGTTAGGAGGTCACTGGGATTGGGAGCATTGTTGGGGATGGATAGGAGGTAACTGGGAGGGGGAGGAGTGCAGGGAATGGAAGGAGGTGACTAAGAGGGGGAAGAGTGCTGAGGGTGGAGAGGAGGTGACTGAGAAGTGGAGGAGGTTATTGGGAAGTGCAGGAGTGCAGCGGATGGAAGAGGTGACTGGGACGGGGAGGAGCGGTGGGATTGCATTTCCTCAAACTCATACTTGATTTTGACAGATGTTTAGTTTGTATATGAAACCTGAGTGTTCACAATACGCTGTTATGAACAAAGTACAGTAATACAAGGCGCTTTCTGTCACCTCAATATTTTCATGAACATTTGGAAGTCCCTCACGCTGGTCTGAGATTCCCACTGAAATATTCAATGCTGGGAGCTCTTTCTGGCTGTGAGAAGATACTGAGGGGATTTGTGGATACTCACGGTAATAGAACACATCATACTGTGCAAATGAATTCGATACTGAGTATCTGAATCTTATAGCTTAATTTTCATCTGCTTCTGCTTCGATACCTTGTTCTGGCTGGGGCACTGAGTCTCCATTGAGCATTCCACAAAGTAAACAGCGAACACACAGTGGATTAAAGCGAGGGAGGTAAGGTAAATAATTACGTGGAAGTGATGATGGGAAATAGTATGAACGCTAGGAAATTTAGTACGACGATTTAAACAAAACAGACCTGTTATCACTGAGATAACTAGAGTCAGGCAGAGATTCACAGACATAGTGATCTGTGCCTGTCCAGATCTGAAAGTGGATAATTTAAAAAAAGGGAAATTTTTTGATGAACGTGAACAGAGAAATGACCAGAATAATTCAAATATTCATGATCATGGTTCCAGTCTGAACACCTTGAAAAGAAACAAAAACAGTGATCAACATCTGCCCTGATTCGGTAATGGAGAAGTTGAAACTGCATGGGGGATGTTATGTTATCATCTTGAATGCACGTGTTCTGCCTATTTTATATCCTCAGACAGCCACATTTGTCAAAACCAATCCAGATCTATCTTAAGTGATCAGAGAGAGTTCTCCCGTGTACCCAGTCGCCTGAGACCTACATTATTTCTGCGCAGTGAATTGACATCAGTGGGAGACTTTGGGAGCAGCGATTCCAGCTCATATTTCAACTGTTCATATTTCTTTTACCCTGTTCTTTTTCTTATGGATGTAAGGGAGACAGGTTCTTGATAAATATGAGAGGTGTGGGTGGGATATCATGCTGGGCTTTGGTGTGCAAAGATGCTTGGGCCTCTGGACTGACGGACAGTGCAAGGTGGGCGAGGAGAATTCCTGTTTGGTGTGCGGTGGTGTGGTGTTGGGATTTCTTTCGACTGGTTACGGGGAGTGTTGTACTTGGTATTGGAGGGAGTTATGTTTTGATGGAAAAATGCAGCTGCAGAGAAAAGTAGTAATATTCAATAATTACAAAAAAACTGAGTCTTTCTTAACGAAAGCTAAAATTTCTTAATTCTTCAGGGTAAACTCTGAAAAAAAAGCCCAGGCTACATTCTCTTTGAAGTATGGGCCAAGATTATATTTACTTTCCCTAATACCCGCAGTACTAGGATCGTATTTACTTGTGATCGATGCATTAAAAGCTGCATCAATACCACTGCCTCTAAAGGAAGTAAAGGGGGCTGCACGGTGGCACAGTGGTTAGCAAAGCTGCCTCATAACGCCAGAGACCTGGATTCAATTCCTGCCTCAACCAATTGTGTGTGGAGTTTGCACATTCTCCCCGTGTCTGCTTGGGTGTACTCCAGTTACCTCCCACAGTCCAAAGATGTGCAGGTTAGGTGAATTGGCCATGCCCATAGTGTTAGGTGAAGGGGTAAATGTAAAGGGATGTGTCTGGGTGGGTTGCTCTTTGGAGGGTCGGTGTGGACTTGTTGGGCCGAAGGGCCTGTTTCCACAATGTAGGTAACTCATGTGCATGAGTTGACGCTGTTGTTATTTGAAATGGTCCTTGGTGTCGCTGGTCCCTGATCGAATTTCAGATGAGGTTCAACCTGAGGTAATGCAGCAGCGAATATACACCAGCAGAGCATGGCACAGTGCCGCACAAAATATAAAATCGTGGAATCTCTCCACACATTATATCGCCCACTGCTGCTGGAAACAGTCTTCTAAAAAGACATGATACTTATCAAGCCACGAACTGGAGAACAAGTCTAAGCATTTGAACTTGTAACTAACCAGATACTGAATCACACACAAACATACAAATGGACAAGAAGACCTCCAGGCACATAGAGTCATACCGATAAAGAATGTTACAGCATAGGCAAGTATCCTATGGACCAGCAAAATGGCGCTGGTCAATAACGAGCATTTAAATATACCAATCTCAACTTCCAACACTTGGCCAATGGCATTGTATTACTCGTGGCGTGAGTAGATGTGAAAAGAATTGTCAAACGTTAACAGGACTTTTGCCCCCTACCACCCTGAATGACTCACCGTAGGCTTCTGGCAAAACATTGGCTTAATTGAAATTTCTTTACATTTTCGGTGAACCCACTGCCTTTTACCTTAAATTTACTCAGCGGTCACTGAAACGCCCACCAATCGGAAACGTTCATTCCTGTCCATTCGATTGAAATTCTATCTTGTCCTTTTGATCTACGCTCCTCATAATTTCTTACATGCCCATCATGACCACTGAGCCTCCCATATTGCAAGGCAAGTAAGCCAAGTCTATCCATGCTTTTTTCATAACTAAATCTCGTCAGCAAAGTCAACATCGAAGAAATCTCCTTCTACACCCGCTCTTGCACACTGCAATTTTTTCTACATTGTAAATTCCAAACCTCAACACAATAATTTAGCTGCACCCGAACAAACATTGCATGCAGTTCCACCAAGACCTCACCATTCGAAGCTCTATGACCTAGCTAATAAACACAAATGCCCCATTAATTTTATATACATCCCACCAGCGAAACGGAGAGGTGGAGATGCATGCCAAGGTCTCTGTGGTCCACGGTGCTTTGCAATGTCCCGTCGCTCATCATGCACTCCTTTACCTTGGCTGTTATGCCCACGTGACCGACCTCGCATTTAGGAAGATTGAATTGAATTTGCCTCGAATCAGTCGATCAGACAATCCCGTCTCTCTTCCTGTAATGTTCGACTATCTTCCCCAATATTTATCACACATATTTAAAACGAATTTACACATCATCCACGAACTAATTAATCAACACTTCTAACATTCATATTTAAATAACTTATCGAGCCACAGACAGAATCGTTCCAGCACCGATTCTGCTGAACTCCACTGAAATCAGGATTTCAGTCATACAAACGCGCCCGACCATGACACTGATTTCTGTGCCACACAAAAATCTGGATCCAAACAGCGATTATTTCTTAAATTGAATGGGCTCTTATTTTTGATGTCAGTGTCCTATGCGGGAACTTATCAAATGACTTTTTGAAGTCCAAGAAGTCTCTGTCAAGTGCATTGTCCTCTTTGACACACCTGTTCATCAATTCGAAAAATTCTAACAAGTTGCTTAACCAAAAACCCCAATCATAACAAAACGATGCTGTTCGTTCTTAGTTCGTCTCTGACTATCCAAATGCATATTATTTCTTTCCGTCAGAGTACCCACAATCGAGTTCAGAGTGACTGGTTTGTAGTTTCTTGATTTATCCCTTTCTTCATTGTGAAATAGCGTCATCACTTTGTCTGTCCTCCAGTCAGCTGGTAAAATGTAGTAAACACAGAAATTCATATAAATTCATGCTCACTGACGATGTAGGTTTTAAACTATCACAGAAATACTGAATAAATCCTCGAATACTCCATGTGATGCTATGGAACTGTGTCTACCCACTTAGGATACAACATCACGCTTGACTGTGTGTCTCTGGGTGCAATCTTTCCTCTTCTGGTAGCTTTCTGTATCACTACAAAGCATCCCAAATTTATTGGTGAATGATTCAGTGCCGTCTTATCCCCTTATGATGGCGTATCTCTATCTTTATCGGAGCTTCAGGTTCATTTTCTCCTACTATTGCAATTTGTGTTTAACAGTGTAGTCAGCCTTACTTTGATTTGAGAGACGATAATTTATCAAAATTTAGTTGCAGACGGAGCCTTCAATATTAATTTCCCACGACTGCTGTCAACATGCAGGGTGATGAAAGGAAGTAGCAGAGCTGAACGCATATATTGAGTCAGTACGGAAAATCACAGGGAGATTTCCTTTTTAATTTATGCATATGATTGCTGGTACGGCTGAAATTGTTTGCCTATCCGTACAGTTATCTGCAATGTAGAGATGCCAGCTTTGGACTGGGATGGGCAAAGTCAGAAGTCTGATGACACCAGGTTAGAGTCCAACAGGTCTATTTAGTATCACGATATTTCATAGCACTGCTTCTTCTGTTGGAATATAACCTGGTACCGTCAGACTTCTGACTGAAGTAAAGCGAGAATTACATGGCTGTCTGTTTGGTGTCACGTGTAGGCTTCACTAGACTAGGCGAGGTCGACAGCTTCCTTCCCTACACCAATTTATTGGACCAGATCTGATGTTCCTGACAGCTGATTCGAGATCATCATTGATTCTTAATGGTAACTCTTTTTTGATGATTTATCGTCTGCAATGGCAGGATTGAAATCCGTATTCCTCGCATATTACCTAGCACTTTAGACTAATAGCCTATTGATCTTACCACAAGGACTAACCCTCACCTTTTGATCATTATATAGCTGAAGCTGACATAGACAATGATGCAACGATAGAGATACTGACACTTAAGTTTGAGCTTATGTCCAGCGATGTGAGAAATGGGATTTGAGGGTTGAAATATTGAGAAGAGCAGCTTGTGTTTCCACAAGATTTTTCGTGTGGGGTGTGGCATAACACAGCCGATGAATCCCTCTGCTAATTGTAACCAAACACACAGAGAAGCTCACCTCGTCTCGTAATCTGTTAAAAATATCGAAATGAATGACGGTCTCAGATTTATACTCCACAATAAAACTTAACCATTTATCAATTTAACCCCAGCAAGGAAAACTAACGAAAAATATTAACAAGATAAACACTCTTTCCCATAACCAACCACTATCCCTTAGCTGAACACAATTCCATTAAAATGCAGTTCCAATTACACAAATACCGAACATTGCATTAGCTTAATTTCTCAAATTCCATAAGCCTCTTCTGCCTCTTCCTTCCGGTTTCCATCCAGTCTTCCGATTCTTCCCTGGGTCATCTTCTTACTTTTTACTTCTTTCACAGGAAAAAAAAACCTTTTGATGGATAGTGCATGCTGCAATTTCTTTGAGACAAGATGTTTACATCTTCAGATGGCAGTTGCTTTGGTAAGTTTGCAAAATGCACGCTATTGAAATACCCCAATATCATTTCCTCTCATTGGCCCAATTTTGTTCAGGCAACGAATTCAAACTCTATTGGATTTTAGTATCCTGGGAATTAATTAAATCAATTGTTCAAATTTGAAATGTTGTCAAAACAACAACCGAAACTCAGGTAACCATTTAACAGCCATTTGTGACGGTTAGCGACTTTGGAACAGCCCGTCTCTTCGCTGTTCTGTATTCTCGCAGTTGTGGCTGTACTTCAAATTTACTTTGAAATTCAGAACGCACTATGTATCTTAAAGTGAGCATACACATTTCCAACTTCGTAACAGGTGGAATTATCGGGTGAGTGTGTATGGCCAATTTGGGCAGTAAAAATGAACTTTGCAGCAAGTGGAAACATGTCGAAGTGGAACATGTAGAAAAACTGTCTTCATAGCAAGACTACTGGAAATATGAGGAATTGCATCCAATTGATGGAAGATATTGTGTCAGAATGTTCTGTTCTTTCGTGTAATGACAGTGAGAAACTAACACTAATCAACAATGTGGGACCAACTGATGCCCCAAGACAGCAGAACACTGAGAGCGGGGTTTCAGAATTCATGTCATCTGTGACGAAGCTGCTCCTTTAACAAAGTTATGTTGTCCTTTTTTTCAGAGAAGTCGTAAGACACACTGAAAACTCTGGTGTGTACGGTTTTAGTTCGAATTTGATAATACCTAACGGATATTGCCTCAGGCGGAGTCTTTCAATTAAAGAAAGCTATTCAATTGAAGGGATGTATCAATTTCTACGAGATCAGATTTCTCTGGGTTTTTTTAAAACAGTGGTGTCAAAAATGATGCTGGATCTACAGAAGAATGTCTAGGCTAGTACATTCTCTCTAACTTCTATTCTGGAAAACGTTGTGTTTGATTTTCACTTTCGGTCCAAGGGATGTTTTTGGGAATGTTTGCAAGTATTTGAAACAGCATCATTTGGTTGCGATGATCTTTTGGGTTTTCGGAAAGGTTAAGTTATTTGTTTTTTTTTGTGGTCGTATTTCATTCAGTAATGTTGGAAATGAATTCTTTCTTTTCTAAAACACTCGGAGTTTTACTAGCAGATTATCTCCTGGTACTTCCTCTTTACACCTTCTTAAAGAAACTAGTAAAGTTTTGGTTGTGGATACGTTCTTGAAATGTTTGGAGGGGTCTGGCCTGGTCCATAACAGATTGAGGGCTCGTCCAGGATTTGCTCTAGTTCCAAATTGGGATTAGAGTTGTTGGATTCAAAGGCAGTAAGTGTTAGGTACTTGCGTCCTTTGTTCTTGGTGTTGATTTTGGTTCATTTAAATAGTGCTTGGCATGGAAATGGCGTTTTCAGTTACTAAGAGTTTTCTGGCTTCGGGGATTTTACAAAAGGTGATTAAATCCAAGCCGCTGTAATTAGCAGATAAGCTAGAATTGGAGGTGCCTCCTTCTGTGAGGAAATAAGAGTAACCTATAGCAAGAGCTCAGCATGGATGTTTGCTCGAAATGCTTTCTGTGTCTTGAGAGATCGTTAAAAATAAATTCAAAATGAAGCAACTTGAGTTAGCGGCGAAGGACAAGGAATTACGATTGAAAGCAGAAGAGAAAGATATGGAAAGAGAGAGAGAAGAGGGAGATAATCACAGAGAAAGAGAGGAGTGTTTCGAAACGGTTAGATTTCCAGAGGTTGTTGAATTACACAAGATTGTAGGTAAAATGTTTGTAGTGATATTGCTCAAATTTTCCATGAGATAAGGACTACCCACAAATATACAATCAGATCAAGGGTCAGACTTCACATCAAAATTATTCAAGGAAGTTATGGACATCTTAGGATGAAAACAATTCAAATCTACTCTGTAACATTCAGCATTTCAGGGAGTACTTGAAGGCGGGCATCAGATATTAAAGGCCATGTTAAGGGTTTATAGTCAGGACTATCCAGCCGATTGGGATAAGATAATTCCATTTGCGTATTTGTGATCAGAGATGCACCAAATATATCGACCAAATTCAATCCATTATAATTAAATTTTGGCAACGGTGTGAGAGGACCATTAAAATCGATGAAAAAAGAAATTTATACGTAAGAAGTAAAAGGCGTCTTTTTTGGATTATGTGTCAAATTTTAGGGAACGATTAAATAGAGCTAAGGTGTTGACTAGAGGGGTTTTAATAGCATAACAATATATACTGAAACAGAAATCAGAAAAGAAATCAATACTTCGCAATTTTTCTGTGGGGGCTAACGTATTATTGTTACTCCCAGTGGCAGGTGAACCTTTAAAGGCAAGATTTTGTGGACCTTATCAACTCGAAAGGACATTGAGCGAGGTGAACTACTTGATAAGTGCTCCCGACAGAAAGAAATCTCACAGACTGTGTCATGCGATCATACTCAAATGGTATTTTGACAAGGAAGGTAAGCAACAGGAGAATATGTTTCCGATTACAACACAGAGAGAAGAGCCAAGTTCAGAGGATTCTGAATTGGACATTCCTCAAATTAAATTGGACAATTAGGAAACTGTTGAAAATTGGGAAAAATTATTGACTTAGCTTTCCAGAGGAAAGTCGAATTTTACTGAAAGAACTACTGCTATCACATGGGCGGCGGGTGATGGGGGGGAAGGGAGTAACTGGAATTAAGCTTGGTTTTACTAACCTAATTGTGCATGATGTAGATATCGAAGGTGCTGTTCTGATGACGAAACATCCTCACAGGCATAACCCTCAAAGTTGGCACAGCTTGAAAAGGAGATTGAATATATGCTCCAAGATATATTTGAAGTGAGTTACAGTGACTGGAACTCACACATAGTAATAGTGCCAAAACCAAATAGCACTCACCTGGTATGTGTGGACGATAACAAAGTCAAAGCAGTTATAAAGGCTGATGCAGACCCGATTCCATGATTGGACGATTATGTCATGAAGGTGGGAGAAGCAACTTATTTTTCTCAGTTGGCCTTGCTCGGAGTTATTTACAGGTCCTTTTGTCAGAACGAGCAGACACATTTTCGGCTTTCATAACACCAAATGGTGTTTAAAGTCATACCACTTTGAATGAAAGATTCGCCAGCCACATTTCAGAGACTAACCAATTGCTGGTTTACCCAAACTGTGTCACATATATCGATGGTCTGGTGACTTTTAGTCAGCGTTATACTCGACGCAGAAGTGACATTTACTTCTCTTGTCAGACTTATTCATTCGGATTTGGAAGACATAAAAGTGAATTTGTTAAAGCCCAAGTGACCTTCATGGCCTACGTTATTGAACACGGCAAATGGCTCAACACGATGCAAAACAAAGGTAATTGGGGAATTGCCCATACCATTGACAAAAAGAGCAGTACTGCGGTTTCTGTGATTGTGTGAATGGCATCGAAAATTTGTTCCAAATTTTGGCAGTGTGACTGCTCCACTCACTGAATTGCTCAACAAAAGCATGACGCTTCAGTGGACAACAGGGTGTCAGAAGGAATTTCACAGTCTGAAACCTGTGTTAACCACTGCCCCTGTATTATCCACACCTAATTCTGCAAAATCATTCAAGGTGATCATCGAAGCAAGTGATGTGGGTGTTGGTGCTACGCTCTTGAAAGAAGTTGACGAGAAGATAGAAATACATATCTGGTACTTCTCCAGGCAGTTGAACATTCATCAGCAGAAATATTCGATGGTTAAGAAGGAGTCTGTGAGTTTGGTGTTGACATTACGACATTTCAGTGTTTATGTTACCAGTAATGTATCTAAGACAATCATATACACTGATCATAACCTATTGGTTAATGTGGGGACGTTTAAGGACAACACAAACAGACCTTTCAGATTGAACTTGTTGTTACAACCATTCAATCTGAAAATTGTGCATGTAATAGAACAAGAAAGTGTGATTACCGACATATTGTCAAGACTCGAATGAGAAACGCAGGAATTCGGTGGCAGGAGTAAAACAGACTAAAACGTGCATGTTTGCACGTTTATCGTAAATGTAATGGTATATGTGTGTCTTAGAATACTTATAAGTATTGAAGTTTTTGAAAAATTAAGCCGTCTTGGGATATAGTCGTTTCATTTTTTTAAAGGGGGCGGTGTGACGAAGCTGCTACTTTAACACAGTTATGCAGTCAGTGGTTTTATTTTCAGAGGTGGTAAATTACAGACACCAAAAAATCTGGGATGTCGGATCTTAGGGCCAATCTGTTAACAGATATTGCCTCAGGCTGAGACTTTAAAGTTTCCTGTCTCTCTTTTTATCTCTCTCTCTGACTTCCACCTGAAAGAATTTGACTTTGATATTAACTTTTGAGGGAACGGGTGTTTATGGGGATTGCTGCAAATATTTGGAACAGCATCATTTAGTTGGAATGATCTGATGGGTTTTCAGAGAGGTGAAGTTATCCAGTATTCTGTTTTATGTTGTTTGTGCTTCGTTCAGTAATTTTGTAAATAAATTCTGTTTTGTTTGAAACTAAGTGGTTTGACTACCTGAAATCCACCCTCTCCACCACCCCCCACCCACCCTGGAATATCTGCTTTATCCCTCCTTAAAACACGAGCAAGGTCCGGGTCAGGGGTACTTTCTTGAATTGTTTTCAGCAGTCTAGCCTGGTCCATAACACTTCCCATTCCTGAATCTCCTTTTGCGAGATTGCAACTACTCAGTGTCTGGTTTGTCTGAGGAGCACTTCTGACAGGTAACTATGGAGGTTTACTTTCCACATTGCCTTTGAATTTGTATTTTAAGTAAGTTCCAGTCTGAAAACATGAATTCTTCCCTTGAATTATATCATTAAAAGGTTAAATATAAGGAAAGCAAATTTTCTAGTGACGAAGAAACGAGTTTGACAGTATCAATAAAAGATAAATCATAACTGAATGGACCATCTGCAGCTGCGCATCAGCACCATTAGGAAAGTTCACGCTTGTAAAAGAGTGGAATGGCAGTGAGTACCAGTCAAATTCATAAATGAATTGAACAGCTAAATTCTATCTGAAAACATACTTCCTGTCTTCCTGAAAGATAAATCAAAACGTATAAGCAGTGCAAGCAAAAAAAAAATCTGAATAAGAGTCACTGCATTCGAAATGTTAACTCAGCTTTCTCTTCACAGATGCCTCCAGAACTGCGGATTCACTCTAGCAATTATTACTATGAATTTCCCACTTTGTAACTGAATAAAAGAACAGAGAGAGAGAGAGAGAGAGAGAGAGAGAGCGAGAGAAATAAAACAGACATCCTATGCAGGAACTAGGTAAGAACTTGGTAATGTTGATACATAGTTAAAGAATCCGAGGTTTATCAGTAGGAGCATGGAGTGTAAAACATACAGCGTCAACGATCAATTGAAACCATCATACTTGGGGATGCGGTTCAAACATTTGGACTGGGTGCTGGGTTTTCTTGTGGATAATGATACATTGCAGTTTTTTCATGAAGCAGAAACTGGGATGCATAGAACCGATTGGTCTGAAAAATAAAGAATGGCAGTGGAGCACAGAGTGATGCAGCAAGGCTGGAAGGAAAGGAGTGAGTAAAGAATGGATGGATGGGAATCGGCAGGAAGAACTGAAATAGGGAGAGTCATAAATAAATTAACAAATGCCCCTTGAACAAGAACATTGCAGACTGCAAGCAGTTAGGTTGGAGCTGGGGATGGGACATAGATCATGAGTTCCCAGTTCGCCTCTCCTCAAGAAAGGACAAATTTTCAATTGTTCGACATTTGCTCAGGATCGATTGCAATTAATTGTCAGAGGTGGAGAATGGACGTTCTGCCATTTTTTTATTTGTCTTGGTTTTCCATAATTTTCTGTATTAAATGCCGATTAAACATTGTACTCTGCTCTACTCTGATGGAAAAGAAACAACATGAAGAGATGTTTCTTTCCCCACACTATTTAAAGCAATTAATGAGGGTCGCAAAGGGGTAGATCAGAACATTTTTCAAATCCTCTCGAAACATATTCTGAGATATTGTGTAAATGAAGACGTTGTTGCAGGAACTTAGTAACTGAAGATTATTGGTTGCCTCTTGGAAGATATACCGTGGGTCACTGAAATCAAGGCCACCATAGTAACCCTCGTCTGTAAGCTTCGTGTAGATGAAATGTCCAACAAGAGGGGCCCACAGGAGGAGAAAACTGAAAGTGATAGCGAACAGCAGAATAATTGACCTCTTGCGGTTATCCATCTCTGAGTCATGCTGACTCTCTGTGCCCCGGATCCTCCTGCGGGCTCTGTTGGCCACGACGATCTGTCTGATGGTCAGGGCATTGAGCAGCAGAATGGCAAAGAACGGGAGAAAAGGAGTATACATCTGGAAGAACCAACTGTAAACCTGCCAAGCTGGCTGGATGTAGTAATTGGCTTTGATGTTGCAAAACCAGGATATCCCATCTAATATGTATATGGGTTCATAGATAAAGTAGAATGGGATGTTCTTGACGCAGCACAATGCACAAACTATCCCGATGACCAATGACGCTATCTTCTCTGTACAATACCTGGTCTTCAATTTCTGGCAACAGGTGGCCACAAAACGGTCGAAGGTAAAGGCAACTGTCAGCCAGACTGAACAATCCCAGATGGCAAAGACTACCTCGATGCTGAGAGTGCATGCAGGAGTGGTAGACAAGACACTTTCCCGGAAGTAGAAGCGGCTGATTCGGTTGAGGATGACTGCAAAGATGATGACAAGGAAATCAGTCACTGCGATCGCCATCAGGTAGTAGGAGATGCACCGGGAGAGACCGCACCGTCCTCGATATAGGACTAAGATTGCCAGCAAGTTGGCTATGAGAGATGAAAAGAGAAAGATATAACTGAACGCATTCCAAACACTATCTGCTGCTTTGTGCATTGTTGTTCAACCTGCCACTCCGAGTCTCTGCCTTTTCTGAAATTGTTGACAAATATTGGACATCCCGTGCAGCATCAAACATCTATCAATATAATCAGTCCTGGGATTAAACATCACTCTCGGGTCACTACATAAATACCAGTTTTGATTTGTACAATTCAGGAACAAATAAAGTAATGTTGTTGCCATGAATTATGCACACCAAACTCCGGTCAACCTTCAACTCATAAAGATGAACCTCTTTACGAGTGACGTCTCATTCTTTATAAAATCAACCTTCGAGTTCTCTGAACTTTTGATGACTCACCACATCGGTTTCATAAAATCATACAAAATGATCTGAAATCTCAGCTAACTTTAATCTGTTTTCCGTGTATCCTAAAATTGATACGACTAACTGTGTCACTTACAGATTTATCTCATCAAGCCACTCGTATCAGTATCTGGAATTGTCACCTCAGCTGCTCTGCTTCTGCGGCCTTCTATCAGATGTTCCATTGATCAAAACTTTTGGCAATATCTCACATTTCTCGAGTCTAAATCGGTTTGCTGAAGTTGTTCTGGTGAATGCTACATACAGTGAGGTATTTCGAAGCGAAATGCCACGACACTTTCTCGTAATTATGAACAACACTTTTCTGTGTAATTTTATCAAAATACAATAATCCAAAATACTTGAAACTTTACTGCAGAGAATCAAAATACCAATGGCTTAAAAATATTGCATCTCCACTGACGTCTTTGGATTAAATTCAATGAATTCCTGAAACTACTGATGCCATCCATTGGGAATTCTATACTTTAATATATCCTTCCACAGCACACACTGTAGATTAATATGATCACTAAATGTTTATTTAAATACAAAACATCTCATAAATTACTACCACAAAATAAATCATCTTCAAATACTGCAATGCGATCCATGCAGAAGAGCATTTCACAACACTATGACAAAATATTCATCCTACAATCAACAAAAGCGCTAGATGGCATTCTGCTGAATTGGAATGTATACTCTATGTAAAAATAATTAAATTTTAATATTCATGCATAGTTGTTACTCACAATTCAACGTCTACTGGACCATTTTCCAATAAATACACAACATACAAGAAACAAGAAGAGCCTGCTTTGTATTAAAATGAAATTGCAAGTAGTGCACAATTATTTGCCTTGGGACTATAGGATCCATAATGCAATGTATGCACAGGAATCCGGTTGAAGTCACTTAAAATCAAAACCTTCAATATTTTAAAAGATCTGCAGGATCCTGAAAGTGAAAAGAATATTTTTTTGCAAATGAAGTATTTGGAAAACGATTTTATCGAGCGTCAGTGTCTTACCAGGGGCTCCAATAACTGCGAGAATTGAATAGCAAATGAGAAAGAAGGGGGCGATGACAGGCGCGTGCATCTTCGTTCAGAAACGGTAGCAGTTGGCTGTTGCTGTGGATGTTGGTTCTGTGACACATTCAAGTGAGCTCTCATTTATTCTAAGGGATTGTCTCACGAGTGACAATTAAATAACAGCATGCACCTTATTTACACTTCGCTAAACAAAGAGATTAACTCTCTGCTTCATGTCTTTAAACAAGGTGAATGATTGTATTTGAGGTTGTGACAGAGTCGTTGGAATTCCTTTGTTTCGTGCACCTCCACAAATCATGATGTTGTGTCTGTACCCTGTAAATCCGCCAATGGTAGACATTGAGATGCACTCCTGCAGCTGAACTTTCATTCTACTTTTACTTCTGCGAGTTCCCAGTTGATTAATCATTTCTTAGTTTCTTAATCACTAGAAAATTTGCTTTCCTTATATTTAACCTTTTAATGATATAATTCAAGGGAAGAATTCATGGTTTCAGACTGGTACTTACATGAAATGCAAATTCAAAAGCAATGTGGAAAGTAAACCTCTATAGTTACCTGTCAGAAGTGCTCCTCAGACAAACCAGACACTGAGCAGTCGCAATCTCGCAAAAGGAGAGTCAGGAATGGGAAGTGTTCTGGACTAGGCTAGACTGCTCAAAACAATTCAAGAAGGTAGCCCTGACCCTAAATTTGCTCGTGCTTTAAGGAAGGATAAAGCGGATGTTCCAAGGGGGTGGAAAGGGTTGATTTCAGGTAGTCAAACCACTTAGTTTCAAACAAAACAGGATTTATTTACAAAATTACTGAATGAAGCACAAACAACATAAAACAGAATAATGAATAACTTGACCTCTCCGAAAACCAACAGGTCATTCCAACTAAATGATGCTGTTCCAAATATTTGCAGCAATCCCCATAAACACCCCTTCTCTCAAAATTTAAAATCATAGTCAAATTCTTTCATGTGGAAGTCAGAGAGAGAGAGAAAAAGAGAGACAGTAAACTTTAAAGCCTCGGCCTGAGCCAGGATCTGTTAACAGATTGGCCCTAAAATCCAACATCCCAGATTTTTCGGTGTCTGTGACTTACGACCTCAGAAAATAAAACCACTGACTGCACAACTGTTTTAAATTAGCAGCTTCGTCACACCGCCCCCTTTAAAAAAATGAAACGACAATATCCCAAGATGGCTTAATTTTTCAAACACTTCAATATTTGTTCGTATTCTTGGAGACACAGATACCATTACATTTACTATAAACGTGCAAACATGCACATTTTAGTCTGTTTTATTCCTGCCACCGAATGCCTGCGTTTCTCATTTGAGTCTTGACAATATGTCGAGGCAAACACACTTTCTTGTTCTATCACATGTACAATTTTCAGAGTGAATGGTTGTAACAACAAGTGCGATCTGAAAGGTCTGTTTGTGTTGTCCCTAAACGTCTCCACAAAAACCAATATATATCAGTATATATGATCAGAATATATGATTGCCTTAGACGCATTACTGGTAACATAAACACTGAAATGTCGTAATGTCAACACCAAACTCACATACTCCTTCTCAACCGTCCAATATTTCTACTGATGAATGTTCAACTGCCTGGAAAGTACTAGATATGTATTTCTGTCATCTCGCCAAATTGTTTCAAGAGCGTAGCACCAACACCCACATCACTTGCTTTGATAATCACCTTAAGTGGTTTTGCAGACTAAGGTGTGGCTAATATAGGGGCAGCGGGTGACACAGGTTTCAGGCTGTGAAATGCCTTCTGACACCCTGTTGTCCACTGAAATGTGATGGCTTTGTTTAGCAATTCAGTGAGTGGAGCAATCACACGGCCAAAATTTGGTATAAACTTTCGATGGCATTCACACAATCCCAGAAACCGCAGTACTGGTCTTTTTGTCAATGAATCCTCTGAACTTGGCTCTTCCCTCTGTGTTGTAATTGGAAACATATTCTCTGTTGCTTACCTTCCTTGTGAAAATACCTTTTGAGTATCGTCGCATGACATACTCTGTGAGATTTCTTTCTGTCGGGAGCCCTTATCAAGTAGTTCACATCGCTCAATGTCCTTTCGATTTGATAAGGTCCACAAAATCTTGCCATTAAAGGTTCACCTACCACTGTAAGTAACAATAATACCTTAGCCCCCACAGAAAAATTGCGAAGTAATGATTTCTTTTCTGCTTCCTGTTTCATTGTTTAGTGTTATGCTATTAAAATCCGTCTATTCAAGGCCTTAGCTCTATTTAATCGTTCCCTAAAATTTGACACATAATCCAAATAAGTCGCCTTTTACTTCTGACGTATCAATTTATTTTTTCATCGATTTTAATGGTCCTCTCACACCCTTGCCAAAATCTAATTAAAATGGATTGAATTTGGTCGATACATTTGGTGTATCTCTGATCACAAAAACGCAAATGGAATTATCTTATCCCAATCGGCTGGATAGTCTAGACTATAAACCCTCAACATGTCCTTTAATATTTGAGGCCCCCTTTCTAGCACTCCTTGCAATGCTGAATGTTACAGAGTAGATTTGAATTGTTTTAATCCTAAGATGTCCATAACTTCCTTAAATAATTTTGATGTGAAGTCTGACCCTTGATCTGATTGTATTTCTGTGGGTAGTCCTTCTCTCATAATTAAGATCGAGGCTAATTTCATATATCCGTGACTCAGAACATAAAACGTGACAGTTCAGTACAGGCCCTTTGGCTCACAATGTTGCGCCGACCTGTGGAAACAATCTGAAGTTCATCTAACCTACCCGATCCAATTTTGGTCCATATGCTCATCCAATGATTACTTCAATGCCCTAAAAGGTTGCGAATCTTCAACTGTTGCAGGGGGTGCGTTATACGCCCCCTGCTAATCTCTGAGTGAAGAAACTAACTCTGATATTTGTCCTGTATCTATCATCTTTCAATTTAATGCTATGTCCAATCGTGCTCGCCATCGCCATCCGAGATATAAAGATTCTCACTGTCCAAATTATCTAACCCTCGGATTATTTTATATGTCTCAATTAAGTTGCCACACAACCTTCTTCTCTCCAACGAAAACAGCCTCAAGTACTTCAGCGTTTCCTCGTAAGACCTTCCCTCCATAACAGGCAACATCCCAGTAAATATCCTGTGAACCATTTCGAAAGCTTTCACATCCTTCCTATAATGTGGTGATTAGAACTGTACACAGCACTCAAAAAATGTGGCTGCACCATTGTTTTGTCCAGCTGCAGCATGACTTCATGGTTCGGAAACTCAATCCATCTACCTATTAAAGTTAACCAAACGTCTGCATTCTTCACAACCCTATCAGGTTGGGTGGCAACTTTCAGGGTTCCATATACGTGGACACTGAAATCTCTCTGCACTTCCAAGAAACTTACCATTAGCACAGTCCTCTGCATTCCTGTTACTCCTTCCAAAGTGAATCACCTCACACCTTTCCGCATTCAACTCCATTTGCCACCTGTAAGCCCAATTCTGCAGCTTCTACACGTCTCTCCAACATCCTTCATCACGATCCACCACTCGACCGACCTTAGTGTCATCTGCAAATTTATAAACCCATCCTTCGATCCCTTGATCCAGATCATTTATATAAATGACAAACAACAGCTGATGCTCAACAGATCCTTGTAGTCTCCCACTCGCAACTGAACTCGTGGATGAACATTTCCCACTAACCATCAGCACCTGTCTTCTTACAGCGAGCTAATATCTGATCCAAACGTCAAAATCACACTCAGTCTCATGAGTTCATACTTTGTGCACTAGCCTACCGTGGGGAACTTTATCAAATGCTTTACATAAATCTACATTCAGCTCATCAACCGCTTGACCCTCATCCGTCTGTTGGTCACCATCTCAAAAAACTCAATAAGGTTTGGGAGGCACGACCTAACCTTCACAAAACCGCGTGGACTATCCATAACTTATTCATCGCCAGATGATTATAAATCTTATCTCTTACAACCCTTTCCAACACTTTACCTACAACCTAAGTAAGGCTAACAGGTGCATAATACCCAGGGTTGTCTCTACTTCCCTTCTTTCGTAAGGGAACAACTTTTGCTATCCTCCCATCTTCTGGCACTCTTCCTGTAGACCATGGTGACATAAAGATCAAAGCCAAATGATGAGCAATCTCCTCTCTGGCTTCGCAGAGAATCCTAGGATAAATTCCATCCGGCCCAGGGTGCTTATATATTTTTACACATTCCAAAAATGCGAACACATCCTCCTTATGCGCCTCAATTCTATTTGGTCTAGTAGCTTGTATCTCAGTGTAATCCCTGAGCACGTTATCTTTTGCTAATATGAGTACGACAGAAAAGTATTCACCTAGTGCTTTCCCTATGTCCTCTAACACCCGTTACAACTTCCCACCACTATGTTTGATTGGCCGTAAAATTACTCTAATCATTCTTTTATTTCTGATATATCCGTAGAAAGACTTAGGGTTCTCCTTCATCCTGTTCGCCAATGACTTATCATGTCCCCTCCTGGCTCTTCTTAGGTATTTCCTGGCTAACGTGTAACTCTCAAGCGCCCTAATTGAGCCATCACGGCTTATTCTAACATAAGCCTTCTTCCTCCTCTTTACAATAGATTCAACTTCCTCAATGCACCACGGCTCCTGCGCTCGAAAACGTCTTTCCTGCCTGACCGGTACGTGCTTATGAAGGGACAACAGTAGCTGGTAGTTGTATAAGCTCCACATTTCAATTGTGCCAATACTTATGCATCCTAAATCTTGCCTAATTGCATCTTTCCCCCAGCTATAACTCTTGCCCTGCGATACATACCTATTCCTTTCCATCACTAAAATCAACATAAACGAATTATGGTGACTATCACCAAAGTGCTCAACTACTTCCAAACCTAACACCTGGCCGGGTTCATTACCCAGTCCCAAATCTAACTTATTTTTTAACAGAGAAAGGTTGTCGCGTAATACCAGCAAGTCTGAGAGAAATGACAAAGTGAAGTTAAGTGTAATCAATGGTACAGCTCTCGATAGGAGTAGGTGACGTAATGTCTGGTCTAGTAAAATAAATAGCTGAACATTGTGCGTGACAACTTTGGGAAGATATAACGTACGATTTCGAACATAGAACGTCGAACATCGAGCACAGAATAGTGCAATCAAAATACAGACCTTTGGGTCCTCGATATTGTGCTGAACTTTTATCCTACTCATTGACCAGACTAATCTACATATCCCTCATTGTACTATCTTCTATGTGCCTATCCAGGAGTCGGTAAAGTTTCTCTCAAGTTTTCGATTCTCCAACCACTGTTGGCAGTGCATTCCACGTGCCACCGACTCTCTGTATAAATAAGCTACCCCATGAAAACTTGTCTAAACCTTCCTCCAATCAACATAAAATTATGCCCCCTCGTGAGAGCCAGTTACCCGCTGAGAAAAACTCTCTGGCTATTCATTGTATCTATTCAACTCATCCTCTTCTACACGTCTATCAAGTCATCTCTCATCCTTCTTTGCTCCAATGAGAAAAGTGCTGTTATTATTTGTGTCAACATTTCTGTCCACAAGTTTTCGAGAACTCATCAGAACAAGCTGCAGAGACAGCTAGCTCACAAACCTACGTCTTAGGAACCTTTCCCATGTGGGGGCTTACATGTAGCTTCTTCAACTGTTACGTGAAACATTGAATGAATGGAAGGTTCACATTTGGAATCCACAATAAGCTGTGTTGGACATCCATCGATAATCATCAAACAATACTAAAGATGTAAAAAGGCAACAATAAAGGTGCTCCTCAGATTAGAACATGCTGTGTAGAGGCAACATGAATTATATTACATTCGCTATCTTACAAATCGAAGTGTGTTGCCATATTATTTTCTAAACCTCATGAGTAACCTAACATTTTGGACAAAACCCACAACATTTGCCACATTAGTCACTGCCACGATAGGACAGTGCATCGTTTGATCAACTCAAGTTATTTCGGTGAACTACCAGTGATATATTGGAGGATCTGAGCGACAGGAAGAGGCTGAACAGGCTGGGGCTGTTTTCCCTGGAGTGTCGCAGACTGATGAGAGACCTCATAGAGGTTTACAAAATAATGTGGGGCATGGACAGGATAAATAGACAAAGTCTTTTCCCTGGAGTCCGTGTGTCCAGAACTACAGTGTATAGGTTTAGGATGAGAGAGGAAAGATATAAAAGAGACCTAAGGGGCAACGTTTTCACAGAGAGGGTGGTATGTGTATGGAATGAGTGACTAGAGGATGTGGTGGAGGCTGGCAATTGCAACATTTAAGAGGCATTTGGATGGGTACATGAATAGGAAGGGTTTGGAGGGATATGGACCGGGTATTGGTAGGTGGGACTAAATTGGGTTGGGATATATGGTTGGCATGATTGGGATTGTATTATCGAACCCCAAATCGACAGAGGGAAATTGAGAAACAAATTTGTAAGGAGATCTTAGCTATCTGTTAGAATAATAAGGTAGATATGATGGGGAATTTTAACTTTCCAACCATTGACGGAGACTGCCATAGTGTTAAAGGTTTACATGGAGAGGAATTTCTTAAGTGTGTACAAGAAAAATTCTGATTCAGTACGTGGGTGTATGTACTCGAGAAGGTGCAAAACGTGACGAACTCTTGGGAAATAAGGCAGGACAGGTGACTGAAGTGTCAGTGGGGGAGCACTTTGGGGCCAGTGACCATAATTCTATTAGATTTAAAATAGTTATGGTAAAGGATAGACCAGATCTAAACGTTGAAGTCCTAAATTGAAGAAAGTCTAATTTTGACAGTATTAGGCAAGAACTTTCGAAAGCTGATTTGACGCAGATGTTCACAAGTAAAGGGACAGCTGGAAAATGGGAAGCCTTCAGACGCGAGATAACAAGATCCAGAGAAATTATATTCCTGTCAGGGTGAAAGGAAAAGCTGGTAGGTTTAGGGAATGCTGGATGACTAAAGAAATTGTGAGTTTGGTTAAGAAAAGAAAAGAACCATATGTCAGATATAGATAGGATAGATCGAGTGTTTCCTTTGGAGAGTGTGAAGAAAGTAGGAGTAAACTTAAGGGGGAAATTAGGAGGGCAAAACGGGGACATGAGACCAACATCCTTGTAAATCTTTTCTGAACCCTTTCAATTTTCACAACATCTTTCTGATAGGAAGGAGACCAGAATTGCACGCAATATTCCAACAGTATCCGAACCAATGTCCTGTGCAACCGCAACATGACCTCCCAACCCCTGTACTCAATACTCTGACCAATAAAGGAAAATATGGCAAACGCCTTCTTCGGTATCCTATCTACCTCTAACTCCACTTTCAAGGAGCTATGAACCTGCACTCCAAGGTCTCTTTGTTCAGCAACACTCCCTCGGACCTTACCATGAAGTGTATAGTCCTGCTAAGATTTGCTTTCCCAAAATGCAGCACCTCACATTTATCTGTATTAAACTCCATCTGCCACTTCTCAGCCCATTAGCCCATCTGGTCCAGATCCTGTTCTAATCTGATGTAACCCTCTTCGCTGTCGACGACACCTCCAATTTTGGTGTCATCTTCAAGCTTGCTAATTGTACCTCTCATACTCGCATCCAAATCATTCATGTCAATGACAAAAGGTAGAGGAACCAGCACCGATCTTTGTGGCACTCCACTGGTCACAGGCCTCCAGTCTGAAAAACAATCCTCCACCACCATCCTCTGTCTTCTATCTTTGAGCCAGTTCTGTATTGAAATGGCTAGTTCTCCCTGTATTCCATGAGATCTAACCTTGCTAATCAATCTCCCATGGGCAAGCTTGTCAAACGCCTTACTGAAGTCCATACAGATCACATCTACTGCTCTGCCCTCATCAAACTTCTTTGTTACTTCTTCAAAAAACTCAGTCAAGTTTCTGAGACATGTTTTCCCACGTACAAAGCCATGTTGACCATCCCGAATCAGTCCTTGCGTTTCCAAATACATGTACATCATGTCCCTCAGGATTCTTTCCAACAACTTGCCCACCACCGAGGTCAGGCTCACCGGTCGAAAGTTCCCCAGCTTGTCTTTACCGCCGTTCTTAAACAGTGACACCACGTTTGCCAACTTCCAGTCTTCTGGCACCTCACCTGTGACTTCAATGATACAAATATCTCAGCAAGAGGCCCAGCAATCACTTCTCTAGCTTCCCACAGAGTTCTTGAGTACACCTGATCAGGTCCTGGGGATTTATCCACTTTTAACCGTTTCAAGACATCCAGCAGTTCCTCCTCTGTAATCTGGACATTTTGCAAAATGTCACCATCTATTTCCCTACGGGGTCCATGGAGTCCAGAACTAGAGGGCGTAGGTTTAGGGTAAGAGGGGAAAGATATAAAAGAGACCTAAGGGGCAACGTTTTCACACGGAGGGTGGTGCGTGTGTGGAATGAGCTGCCAGAGGATGTGGTGGAGGCTGGTACAATTGCAACATTTAAGAGGCACTTGGATGGGTATATGAATAGGAAGGGTTTGAAGGGATATCGGCCCGGCACTGACAGGTGGGACTGGATTGGGTTGGAATATCTGGTCGGCATGGACGGGTTAGACCGAAGGGTCTGTTTCCTTGCTGTACATCTCTTTCACTCTATGACTCTAAATGTATCATCACAGGCATCTGCTGTCGTGAAAAGGGACATCTGCAGATTATCAGAAGTTTAATGAGTCCTGTGTCTGTTAAATGAATGAATTTAAATCAGTGTGAGAGACTCAGGCTGGAATGTTTTTGTGTAAATATTCACAAGACGCATGTTCTCATTGACCTGGAGGATCCTGTCTCATACTGAAAACAAAAGTGTTCAACTTTGGGCCATAAGTCATCCATATGGTCTCCTTCCTTTCAAATCAATACATTGATAGTTCATCTTCCGATTATGTAGAATGTAAGACATAGCTTAATTTTGGAATTTGCTGGGTAATATGGCTAAAGTTGTGACAATTACAAGGAGAGTATGGATACAAAAATGTTGGAAACCACAGCGCATCAGGCAGCATTCATGAAGAAAAAGAAGATGACGTGTGAAGTCTACATGACACATCATCAGCGCTGAAAAATGTAAATAGCATGCACCGAAGTGTTTACTTAGTGAGACATGATGACAAATTCGAAAAGGAAATGGTTATTCGACAACAGATAGGAAGATGTTCCTGATATCAGTGTCTCTACAAATAGTTTGTTCTGGACCGAGGCATCAGTCAACATCCAATCATTTGGCAGGTGCATTTTTCTGCAAGCCAGTCAATCAGCTAACTGCTTCTTTATTCTACAATTCAACACTTCATCCAAGAACGGGGCTAAATATAGTTAAATTGAAATTGGGCTCTCCTGCAGTTAAAACTGACGCAACACTTGAAATTTGCATTTTGTTTGTGCGTAGCCTCATTCCTGCAAGGGGGAAAACATCAAACTTCCCTTTTCACAGCAATGCTGAGATTGTTCTTTCATAACGGGCACTTGATGCAGAGTAGTCACGGTGTTCACCATTGAAATAGAATTCATTTGGGAATTTGGAGCAGTCAGTGTTTAACGTTGCTGCTTACAATGCACCGAGGTGAAGGAAAAGACATAAATGCATTCATTTGGTAGGAAATTTGAGCTACAACGATTAGTAAAAATTGAAAATGAATTGAGGATCCTTACAGTACATTATGATATATGGAAATATGTGTTCTAATGCACACTTGCTATCAATCTACTTGATAGAGACTGATGTCAGTACAGCGCATTCGCATTGGTCTGAATCATTGATTGCATACAGAGAAACCGCACTTCTGAGTTTTCCAACAGAGCATATTTTGATTCCAATAAAACAACACAAAGAGTAAGGATTCTTACATTTCTGTACATTTGCAGAATCCGTGACCCCGATACATGCACCCTGCATTAAAATCTTACCTAGGCTCAGACTGCGTGTCTAAGGTTGTTTAAAAATCTCTACAATGAATGTCGCACCCAATGAGCACGGCCTGTGACACTTGACAAACTACGTGTCTCTACTTTTCAGAACGGAATATGGCTCATTGTCGACTCTCTTCTTGCTGGTGATAGTCAATGATCGTGGATGGTCATTTTGCACCTTTGTCCAGACATTTTGTCATTGCTTTGGAATGCCTTCCCAATTTAAAACAGGTTATGATGCAAGGCATAGGTAGAGTGGATAGCCTAAGACATGTTCCAGGGCGGAAATGGCTATCACGATGGTGCAAATTTTAAGATGATTGGAGGAACGCTTAGGGGACATGTCAGAGGTAGGTTCTTTGCACAGAGAGTGGTGGGTGCGTGGAATGCATTGCCAGTAGTGGTTGTCGAGTCATATACGTTAGGGGCATTCAAGCTACTCTTGGATCAGAACATAAATGATGGTAAAATTACGTGTGTTTAGCTAAGTTGGATCTTAGTATAAGATGAAAGGTCAATACAAAATGGTGGGCCGAATGGCCTATACTCTGCTGTACTATTGTATGTTCTACGCTCTGTGTTCTAAGCTGAAGTTCGGGCTCTTTGTAGTTTGCACAAATATCCTAGTATTGGGAATATAGCCAAATTGAACATGGAATTATGGCCACACTTTGCCAATGAGTGCAACCTGTCTCTGCCTGAGGTAGCTATTTTTAATCAGAACATTTTCAAAATATTTGTTGCGTTTTCGTACTTCAAGTGTAGTACTATTCGCACTCGGCCAGAATGACTGTGATCAAAATTCATTGTAGTAAATACAAATGGCCAGAGACTTGTTTCATGCTATGTTCAAATCGTTTGAGGGAAAAAGAATAATAAAATCTGAAATTAGTACTGTAACGATGTCAATGAACCCATTGCCGCTTGCCAGAAAAAAACCCATCTGAGTCACTAACATACTTCATGGGAGGAAATTGTCATTCTTACCAGGTCTGATCAACATGTGAATCGACAGCAATTTGCTTGATTCTTAACTTGCCTCTGGACAATTAGAGTTGGGCAATAAATACTGCTCTAACCAGCGATGCACATCTCATGAATAAGAAGCGATAACAAAGTTGAAATTTGTAATGATGACAGGAGGCACGTGTTCAATTTCGTGTACTAACTCTGAACAGATCGATAAGAAAAAGATAACAGCTCTAATGGTGCAGCGACAGTGTCTGGATCATTAAGCCAGGAAACGTCACGTGCTTCAAAGATGCCAAATGACACATCAGAACATGTTGTTTCGAAAATATGTCAAACAGCATTGCACCTGACAAGAAGGTCTTAAACTTGAGCAGGGAAGCGAAAAGAGGTTATCCCATTTACCTGAGAAGATCGGGGAAAGTCTCTGTAAGAGTGCTGTTCTGATCGACCAAATACACCGGGCTGTTTCCAACCAAAGTAATGATGTTTCAAACGTTGTTTATTACAGTGGAGCGTAAGTTTTATTTAGGGCAGTATGACATTTTTAACTTTCCAAAACAGAGTATTTAAAATGAGAGGCCATAAGATTCTAAAATGAGTCGTCAAAGGAAGTTGTCATTGGTTGAAAAGTACGGAAAGTATAGACAACGTGGCTGTGCAATATGATGTGAATAGCATTTCAGTTTTAACCTGTGCTCGTTTCGCAGTGATCATCCGCCAGCAGAGAGTGGCACTATACCGGACAAATATAAGATGATTGAATACGGAAAGTTACTGTCACCTTATTTAGTCGTTGTTATGCATCCAGATGTTATATCTCCCACTGCTATTCTCAACGTCTTCGAAACAAAAGCTTCATAACTGTATTTTGAACTTGTATCTAAGCTGGTACTGGTGCAGACAGACAGACACAGGCACAGACATACAGACACAGATGCACACACACACAGACACACACAGACACACACAGACACACGCATACACACACACACACACACATCAGTAGAATGCACAAGCAGACACTCAGGCACAGACACGTGCACAATGAGACCTGGAATCATAAAGACAAAGAATTATACAGCACATAAAAAATCCTGTGGACCATCCAAACTGCGCTGGTCACTAACGAGTAATTAACTATTCCAATATCATGTTCAACATTTGGTCAACTCTCTTGGATTACTTGGGATCGCAAGTGCATGTTGATAGAATTATCAAATGCTAACAAGGTTTTTGCCTCTACCATCCTCAAAGACTGGCTTTCAGATTTTGGAAACCCTTAATTAATGAAAACCCTTCACATTTTCCATGAATCAACTGTCTCTTACCTTAAATTTATGCAGCGATCATTGAAGCGTCCACCAATGGGAAAAATTCGTTCCGGCCCATTCTCCTCTATTTTGGTCCTGACCTTTCGATTTATAATCCTCATAATTTTATACATACCAACCAGGACCGCGGAAACTCCTCTGCTCCGAGGGTTACAGCCCGTTACTTTGAATCCACTGGCTGGTTTCCTTCCAGTCTGGTGCAATGTTTCACCTCTGATGTGCAAACGTTACTGGTTTTGGCAGATCCGCTTTTTCTCTTGCTTTGTTTCTTCCTAAGTCAGGAATTCACGTTCTTGTAAAAGTTTGTACAAGAAGACTATATCCTCGAATTCTGAACAGTAATTAAAGTGAGGAAATGTCGGCGGTCGAACAAATTCGTCACTACTGCAGCACCTGGAAAGATATAGAACAATCGTCTATATTTTGATAATGGTAAGATCCACTGGAAGCCCAAAGCCTCGGATTGGTATCATTGATTTGATTCGCAGTATGCAGACTGGAGCTGGGCAACTGCAAAATAAAGAGGATTCAGAATGATGGAAAAAATTAAGAGTGAAGGAAAGGAATGTGTACTTGGACATGCAGCTCAGCCCCGACATCGGAGCGTTTGTGAGACTGGGATTTACTGATTTAAGGGAACGCGAGATGATCAGACAAATAAATCATGTGAAGTTTAGACAAAATAGTAGTATTGTCCTCATGTCATATTACGGTTAACTGAAACTTCATTCAACTGCTGGAGCGCTAAAATACTTGGTTGATAGAATCCATCGTGCCAAATTGTTGTCCCTTGTTTGCACTTCAGTAATCTATGCAACAAGATCGGGAGAATTGACAAAAAAAGAGAAACACAGCTTCTTTTATACTTTGAAACTTATTATTAATCTAGAATTTCCAAGGTAAGCTGGTTTTGATTCAATACATATCGAAAGAAATAAAATTTCAACAGCTATAGAATGTGGCAATAGCTATGGTTGTGAAAAGAATACACGACTGTTCCAAAGAGCAGCCACAGACACAATGGAAGGAATAGCTTCCATCTCTATTGTGTAATTATGCAATCCTTGATCTTTTATTCCTTCCTTCTCCATTTGTTCGGCAGTGATGCTATGCTCAGTGGCAAGGTGCTCACCGACTTCGCAACATCCAAGAGTTCTGGATGCAGCTATGTGGCGTTGCACGCCTTCTGTTATCAGATGAAGCAATGAGTTTACTCAGAACTGAGACTGCCACCTTGTGATAAGATCATGATTGATCTGACTGCAATCTCCACTCGATGTACCTGTCAAAAAAGCCAGTGGAGAAGATGAAACTGCGTCGATTGAACTGATATAAATCGCTGTAATAGAGTGGGACAACTGAAGTGAAATTGCTGGAGATGAAAAAGGAAAAGGAATTTTAAAGAAAAGTGAGAAGTAGTCTTTTTTACACAAAGGGTGGTTTGCGTGTGGAATGAACTTCCTGAGGACGTGGAGAATGTGGATACAGTAACAATGTTTACAAACATGAATCGGAAACGTGTGGAAAGATATGAACCAGGAGCAGGCATGTGGAACGTGTTTAGCTTGGGATAATGTTTGGCATGGACTAGTTGGACTGAAAGGTCCGTTTCAATGCTGTATGACTAAATAATGTGAAAACTAGACCAGAAACTGCTGGAAAAGTTATGGTACGGCAGCAACTCTGGAGACAAACCACAGTTAACCACAGTTAACGGTCAAGTGACCGTTCCTCAGAAACTGCTGAGCTTTCCCATTAGTTTCTATGTTTGTTTTCTGACTAATGGTATCCGCGTTTATTTTGTTTTTTTTAAATTCGCTAAGTAAATCAGTGTTGGTAAAAGTGGATAGTGTTTTCCTCGAGAATGTTGTACGAAAGAGGGAAAATTCTGAGATCCCAATATCTTCTAATACATTTACCATGAGTGAAATAGACGAGTGAAATAAATAACAATTATGAAGGGCTTTTCTTTCTGAGAAAGTCACTCCAATTTATTCATCAATGCCAAGAAAGATGTTTTATTTTGAGTTGCTGGGTCAGCTTAAATCTTATTTGAAAAAACTTCAGAACTTTTTCCAAAACAAGTTGATTATATTAACACAGAGTATTTTAGAAAGTGTCAGAGTTACGTGTTAGACTGTAGCTGGAATATTTGAACAGTTTTGGACCCCATATCTAAGGAAAGATATAGTGGCATTGGGGACTGTTTCCAAGGAACAAGGTACAATACAATGCCAAGCCTGCGATGCCACATTTTGTACTTTCATACTAAAACTGCCTTCACTTCCAGGATCCGTGTTCCTCTATTCCCTTCCTATTCATGTATTCATCCAGGTGTTTCTTGAATTCTGCTACTGTCTGCTTCCACCATCTCCTCAGGCAGCAACATATTCCAGGCACACATCACCCTTTGTGTGAAACACTTGCCTCGCACAGCTCTCTTAAACCCTCACCCATCGCACGTTGAACCTGTGTCCCCTACTTATTTACCCCTCCACCCTGGGAGAAGTCCTCATACTTTCCACTCTACCTATGCCATTTGCAATATTAAAAGGTCTACCAGATCGCCCCTCAGCTCCTGCGTTCCATTGAAAACAATCCGAGTGCATCCAACCTTTCTTTACAGATAAGCTTGTTCTTAACCTGGCAACATCATTGTCAACCTTTTCCCCACTTCGCCAACTTCCTTCTGGTAGTATGATGAACAGAACCGTATCAATATTTCAAGTGTGGCCTAATTGACGTTCATAATGCTGCAGCATACCTTTCAGTCCTTATATTCTTGTCCATTCCAATGAAGGCAAGCATGTCATTGGCCTTTACTTTGCTACATTATCTACCTGCACTGCCACCTTCAGTGATAAGTGGATCTGCACACCCAGATCGCTCCGCAAATCCAACATGTTCTGGCATTCACTTCATAATTTTCAGAAGTACTTGGCTTACCAAAATGCATCGCCTCACATCTGTCTAGATAAAATTCCCTCTGCCTTTTTCCTGCCCATGCCTCCAACTGATCTATATTCTGATATATTCTCGGACAGCCCTCTTTACTATTCGCAACTCCATCAATCTTTGTAAGCTCCTCTAAATTATTTATTAGACCAGCTACGTTTTCCTTCAAATCATCTCCCTCGCCAACATTTTCACTATAGAAAATGAAAATGTTGACGAGGAAGATACAGAGATACTTGCATATAGACTAGAAGACATTGAGGTTCACAAGGAAGAGGTATTAGAAATACGGCAGAGTGTGAAAATAGACAAGTCCCCTGGGCTGGATGGGATCTATCCTCGGATCCTTTGGGAAGAAAGTGAAGAGATTGCCGAGCCTTTGGCATTGATCTTCAAATCATCATTGTCTACAGGAATAGTGCCTGAGGACTGGAGGATAGCAAACGTGGTTCCCTTGTTCAAAAAGGGTAGTAGAGACAACCCTGGTAATTACAGACCAGTGAGTCTCACTTCAGTTGTTGGTAAAGTGGTGAAAAAGGTTATAAGAGACAGTATTGGTAACCATCTAGAAAAGAATAATCTTATCTGGCACAGTCAGCACGGTTTTGTGAAGGGTAGGTCGTGCCTAACGAATCGTATTGAGTTTTTTGACCAAGTGACCAAACAGGAAGATGGTGTATATGGACTTCAGCAAGGCGTTCGATAAGTTTCCCCACAGTAGTCTATTATACAAAATGCGGAGGAATGGGATTGTGGGAGACATAGCAGTTTGGATCAGTAATTGGCTTGCTGAAAGAAAACAGAGGGTGTAGTTGATGAAACCTGTTCAACTTGGTGTCCAGTTACTAGCGGCGTGATGCAAGGGTCGGTGTTAGGTCCACTGCCGTTTGTCATTTTTATAAATGATTTAGATGAGGGCTTAGAAGGGTGGGTTAGTAAATTTGCGCACAACAGTAAGGTCGGTGGAGTTGTTGATAGTGACGAAAGATGGAGCAGGTTGCAGAGAGACATGCATAGGATGCAGAGCTGGTCTGAGAGTTGGCAAATGGAGTTTAATGTGGACAGATGCGAGGTGATACACTTTGGCCGGAGTAATCGGAATGCAAAGTACTGGGCTAATGGTAAGATTCTTGTGAGTGCAGATGAGCAGAGAGATCTGAGTGTCTATGTACGCAGATCCCTGAAAGTTGCCACCCAGATTGACAGGGTTGTTAAGAAGGCATACAGTGTTTTGGTCTTTATTAATAGAGGGACTGTGTTCCAGAACCAGGAGGTTATGCTGCAGCTGTACAAAGCTCTGGTACGGCCACACTTGAAGTATTGTGTACAATTCTGGTCACTGAATTATTAAAAGGATGTGGAAGCTTTGGAAAGGGTGCAGAGGAGATTTACTAGGATGTTGCCTGGCATGGAAGGAATGTCTTACGAGGAAAGGCTGAGGGCCTTGAGGCTGTTCTCGTTCGAGAGAGGAAGGTTGAGAAGTGACTTAATAGAAACATACAAGATAATCAGAGGGTTAGATAGGGTGGAGAGAGAGAGAGCGTTTTTTCCAAGAATGGGGATGGCAAACACGAGGGGACACAACTTTAATGTGATGGAAGATCGGTATAAGACAGATGTCAAAGGTAGTTTCTTTACTCAAAGAGGAGTAAGGGTATGGAAAGCTTTGCCTGCATCGGTAGTAGATTCACCAGGTTTATGTGCATTTAAGTCGTCATTGGCCAGGCAAATGGGCGTGCATGAAATAGTGTAGGTGGGATGGGCTTCAGATTAATATGACAGGGCGGCGCAACATCGAGAGCCGAAGGGCCTGTACTGCGCTGTAATGTTCCATGTTCTATGTATGTAGACCACGATCAGCAGAGGTCCCTGCATTGATCTACGTGGAGCATCACTAGTCGCAAACCTTCATTCGGAAAAGCAGCCTTCCTCTACTACCATCTGTCTTCTATAACTAAACCAGTTTTGTGTCCATCTTGCCAGCTACTCTGATGCCGTGTGACTACAATGTTTGTACCAGTCTGTCATAACCGTGCGAGTGAAATACTTTACTTACGTCCCTGTCGACAACATCAATGCATTTCTTCCATCAGTCATCTTAATTTCCACCTCAAATAACTCAAACAAGTTAGTGAGGCTCAATCTTCCCTGCACAAAACCGTGCTGTGCATCACAACTAAGTCCAATTGCTTCTGAAT
The DNA here is from genome assembly GCF_047496795.1 of Chiloscyllium punctatum. Classification (NCBI taxonomy): domain Eukaryota; kingdom Metazoa; phylum Chordata; class Chondrichthyes; order Orectolobiformes; family Hemiscylliidae; genus Chiloscyllium; species Chiloscyllium punctatum. The sequence continues at coordinate 10,618,413 of NC_092774.1, forward strand.
GCGTACAGATCTTCTCCCTGAAAATGTTTTCCAATCATGTCTGTACCACTGACGTGAGACTCACAGGCCTGTAATTTCCTGGATTATCCCTGCTACCCTTTTTAAACAACAGGACAACATTAACCATTCTGTACTACTCTGGGACTTCACCTATAGCCAAAAGGATATAAAGATGTCTGTCAATGCTCCCACAATTTGCTTACTTGCCTCCCTCAAGTTTCTGGCTTAGATCCCATGAAAACCTGAGAACCTATTTACCTTAATGATATTTTTAAGGCACAGAGCATGTCTTCCTTTTTAATAGTAACTTGCAATGGAAAGTACCTTCCCTAAGATCAGACTCGACTAATTCCTTCCCTTTCGTAAATAACGGCACAAAATGGTAGTTCAGACCTCACCTACCTCTTCTGCTCCACACGTAGATTTACTCCTTTGTCCTTGAGTGGGCCAATCCTTTCCATGGCTACCCTCTGACTTCTTAAAAAATTCTACAATTGCCATGGAATTTTCCTTTTTCCTGTTTCCTAACGACTTTTCATGAGCCCTTTCAGGCCTTCCAATTCCTTGTTTAAATTCTTTTCTACTTTCCTTGTAAATTTCCAGTCACCATCAGTTCCCATCCTGTTAGACCTTATGTATGCTTACTTTTTCATTGTGACTGAGGTCATATCACCCCTTATCATGAAAGTTTCATGTAACTTTCCATGTCTCTCTTTCATTCTCGCAGGCACGTTCAACTCCTGAAATTTTATAAAGTGCCATTTGAAATACTTCCATATATCTAATGTGGATTTACTCATAAACAATTGACTCCAGTCAAATTTCTCCATTTCCTGTCTAATGTTGCTGTAGTTCACCTTTTCAAAATTTAACACCTTTACTCGAGGACTGCTGTTATCCCTATCCATGAGTATCTTAAAGCTCACGGTATTATGATTATTCATCCCATAATGCTCACCTGGTCAGACTCAATTCCCAAAACCGGATCCAAAATAACCTCTTCTCTAGTTGGACTGTTTGAATGCTGTGTCAAAAATACCTTCCTGAATGGTCTTTAGAAATTCTTCCCCATACAAGCCCCAAGCACAATGCAAGTCTCAGTCAATATAAAGTAAGTTAAAGTCAACCACCACAAAAACCTTGCAGCTTGTACTTCTTACCAAAGTCATTCTACATAATGTCTCTTCTATCTCCCGCTGGCTTTGGGAAACCATATAGATTACCTCCAGCATGTGATTTCAGCTTTCCTACTCTTGAGTTCTATCTATATTGTCTCGCTAAATGAGTTCTCTCATGTATTGTCCTTCAGTACAGCTGTCTGATCCTCCTTTACTAGTAATGCAATTTCCCCCATTCCTTTTGTCTCCCCTTCTATCACACCTGAAACAATTAATTCCTGGGATATTCAGATGCTCCAATCCTGTCTCGCTTTCAGTCAGGTCTCTGTAATTGCAATAATGTCACAATTCCAAGTTCTAACCAAATGCCCTAAGTTCATTTATCTTGCCTATTATACTTCTCACATTGGAACATGTAGATTTCTGATATCTTCCCTGCTTTTTTCAGCAGCATTACCCCACCTGTTGTTGTTCGTTATCATATTTGCCATGGTTTGTACAACTCCCTTAATTTCTCCACCTGCTGCTCTACTCCGGTTCGCATTCCCATGCCACACTAGTTTAAACCCGCCTCAACTCGTCTAACTAAGTCGATCCCCAAGGACATCAATCCTGGACCTGCCCAGGTGCAACAAGTTCAGTTTTTAAGGTCCCACCTACCCCAGAAACGATCCCAATTGCCTACTAATCTGATACCCTCTCCCTCACACCATCTTTTCAGCCAAGGGTTCATCATATTTTTCTGCTGTTTATTCTCTGACTAGTTCATGGCACTGGCAGTAATCCTGATGTACCTACCTTTACATCCTATACTTCAATTTTATGCATAGTTCTTTGTATTCTATTCCTAGGATCTCATCCCTTTTTAAACCTGTGTCGTTAGTACCAACGTTTACCATGACCACTGGCTGTTTTCCCTACTCCGCCAGAATGTCCTGCAACTGCTCTGAGACATCCAGGACGTCAGCACCAGAGAATGAACAAACCATCCTGGACTCTCGTTTGCAGCCACGAAGAAACCTATCTGTTTCCCTTACAGTGAAATCTGCGATAACTATAGCATTTCTATCCTCACTCTGCAGCAGTGCAAACCATGGTGCCATGAATATAACTGCCTCAGAATCGCCTCGTCTCATCTCTGGTTTGAATTACGGCTCCTTATTTTTCAGCTATGGCATTTAAGTTTAGCTCCACTCCCCTGAAAATTCCCAAGAGGAGCCTTAAAAAAGCTGCCTTCTCATAAATCCATCGCTTGTATAATAGCATCCGTTCGCCAGCAGGTGGTGGCATTGTGTTATTTGTGTTATTTCAACCAGAAGAGAGCAACAGTCAACGACGCTTTTGGTTAATTCAAACTCTACCGATATTTCTCCCACTGCTTGCAGAAATGAACGCACAGACAGAAAAGCACAATGATAGACACACATAGAAACACAACCATACACAGCCATACACAAAGGGAGAGAAACAAAAAAATCGACAGACAGAACAAGAGATGCACATACAAGAACACGTAGATGGACACACAATCAGATAGAAAAATAAAGGCACACTTGCAAGCACGCAGGTATAATATGCACTGAGCTGCACATACACGCACACACACACACACACACAAACACACACTCAAATATTAAGCTTAACAATTTAATGAGTGGGACTTGATCATTTCAGTGCTGTATGAGTTTGCAGTTGGGAAGGCAAATGCAGTATCAGCATTCATTTTGAGAGGGCTACAAGGCAAGAGCAGGGGTGTATACCTGAGGCTATATATTTTGGAATGTTGTGAACACTTTTCGGCCTCATTTCTATGGAAAGATGTGCTGGCCTTGGACGGGGTTCAGAGGAGGCTTGTAAGAATGATCCCAGGAAGAAATGCTTGTTTTATGAGAGTTGGTTGAAACCTCTGGGTCTCTACTCGAAGGAGTTTAGAAGGAGATTGGGGAATCTGATTGAAACTTATAGAATAATGGGAAACCTGAATAGAGTGGACATGGAGAGGATGTTTTCACTACTAGTAACTTACTTGCTGTCTCCACAAAGCCTGTCCACCATCTACAATGCACAAGTCAGGTTTGTGATGGAATGCTCCTTACGTGTCTGGTTGAGTGCAGCCCCAACAATTCTTCGGATTCTCGACACCATCGAGGACAAATCAACCAGCTTGATTGGCACAGAATTCCCAAGTATCCATTGCTTCCAACATCGACGCTCAGTGTGTATTACCTAAAAGATGCACTGCAGAAGTTTAGCTAAGATCCTCACACAACACCTTCCAAACTCATGACCAACTCCATTTGAAAGGAAAAGGATCAGCTGATGAATGGGAAGACGACCACCTTCAAGTTCCCGTCCAAGCTATTCACCATCCTGACTTGGAAATATACTTTGTCGCTGTATCTGGGTCAGTATCCTGAAATTCCCTCTGTGGCATTGTGGGTCAACCCAAAGCAGGTGATGTGCAACGGTTCAAGAAGACAACTCACCACCACCTTCCCAAGGGCAACTGGGAATTGTCAATAAAGGCTGGTCAGCCAATGATGCCCACGTCTCACAAAATAAATAATTAAAAAAGAGTTCCACAATCTGAGCATGATGTCCCTCCAGTATGGCAGCATGGCATTCAGCTTATGGAATCTCTGAAATGCATCACACCCAGATCCATTCTAACCCGGCATCTCCTATTGCTAACTTCCCTGCTTTATCCATTTTTGGACTGTGGGAGGATTCAACCACACCTATGCTGAGAGAGGGAAAATGTGCAAGCTTCACGCAGGCTCTTGCCTGAGACTGAAATGGAACCCAGCTGATTGCTGCTGGGTGACAGCAGTGTGAAACATTGAGCCACCGTGCCATCATCAGAAGAATGCTTCCTGAGAATTCATGATTCGGTAATGCACCACTCAGAAATTGTTCATTTCCTGGCAATGCAAATATCCTAGAGATCTCGCCAGGGTACAGTATAGTCACACTCACTGAAACACCTCGTAACGTCGTCTTCTTTAAGGCTGTGAAATCATCATCACTATTTCCCTTCCCATTTATGTTTGTGTCATCTGTAAACATGACAGTGGTACATTGACTTAAAGCAGGATTTAGTTGGTGCATTAGCATGAATCTCTGCTGTTTCACCATTCCCATTCAAATGATCGAGACTTTACCACAGTGTGTATTCTTTCTCTTTAACACATTTGGTTAACTTGTGTGGGCGCAGCTGGGAATGCTTACATCTACCTCAAATAATGCGTGACAATGTGGCATTAGCCGTAAGTTTGACACACTGCAAGGCATCTGATATCGATACAGGGGTTATGTATACAATGTGACACAGTAAAGTTAACCAACTCCAGTTATGATGGATCTTACAATAAATCTTTCAAGGAACAGCAATTTTCGATTTTGCTGCTTCATTCATTGCGAATTTTCCTTGTGGAATAGAGACTTAGTCATAATGCAGGGCAAACATAGTCTGAAATCGGTGGATTCTCCACATGAATTAAAAATGCAGTGTCACCTGTTCGCAGTGTTATTACGGGGGATGAAGATGCATCACTTTTTTAGCCATATCCAGTGACACGCAATTCGAGAGGAAAGTTGAACAGTGCAATTACTTAGACACACCACTAGATGTCAGTGCGAATGCATGATAAATATCGAGAGAGGCCTGGAAGAGGAATGATCTTTCAGACTGTGTGAGCGATGTCAGTATGAGAGGCTTGTTACGGTAACATTCACTGAGGCTCAGCTTCTTCTACAACTCAAACGGAGGCCTTCGGAGTTTAACGGGAGACGTGCATTTTTTCTAATTACTTACTCATATAAACGTTAGAATTAACTGCAGTTCCTCAACAAAGCGTCGTGGACAATTGTTTTCACCACTGTTTTTGCAATCTGATGATGTTTCGAATTTGCAGTCTCCTCCTGCTGTTTTCCAAAGTGATCTCCAAGGAGGGAATTAGAGAAGGCGAAGTGAAGAAACATCCTCTGTGGATGGTTGTTACTGAAGTGGGAATTGTGTCCATGAATTGCTCCTTTGCCACTTCATTTAACACAGTGCGTTGGTACAGACAGCTCCCGAATCAGCCACCCCAGCATCTGGTGATAGCCAAAAGGGAAGATACTTCATCCGAGAGAATTACCGCTTCAATCAGTGGAGACTACAAGAGCAGTATCCTGACAGTGAAAGACGCCAGACTTAATGACTCAGCCACCTACCTCTGTGCAATGAGGGCACAGTGTTACAAAGAGAGGGTGAGGCTTTACTAAAACTTGTAGAGAGTGGGGAGTCCTGTTATGCTGAATTTGAAGAATCAGTGTTACTACTTCTGTCCTCCAAAATGAGAGACAATGGAAATGAGAGTAAACTGCAGGAGAAAGTATGGAACAGCAAAATTTAAAGATTGTCAGAAGTGATGGCAATCGTATATGAGGTTGGTGGTGAAGTAAGGATATATTTGCAAGTCAGAAACATTAATAGAGAAAAGGGACGGTAGAGAGATAAAGTCATAATACTCTCAGAGGGCAGAATGGTGAGAAACTGTTGAAGACGAAATGGAAGAACGTGAAAAATAGCAAGCTTGTTGCAAAGAGATTATAGATAAGGTTGAATCAGAATTGTTGTAAACTTGAAGGAAATATGTTGTTAGCATCACTGAATTCCCTACTGTCAAAATCCTGGAGGCTTTAATAACCAAAGCCTGAACTGGATCCAATAAATTAGCACAATGGTTACAAGAGCAGGTCAGAGACTAAAAGTTCTGTAACATATCCCCTGACTCCCCAAAGCCTGCCACTATCTACATTGTAGAAGTCAAGGGGTTGATGGGAATAGTCTCTACTTGCCCAGATGAGGACGGTCGAAACAACTTCCAAGGAACTTGACACCATTCAGGACAAAGCAGCCACTTGATTGGATTTACTTCCACATCCGTCCACTCCCTGAACCACCGATGCAATGCAGACGTTTCCCAAAGCTCCTCAGACACGACATTCCAAACCGACGACCACTTCCATCAATAAGGACAAGGGCCAGGAGATATGTGAGAACACCACCACTTTCAAGTTTCCTTCCAACGCAGTCACCATCCTGACTTGGATATACATTGATGTTTTTTCACTGTCGATTTGGCAGAATCCTGGAATTCCCTCCTTAATGGCATTGTACGTCAACCCAGAGCAAGTGAGCTGCAGCGGTTCATCTCACCCTCACCTTCACAAGGACAACTTGTGATACGCAATAAATGCTGGCCGCCAGCGGCGCCAAATCCCACAGACAAAGATATTAAAAAGGTCAGTAATTACTCCATCTCAATATAACATCCTGCTGTGTGGATGCATGCCATTCGGCCCATCGAGCCTCTGATGAACATAATATCCAGACCCACACTACCCTGCATCTCCTATGTCTAATCTACCTAACCTGCCCAATGTTTGACTGTGGCCAGAAACCAGAACACCCACAGGAAACCTATTCAGACTCAGGGAGAATGTGCAAACAACATACTGACAGCAACCTGAGGCTGAAATCGAACTTGGGTCTTTAGTGCAATGAGACAGCAGTGGTTACCCTTAAACCACTGTGCCATCATCTAGAAAATGTTTGATGAAAATTCATGACTTGGTTTTACCCCACTTATAAATTGTTTATTTCCTGGTCCTGTAAATTTCCTGGAGACCTCATCAGAGTAAGCTATAGTCACACCTACTGAAACAGTCTGTAGCTTGGTTTTTTATAGCCTCTTTAATCATCATCAGAAATTACCTGCCCATTTATTTTTGTATCACTTGAAAACCTGGCAAACGTGCATTCGCTTCGGTGAAGATTTGGAAGTTGTGTTGACATGTACGTCTTGCCCTTTCACCATCCCCATTCAACTGAGGGAACTTCAACAGAAGGTCTTTTGTTACTTCATAAAATGTGTTAGCTTGAGGCAATCTAGCGGTGAGCCCTGTGTTTGATGCACTGCAGTGTTTCTGATACCCAGAAACTATGTTTACGATGACACAAAGTGAAGTTAAACAAAATCAGTTAGAATTGATCATGCCAGTAAGTGCATTAGAAGCAACATTCGATTCTCCTGTTACATACATTGAAAGTGTCTTAATTCGTTTGTTTCGTTCCCTCAGTATGCAGCAGAATCACCCAGAGCCATTCATCCTATGCATCAGCAGAAGTGTCGTTCGAAGTCCCAGAGCAGCTTTGTTAACTGGGGAACAACATTTCTGATACTCAAACAACATGAATTAATTTTATGTTCTATATTTTCTTACAGAAATAATAATCCTTATGGGACAATATTTTGATTAATTTCTGTCCAGAACCCTGCTTGTAGGTGAACAAGTTTACTTTGCGCCTTAAATTACTGCACAGATGCTGATATTCCATCGCCAAGTAACCCTTCATTTGAATATGAAGAGTACACTGACCGTGGCAATCCAGCTCGGAGTCAGTTCTTGACGGGAGGAGATAAAAAATCTGCTGTTTATGCCCATGGCCCAGGGGTCCGTGACTGGTCCAAGTTTCAAAACCCAATGAAGGAACTCACGGTCAATGGCTCTAATTACAACAGTTGATTCGACAAAAATAACAAAGAACAGCGGTTGATTGAAATCCGATACCAAAACAACAATAACTAGACAAACTCAGCAGGTCTGGCACCAACTGCGAAGAAAAAGCTGAGTGTACTTTTTGGGTCTACTAAACATTCTTCAGAACTTTGTTCCTTTCTTACATCAATTATAATATGAAGTGGGGCTCAAAAGAGCTTGAAGCTGATAGGCGGAATTGAGTAATAAAAGAGCCTGTAGCTCATAGGCTATCACCTGACGCCTTGAGCAACAATGATCCAACGAGAAGAGATCCGGAACTTACTCAACCTAAATTATCCTACTCTTGACGAAAACCATTTTATCTTCAGCCGTTCTGCTCACATTCACCGCAAACTGTCTGCAAACATGTCACCTGGAGCTCTTTGTTTACTCCTCACAACTACAGGTCTTCTCACTGGTACGTTGAAAACTTGTCTACTTATGTCTGTCATCTCTCTGCCGGGACTTACGTTTACTCCATCAATTTAGGTGTTACTGAAGCAACAATATATTCTCCCAAATAAAATCATCTAGGTCTAAACTTGCCCCAACAATGAGCAGATTTCGGGAGAAATTAGCAAATTTACGTGAATGAATGGCAGTGGAATTGTTAGACTGGAAATTCAGGCAGGATTGAGGCCATTGAGATGATTCGATAGAACGGAGTGTTTTATATTCACCAACATATTTCAGTTTTCCTTTCACGTCGTGCGAGATGAAATGGGGAATGATCTCCTCATATGAAATTGATCCCAGTCCAAATTCCCTGATTTGTTTTCTCGGGTTGTTGATGAAGGTAAACGGGCTGATTACATGAGATAAGAATGTTGAAGTGCCTCATTAAATTTCTATCATTCTTGGCTCTTACAGGACTTTGTCGTGGCGATTCTGTCTCACAAACCTCGTCTGTAATCACAGTAAACGAGGGTGATGATGTCCTGTTGTTCTGTAAGTACTCTACAATAAACAGCAATCCTGCTCTGTTCTGGTACCGTCATCCTTCCAACGGGTCCATGAATTTTCTGCTGCAGACAAACCAATATAGCCAGAAAACGAGTTTTCTACCAGACAAGCTCTCCTGGGGCTTAGACCATTTGAACCGCACAATGCAGCTGAAAGTTTTGAAAACAGAACTAACAGACTCTGCAGTGTATTACTGCGCACTGAGTCCCACAGAGACTCAGAACTGGGCTGACTGTGTACAAAACCTCTCGGAGCGTCTAGGCAAACAGTGAGATCAGGAGTGGATCTAATGTGGTTCCTGAATTCAAGGTGATAGCTGATACTTATCATTCGGACACAACACTTTAATTTGCATAAACCTATTATTGAAAGGAATGCCGTCAAATTCGAGAACAGAAAACAACAAATTTATTTTGCATCTTCAGGGTGTTCCAAAATCTTTTTCTTGTTACAGGAATGATGTGCGATAGAAAATTCAGAAACTCGTTTTGTTCCAGCAAAATCTAGCAAAACAGGGAATTACAGTATCCTGTATGAGATACAATGACCTGTCACAGGATTCTAATAATGAGACACTGGATCAACCTGTACAACGTTAAACACGTTGTGGGTTGTTGCGTATTGCCATTGCACCTTCATGATAACAGCTCCAAAATGACACGTTCTCGATTCACAGGTCCAGAATACCGCAGACCTGTCGGTGTTCAGTGTTGAAACAAACTGTACTGTGCAGCATACAGATGCAACACAGGAAAGATTAAAGTCGTGTAAATTGCCAACTCATCGAGATATGCAAAGAAAAAGTGTTTTGTCGAAGTACACTTCATGTACAGAACTTTCAAACATTAGATCAGAACAATCGTTTATTGGTATTTCATATTACTGTCTGTACCATAACAATAAAATAATGTGCTGTGCATGTTGAAGATCTGAAACTAAACTCAAGGTGCTGGCGAAACTCAGCAGGTTATGGCAGCAGCTGTTGGGAGAAAGCAGAGTTAAAATTTTGGGTCCGGTGACTCTTCATCAGAAAAATGCGTGTCCCAGTTGACTGTGATAGGAACATAAGAATTAGAAGCAGAAATAGGCGCTTCGACGCTTTGAGCCTGCTCCGCCATATAATAAGGTCATTGCTGATTTGTTTTGTGGACTCAGCTCCACTTACCCGTGCTCTCACTGATACGACCATGGTAAATTAAAGGGACGTGTTCAATTCTCTTTTTGCATTTCATTTTCATTTCGCACGAATGTTGAAACTTCTATAAATCCTAGCCCTATTGCAGCATGAATAATACGCAAGAAACTTGGTGGACATGTTCGCTTCCTAAGAATGTATGACACACATTTTAAAAAAGAATTAAATGATTAGTGTGATTTAAAACAGATAAATAACAATCTGGATGTCCACAATAGTTGGAATTGAGGAGCAATTGTTCGTCGTCACGATAATATTGTTTTCATTGCAGAATAAATAGCAGAAATATTAAATTTCTCTGATTGAAAGTGGACACTTACTTTTTTCCGAATTCAACCACCAGATTTGTCCTTAGTACATTAAGAATATTCACAGAGGGAAAGGAGAGGAATAACAATCAGGACCTGGCAGGTGTGTTGATTGTCTGCAGCACAGGCAAAGCATCGTTTCTGTTTGCTTTTTAGAATATTGTTCAAAACTCAATGTTGGGAAATCATGAGAATAACATTGATTTCCTTGTGGTTAAAGGAACGAGCGTTACATTTGTCTTTAGGTCCAGAATATATGTCTGCATGTCAAGGTTTGGTGTGTAGAGGCTGGGACGGGGTGGAGGCGCCGAGCTCTCTGGAGCTGCAAAAAGTAAATCTGAGCTTTAGCAGGAGAGGCATGGATTGAATGATGCAGTGAGAACATGAAAACTGTCGAGAACATTTTTGAGGATGTAATGAGCTGTTCATCGGATCTATGTCAAAGTAAAAGTCAACGTGAGCGATTCAAATAAATAGACGCAATAATCCTGAGACACAAATGATGGAGAAGAAGGAAGGAAGGAAGGACAGAATGGCGACTGAGAGGGAAGGAGGGAAGTAGCAAAATAGATAAATACCAAGTGACTTCGCCGAGACCACTAGAAGTATAGGGCAGTTATCAGAGGCATAGAACACAGTTTCGTCTCACATCCATAAAAAAACATTTCTTCGGCTGGTTTTTGTTTTCTGTTTGTCTTAATAACAGGCAATGTAAAGGCTGAAAAAGGGACTGGTCATATCTCCGGTAGTGATGCACGAAACACACAAACATTATTTAGTTTTTAGTAGGAGAGAATATTTTCTGCACTGAGTCACTGATCGATGGAACACATGGAATAATTATTTGCACAGAGCGAGAGTTGTGAAGGGAGACAACATCACCTTCTTCAGTTCATCTCGGAATTTGTTCTGGGATATTGCATAAATGAAGACGTTGTTGCAGGAACTTAATATTTGCAGCATGTTAGTCGTTTCTTGGAGAATAAACTGTGGGTCAGTGAAATCTAAGCCACTGAAATATGCCTCACCTGTAACCCGCACATAGAGGAAGCGCCCGACATAGGTGACCCATAGAAGGAGGAAACTGAGCGAGATAGTGAAGAGCAGTATGATGGACCTTTTGCGGTTGGCCATTTCTGAGTCTCCGTGGCTCGCCAAGCCCCGAAGCCTCCTTCGGGCACTGCTGGCCACCAAGATGTATCTGACAGTCATGGCATTGAGCAGTAGAATAAGAAGGAACGGGAGAATAGGCGTCAATATGTGATTCAGCCAGTCATAGGATTTCCATGCAGGTGAGTTATAGTACGTGTCTCTGAAGTCACAGAACCAGGAAATCCCGTCCACAATGTACAAGGGCTGGTAGACAAAGTATGAAGGCAGGTTCTTGATACAGCTTAGGACACAAACCACTCCAATGAACAGTGATGCAGTTTTCTCAGTGCAATATCTGGTCTTCATACTCTGACAGCATATGGCCACGAAACGGTCGATGGTGAATGCCACAGTCAGCCAGACTGAGCCATCTCGACTGGTATAGATCATCACGGTGCTAACTGCGCAGGCAGTGGTCGTGGACAGTGTGCTGTGTCGGAAGTAAATGCCACCGATCCGATTCAGGATGCACCCAGTGATGATCACAAGAAAATCACTCACTGCTATCCCCACCAAGTAATAGGTGGTGCACCCAGAGAGTCCACAACGTCCTCGCAATAGTATGACGATCGCCAGCAGGTTGGCTGGGGGAAGTTGCAAAGTATTATTGAACGGACCTGAGTAATCACTAGATATACTTTTGATCTTTAAAATAATGACCTACCTGCAATGATTTTCTTTGGGATTATCATGTAATCTGTGCATAAGAATATCGAACGCAACGACAGCGCATTATTCCATACACCAGTAAGTTCCAGCATTGCAAGTGAATTTAATTTTGTGCAGTTATTCTGATTAATATTCAGGCAATGCTACATATTAAAATTCAAAACTCAATGTTGTAACAACCAGTTGTTCCATAATTGCTCAATATTACATTTGGGATAGAATGTTGCTGTGCACTGCAGAGGGTGCATTCGCGGAAAGCTCATCTTTGACACATGTGTAGAGACGTGCGCTCAATTCCTTCAGGAGTGAAGATCAGAAGAAACGACATTCCTGAGATTTAATACAAAAGATTTTCTTGCAATTTAAAAACAAATGTTTGGAATCTGTAACTTACCAGGGACACCAATAGCAGCAAGAGCTGGATAATAAATGGCATAGAAAGGGCCACTCGCTGGGCCATGCATCACTTGGAAATCACAAAACTTCTCACTTGAGCTCCGTGACACAAACAAAAGGTCTTTAATTTATAATACTTCAGAATCTCGAGAGTGTTAATTAATTTTCAACATGTACCGTCGTTTCAGTCTGGCGAACAAACCTAATTACTCACTATTTCATGCCATCTGTGTAACATTGGAATGTTGCACAATTGCATATCCGTACACTGAGAATAGCAACCTGCAAATTGAAAGCCCCCTTCCAAGTGTTTTAATTTCTCCATCAAATGGATTCCAGATTTCAAAACATGAGCTTATGTCTTTTGCCTAATTTGAAGGAACTCTCAGCCCTTCTCTGCGATTTTCCCAATTGTTTCGTCTCTTTAGTTGTGAAATTAGTTAAAGACTTGCATTCTACGGTTTTGCTGTCGTAAATCCTTCTATATTTAAAGCTCAACAGTTTGAAATAACGGTTTACCAATGATGAATGACATCTGAGAAGCATGGTATCTGATACCAGCGCATGAAAACCCTTTAGCAAATGAGAACAGAAAACTTCTTGTAATAAAGATTGATAAATTCCTCGACCAAATGGAGTCCATTACAGAATCTTGAATGATGTGGGGAGAGACAGTGATTGCACTGATGGTTATCCTTGGAAATTCGAGAAATTCCGGAATGGTTCCTGAGGTTTAGAAAGAAGGCCAAACAACCCAACTTTTTAAGAAGAGTGTGATAAGAAAACAGGACCAAAGACATGTTGAATGTTGGTTATAAGGAAAAAGCCACGTCATATAATGAAGGAGACGATAAGTAGACATTTTGAAATAATGATATGATTGAGATGACTCAATATGAAGTTATAAAAGGGAATTAATGTTTGGCAAACCCATTGGAATTCGTTTTGTGGATATTAATTTTAGCACTAATAAGGGAAAACCACTGTGTGCTATGTATTTTCGAACATTTGAAAGTTTTTGATAACGTGCCAGACAGAAAATCGGTAAGTAGATGAGATCTTACGAGATTGATGTTAAGGTGCTGTGATGATGTAATGAGTAAAAATCAAACAGTAGAAAGGAATGAGTTATCTTAAGAATGGCTGACTGTTAATAGTTGTATGTCTCAACAATTAGTGACGCAGAGCGTGACAATCAAATAATGATTGTTTGAATCATAGGTTTTGGAAACTCATTAATATCATTTAACTAAGTGGTAGCTTAATTCATGTAAGCTGGAGGTAGGCTTGTCAGTCGAGTCCAGTCAGAATAATTATATCATAATGTCAAAACAAAATCGCACAACAGCAGGTTGAAATCCAACAAGTTTATTCGGAAGGACTAGCTTTTGGTGAGCTGCTCCTTCGTCAGGTAGCTAGTGTGGCAGGATCATAGAACACAGCATAAATAATAAAATATCAAAGTGTCAAACGACTGATGCGACGGATTGCACAAAATCAGATCGCTGTTAAGTCTTTCATCACTTACAATGTGGATACAGGTTTCGAATATTGATATGTATATCCCAGAACTGCTTTCACGTCACAGTCCTGATAAAAAATAAGGTTTTATTAGAAAAAAGTGACACCTCAGCTTAGACATTAAATTTGTTTGGTCAATGTCTATCTGTATCCCAACCTTAAGTCCGACTATTTTGATTTCCAAAGTAGGAAGTTTCAAATACCACATGAACTAATTGCCTACAAATTGTGTGTTTTTTGAACAAAATAGAATAAAGTTGCAAAGACAAATCTTCAAATATAATTTCAACCCACAGACTTACACGTGCGTGTGCATGGGTGTGAGGGAGAGAGAGACAGAAAACATGTGTGTGTGGGAGAGGGAGAAAGTGTGTGTGTGTATACGTATGCGTGTGCGTGTGCGCTCTTGATGCAGTGTGTGCGCGTTGGTGACAGAGTATATGCCTGTGAGAAGATGCGCACATGTGTTTGAGTGTGAATGGGTGTGTGAGTGTAATTGAGAGAGCGTGTGCGTGAGGGATGATCTGTGTGATTTTGCGAGTGTGATCCTGTGACAAGTGTATGTATATGCTGATTTGCTTGTGTGTGAGTGTCTGTATCATGATGTACAATATAGGGGAGTACCCTGTGGTGTGACATGAACCACGATCCCTTTTGAGGATGTCCTCATTAATACCGAAATTGGCTGTCAGCCTCTTCTCAACAACTCTACATTTTTCCTACATGAGGCATAGTCACCTGAAGATCCGAGGCTGATCCTCCTTGACCGCTGAAGTCTTCCACGCCTGGAAGGGAGCTCCCCATCTGGAAATGGTTGTGTGGTTCGATTCACCCATTCTCTTAGCATTCGCGTAGTCCCGCCAATAGATGATGCCACAGGGTTCCCGGATTGCAACACTTGAGGTAGACAATTTTGGCTGAGTCGCATGAATATCTGCCACGCACCAGGTGGGTGGTGTCCCCACTTGTGGTGATCGTATCAATTGTGACATTCTGACACGTCTTGCAGTGGTTGTCATCACAGGTTTGTATAAACAAACCATTGATCGCAACAAAATGCCCAGCCTTCAGGATGACATTGAACACGACACCAAAGCATACCACTGCATGACGTGTCAGAGCATTGACATGGATAATATAATTAAACGTTGGGCCACCACCCATCACGTACGCGGCAGTTACTCATGTGATTCGGCCAGCATTGCCGCTCTCATATGCTGCAGGCTAGTTTGCCCTCTTGATAGTATAATGGCGAGGCCACGCGGATGCTAAGACAACTAATAAATAAACACTGTGCAGCAATCAGCAAACAGGGATGCTCCCTCTCAGTCGGAGAATACTTCACCCGTGAAGTATATTCTGCTTTGGATCTTCGGGTGACCATCCTCCAAGACAGACTTTGGATACGTAACAACACAGAATAGTCCAGCAGAGGCTGACGACTGAATTCAGTATCCATGAGAACGACCTGAACCGGGATGTTGGGTTCATGTCGCACTACAAGGGACGCCACGACACTGTACGCCCTTATACGCACTCTCGCACACTCACACAGAGCCTCTCTTATGAACATGCTCTGTCTCAGGCACATGCTGTCTCTCAGACACACACAAACACATGCATCTACACATGCACATTCAAACATGCATCATCTCACAGGCAAACACTCCATCAAACTCGCCCACACACTATCACACACGCACGCAGACACTCTCACAGGTACTCACACACTCTCCCCTTCTCTCCCCGCCCCCCCCCCCCCCCACACACACTTTCTCTCTCATGCACATGCACAAAAACATGCTTGTAAGTATATGGTGTGAATTTACATTTGCAAATCTGTAGTTGAAGACACGTTCTATTTTGTTCGAAAAGCACAGAATATGCAGGCAGTCAGCCCAAAGCCAGACTACCAAGGCAGTCCTGTCTTTGACCCTGAATGTAGAGGAATCGTCTGAAATAAGAGCTCCACAGGAATACAGAGCTGTGAGACATTGGGAACAGAAGAACAATGGAACAATTGCGCTTGGTCATCTCGTGGTCTTCATTCTGCCGAGAGCTTCGGAACCTTTTGTCTACCCTGTTGACCTCTATGATGACGCTCACAGTGAGGGCGTTGAGCAGTAGAACGATAATGAACTGGAGTTCAGATATGGTCACGGTAGCGATAGTTCTTCCAAGCAAGCGAGGTGTAGAAGATTGTCTTGATGACACAGAGAGAAGGCATCCCTTCCAGTATAAGCAAGGGATGAGAGACAAAGTAAAATGGGGCGCTCTTGATGCAGAACAAGGAGCAGATCCCTCCCATGAGGCGCAAAGCAGTTTTCTCGGTGCAGTTTTTGCTGCTCAGGCTCTGCCAGAAGATGACCACAAAACAACGAATCGTGAAGGTTACTGACAGCGAGATTGATCCATTTCGGCTGATGTTAACCACCACTGCGCTAAACATACTCACTTGTGTATTAGACAGGATAGTGTATCTGTAGTAAATGTGGCCGATCCTATTCAGAATGCATCCTGTGATAATAACAAGGAAATCAGCCATAACTATCGCCATTAGATCGTAGGTAATGCCACGCGAGAGTCTGCACTGACCTCGGGATAGCATTATGATTGCCATCAAGTTAGATGGAAGAGGCCAAAAGAGCGAGATGATACTGCTCTAATTTCAAATTACAGCTATTGTCTCATCCAGACTGTTATTGATGTCATCTTAAAACATCCTTAGTCACTTTCTGGCAATTACTCTTTTAAAATACATAGAATCACAATGGATAAGTCATTTGTAAATCCAATTTCCGCTCTCTGCTCATATCCACTTGTCCTTCCAAACATGATAGAAGTATAGAATCCCTACTGTGTGGGAAGGGGCTGATAGGCGCATTGAGTATTTTATGAACCTCCAAAGAGCATCTGATCCACACCCACCATGTCCCGGTAGGCCCGTATTTATCACAGGAAACTCACCTAACCTGCATATACCGTGCTTAACATGATGCCATTTCGCATGGTCAACCCATCTAACGTGTATATCTTTGGACTGTGGGAGGAATTTTGACCACGCAGCAAATACCTATGCAGACGCAGGAAAAATGTGTAAACTCCACACAGACAAGGGTGGATTCGAATTTGTGTTCCAGGTAAGTGTACAGTATCCAGTTCATCCCTTGTCCCAGGCACATTACCCTACATTGGCTTCCCGCCTGGCAATGCCTCACTTTGATATATCTGACTTTCATATGTGTAAGTAGAACAATGTTTCAAGTTGCATCAATTTGAAATTCTAAAACAATCTAACATCACAACGTGCCTCCAATTCTGTCCTCCTGTGCATCCCTGAAGCAGGTCATAGCTGTCACTTCAACGTATAGCTGTCGAGGATCTAATCCCTGGAAGTCCCTCCCTCGACGACTCTTTCCACTCTGCCGAATAAGGAGGCTGCTCATAACCAATCTCTTTGATAAAAAAAAACTTTCCACTCTGTATCCTTCCTTAAAACTTTCGACTGTATTTCATTATATTCAGTATTGTGTAGGACATTCCAATCAGACATATTGCAATCAAACATCGTGCAACGTGCACGACTCCAGCTTCTGCAATGAAAAATAAGAAGAGAAACAGCCATATTGTGTCATCGAACAATCTTCACCTGCTTAATCAGTTGCCTTCCCTCCATCACAATTTCAGAAGTTTGGATATATGATGATGATTTCACATGGCTCGGAATCATTTGCCACTCCCCAGATATTGAAGCAGTTCACCTTCATGATGACATGGAAGATCAGGGCAATCCCAAATTTCTACTGATAAGTGAAGGTAACATTCGCATCAGCCAAGTTCCATGCAGTGACCATTTGCAACAGCAAGTATTCTAAACTTTGCATCCAGAGGTTCAATGGCATGACCATAGTTGAATCTCCGACTGTCAACAACCTCAGGCATTACCATAGTTCTGAAACTGAACTTGTTTAACGAGATAAATATTGCATCTGCAATGATAAGTGCGAAGCTTTCAAAAACATTTAACATGCTCGACGACATCTATTGCAAAGCATTCTCATTCACAGGCATCCCATCTTCCTCAAGCAACTTTCGTCATGACATTCTCTGGACAGCAGTATGCACCATTCGCAAGATACATAGTGATTACTCACCAACCATCAGCCAGTAATATCTCGAACACTAACGATGTCTGCTACCAAGACGGACAAGTGAAGAAGATGCATTGAAATAGTGCTTTTGTTCAGGTTCCGCTTCATACCACTCACAATCATCAGCTGCTGCGTCCCCTTAGGTTTGTCCTTTATGTAAATGATTTTGTGGAGCAGATAAAAGATATGGTTAGTAAGTTTGTGGATGTCATCAGAGGGGATGTTTGATACTGAAGAAGGTTATATCAGATTATACAGACGTCTCGAGTATTCCGCTGTGTTGATTTGAAGTATCTGTGTTATTGTGGGATCCAAAAATCCGAACGAAGGGAAATGAGAGGAAATTACAACAGAAAATATCGACTTGCAAAAGTTAAAGATGGTCAGAAGTGAAGACAATTGGATAAGTGGACGGAGGTGAAGAACCATAATAATTTCAAGACAGAAGCCTTGAAGGAGAAAAGAGAAAGCAGAGAAATGCAGTAATAACACTTTTGCATGACAGAATAGTGAGAAAAAATCAGATTAAATTACAACTGAATGAAACATGAAGGTCGTATAGTGGCCTTTCTTTGAACTTCAATAGTTATTTAATCTAACCATCTCCAGAATACTTCCCTGAAAATTCATCATTTGGTATTGCCCCTTCCATAAATCGTTCATTTCCTGGCAGTGCAAATTTCCTAGAGATCCCGCCAGAAGGCGTTATAATCGCACTCACGGATGCAGTCTCTGTCTTTGTCCGCTTGTAGGCACTTGGAGTCACGCTCACCACTTGACTTTTCATTTAATTTTGCATCATCTGAAACTTGTCAGTAGTACATTCACTTCAGTCATTGGTTGGATACTGTGTTGACATGTATCGCTGCTTTCTCACGATTCCCATTCAGAAAAGGGAGATTTTACAACAGTGCAGTTTTTCTTTGAAATATCCATTGTCCTTGCACGGGCGCTGCTGGCAATGGCGATATTCATCTCTAATATTGCATGACAATTTGTTGGTGAGCTATCATTCTGGCACACTGCATCTGATATTAATGCATGATGTACATTTGCAAAGATGCAAGGTTACGTTAAAGCAAAACAGCTTTTGATACTGTTGAATCCCTCGAATCCAGAAGTAGGCCATTCAGCCTAATTGAATATAGATTGTAATCTACATTCCGGAAAACATCCATCCTAGTTCTGTAAACACAATTTTCCCACAGTCATTCATCCTAGCCTGCACATCACTGAACTGTGGGCGAATATCAGAGCACCCACTGCATCGTAAGAATGTGCAAACTCGACGCAGATAGTCGCAGGAGGGTGAAATATAACCTGCATCTCGAGCGCAGGGAAGCAGCCTTGCGAACCAGTGAGTCCCTATGCCTCCCAATGGCAATTGCCAGCAATTGCAGTCCAAGAAAAAATCGATTCTACCTTCACATTTATTGAAATTTTACTTGTTCATTTATTTATTCCTTTATTTGTTTTTATGACTATTTTCTTAGACCCACAAGCTCTTTGCGTCAGTTCCAGCAAAACTCTCGCAGTCGGCGAGGTACTCTGTTAACTGGGAAACTCCAGTTCTGATACTCGAACAACATGAAGTACTTTCCACCTCTGGTTTTGCCTACAGAAATAATAAAAATTAAAAAAAACAACATATCGTTTAAACCCTGTCCATTATCATTTTGTCACTTGATCAGATTCACTTTGTTATTTAAACCCAAAGCAGAGAATTGCACTTGCTGGAAATGTGAGACAAAAACGAAAATAGCAGGAGAAACTCAGCAGGTTTGACAATATCTGTGAAGAAAAAAAAACAAGTCAAAAGTTTCAAGTCCAGTGACCCATTTTCAGAATTTTGTTCCTTTCTTACAACTGTCATGATATGATATGAAGTGGCGTTCGTAGGATATTGAAAGTGTTTGGTTCGAGAATAAACGAACTTGAAATCCATTGGCTGTCATCTGGTATCTTTGCCAACAATGAACCAATGAGCAACGATCCGGAAATTACTCAATCATTTCCCAACTCTTGACGAAAACAATTTTATGTCCGTCCAGTTTTGCTCATTTTCATAGTGATCTCTGAAAAAATGTCGCCCATAGCTCTGTGTTTACTTCTCACAGCTGCAGATCTTCTAACTGGTAGGTGCACAACTTGTGGAACTTTATGCTTCAACTCTTTGTCGAGAGTTACATGTACTCTAACAATTCTAGCATCAGAGAAGTAGCAACACATTGTCCCGAGATTGAAATAATCTGGATCTAAACTTGTACCAACACTGAGCACAGTTTAGGAGAAATTAGCGAATGTGCCTGCATGAACTAACATGGAAGAGTTAAGCTGCGAATTCAGACAGGACTGAGGTTGAGATGACTAGACAAAGGCCGGACTTTTAAACTCACCGACCTTTTTAGTTTTACCGTTTATGTCGCGAGTTAAAATGGGATTTCACCTCTTTAAAAGGTGTGGCCCATGCCTTCAAGGATGTTTTATTACATTTGTCGAAGCCCTTGCCTGTTGCAATGGCTGAGTTGTATGAAATGGATTCTTGTTCATCTTGCCTGTCTCTTATTCCTCTGTTTAGTGTTCAAGGTGAATGGGCTAATTCTACGCTATAAGTGTAACGAAGTAACTTTTAAAATTTATTCTCACTCCTATTTCTGACAGGAGTTTGTCATGCAGATTCTGTGTCACAATCACCGGCCGCAATCATAGTGAATGAGGCGGATGATGTCCTGTTTTTTTGTAATTACACAGCTACATCAAGTAGCAATCCTTATCTGTTCTGGTACCGTCAGCATTCCAACGGCTCCATGGAGTATCTGCTAAACAGAAACGAATATATCAGGAACACAGAGAATCTTCCAGAAGATCGGTTTTCCTCAGAGTTAGATCATGTGAATCGCACGATCCAGCTGAAAGTGTTGACAGCAGAACTGACAGACTTCGCGGTGTATTTCTGCGCACTGCACCCCACAGAGATTCAGAACTGGGTTGTGCCATTACAAAAACTGTCAGAGAGCAACTAAACCTGACGGTTCATAAAGGGAGCAGTGAGATTAGGAACGGGTCTGAAGAGGCTGGCGAATTCACGGTGATATCTCATGCATCTCATTTGAACATAAAACTTTAACTGTTTATTGAAACGAACTAATGCTGTCAGTTCAATGAATGAGAACGAAATAATTTATTTTGTGTCTTTTGAAATGTCGCACGGTGTTTCACTGTTTCAGTGATGATGTGGTGTAGAAAATGCATGAACCAGTTTAGGTTAAACAAAATTCTCCACCGACAAAGGGAATTGCAACATTCCGTTTGACAGACAATAACTTGCCACGTGATTGTAATACTCAATCACTCTGGTAACTTGAACAATGTCAAACACGTTGCAAGTTATTGACTACTGCCCTTTTATCTCCATATTTGGAGCCTCTGAACGGTGAATCATAGATTTGAGTGGTTCAGGACAATGCAGTCTTCGTTAAACTACCAATAAGAAATCGGGATCGAACTCACATCTGAACAGCGGTAAACAGTGAAAGACATTTTGTTGCGATTGATTAATGAGTCAGAGCCACCGATGAAAGTCCCAGTCACATGACATTTCTTCTGGCAGGGCGTAAATGAACATTTTCCATCCTCTGTGGAAATGCCTGATCTGGACATTTAAGTTGTGTGAAGACTAATGAGTTCCTCTTCTCCCACGGGTGACATCTGAGAAAAAAGGACAGGTTCCAACTTCGAAAGTGAGTCATAAAAGAGATATTCCTGTCTCTGTGTGATCGAATCAAGTGTTATCTGCTTCTACAGAATAGGGGATGCACATAGAACTTGGCATCCCTCAGGTTTTACTAGATTCTGCACAGTCAGAATAACTCTTTCGCTATA
Source organism: Chiloscyllium punctatum (assembly GCF_047496795.1). Lineage (NCBI taxonomy): Eukaryota > Metazoa > Chordata > Chondrichthyes > Orectolobiformes > Hemiscylliidae > Chiloscyllium > Chiloscyllium punctatum. The sequence continues at coordinate 10,640,356 of NC_092774.1, forward strand.
GAAGACGTGCACCCTGTTGATGAGTGTCATGAGCAGTCAGCGGAGTGTCTGATCAGCAGCTACATGACAATGTGGAAAATTGCACAGGTATGTCCTGTACACAACAAAGCAGGATAAATCCAACCTGGCCAACTACCATCCAAACAGTCGCCTCTCCATCATCAGTAAAGTGATGGAAGGAGTCATCACAAATGCTATCTTACAGCACTTGCTCAGCAACCGCCTTCTCAGTAACCAACAATTTGGGTTTCACCAGGGTCAGTCAGCTGCTGATCTCATTACAGCCTTGGTTCAAACATGGATGAAACAGCTAAATTCCAGAGATGAGGGGAGAGTGACAGCCTATGACATCAAGGCCGCAATTCACCGAGTATAGCATCAAGGAGCCCTAGCGAAACTGGAATCAATTGATATCAGTGGGCAAAGACGCCGCTGGTGACAGGCACAACTGGCACAAAAGAAAATAGTTGTGGTTGTGGAGGGTCAGAAATCTCAGCTCCAGGACATCTCTGCGGCAGTCCCTCAGGGTAATGTCCTAGACCCAACAATCTTTAGCTCGTTCATCGACAGATCGACGATTTGTCATAAGTTCAGAAGTGGGGATGGTCACTGATGATCGCATGGTGTTCAGCATCATTTGCAACTCTTCAGGCACTGAAGCAGTCCGTGATCAAATGCAACACAATCGGCACAATATCTATGCTTGGGCCGACAAATAGCAAGTAACATGCGCGCCACACAAGTGGCGGACAATGATCATCAACAATAAGAGACACTCTAACCACCGCCCCTTGACATTCAACAGTATTACCATCACAGAATCCCCCACTGGCAACATCCTTGGGTTACCATTGACCAGAAATTCAATTGGACTCACCGCATGAACACAATGGCAGCAAGAGCAGGTCAGAGACTAGGGATACTGCGACGAGTAACTCACCTTCTGACACCCCAAAGTCTATCCAATATCTACAAGGCACAAGTCATGAGCATGATTGAACAGTCCACTCTTGCCTGGACGCGTGCGGCTGGATCAACACTCAAGAAGCTTGACACCATCCAGGACAAAGCAACCCACTTAATTGATACTACATATACAAACATTGAATCCCTCCACGACTGATGCTCGGTTGCAGCAGTATGTACCATTTACAAGATGCACTGCAGAACTACACCCAGTATCCGAAGAAAGCAACTAAAAAACCCACAAGCATGTCCATGTAGATGGACAAGGGCAGCAGGTACTTTGGAATAACATCAACGGCAAGTTCCCATCCAAGCCACTCATCACTCTGACTTGGTTCTTCACAGTCATTAGGTCAAAATCCTGGAATTTCCTCCCGACCGGCATTGTCGGTTATCCTACTGCAAGTATGCTGCAGCGATTTAAAAAGGTAGCTCATCACCATGGATATGGGCAAAATTCTTTCAAATGGAGCCAGATTTGTTTGGGTTTTCCGAAAAGCATGGACGAATTGAACCAAAACATCTCTTTCAGTTCTGTACATCCCTGTGACTGTATGACTCGAAATTGTGCACTTTCTCTGAACGCAATTATAACTGGCTGCCACTAGAAGGCAGCAGTGACATGAAGATTATTCACATGCATGTGTAATCAGTTTGCAATGACTGTGTGGGGACAGAGAGAGTTAACTTTCTATGTCAATAAACATCGAGTTGAATTTCATCAGTAACCATTAAAAAGCGATGAAATATAGGATGTAAGGGCAAGCTAATGGACATTCAGTCCATTTTGAACTTGCTTTTCACTGGCATTATGGATGATTTAATGATCTTAATATCCATTTACTGCCTTACTACTATATCCCTTGGCTCTCTTATTAATTAAATATCTGTCTAACTCGCTAAAATATTCAAGGAATTGTTCATTTAACATTTGGCCAACTCCAACTACTCTGTATCCATGTGTTTGGATGAGGGAATCTGTTGGATATTTCCAAACTTGCCTTCATTGCACGAGTGTTTGAGTAACAGACCAGCGAATTCACTGAAGTGACAAAATATATTTTTCAAAGCACACCAATGGGAGTATCTTGGTATTTCCACTCACAAGGCTCTAACTGCATATTATAAGAAGTTCAGGCCAAATACCTCCAGTTGGAATGATGGGATCTATGAACTATAAAACATAATCTGTGCAGCTGGATTGCAAGCCACTGACGTTAGCACGATGCCACCGACTGTCAGTCTGGTGAATGCACACCCCAATGCTATTAAGAAGGGACGGCTAGGATTTTCAATTGGCGGATGTGCAATAATCTTTCTGAAGTTCAAACTCGGAATGGTATGTATGCTTTAGGCCTGGAGTTTGAAGCTTCTGTTGCTCAGGTAGCTTCGATGTCTTTTTCCTGAACTGGACAGTTTGTGAGTTTCGAAGATGATGCGGAAGGGGACGTTGAAGGAATTTGTTGACACAATAAATCTAAAAACCTCGGATTAACCTGTAAGCCTGCAGTTCTGATAAATAACTAATAACTTTACAAGAGCGTTGTTACTTTTAAAGTAAGTACAATGTGAATATTCATTATGATAACTTCACCTCAAGAAACCTCACTATACGAAAACTGGCGAGTAAATCGTTGATCATTGTGTTGAGGTCCGAGAGGAACCATTGTTCGTCTGTATCGACTACATGGAACTCTCATAATGCTGTTTTAAATTGTGCAATATATCTGAGACGAGAACAACATCGCTGGTTTGGTTTTCTCTCTCTCTCTCTCTCTCTCTCTCTCTCTGTTTGTCTGTCTGTCTCTCTGTCCCTCTCTGTATGTCTGTCTGTCTGTCTCTTTCTCCGCCCCCCACCCTCCATATTCAACTGATTAAGTGCATACTAAAAGGTCACTACCTTGTTAAACAAGCAGATGAGATTTTGTTTGATTCAAGGAGTGGTACTCCATCTTCCATTGTAATTAAAAAAGAATCCCCAATCCTCTTTCTTGTGTCTTAACCTCTCTTTAAGTTTTTGAGTAAAGCATGGTTGGCTCAACTCCTTACTGGTACCATTCTCTTCAGTGTGGTACGTTTGCTGTCAGTCATGAATCATTTTCTGAAATAACTGCCATTGTTATTGACAACCCGTACCGGTAAATAGTGGACAGTAGGGAAATGGTCTGCTTGGGTCCTTCTTTGGAGGATCAAGTGTAGTTGCTGGGTAAAAGGGCCTGTTTTCTCATTGTCGGGATTATGTGATTTGGTTGTAAATAATTTCAGCGATCGACACAGAGACAAACATTTCCAGCTCAGTTCTGATAATATAGGGGTCTCAGAATAAAATGCTCTGATTAAAGATAGACATTGCCACCAACGTAATCGATCACATAAAGATGTTGCAGTTGGGCGGCATGGTGGCTCGGTCGTTAAAAGAACCAATGGCCTGGGCTCGACTCTATCCTCTGACGACTGTCTTTGTGAAGTTTGACTAATTTCTCCGTGTCTCTCTATGTTTCCTTCAAATCCACTTGTCTTCTTCCACAGACCAAACATATGCCTGTTGGGTGTATTGGCCATGCTACATTTCCCGTAGAGCCTAGGGTTGTGCAGTCTTGGTGGATAGCATTACCTATTGAAAATACAGGATGAGGGACAGATGGATTGAGTCTGGTAGAATGCTCTTTGGAGGATTGTTATGGCCAAAAAGAGCCACATGGTCTGCTTCTCGCTGTAGGGCGTCTATGATTGGTCAAATACAACTGTTTTCTGCGGGTCTCCATATCTGACCATTGTTGTAACTGACTTCAGCTAGAAAACTAACAAAATTGCTGGGCTCCCTCTTTGATGGTGGAACCATATTCAATTGTATGTCTCACGTGCAGGAAAAAAAAGTGTTCTATGCTTCAAATGCAACTCAGAAAAGGTTAACGTCGTGCAGCTCGTCGAACTGTCGAAATATGCAAAAATAACATAGATTTTCTTTCCAAAGCAATATTCCAATTGCAGAATCTTTCAATGATATAATCAGAACAAGCGTTTATTACATTTCTTATCACTGATTGTACCAAAACAATAAAACAAGGAACTGGAGATGTGAACTAAAGCACTTCTCGCTGGCGAAATTCAACAGCAGCAATCCTGTGGAGAAAACAATGTTGTCGTTTCCATTTCAGTGGCTGTCCATGACAAAATAAAGCACAAGTTCAAGCCAACCTTTGCATTCCATTTTCATACACTTTGGATTTTGGAGTTTCTGTGACTGGAAGCTCAATTTCAGCACGAACAATAAGCAACACTTTTATCAGAGATATTGAGTTCTCAAAATGACATGACATGCTTCCAAAAACCATTGTGTATACTTTTTACTTATTTAGCATTTTTCAAAACAAACAAGTTATAATTCAGGACCCACAGTATTTACCATGGAGGAGGGCGAACTATCCTCATGATAACATAGTTTTCACTGAAGAATGAATCACAGTTATATTACATTTCAGTGATGGTAAGGCGACGCACCTAATTGATCCAAATCCACCATGAGGTGGCGCATTTAGCCCTTATGAATATTCACAGCAGAAGACGAGATAACTGACAACCAGTAACTGGCAAATGTGACTCAATGATGTAAAGTGGAAGTACAGCCACGTTTCTGATTACATTGTACAACATTAAACGAAACAGAAACTAAAAGAACCACGCAAATAATCTTGACCTTTTTGTGGAAAGGAAAAGGTAAAGCACGACTTCAGGTGTGTTTAGGGTTTGGTGTTTTGTGCGAAATGGGCTGGAACTGCTGAGACTGTGAAACACTTGAACTAAATCTGGTCTCAACCACTAATGGCATGGATTCTACGATCCAGAGAAATCACAAAAACTATTGAGACCATTGTTGAGGACAGTATGGCGTGTACATGAGGACCATAACAAAGTGAAAGACAACATGAGAGATTCAAATAAATCAATACAATAACCGTGATACGTAAATGAGAGCGAATCAGGGAGTGAGTCACCGAAGAATGGAGACTGCGAAAAAAGGACAGGGAGTGGTGAATATCATATGAAATGACCCGGATCATTTGAAATCTGAATTAATGATCACAGGACCGGGCATTGTTTTAGCATATCCATCTTCGGCACACAATTTGTGTTTTTTCAGAATCCGTTCGCTTTAGCAAACACGGTTCTCAAGGCTGTGGAATGCATTGTTCGTATCTCCAGTAGAGAAGCAAGAACACGTTATTCAATTTTAAGAGAGCGATCGAGATAGAGAGACAGGCAGGGGGAGACAGAGGGAGAGAGGTGGGTGCGTCGTGGGCGGGGGGGGGGACTAAAGTAGGACTCACCCCTAACTGGACATAGAGGAATAGCATGACATTGATTTTCCAAAGAAGATGAAGCTGAGCGAAATGGTGAAGGACAGTAAAATGGACCTGATGTGCGTGGCCATCTCTGAGTCTCCATGGTTTCCCTCAACATAGCGCACAACATTCAGGCACAACTGGCCACCGAGATCTTTCTGACTACCAAGGGATTGAGCAGTGGAATGAGGAGGATCGAGAGAATAGGCGTCAAGATGTGATTCAGCCAGTTATCGATCCTCCATGAAGGTTATTTTTTCCATGTGTCTATGAAGTCACAGAATGGGGTCATTCTGTCTACTTTGTACAAGAGTCAGTCTTCAAAGTAGGAAGGCAGATTCTGGATGCAGGTCAGGAAACAAACCACTCCGATGAACAGCAAGACAGATTTAGTGATGCAATATCTTCTCTTCACACTCTGGCAGCATATCGCCACGAAATGGTCAATGGTGAACAGCACAGTCAGCCAGACAGGGCAATTTCGGCTGGCATAGATGATCACAGTGTTGTGTGCATAGGCGGAGGTCGTGGACCGAGCGCTGTGCCAGAAGTCAATACCACCAAACTAATTCAGGATGCACCCAATCACGATAAATCACTCACTGCTATCCCCGTAAAATAAATGTTGATGCACCAAGAGAGTCCACACCATCTGCCTAATGGTATGATAACCGTAATAGTATGGCCATCCCCAAACAAGATGGTTGTGGTAAATTTAAGCATATTTTTGAACTGTCTTGATTAATCACTATATGTCATGCTATTGTTTAAAATAAAGACGGATCTGCAATAACTTTCTTCGTAAAAAACATGAAATCTGTGCATGGAAATGTCGAACACAATGATAACAGATTATTCCATCTTACACCAAAAACATTGAATTGCAGTTTCCAGCATTGAAATAGAAATTAATTTTGAATAGTTTATCTGAGTAATATTCAGGCAATGCAATCGAATCCAATCACATGTCAATAAAGTAATAAACCACTGTTCTCTACTTGTTCAAAATAGCACGTAGAATATAATCTTGCTGATTTTTGCAAATGGGTGCAATAAACTACAACTCAACATTTTACATTCATATATAGCAAGTACACCACCCTGTTTTTTACCAACATTCTTGTCTCATGGTTGCTGCAATGCTCCAGTGAAACTCAGCGCAAGTGGTGAGAACAGCACCTCGTTTTCTTCTAGGGGAATTGGTAGCTCCCTTGACTCAATATCGAGTTCAATTGAAACTTCCTATGTCCGAGCCCCTTATCGCATAGAACCAGGCATTATTATTATTTAGTCTACGATTGCACACTACCTATTGTTTGTCAGCAAGTGTCTCCATTAACAGGTATTAATCCTCCTATCCAGATCGTTAGCCATTCTTTTGTCTTTCCAACAGATCGCCCTCTCGGTTGGTTCTATGCCCATCTTCTATTTAGTCGTTAACCTCTCCCCCCACCGTGTCTTCCCCATAACAACCGACATTTTACTCGCGAGCATCAATTCCGAGCAAGGGTCACCAGAACGGAAGTGTTAAATTCTGATTTCTCTTCACAGAAGCTGCCACACTTAATAGCTTTTGCAACAATTCCTGTTTTTGGACTGACCATAGCTGGAAGTGAGATGGTCGGGAATATTGTTTCCATCTCATCATTCGTCTCTTCTTACTTTTGATCTCACGTTTGTTTCTTATGGAAAAAAATGGAGGCAAGTTCCTGATGGACATGGGTGAGTTGGGCCCGGAGGCTTGAGGTTTGTGGCTAACAAAGTGCATGGCGTGCGAGAAAATTGCTGTCATTGGCGGAGTGAGTTGCTGTGCACTGTTTATAAGATACATCGTTTGAACCATAGGATCCTTACAGTGTGAAAGCAGACCATGCTGCCCTTTGAGTCTACACTGATCCTCTGAAACAGCAGCCCATATACAATAATGAACCTGCATTCCTCATGGGTAACCTACATTGCCTGCTCATCCTTGGACTGTGGAAGGAAACTGGTATACTCAGAGGAACCCCATACAGACATGGTGAGAAGGGGCAAACCCCACAAAGGGAGTCGTCAGAGAGTGGAATCGAATGGAGGGTTATGGCAGCATGAGGCAGCAGTGCTAACCACTGAGCCACCGTGGCGCCCTAGTCTACGATTTGTAAGAAGGAGTTATTTATTTGAAAAAAATAAATGGAGCTACAAAAGAAAATTAATAGATGTTATTAATCCTTTAAAAAATGAAGGCTATATATATAGTTTCGTAATGCAATCTGATACAGCTATTCAGAGGAAAAGTTAAATCATTCACTTGAATGGAATACGACTGTTGAAAATATACAGCTCAGTTGTGATTGGTTCCAAGAGTAATAGCTTCTGAATTTTAAACCGAGCTGAATTTTAAGATCAGATTGCACATCTTCAAATGCCTTCAGTGAAATTTGCATAATTTTTTCTTTCCTCATGTACATTGCTGTGACCTTTGTACATCATGTGTGTTTCATTCTGGTGGCAACTAATTAAAAATTCTATCCATCTGGCTCGGCCCGAACATGAGAACCATACCTTCATTAAGCATGATTATGCCAGCAGAAACATATTCCAGTTTCTGCAACAATTTCTATCTTTCATTTGTCTTTCTCCTTTAATTTCAATGAAGCTTTTGATATTTCATGCAAACATTTTAAACATTTCTGACGGTCTCCAAATGTAACATGACAATCTTCAAATGCAACGCTCTTTATTTTCCAAAACCTTTGTTAATTGATGTGAGCTTGAACAAATATATTGGCTTTGTGGAAGAGTCTATGTGCTGTGCGACGCCTGTAGCACTTAAATCAGTCAGTGATTGATTCACTTTGTGCCTCGTGCATGTGCAGGAATATTGAGTAAGCAAGCAATGGATGTCGTTGGGTGCTATGTGGTTAATTCTCGATTTAGGAGGAGACGTTTTACACTTGTTGCTCTCAGTGTGTTCTGCGGTTATCAAAAGAGGGAGACAATTTGAGTTGGAGTTGGAGTGACATCTTCACCATTTGTTCTCTATATCAGGCGTTATACCTTTTCTACGGGAACTGACTATCCCATTTCAAGCTGTTTGCATTCGCTGAGATCCAGCTTCTGCCTTCCAGTCTCACTGAACTAGTGGCGACACAAGCTAGTGAACTGACTGCGTGCTGGGAGACCTCAGTAAATTGCGACAGTGAGGTTTACGAATATCGTGTTTCAATATCCAGCAGTCAGTTGACCATGCAGTTTGTTTTGGCAATTGACTTGTTTTGGGCACACTGCACAGATGTTGGGATTAAAGTGGCAGTGGTTACATGCGTGGGAGACTGCATAAAGGTACTTTATAGTATCTTGACACCGATAACACTCAGAATTCCGGGCAGAATTTATATTGATTGAAACCTCCACAGGTGTTGAGAATGCAGAAGAATTTGTGAAACTTCACTTCATAATGGAGGTTCAGAAACCTCATATATTCACCTGTTTAACTGTCTCGCGGCTATGTTTATAAAGGCCATTTTGCATCAGTGTTCTTTCTGAAACATGGTGATCAAATGCATTCCCAGTGATGTACAAAATTGTCAGCTGGCGATGCTATCTGTTGGAATGTTGGTGGTATTGCAGGCAGACATACTCAATTCAAACTCAAACCATGAACAAATCAACTTAACCTCGAATCAAACAGTCAGCGAACTGCTTCTAGTGAAACGTCAGAAAATGAACTTCACTCTCCATTCCTTCTGAAGTGCAGGCCAACGTTCTGTTTAAATTCCCTGTTACCCATTGTGTCAACATTTCAACTTTATGATATCGATGCAATAGGAGCCACAATAATGTCACCTCGTTCATATCCAGAAATCTCTGCATGTTTCTGTAATCGTTATCTATTTGCATAATATTCACCTTTGCTGTTATTCCAGATGTAATATTTCAGCTGCCAAGCTTTTGCCCTTTCACTCTATCTATTTCCTTCCACAGTCTCGTTGTGTCATCCTTACCACCTTTGTTCCAATTATTTTTCTGTCACTCGCCAACTTGGCGACAGTAAATTCTCTTTTCTTATTCAAATCATTGGTACATGTTCTGAATGGCTGAGGCCCCATAATTGATGTTTGTCGCACTGTAGCTCATATTCGCAATCTGCCGGGGCACGCACTGCCTTTATTCAAGCGCTTGTGTACGATTAGTTAAGACAACGTCTCTCCGTGCTAATATCTGCCTCCAATACTTTGACTCTTATTTTATCAAGTATTCTAATTTGTGGTACATTCTCAAACATGATCTGGAAATGCAAATGCATTTTCGAGCTAGCATTTTTAGCCATCCTGCTGGTTCTTTGCAAGAAGAATTCCACCAAATTTGCCAGGCAGCTTTTTCACTTCATTTAGCTCTGTTAACACTGTGTGATCAGCTACTTGTTCCTAAATATTCTGGTGTTAAGTTCTTTTTAATATATTCCAGCATTCTTGGAATCACAAAACTGAATATCACATGGAAAATAAAGTGCATAAGGGCATTTGAAGAATTAAACATGAGGACTGGTGGAGTGTTACAAGGATTTGTGGAATGCTACATCAACCAGACTACTACATCGATCGGGTACAAGCATTCTCAAACATTCTCACGATCATAGTGGTATAAGCATGCTAGTTAGGTAGTATAATTAGGTTAGGTGCCAACGGCAGCATAATCAGGTTAATCAAAGCACGTGACATGTAAGTAAATGTTCGCGTGATGTAATTGGGTCAACCTCGGGCTAAAGTCAATTGTGGCTGATGTAATAGTAAATATCTAACCGTAACGTAATCGAGAAATATTAAGATTGGAGTAGGGGGACCATTGTGGCAGATATAATAATAATTCATCATTATGTTATGAATTAAGTTTGAAGCTGAAAAAAAAACATAGTGGAAGGAGTAGAGAGATAACATGAACACCATTGGTTTGTTGCATAACTGCAGAATGATATCCCTGACTAACACAGTTGGATATGCTGATAAACTCAAAGAAAACATGATAACATAAAGTAAAATAATGGACAACGAGGTTCGGGGCAATTGAGAATTCGCTCCCTGGCTGTCACGGCTTTTGTTTGCAAATAAAAATATCATCTTCTTGTAGAACGCTCCACGTCCCCTGGTAATTCTCTACGACAATCATTGACCAATGGCTACATTTGCTTTCTTTCCCCCATTTTGAATAAAGATCTTGAAACTGAGTCCAGAAGAATATCAACAAATAACGTCAGATGCAGTTAAGCTCGCAGAAGCGATGTTCAGAGATGCAACCATTTCATAATATGTGAAGATGAGAATTAACACAATTTGCACTGAGAAACACTTAATTGTTATTTCAGGACAAAATGAACAAAGCCTTTTTAAAAGTATTCTGCAGGGTTTTGTTCTCCCTGCTTTGTAGCTACAAGTAGTCAATGCACAGCATTTTAAAATTAAGATGCCAAATAGGTGCAGACATTTGTAAAATCTGTTTCTTCTAGGTTTCTCATTTTTAAATAGACTGTTCAATTCACTTTTCCATAACCAGACATACTTCGTTTCTTTGAAAAATAGTTTTCATTTTTATTTCAGCCCTGCAGTATTTTTTCCCCAGGAGTGACAGCAAAGACTTCACATTGACCTTATATATTATGTGATGCTGCCGTCAATTTTAGTGGCACTGTGTATTATTGCCCACTGATTGAACTTCTGGGAGTTTCAACCTGCGCTAATGCAATTGTGAATTTTGGTCATCAGAGGGTGGCACTGTATCACACGAATCATAAGACAGAGAAATCAGGATAGAGACTGTGATGCTCAATTATTGATTAACATTCTTCCAGACAATTTATCTCCCACTGAAACTGCCATCTCTTTTTGTAAAAGATTTAAATAGATTTCAGGACGCTGCAGCAAACATTTAGGAATTGGGAACTGATATCTCACCAGGCAAGAAGTCAGACAGAAAAGCAACACACAGGGAAATATACAAACATGGAAACAAACTTACAAAAGAGACACCTAAACAAATATGGGCAGCAACAGAAGCATTCAAATGTAGGCATTTAAGCTAGAATTTGAAAGTGCATGTTTCGAAGGAGATGCAGTACTCAGCCATCGACTGTTGAAGGGACAGCTAATGCCTGGAACACATTAGAGAGCAAGAAGTGCCTGTTGCATTAATTTGCATATATTTCAACGCAAGAGGGCTGACAGGTAAGGCCGATGAATTTAGTGCGTGGATGGGGATGCGAGATGTAGGTATGGCAAAGGGAGTGTCATGACTGGAAGCTTAATGTGCAGAAGTACAAGTGTATCAGGCGGGTCGGAGGTGGTGGCAGAAGGAGAGTGGCAGTTTCATGTTTGATTAAGGTGAATATAACAGAGGTCGTCAAAGATGGAATAACTGAAGGATCAGTCAGTGACACTTTGTGGGAGCAACTAAGGAATAAGAATGGGATGATAACGTTACTTGGATTATAACATTGGCCATCAAATGTTCAGCAGGGATTGGAGGAAAAGATATGAAGGGAGACTGTGGAGACTTGCAGAAGCAAGAACGTTTTCACAGAGCTGAGAACATAGATCAGTATAGCACAGTGGAGGCCCTTCGGCACTCGAAGTTGTGCCGAACATTAATCCAACTCCAAGATCAGACTAACGTACACAACCTTCATTGTGCTAACTTCCATGTGCTGACTCAAGAGACGTTTAGATATTCCTAATATATTAATCTTTACTACGACTGCGGACAGTGCATTCCACGTACCCACCACTCCATAGAACATAGAACATAGAACATAGAACATAGAACATAGAACATAGAACATAGAACATAGAACATAGAACAATACAGCACAGAACAGGCCCTTCGGCCCACGATGTTGTGCCGAACTTCTATCCTAGATTAAGCACCCATCCATGTACCTATCCAAATGCCGCTTAAAGGTCGCCAATGAATCTGACTCTACCACTCCCACGGGCAGCGCATTCCATGCCCCCACCACTCTCTGGGTGAAGAACCCACCCCTGACATCTCCCCTATACCTTCCACCCTTCCCCTTAAATTTATGTCCCCTTGTAACACTCTGTTGTACCCGGGGAAAAAGTTTCTGACTGTCTACTCTATCTATTCCTCTGATCATCTTATAAACCTCTATCAAGTCACCCCTCATCCTTCGCCGTTCCAACGAGAAAAGGCCGAGAACTCTCAACCTATCCTCGTACGACCTACTCTCCATTCCAGGCAACATCCTGGTAAATCTTCTCTGCACCCTCTCCAAAGCTTCCACATCTTTCCTAAAGTGAGGCGACCAGAACTGCACACAGTACTCCAAATGTGGCCTAACCAAAGTCCTGTACAGCTGCAACATCACCTCACGACTCTTGAATTCAATCCCTCTGCTAATGAACGATAATACTCCATAGGCCTTCTTACAAACTCTATCCACCTGAGTGGCAACCTTCAAAGATCTATGTACATAGACCCCAAGATCCCTCTGTTCCTCCACCTGACCAAGAACCCTACCATTAACCCTGTATTCCGCATTCTTATTTGTTCTTCCAAAATGGACAACTTCACACTTGGCAGGGTTGAACTCCATCTGCCACTCCTCAGCCCAGCTCTGCATCATATCTAAGTCCCTCTGCAGCCGACAACAGCCCTCCTCACTGTCCACAACTCCACCTATCTTTGTATCATCTGCAAATTTACTGACCCACCCTTCGACTCCCTCATCTAAGTCATTAATAAAAATTACAAACAGCAGAGGACCCAGAACTGATCCCTGCGGAACTCCACTTGTAACTGGACTCCATGCTGAATATTTACCATCTACTACCACTCTCTGACTTCGACCGGTTAGCCAGTTTTCTATCCAATTGGCCAAATTTCCCTCTATCCCATGCCACCTGACTTTCCGCATAAGCCTACCATGGGGAACCTTATCAAATGCCTTACTAAAATCCATGTACACTACATCCACTGCTCTACCCTCATCCACATGCTTGGTCACCTCCTCGAAGAATTCAATAAGACTTGTAAGGCAAGACCTACCCTTCACAAATCCGTGCTGGCTGTCCCTAATCAAGCAGTGCCGTTCCAGATACTCGTAAATCCTATCCCTCAGTACCCTTTCCATTACTTTGCCTACCACAGAAGTAAGACTAACTGGCCTGTAATTCCCAGGGTTATCCCTATTCCCTTTTTTGAACAGGGGCACAACATTCGCTACTCTCCAGTCCCCTGGTACCACCCCCGTTGCCAGTGAAGACGAGAAGATCATTGCCAACGGTACTGCAATTTCCTCTCTTGCTTCCCACATAATCCTAGGATATATCCCGTCAGGCCCGGGGGACTTGTCTATCCTCAAGTTGTTCAAAATGTCCAACACATCTTCCTTCCTAACAGATATCTCTTCTAGCTTATCAGTCCGTTTCACACTCTCCTCTTCAACAATACAGTCCCTCTCGTTCGTAAATACTGAAGAGAAGTACTTGTTCAAGACCTCTCCTATCTCTTCCGACTCAATACACAGTCTCCCACCACTGTCCTTGATCGGACCTACCCTCGTTCTCGTCATTCTCAGGTTTCTCACATACGCATAGAATGCCTTGGGGTTATCCTTGATCCTATCCGCCAGGGATTTTTCATGCCCTCTCTTAGCTCTCCTAATCCCTTTCTTCAGGTCCCTTCTGGCTATCCTGTATCCCTCCACTGCTCTGTCTGAACCTTGTTTCCTCAACCTTATGTAAGCCTCCTTCTTCCTCTTTACTAGACATTCAACCTCCCTCGTCAACCAAGGCTCCCTCACACGACCATTTCTTTCCTGCCTGATCGGTACATACATATCAAGGACACGTCGTATCTGCTCCTTGAAAAAGTCCCACATTTCCACCACATCCTTCCCTGACAGCCTATGCTCCCAACGTATGCTCCTCAAATCCTGTCTTACAGCATCGTAATTTCCCTTCCCCCAATTGTAGAAACTTCCTTGTTGTGCGCACCTATCTCTCTCCATAACCAAGGTGAAAGTCACAGAATTGTGGTCGCCATCACCAAAATGTTCACCCACTAACAAGCACACCACTTGTCCCGGTTCGTTACCGAGTACCAAATCCAATATGGCCTCCCCTCTGGTTGGACAATCTACATACTGCGTTAGAAAAGCTTCCTGGACACACTGCACAAACACCGCCCCATCCAATCTACTTGATCTAAAGAGCTTCCAATCAATATTTGGGAAGTTGAAGTCGCCCATGACTACGACCCTGTGGCTTCTGCACCTTTCCAAAATCTGTTTCCCAATCTGTTTCTCCACATCTCTGCTGCTATTGGGGGGCCTATAATAAACACCCAACAAGGTGACTGCACCTTTCCTATTTCTGACTTCAGCCCATACTACCTCCAGAGGCAGATCCCCCTCAAACTTCCTTTCTGCAGCCGTTATACCATTTCTAATTAGCAATGCCACCCCCCCTCCTTTTTTACCACCCTCCCTAATCTTACTGAAACATCTGTACCCAGGAACCTCCAACAGCCATTCCTGTCCCTCATCTATCCATGTTTCCGTGATGGCTACAACATCGTAGTCCCAGGTACCGATCCATGCCTTAAGTTCACCCACCTTATTTCTGATACTCCTTGCATTGAAGTATACGCACTTGAGCCCATCTCTGTGTCTGTAGGTAGTCCCCGTCAGTGCTACCTTCTCCACAGCCTCCCTACAGTCTTGGACATCCTGACACACAGCTAGCTTACTTGCTGGACTACAAGTCCGGATCCCATCCCCCTGCCAAATTAGTTTAAACCCCCCCGAAGAGTGCTAGCAAACCTACCCCCCAGGATATTGGTGCCCTTCTGGTTCAGGTGCAACCCGTCCTGTTTATACAGGTCCCACCTTCCCCAGAATGCAGTCCAATTGTCCAAATATCTGAAGCCCTCCCTCCTACACCATCCTTGCAGCCACGTGTTCAACTGCACTCTCTCCCTATTCTTTGCCTCTCTGTCACGTAGCACCGGCAACAACCCAGAGATGACGACTCTGTCTGTCCTAGCTTTTAGCTTCCAGCCTAACTCCTTGAGCTCTTGAATGACCTCCCCGCCCCTCTTCCTACCTTTGTCGTTGGTGCCAATGTGTACCACGACTTCTGGCTGCACACCCTCCCCCTTAAGGATTCTGAAGACACGGTCCGAGACGTCTCGGACCCTAGCACCCGGGAGGCAACAAACCATCCGAGAGTCTCGCCCATGTCCACAGAACCGCCTGTCCGTCCCTCTAACTAGAGAGTCCCCTATAACTAGCGCTCTCTTCTTCTCCCCCTTTCCCTTCTGAATCTCAGAGCCACAGACCCCTTCACTGCAGCTTACACCTGCAAGGCTGTCCCCCCCAACAGTTTCCAAAGCTGCATACTTATTTTTTAGGGGAACAACTACAGGGGAACCCTGCACTGCCTGTTTCTTCCCCTTCCCACCTCTAACTGTTACCCAGCTACCTCTGTTCTCTGGCGTAACTATGTCCCTGTAGCTTCTATCGATCACCCTCTCAGCCTCTCGAATAATCCTCAGCTCATCCAGTTCCAGTTCCAGTTCCCTAACTCGTTCGGTGAGGATCAGGATCTGACTGCATTTCCTGCACACGAAGTCGGCAGGAGTATCGGTGGTCACCCCTACCTCAAACATCCTGCAGGAGGAACATTCCACCGCCTGTGCTGCCATGACTGTACACTGTCTCCAAAAACAAGAACACTGAGTCAATAACCTGTGGACTTTAAAGTTAGGTTAGAGGAGGAGGGTGGGAGGGAGGCCCTACAAAAGTAGGACCTGGGGTCTAGAACACACCCACTCAAATACTAATCACTTGCCTTCCCGCCCAGCTATGCGCTCCAACCTCACTTCCGCTGCCCGCTACAGGTAAGTAATTTTGAAACAAACTGTCTTACCTTAGCTGTAGTCTCCCGGGTTCGTTTTTCCTCGGCCGCTGCTCCCACTCAAATGACCGTTGGTGAATTAAAGGGGGAGTATTTATACTCACCGTTCTCCTTCCCGGCTGCCCCTCTGTTTACCGTCACTTCCTCTGCTGCTCCCGCTCTTTTTGTGAAGAGAAAAAAAAACCGCTGCCCGCTACAGGTAAGTAATTTTGAAACAAACTGTCTTACCTTAGCTGTAGTCTCCCGGGTTCGTTTTTCCTCGGCCGCTGCTCCCACTCTCTTTCTAAAGAACCCAACTCTGATATCTCCCCTAAACCTTCCTCGAATTACTTTAAAATTATGCTCCGTCGTGATAGACATTTCCACCAGGGGCAAACAGTCTCTGCCTATCCACTCTATCTATGCCCCTCAACGTCTTGTATATCTCTATCAAGTCACCTTCCACCCATTTTTGCTCGAATCAGAAACGCCCTCATTCCCTCAAACTTTATTCATAAAACATCCAGTGCAGAAAGCAACCATTCAAATCTCTTCTGCACCCTCTCGAAAGCATCCACATTTTTCCAATATTGAGGCGACCAGAACTGAACACCACATTCCAAATGTGGTCTGACCAGAGCTCTATAAGACTACAGCATCACCTCGTGGCTCCTAAACACAATCGCACTTCTAATTGAAGCCAACACACAATGCCCCCTCTTAACAACCCTGTAAACTTGGTTAGCAACTTTGAGGGATCTATGGACATGGAAACCGACAGTCCGAAATTTCACCACAGTACCAGCAATACTACTTTTTACCCTGTATTCTGCATTCAAATTCGACTTGCCAAGGGGAATGACTTCACATGCTTCCAGGTTGAACTCCACTTGCCAATTATCAGCCCAGTTCTGTACCCTGTTGTAATAGAGGAATTTGGCAAGCTTTGAGAAGATTTTTAGTTCAGGTTAACGTTTTGGATGTAAGTGTGGTCGCTGAGCTGGAATGTTCATTGTCAGATGTTTCGTTACCATACTAGTTAATGTTATCAGTGAGCCTCTGGTGAAGTACTACTGTTATGTCCTGTTTTCTATTTATGTGTTTAGGTTTCCTTGGTTTGGTGGCGTCATTTCCTGTAATTATGTCATATCCAGTGTTGATGTAATTTTCTGTTCAGAGGAACTAATTTTCTTTTATTAGAAATCAATGGACTCTTCATTCTGCAACTTAATCGACAAATCGTACATCTGAATCAGCTGGAGAAAAATAATCATATCACGTTTGAGTAACGCAATTGTACAGGTAGGTCATGGACACATTTTTAAAAAGTCTTTCAGTGAGACAGTTTGGCATGGTGAAGAAAGTAGAAACAGTTGTCATGGCACTGAAGGAAGGATCACCTCTCTCAGCCATTTACCAACGTGATTTTTAAAAAAGTGCTTCTTGATTTGGTTTCCAATAACATTAGTATCATGATTAATTGAAAGGATGTAAAGTTATAATTACTTCTGATTCTGATCTATCTTCGATTAGTTTCAGGTTTGATTTTGAACAATTGCAAAGTTTTCCTTTCCTGCAGGATTCTGGTTCCTTGGACATGCCGAGTGCGTGTAAAATGTGTCTGAATCAAATTTGGTTCTCTCCACGCACGCTGGATTGCAACATTTCTCTCCAAATTATCAGTTCTTTGACCGACGTAAACCTTGACTACTGTCAATTCAGCCACTTCTTATAGAACAATATTAAACCTGTATAATTGCAGTCATGTAACCACATAGTTATCAAGTCTGATACAATGCATTCTCAGATATTCACACTTCTAATTTGCAAAGTAACAAGCAAATCGTGTTTCACAGATTCATTTCAAAATAATCAAATAAACCACATACACATAAAATCAAAAGTAGCATTCCCTTGCCAAAGAGCAGGAGCAGGCAATTGGAGTAAGTTCTAAATGCATGGTTTATCAGTCCATGAAATATTATGAAACCTGACCTGACTGTTTTCATTCATGTAATTTTGCCTTCATTATCATCACCACCATATATCGACATCACATGTGAATAGTACAGTGCCTTCTAAAACTGCTGCAGCACATAGAGTATTAGAGATGTGCAGCATCGGTTCAACCGGTCCATGCCGACCTGATATCCCAACCCAATCCAGTCCTCCCTGCCAGCACCCGGCCCTTATCCCTCCAAACCCTTCCTATTCATATACCCATCCGAGTGCCTCTTAAATGTTGCAATTGTACCAGCCTCCACCACTTCCTCTGGCAGCTCAATCCATACACGTACCACCCTCTGTGTGAAAAAGAGGTTGCCACTTAAGTCTCTTTTATATCTTTCCCCTCTCACCCTAAACCTATGCCCTTTAGTTCTGGATTCCCAGACCCCAAGGAAAATACTTTACTATTTACCATATCCATGTCCCTCATAATTTTGTAAACCTCTATAAGGTCAGCCCTCCGATGCTCCAGGGAAAACAGCCCCAGCCTGTTCAGCCTCTCCCTCTAGCTCAAATCCTCGAACCCTGGCAACATCCTGGGGAGGAATGAGCAAATGCCAGCAGAAGACTTCGAAGGATCGGCAATATTGTGTGCCATTCGTGGTTCTAATGCCTTTATTTGTGCCAGGTATTCCAGCCAGTAGTCACTGTTTTAATTTAGCATGGCAAGCATTTGGTATATTCGACTGTCTGATCTGGCCTTTTTCAGAGTGGACCACCTTGCTGGTGGAGTCACTGGAGTCACGTGCCGAGTCGGTCAGTGGATGAGTTCAACAAATAGGGTCCTTTGTCAATTGTTTCATTGTCACGATTGGCTGAAAAATTGAATTTATATTTATGAATTAAAATAAAGTTGCATTCTCTGCCATGGAGAAATTCGAACCTTAGTTCTCAAGCACTATCCTGGATCGATGGATTTCCAATCCAGGAAAAATACTACAAAGCAATCGTGTAATTAATGCATGCATGCTTTATCCCTGCAATCTTCTCCACATCAGAGACACACTAATGGATACTTTTTAGGACTCTCTCTTTCTGCAGACACACACAAACACGCACACACACATGCACACGTGCGCATACACGCACACACAAACACATCCTCACAGCCTAACGTTCCTGAACATAAATATAGATTGATTCACTGACACCAAGCCTGAGTCACTGAGCAACAGTCAGCAGCACGAACATTCGCTGATTTTCTGACAATAACCTATAGACATTGGGTAACGATGAAAAGAAGGATTGTAGGTTGACTGATTTGCTGAACTAATCTGGTGTTACTGGGTAATGTTCAACAGCAGGAATCTTGCTTGCTTCTGCCATTCCATATCATGCTCAATGAGGCAATATTAGAAGCAGGACTTCGGTCGATATTACATAATAAACCAGGAGCCACTGAGAAATTATCAGGGGAAACTAAAATTATCATGCTACGTTATTTTCCCTCATTCATCCAGAAACGATGGATAATGATTTGAAGCAGGATTTGGATTGGTGACTCACAATATTCCAATGGTAATTCATAATGTTAGAAATATTTTTGATTCCCTGGTAATCAAAGAATAATGATCGGATGCTTGAACTGAGTTGATTTCAGATCATAGCCACGCAACATATTCTGAACGATTTCACTGAGTTCATCCAACTTCTGTTACTATATTTCAATTTGTTTGTTGATGATTGTTTCTGCTGCACTGCAGGCTATAAGAAGAATACTCATTACACTTGATTACCTGAAGTGCTGTTACTTCTGTGCCAAATCATGCTGATTATATGCTAGGTTTTGTTAAAAGACGAATTATTTTACCAAGAAAAAATGCTGAGCAACATGTAAGTATTTTAATCCTTTGCTGATCACATTAATGCAGAGAAAATCTGAACAAATACTCAAACTGGCAAGTTTCTTTCCAAGCTGATTTATAATTTATTTTCGTTTTCTTTTCTTTGCAGTTACCGTACTGACAATTTTGATATTATCTCATGGAAAATGCGGTCTGTCCAAATATATTTCCCAATACCTTTTAACAATGGCTGCAGCGAATCTACCGGTCGTAGCTCTTGACCTAACATTGAGGCATATTCCAAATGTTTACACATCATAGTTGATTTTCATGTAATCTGGCCGTGTGTGCAATATCCATGCTATCCTGGTTTACGTAGCCGCTGATTGTTCTCTCTTGTTCACTGTCCCTTGAACTTTTGATAGATTTGTGGCTATTTGTTGACAGAAGCTGAAATGTAAATACCGCACCAAGAAGACAGTGCTTGTTGTTGTGGGAACAGTGACTGTATTGAGTTGCATGAAAGACAGTTTCTGGTATTTTGTGCTCATGGATGATTCCTGGCTGGAGAACACCCCCTGGAGAAAACCCCCTTGCGGAATAACTGAAATTCTTGAATGTCCTATTTGGGTATTAATAGAGTTCATTCGTACATTCTACTCACTGCTGTTCCTTTTGCCCTCCAATTCTTCTGTTTAGTTATTGAAAGATCCACATATTTTGATGATCAGAAAAGCCCGGAAGAGACTGCATCATCAGAATGGCGAGGAAAATGCAAGAGACCCAGACATGGAGATCCAAAGGAAGTGTATATTTTTACTATTTTTATCTCTGGGGATTTCATCCTGTTATGGACAACTTTCATGCTATACCTTATTTTGTTGAGTTATGAGGCTACATGCATACCATGCTTCGTGTGGGAAATTGGATTTATGCTCCACATTCTGAGTTGCTGTACAAATACTTGCATTTGTGTTGTAACTCAGGCTCAGTTCAGAGAGCAGTTCAAGAATATGTTGCTTTGTCCATTTAGACACATTGCATTATTCATTCAATTATTTCCATAACTGATGCACTTCCGCAGCAGTACTCAAACTTATTCCAAATTATTTTTGATGCACGAGTCCCTTCGGATTAGTGTTATACATTAGTAGGAAAATTAATTCCTACATTGTATCAAAATTAACACTATTGCCAGTGGGTTACATATCACTGAAACAGTCGCACAAGATGATGATAAACATGATGATAATAATAATAATAGTACTCTGCGTAGTCTGAGGATTTACTTGCTGCACACATTCCCGTGAGCTGCAGGGGTGGTGGCGTAGATAATCTTGGGGTTCATAGCAGTTTTAACATCAGCGAAAACATTTGATAAGTGGTTCCAGCTGACATGCACAAATCGTGGCAGAAATCGATCTCAAAGCGAGCTCCAAATGAGTAGCAATTTGATAAGAACAAGATACACGTTTTTGGAGACTTTCAAAGGAAAATGGGGCCAATTCTTTATCATCTCCTCTGAAAAGCGGCATTGAAATCAATTCTGAAAACAATTAATGTTGGAGATCGCAGCGAGTCAGACAGTATCTATGGAGGAACAGCAAATTGACAGTTCTATTCGAGATGACTCTTCATCAGAGTAGAAGTGGACTGTGGATGGGGCAGCATCTATGTTATATCTATGGGATTGGGAGGTATGTGATGTAGAGTGCTTGTGAAAAAAACTTTGTATTTCAGATTAAGCGATAATAACATAGGAAGAGCCAGAGAATTGTGTATTGAACTGGCAGACTTGAAAGGGTAGACAGTACCACTGAGAGGGGGGTGGAGATGAGTGGGAGCTGCACGAGAACATGGTGACAGAGAATGCAACAAATAAAGCTCAAAATAATGGCGCTGGTTCACATGTTCTATGTGTTGAACTGAATATGAAATCCAGAAACACAACTATCTTGATGAAGAGTTCTACCATCTTATCGTCACTCTTCCTCAAAGGATCTCCCACCACAATGTTGCTAATTAATCCAATCTCGCTACGCAATACCTAATATAATATAGTTTACTGTCTAATTGGTCACTTGACATATTGGGAAAGAAAAGAAAATCCTTCATGCATTTAGGAAATACCCATTCCGTGTATTGCTGCCAGTTTTCTTTGTCTGATCAATAAGTAAATTGAAAAAAAATACAATAGACACACTGCATCCATCTCCAATGTCCTTTATGATACAGTGCCCAACATCACAACTACGGTTTGGTGGTCTGCGCACAACGCAATTTCTCTTTGGTGTTCTACATTTCCACCCATACATCTTTCACATCGTGAAGGATCCCGTTCTATTTTACTAGTGTGATAATCGATTCTACCTCACCTCTCTTTACTGTCTTTCCTGAAAATTGAATAATCCTCGGTGTTGAGTTCCCATCCTCAGTCATCCTGGAGACAAGTTTCTGTGATCGCAATTTTATCACATGCATTAGTAAACATTTACGTGGTTAATTCATCCACGTGATTAAAATGTCACTCGCATTGAGGTACAGACCTTTCAGGTCATTTTGTTTTGAGATATATTGCGATTTCTGAATCACTGCAAAATGTTGCTCATTTTTATTATTGTCTTTAGTGTCTCTGCCTTTTACTTTCACTTTTGCCCTCACTGTCGTTCTTTCTGTCCAAACTTCACGTCCTTCCGACTTGTGCATTGTTTCCCATTCACCTGTCATATTATTTTAAATGCTTCCCAACAGCAATAGAAAACACTTCCCCATGACATTGTTTCTCGTCCATCCCAGGTGCAGACCATCTGGCTTACACTGGCCCTATCTTCCCCCGAACCGGATCCATTGTGGCACCAATCTGAATCCCTCTCTCTTGCATTAGCCACCAAGCCATGTATTCATTTTAGTTATCCTGTTATTATCACTCTGGCTTGAATGTGACACGAGTAGGAATTCGAGGATCACTACTTTTGAAGTCGTGCATTTAAATTTCATACGAAACTCCCGAAATTCAGCGCATTGGACAACATTCCAATTTTTACCTGTGTTGTTGGTGCCTCGATATATCATGACAGCTGGCAGTTCACTCTCTCCCCAACTCCACGCCCCACACCAAACCCCGCGAGGCCTCAGAATGTCCTTCAGCCGCTTGGAAACTTCCTTGACCCCTACATCACGGAGGCAGCATACGATCTTGAACTTTCTTTTATGGAGGCAGAAGCATCTACCTGTTCTGCTAACAATTTTCATCCCCTATCCCTCCAGCTCTGACAGTTTTTATCCTCCCTCCTGTGCAAAATGGCCAGCCATCTTACCATGACCCTGACTGTTGCAATTTTTTTTTGGTGAGCCATCTCTCCCAACAGTGTCCAAACTGATTACCTGTTCTGAAGGGAGATAACTGCAGACGACCCCTGCACTGCCTTCGTGCTCTTCCTCTGTCTGTTGTTATAGCCTAGGTCAGACCCCCTCAAAATATTTTTAAAAGGTAATCTGGAACGTAACCTTTCCTTATCTTTAGGCAGATGTGAAGTGATATTCCAGGTGTGACGCAGCTGACTGAAACACACAGCTTGAAGCAAAACAGAATGCATTTAAACACTACAGTTGAAACACAAACAATAGGAAATAGAATTTAGTAGATCTTAACTTTTGGAAACTTAAATGATCGACACAGAAAATTAGCTAAGGAGCTGTTCCATTTCCTCTAAAATCTCAAAAACGCACACCATGCAAAAATTAATTTCATTCACAGAGTCTTACAGGGAGAAGAGATTTCAAAAGGAAAATCAGTCAAGCATCTTCTGCTGAAGCATGGAACATTATTCACTGCCGCAGCTTCTGCTGTTATACCGAAAACTAGCAGCTTCTGACTGTTACAACTATAGGAAACTTATATAATCTTGAACTTGGAGAAAGGAACACTCTCCTGTTTTTGTTACACTAGGATCTTTCCCAATATTTCTGTACCTCTGATCATTTAAAAAATAATCTATGAACAAAATAACTTTTTAAAGAGACAGCTTTGCCACACTGTCGATCACTCTTCCTAAGTCTTTTTTTTATCTATAGTGTGACCGAGGTACTTAACGTGCTATCCATGGCTCTTTCCTACTCGCTGAAGCTCCAAGTTGAGTCCACCGGCATCTACAGTGCTATCAAAATGACAGACAGGGGCTGCATCTGGACGCACATCCTGCATATGAAGGAACCAGGGACATGGGAACTGCCCTTGAATTACCAAATTGCATTGCGGGTGCATAACACTAGGATCTCCTACCATAATTTAACGCTTAAGTTAACAACAGGAGCAAAGTTAAGCAAAAGGAAATAAGAAACAATCACACCATTTCGTACAACAGAAAAAGTTAGCGTCGGTGTACTGGGAACAAAATGTAACCATGCAGTGAGAAATAAAAATGAGTTTCGATTCATAAAAGAAAGCAGAAGAATCAGCGAGAGAAAAGGCAACTGTGATAGTTACTTGTGATGACGAGTTAATAACTGTTTGTAGAGGTGTCTGTTGTACTCAACGAGGAGGCTGAGAGCCTGGTTTATGTCTGATCTGTGCTGTAATAATCAGTATTCATGCAGTAAGAAACCAGGGTTTCTCGATATTTTCACCTTGAGCAGTCAGAAGCTGTTTGCAGCCCCAGAAGAGCTGGACGCTGCAGTGAATGATTCTGAGCTGCTACTTTTTCTGAAATCTCTCTTGATGTTGTTCCCTCTTGTATTGGAGAAGTACATGAAAAAGCGTGTCTTTGAATTGACCTCTTTGCCAAGAGGTGTGTTGAGAATACAATGTAATAAATCAGAACATAATATAACAAAATAGAATAGAATAGCATATTCGTTATTGTAACATGCAATCCATTGCAAGAATTTAGTGAAACTGTTTTAAACTGTCAGCCTTCTGAAGATGACATCTTAAGTACAAGTGCCTCGGTAGAAATCCTGCATACATCAGAGGTATACAAGTAGTTGCATTACTTTACAAAGTTTAAAACTAAGATCGAAAAAAGAACATATTTAAAGGTTTGACATTACAGCAAGATAAGACATTTCAAATACACATGACATCGTTGCAACTCAACATAGCGCATCCAAGTCGATTCCAATCTACCAGCCGTCTGTGCTCCACTCCAAGCCTCCAGTCCGCTCCATTCTGGCATTCAGTTGCTCCAAGGTAAGTTCAAGTACTGCTTTCCCCACGCCAGTCTTGGTCCAGATCTCATTTCTTACTCACGCGTCGGAGTCGACCTTTTTTTCTGGGACTCACAACTCACCTGATGCTTGGAGACTTGATCCCATGCGCTGCTCAAGGCATTCTGGGTCCTTGCAACCTACACGATAATTTAGAGCTTGCAAACCCGGCATTCTGTCAGGCGTCATTGCTCTAGTACTTGCTACGCATGCCTGCTGCTGCAAAACGATTCGGTTTTGGGGTTCAGGGGAGAACAAGAAAAAAAAGAGAAAAATAACCGAAGGGAAGAAAAAGAATAGGCGGGGTAGAAGAGCTCCAGCAGGAACGTTTTCTCGAATACTGTCTTGCCAGGGTACTGTTATGGTAGTTACTGTATTCGACCAATTAATTAGCAAATTGTACTTTATGTATTAATCGGTTATGTTTTTCACTCGTTAAGTTATTCTAAATTATGTTTTCTTTTGTTTGCATTTAATTCAATGCATAAATTAATTGTGTTTTGTTTAATGTTGTGTTATTTCATCAATCACATCACTTCTGGAACAATGTGTTCGTATCTATGTTTACAATAAGAAAATGTTAGGGTCTTGGCACCCTTCTTAAGATATTTTTACGTGCTCTCGTCTTGTCCATAAGAACTGTATCACCGGGAATGAAGAGCTGATATTATAAAAATATTCAAATTACGCATGTGTTCAAAGAGGCAGGATTAGAAATTCCCTATTTAGTGGGTTGGTGAAGAATAAAGAACGACCAATCCATCAGTTCAATAACAGCACAGTGAGAGAAAGTCATATTTTTGTTACCGAATCACATCAGACTGCATTGACAGTAGAGTGCATGGAGCTCGTGGAGGCGATGTCAGGAGAAGAAAAATTCCAGGGGGGAGAACGGAAGAGAAGAGCACGACGCCTTGGTGAAACTGGGTTGCTGTGGTTAGAGCGGTGAACCTTAATTGAAGAGTACAAAATTCTGTCATTCTCCAGTTGACAGTTGATTAGCCCACCCCTGTCCTGAGCATTGTACATAATGTAAAACTCAGAGTTTCGTGGAGCACCGGCCAGAATCAGGAAATTTTTTGTCGGGAATTTAAGTTGTTGAGGACGTAGAATTGCACTTACTCGTGAGTAACAGTAAAACCACAACAGAACCTGCACAAACAGAATCTAACTGACAGTTGAGTCTTCCAGGCAGGTTCTCACGATGGTGTAAAACCTCAAACTAACCAAAATTATTTTATTCAAGGAATACAATATGACAAAATAAAATTAACTTCTAAATTCAAATTAAGGTGAAGTGGAAATATCTACTCCCTTGAAGGAGGAATACACCTTCCATGACAATTAAAGTAATAAATGGAAATGTTTAGTTGTTGACGATGGAAACTCAGCTAAACAGAATCTATCGTTTTCATCTCATTTTTCTGTGAACAGTAGGAAACACAGTTTATGCATTCACATAAAATCTTGCTAGAAAGTACTTGTCTAACTGGGATTCATTTCCCCCAAAAAATATAAATATAAATTTAAATCAAATATTTATGCATTTGTCATATTGTTAATTTCCCTGCTCTCTGAAGCAGTATTACCGCGACTCTTTCTGTTTCTCCAGAACTCCACAAATTTGAACAAATTCTGTAAGTGTTCATTGAATCTGCTTTCTCTATTTTCTCCCTTTGTAGAAGAGAACAAACCATCTTCCCCAAGTACCAATTTTCTAAGGAAAGTATTCAAAAATGCAGAAAGTAATATCTAAAATTAATTTTTACAAAATCACAATCTCATTCATATAATTATCATCTTTCCGTTATGTACGTGGAATTACCACACAATGAATAAAGTTTCTATGCTGCAGTCCGAGATTTCAAATTTCCCATTTCCCTCAACTGCAAACCACTTCATTTGTTTGTACAGCTGTCTCTGTTCTCTGTATTGCTGTTGCTGTAATCGTCAGTACGTTCAGGTTTTGGTACAGCTCTCTCTGTGCTCTGTATCACTGTGTCCATATCGTTAGTATGGTTATGTTTTTGTACAGCTCTCTCCGTCATTTGGATCATAGTGTTTGCTGAGCGCCGACTCAGTGCACAGTAATAAACAGCAGAGTCACTTTGCTGAATTGTGGCGATATATAATCGAGTAATTTTCGCTGCAGAGTCAATATCAGCAGAAATTCTTTCTGCAGCTGCATTTTTGTTATTCTGCTGTCCTGAAGTGTATCTCTGAAGCAGGTATTCCAGAGCCTGTCCTGGGGCATGACGGTACCAGTAAACTGTGTATTGACAGAATCCTGAATATTTACAGCTTAAAGTAATGTTGTCACCTGCAACTGAGGTTTTGACAGTAGGGCTGTGAGACACCAGGGACGGGGAATCTGTAGAATATATTAAAAAAATATTTTAGAGCAGTAGTTGTGCTGGAAACCTGGAACTCGTGCAAATAGTTCTGTTATTAAGATATTTTTTCAGACTTTAACGCAGCTTGGACATTGTCTTCAACTTAATTAACAAATTAATATCTAGATGTTGCAATTTCTTGTTGTTGGTAGAGTGCGTTGTTATGGCCAGATTCAAACATTAGAATGCATTTTTAGAATTCAGAGTTTAGACTAATTTTCAAACGGTATTTGCAAATGAACTGCAACAGGGAAGGATCCCAGGAGAACGGGTAAATATTACGGAATGGGAGGAATTTTTTTTTTGAAGTATCTGCACATGCACTACGGATCCTGTGGTGTCTGCTTCAACGATTTTATTAAAAATCTTCTTCTGTATTTCTGTTAAATGTACATCTGGGAAAAAAATAGTTCATGCTCCTCCTCACTCAAATGATCACTTTGCAGATTTACATAATGTACAATTACCCCCGCCATTTTACATCACTATGGTCAGTAAGATCCAACAGAATGTCATAAAACTCATCAGCAGTTATTGGTTATTGACCGAGATGAACTGTAAGTATCTGTGGGTCACCGTATTCGGGAATAGAATTAAAGAACACTACTGGCACAGCAGAAGGTCATTCGGTCTGACGTGCACATACTGTGTCTCTGAATGAGGAATTCGATGATTGTCACTTCCCACAATCTGCCAGAGGCCGACACACTCTTCCTTCTTAGATAATTATGCAATTTCCTCTAGAACACCTTGGCCAAGTTTGCCTTTCTTGCAGTCTCAGGGATTACATTATACATCACAACCATTCAAATTAAATTCCCTTCACTTAAGTCACCATTGATTCTTTTGTCTACTCTGTTCAATGCGTTTCTTTCAGTTCTCGAGCTTTCCACCAAAGGGAGCAGTTTGACTTTATCTGCTCTGTCCACACTGTTCATGATTTTGAATATCTTCATTAAGTAGGGAGGAAGCGAATGGTCTGGGGACCATACTAAAACTGTTCGACAGGACTTCCCTGGTATGGAGGATTTTAGCCGTGAAAAAAGTTTGGGTAGAATGGGTTTGTTGTCACAGGAACGCAGGAGATTGCAGGGCAATCTGACAGACGTCTGTAAGATTGTGAATTGCACAAAGAGAATGGAAAGTATTGGGCTTTTTTCCCCAGGGTGGAGGGGTGAATTCCTCGGCGAAACAGGTGCAAGGTGCGAGAAGGGAGATCATAGATTAGGTATGCGAGCCAAGTTTTTCACACAAAGAGAGGGGAGTGCCGGGATTGTGTTGCAAGAGGAGACGATGGAAGCAGGCACAGTCGCAGATTTCAACAAGCACCTGGACGAATACACTAAAAGGAAGGAATGAAAAGATACAGATTATGTCTGTAGACAGTTTTGGTGTGGAAGGGAAAAATGTGTCAATGGAAACTCAGAGAAGTGAAGGCCCTGATCTTGTGCTGTATTGTTCTTTGTTCTCGATTTTTTTCGAACTCCACTTCTTGAAGAAAAGTAGCCAGAACATCTTCAATCCATCGCCAGCTCCAAAGTCCTTGTACCATGAAATAATTCATGTAAATGTTTCTGCATGCTCTCTTATGTCTTTACATCCGTCCAAAATGATTTTTCCCACTAATTGATACAATGTTCTCGTTGGTTTCAAAGCATGTTCTACAGATTTAACAGTGTATTTGCTTTTGGACTCAATGCCCCATTAATACAGCTTATGAGCATTATTTTGCAATTTATCACGACAGTTTCATTATTTTATGCCTGTATGTCAACGCTCTGCGACATTCCATAACCACACTGTAGCTCCAGGCTAACTTTGGAACTATTCGTCTTTCCATACAGCAGGGAACTAATCTCGCTTGATTTCACTTCTCTGCTAATTGCTTCAAATCATTTCGTTTGAAAATCTATAACTCTCATTTTGTGACGTTGGCTTGCTGTTTCCCATGCTGTGAATTGGTCCCAAAGTCACACAATTGACATTTAGGTTCAGGCATTGCCACTTACATAGTGGTTTTTCCCTAACTGAGAACTAGATTCGCAGGATATCTGACAATTTCAAGTGCCTCACTCCATTGATGAGCAGTTCTCCGAGATTCCTGGCAACGTGTTCTCTGAAATTTGCATCACATGGAGACATCAGATCAAGAATAGTCCATTCAGGGCAATTGACTGCAACTGTTTTTGGACACTCCATATTCCTTCTCCCTTCCGAACTGTAACTAACACGTTTGTAACTGATGCCTGTTTCCTTCCATTCCCTTCCAGTTATCTTTCTCTGTTTTGCAATGACGCCATCATCATAATGAACCATTCGTTCCAACCACTCCACTTGTCAGCCAGCTCCACATTCTGAACTGTCTCAGTTCAAATAAATTCCTCTGAATATATCTATCTATTGTCTTGGCGCTTCATGTATTGTAAGGCGCTTTCGTATTGAGTGACATACAATTGGACCAATCTCCACATGCATTTGGTTTCACTATTAACCAAAGTTCAAAGAATTCTGTGGAACCTCTCCATTCTGCCAACTTTCGAGAGGAGTCCCAGGCTTTTCAAACTTACCAAATGATGTGCAATTCTGCTCAACCCTTTATTGAATGGTGTAAAATAAAATCAAGTTGATGATGCAAAAATCTGAACAGGAGAGGCCATTCCTCCCTTTAATAGGGCCAGAAAATTGAGGAATATCAGCGTGGCTCATCAGTCTTCACATTCTGCCCCCCGCTGTTTCCAAATACTTTGACCATCGTTTGCATTAAAACATCTAACATAATGGGGATTATTTATCAAATCCCTTAAGAAATGCATACGTTTTTATTAAGCAAAGTCGTTTTCATAAATTATGGTTAATATAATACAACTCCCTGTAATCCTATAGGTAACTGTGACCCTGTGCTTGCAGTTGAAAATTCAGCGTCATAGATTCAAAGAGATGTGTAGCATGGAAACAGACCGATCAGACCAATTCGTCTATGACGACCAGGAATCTTCAATTAATCTAGTCCCACTTGCCAGCATTTATCCCACATCCAACGTCAGACTTCCTATTCAAATGCCTATCCTGTTGACTTTCAAATGTTGCAATTGTAACTGCGTCTGTTCGTTGCTCAGGCAGTTCATTCCATAAATGCGCCACACTCAACATGAGAAAGTTAACGTTTAGGTCCGGTTTAAATCTCCCCCCTCGCATGAAAGCGATGCTCTCTAATTTTGGAGTCCCTCATGCTGTGGAAAAGATATTGGCTATTCACGCTATCTATTCTGCTCATTATTTATTAAACTTCTGTCATGTTACACCACAGCCTCTGAATCTCTAGGGAGAAAAACCTCAGTGCATTTTGTGTCTGCTTATGCCTCAAACCCTCCAAGCCTTGGAACATGCGTGCAAATCTCTTCTGAGTCCTTTTTAAGTTTCACAATATCTTTCCGATAGCAGGGATAACAGAATTGAACGCAGTATACGAATGGCCTAACAAATGTCCTGTTCAGGTGCAACGTGACCCTCCTAACTGCTATATTTAATGCACTGACAAAGAATGGCAACCTTCGGAAACTCCTTCTCCACTGTACTGTCTACCTGCGGCTCCAATTACGAAGAACCCGTGCTCCACCTTCTCTTTATTTGTCAAGGCTCACCAAGTCTTTCGCACTGAATGTAGACGTCTGCCGTGTTTTGCCCTAAAAAAGGTTGCATGTCATCTTTCATCTAGTCTAAACACTGTTTTCCATTCCACAACCCATCAACCGTCTGACCAAGATCCAGTTGTATTCTGAGGTAAATTTTTTTGTCTACAATATCACCAACTTTGGTGTTACTTGGAATCTTATTAACTAGTCCTCCGTTATTCACATTCCAAAAGCAGTTCACCCAGCACCGATCCTTGTGACACACCACTGGTCACAGTCCCCCAGTTCTCAGAGCAACACTGCACCACCGCCCTCTGACCAAACAATAGACCCGCTTACTGTGAAAGGAAGAAGCAAAAGGAACCACAAGGCCTTAGCAACCGACTGATATTAAAGGTTACTTCGCCTCTGTATTTAGACTGATTCAACATACGGTGGATAGTTATGTCTCCTGTTTACACGACTGTTAAATTAATGAGTTCAGTGGTATAAGAGTGTTGTTCAAGGGTGGCATGACATCAACCTGGAAAATAATTTCATTATAAAAGAAGGATTTTGGAGACGTCTACAGTGACAAATCGGGCAACATCTTAAAACCAGACATCGCTTGGAGGGGTCCTTGAGTGCAAAAGTCAGAAAAGACCATGAATTATCAGATTGAAACCAGCCAATTTATCACGATCTGGCATTATCTAGATTCTAGTCAAACTATTAAATACTGCGTTGACTGTCTGCTTTCTATGAATTGAAAAGTTGAACAGAAAGGGAAAGTTGCATTCGTTTCTAATTTGGCTGCTTGTGCTTTGCCAGGAAATTCGAGATCCCAGTCGAAAAAAGCCAGCATCAGTATTTCAAACATTAACATTTACGAAGGGTGGGTGCCTGAAGCTATTCGTTTCCTTCTAAGGGAGGAAATGGATGAACTTAATGCGAATATTAAGGCAACAGAAAGAAACATCAGAAAGGATAAAATTAAGTTCAGTCACTGACTGCCCAATTGTAAAATTCTGCCAGGACTAAAACTAGGAAATCTGTAGCCTGCTCAAACATGTTCTCAGCTTTGTGCCACTCAGACAAATCATTGCAAAACAAGGCGCTCTTCCCAGATTCCTCATTCCCATTGCCAGCATCAGTCAGAAATCCTTTGCACATAAGACAGATCATTTGTTCGCAGTAACATCCAATTCAACATGCGTGCTTGGGACTTAGCAGTTTGATAACCTGAATTCATTTAGAACAATCGACATTGAGAGTGAGAGACTTGGATTATGTTTGCATTATCTTATGTCCTTTTTATACTAAGACTGTTACAGATCAGGTCAACCCAACCTATTGCCTCTTGTCTCGGGTTTTACTCCCAGCCATGACTCATACTGCTAATTCTGCTCTCAAATCTAAAATTGCAATGAAAAGTTGCCTTACAAAAGTGTTATTTTAGATGAAGTTATGTTGATGGAATATAGATCTCAAGAATACAGTAAGTGGTTTGCTACACAGTGTTGAACACGAGCTGAAAATGTGTTGCTGGAAAAGTGCAGCAGGCCAGGCAGCATCGAAGGAACAGGAGAATCGACGTTTCGGGCATAAACCCTTCTTCAGGACACAGTGTTGAACACGGTAGGTTTTGAATTCACTTACCAGCTGTGACAGTCAGCATTGTCCCAGATCCATCCACCGTGTCTTTGTAGTACCACAACGACAAGCTTCTCGGTCACACCTATGCAAAAAACTACTTACACACCAATCTCTTTGGTAAAAATCATCACTCGGTTTTACCTTATTATCGAGTTGCCTTGAGTCAGTACACTCAATTCAAATTTGGATACAATACGTCATTTCAAGTTGTCCTTGAGGAAATCCCAAAATCTTAGAGATAAGGCACAAGAACCTGAACTGGAGATTAGCTCTTCTCAAAAATTGAGTGCAATGTAAAAGATCCAGAATAGAAGTCAGAAAGTACAGTAACATCAAACCAGGACGACAACTTCTTCTAATGCATACATAGCCACGGGCCACAGAACATTGTAATTGTAATTGGACATGATATTTGTTTAGGCCTCATTCACTGTGTAATTCCAGTCAGTCACACAATGTTTCTCGTCAGCATCAAATCTTCCGGTATTAGTCAGATGCGATTTTCTTTTGTTTTAAAAGCGGCTCTAGGTCCCAGCATCAGAATTGGATCCCGACTGTTATTAGTGACGCTTAAAAGGGATCAGTTATTCTCAACACGGATTCATTAACAGCGATCCAACAAATGACATCACAAACGAACGTTTTCAGCATTTACAAAACTCAAAATGATAACAGCGACAACCTAGTTTTAGTATAAACTGGACTGTGGATTTGGTGGTTAGAGACGGAGATGTGGGGAGTTCAAGGCTAATGGGCTTCGGAATTTCATTTACTTCTGTGATAATATGCGGAGAGTGTTTTGGTATGGTGGGAGGCCGGGTCAAATCACTGTGTGCTATGTCCATACCAAGCTTTACAATAATAGGTGGCAGTGTCTTTAACATTCACATCCTGAACCTCCAGCGAAAATGTCTTTTCTGCTGTATTCGTCCTCACAACAAACCGTCCTCCTGACAAGATCCGCTCTCGCTTTGTTCCAGTTGGTGTTTGTTTGAAGAACTCCCCCCGCTGCAAACGAGATGCTAAGAAGCCACCGTAGAAAACGCAGTTGATGGTGAAAGACTGGCACTCTTCCTTGATGTCCGCTGGTGGGGACTGTACCACTGACTGACAGAAGGATTCTGGAAATTAAACGGAGAGATATTAGTCCGCACAGTGGAACTCAACCAGAGACAATGCCTGAATATTTTTTCATGGATTCGGGAAGCTTTGTACTACTTGTGCACCATGTTGGATTGTTGGATCCGTACTAACCGTGTATATAGGCACACAGTAAAAGGACAAGAATAACTCCCATCGTGCTCCTGCTTGGTGCAGCAGACGATTCATGCAGTTTGGAAGCTGACTGCTCCTCTGGGAGATGGCAGCTCAGAGCTGGACTAAAATGAAGCAGAATAATCAAGTTAATTTGCAGATGCAGCTGTCCTTGATCCGGATGTGAAATCATTGCCAACATTACGCTGACGTACAGGGGGTGGGGTTGGAAACTGTTGTGTGAGTAGAGGCTGCATCTACTCCCACCCAGAGAGCTGAGCGAAAAAGTTGGTCATCTGGTTTCATTTGTGCTTTTCATTGAGTTTGAAATGTTGGTCCAGGACTCGGGGTATATTTCACAATCTGGAAACCCCACTCGCTACATTCCATTACTAACACGGAGTCAGTAATATTCCCCTGAATTGTTTCGCATGATTTTGGTACAATATATAATCAGGAGGAGCGCGCCTTAGACTCAGTCAATCCGTATCTGTCTGACCTCTGAGTCTTCGGTTCGTATGTGAGATAACTGAGTTGAATTGTCAACTTTGTGAAACACCGTATGGGGGAAACATCTTCAAGTATTCATTTTGTGAAGGGTTTCATTCCAATGTACAGTTTGACAGTTGGATTAATCAACTCAAGCCCGGCGTGACGTTTAAAAAGTCCAAGATTTATCTGAATTCTCCGCATTCTCATCGACTGACAATTAAAATCCATGCTTTTTATAAGCAAGAATGTATCAAAATTTGCCTTAAAATATTCAAATACCTGCTGTAGTGCCTTTTGAGAAAGAGAGTTCCAAAACCTCACAGACGTCTGCGAGGAAAGAAATCATCTTTCTCTGTGTAATAAATGTTCGAAACCTCACCATTCATCTGGGATTCCGAGTTTAAGATTCACCAAGAAGATAGAGCATTCTTTATGTACTTGCCTTGTCAAAACCTCCCAACGTCTTATATTTGCGAGTGAAATGGACTCTTTCTCTTCTGGCCTCCAATGAACAAGTCTCAACTGTTCATGCTGACTTCGCAAGTCAACCATTCGAGACATTGCTTCAGTATAATTTCGGTGTACTGCTTTCAATACATTCTCACTCTTCTGAACTAAAGAGTTCAGTACAGTGCATAGAACGACAGTTGTGTTCACACAAACAAATGTGAATCTGAAGCAGAACCTTCTGAATGCTGCGTAAGTTTCTGTTTAGAATAGAATGTGAGAAAGTGTTCCAACTCCTAAAATATTCGACAGTCAGCAGACACAGATTTATCAGTGCGTGGGCCAAAGGCCCCAGAGCACCGTTTGAACCAATAGCCCCGAAGCAGCTAATGGCCCACGACCCCGGGAACTGCATAAAGTTTTTCCGATTTTGAAGCAGGGGAACAGAATAGTGCGTGGAAGCATTCCTACAGCAGCATGCCAGCAACCAGCCACAGAGCACCGTATAGGCAGTGAGTCACAGGCAGACACCGGAACGGAGGAAGCAGTCCATGAATTTCCCTGGAACAGTTGAATGCCGGTATGAAACGAACTGTGGCTTCGAGCAGAGCGAGGATTGCTGGTGGATGGTGGACGGAGATCTGGTGTGTTTGATCCAACCACATACAGAGACACTGTGCTGAGCTGCTGTGACATAATGTCTATTTGTATTTTTAAGTGTGTTAAACTTGGTGTAATAATGCAATTACTTCTATTTCACTGTTGTATTCAAGATTTGCACTGGAAACGCGTACCCCTAATATTTCGCCATAGGAAGGCAGCCATTGCAAATGATTTTCACTGTACTCTTGCAATGTGCACGTGACAATAAAATGATATTCTTATCTTGTAATATTCCAGAAGAAGCATTGCAAAAAAGGTAATGTGAGGATGAGATAAACTCTTTTTCACACAATGAACCATATATTTATGGATGAAAAGCTGAGGAGAGGCTGCAGACAGTTTTACTTGAGATACTAAAGAGGGCATTGGATATTCTATATCAAACAAAGTGCGAAGGTTATGTGCAGAAGCTCCATGAGTTTGACACTAAGCTGTTGAATAGCCGCCTCTGGTCGAGGAAGAAAACGTGAATCTATGGCTCTATGAGTTCCATTGGGCAAAAATGAAAATATTCTATCAATCTTCCTAATTATTTCCTGCACATCGGTCCTAACCTGCCATTCTTCATGGACTGTCACACCATTCTGCATCTCAGAGCTCTGCAACTCTCGCCATTTATACAATGTACTTCTTTTTTATTCTTCCTACCCTATCGGACAACTTCAAATGTTTACGCACATTGCTTTATCTTCCAGATCTTTCTGCAGTCGCTGAACCTATCTGTATTCGTCTTGTCCTTTGTTTTGATGTTAATCAACTTACTAAGCTTCTTCTTCTTGAGAGTCACTAATGTCACATTTTCACTATATTCAGATCCTGGTGACACTTACCTCACTGAACTGAATTCCAGTAACATGGACTGCATTGTTCTGAAGGTGTCACGGTGGATCATTGGTTAGAATTGCCGCCAGGGACTCGGTTCGATACTGACCTCGAATGACTGTCAATGTGGAGTTTGCATATTTTCCCTGCATCTGCGTGGGTTTTCTCTATGCGCTGCAGTTTCCTCCCACAATCCAAACATGTGCAGGTTTGGTGAATTGGCAGTGATAAATTGCCCATTGTTCAGGGGTAATGATAAGATAATCGGGTTGGTGAAACTGTCTGGGTCGGTTACTTTGCTGACGGTTGTTGAGGGTCTGTTTCAACACTGTAGTGATTCTCTATGAGAAGGCGATAGCTATGCTTCAAGATTTTCAATATTCGCTGGTATTCACAGACAATTTGACCATTGGGTTACGCAAAACAAAAAAAAACAAAAACTTGCCAATCTGTCGATGCCAATCTGCAGACCATTATATCTGAATACGACTATTCAGATCTGCATTCTTAATTTTCATTGATAGTTGTATTGTTGAAACCAGGAGTTAAGCACACTCTTGTGTAAACAATGACGGAGCAATTAGATGCCATTGCAGAAGGAACTTTGCAGTCTTCTGTTAATCTTCATGTTATCGATTCTTTAATCTTTGGCACAACACAGCACAAGTTTAAATTTTGATTCGATCTCGACTTTAAAGGCCACTGTTTTAAATTCAACAATGAAACTGATATGCCAGCAGCTTTAAATTCAAAGTCTTAACGAAAACTGTTGCCTTTTTTGTGGAGAATATTTTATCTTTGTATTAAAATGTAAACTTTGTTTGTTCTCTGGCCTCCAGACGCTTACATTGTCTCTAAAATATAGAACACATAATTTGACTGACAATGGTAAATTGTTACCAAATTAATTAGGCTTTAAATAGATGTAACCACAAAGTTATTCACTAAAATCTAGGATTTTAACACATAGTGATAAATAATATGTTGTTGTGTTACTCATATAATTTGAATAATCTTCATTCCCTTTAATTCTCAAATTAAACCTTGTTAAATCCCATAAAGGATAAACATTATATTCCTCCAAATCATCAATTTCATTCGAGCAGCAGCTGCAATTATTTGTCTCCTGAAACAAATGTAATTAGTTCAAATCAACAAACCAACTAATAACCTCGCTGCAGCCTGGTATTATGAATAATAGTGAACATTTTAGGACATTGCACAGCACACTCAGAGCCTCTGTGAAAAATGCACAGAACACCAGCATTTGTGGGATTTGCCATTTATTATCCTTTCCAAGGAGCTAAGGGAATTCCAGGTAAAGCATTGTCGAGAGTTTGCAGGTGAGAGTATCATTGGTTCGAGTAATGATACAATTTTACCTGAAGCACATCCATACGTTCTAGTTTAACATGCTTTTTTTCTTTGCATTCCATGGCATGAATTCTCTTTCACATCATCACTGTCCAATATAACGATATTAATTAGCCAATTGAGTTTTTTTTTAGTATGAATGTTATAATTGCACTCCTTTAAACGTGGAATGTCTTATTGTTAAGAAGAAGGTACTTTATCAAAGTGTTTTCTCGGCTTCGACTTAATGCTATCTTCTTGTGACTTTTGCCATTTGAATGTTTGAGCGGTGTCACTGATTTTACTAGAATAGGACAAAACATATGTACTTCTACCGTTTTAACGGACAGAGACACATTGAATGAAATATGACACTATTGTCGTAATTTAATGACAATTACAGGCCGTCACTGATAATGTGGGTGAATTACTGGCGTATCATTTTAATTATTATGCAAACATACATGGAATGTGACATTACCACTGCCCTGTGGTGAATTGGCATAATGTTCCTACAGTTTAGATTACCTACAGTGTGGGAAGAGGCCCTTCGGCCCAACCCAACCCTCCGAAGAGTAAACCACCCGGACCCCCTTCCCTCTGACTCATGTACCTAACACTATGGGTAATTTAACATGGCCAAATCACCTGGCCAGCATATCTTTGGACTGTGGGAGGCAAACCATACAGACACGGGGACACTATGCAAACTCCACGCGAAAAAGCCACCCAAGGCTAGGATTGATCCTGGTTCCCTGGTCCTCCGCAGCAGCAGTGCTAACAACCGATCTACCGTGCCACAGCTGCATCGATTACCATTTACTTATACATTCCTTGTTACTTCCTTAGATTTAATGCTTTCAGAATATGATAACATTCCATTAACCTGGCAAATAGAAGTTATATTTTAATGGTAGAATGTTTGTTTAAGGCGTAAGAATAATTTCTTACATCGGATCACATCTTAAATAAATGCTTCCAAAATGGAATTCTGCAAGATAGTCAGGAGATTTGACTGGGATCTGAACCTGTAACGATCCTGTTCTGCATTAATGACACACAAAATGTCTCGCTTCCTCTCTTTTTATTGTTCTCTATCATTCTCTTTCTTTCTCTATCCCTCTTTTTATATATCAACGAACGAATTCAGTGATTGTGCGGCATGTTTCTAGTTTTGCCAGTGTCTGCTGATTTCATTGTTTGTGGCGGGATTTTAGTCATGATCATAACTGCAATGTCAGGCTTGATTCTTTAATTCTTTTCCCTTTCTGTTTTCTGTCTGGTAGACTCAAGCAATTTGCATCTTTTCTTAATTCCTCTACCTTTTGCCAATTCGCCTTGGTTAAAGTTCGTTTATATCTTAATTGATTTTTGCCCTGCATTCAAGCAAGTGGGAATGACACATTGCACACAGAGGTAATTTCATGCTTTAATATGAGCAACGTTAAACACAAAAAGATCATGTATTTCTAATTTCAAATGCATTTGGTTTAATGAAGGAATACAATTGTACGTTGAGTTTCTCATGGATATGTAAGCAGTAAAGGTTGAACGCTTTTAGAAACCCTTCATTATTTCCTAAAACTCAATATTTTCATTGTGATTCTCTGAGCACTTCCTTATTTTGACTTTCGATCATTCCAAATGTGAATAACTTTGCATTAGTTTGTCAGATGGGGCAGATTTTGGTCTTCAGAAAAATATGATACTTGTTCTTTTTAGTTTCCTGATTTCTTCTGGATTATTTTCCTATTTCTCAGTAAGAATATATTTCCATACTTGGTTAGTATGACCATGATAAATCTTATTGCCCTTAATTTCATGACACTGATGAAAACTTTCGATGTATTTTGCTCTCTGGTGTGTGTGTCATTATATTATTTTGTGTTCTTGTCCCATTGTTCTGTTTGTGTTCAAATCAGGAATCATTGCATCCGGGCAGTGCAGATAGAGACAATTCAACCAATTATGTGTGTTCTCACTTTCGGAAGACCCACCTACCCAATCCCCATAAACCCACACTCATCATTGTTAACCCACCGAACTTAAACTTTCCTGGGATAATATAGCATAGCCAATGGAAATAACCTGCACATCTTTGCACGGTGAAAGGAAGTCGTAGCACACAGAGGAAACGCACACAGACATGGGGAGAACGTGCAAACTCGACACATGAAATCGACGAAGACTGGAATCAAACATGGCTTCTTGTTGATATGAATCAGCAGCGCCCGCCATGTTGTCGCCCAAAGACATGTACTTCACAGGTAGTATGTGAAATGGTAATTTCTAATTCAAGCTCATGTCTCAAAAGCTTCGATTTCATTCAAAATCTTGTAGAACAATTTCGTTATCTGCTGATCTCAGATGTTCTTTCTCCTCTGCTTTCTACATTTCCGTGTATATATTTTTATAACAGCTAACCTGACAGTGTTTAGAATTCTTGCCCAAAGAAAATGCAGTCTTTCTAGTTGCATCACTTAATTACTTGGCTTCCAATGTAATGGCTGATCTCTTGGTCTGGTAACTGCTGTAATATTGAATTGCATTTCTGGAATTTACTTACCATCAAATTTTTTGTTCATCACTCCAATATTCAGTCTCCGTGATGCCATCATGTACACAGCTATTGATTTTTCAGCGTGGTTGATGGCTGCGTTCATCTTTAATAGATTTGTGGCCATTTCGTTTCAGAAGCTGAAAAGGAACTACTGCAGAGTACAGGCAGCAGCGCTGCTTACTGGAATCGTGATATCACTGAGCTGCATAAAAAGTGCCTTTGTGTCTGTTTTAAAATAAACTTATCTATGTAATTCATAATTTACCCTGGTTCTGCGACATAAAGTTAATATTGAGTACGTCACTGGCATGTGCACCTTATGATTGGATTCGTACCATTTTAAACCTTGTCTCCCATTCATTCTGATGATCCATCTCAACTATTTGACTGTTAGACATCTTGCAGTGGTCAATCCGACCTACAGGAGACTCCGAATTCAGTGAAGAGGAGAACATCAAAGGGATTCACAAATGGAAAAATGCAAAAACGTCCATGCGTTTTCTCTTCACCATCTCTCGCAGCCTCATCCTGTTATATATTGTATTTTTCATAAAGCCCCATCTATGTCTGAATTGCGAACGTGCCTTATTTTTCAGGATTCAATTAAAGTCAGTTGTATTTTATTCAACAGGAACGTGGATACCTGCTTCAGTTTATGAGTTCCTGCACCAAAATATTTATGTATACTCAGACGCAGAGTAAATTCAGAGCCGAGTGAAAGAATGGTTTGAAGTATCCACTGGGGTTCCTTATGAAATTGTGTAATTTTTGAAAACAATAACACCCAACATAAATCGATGTTAAATTGCAACTTTCGTCTTATTAACCATAATTCTCAGACATTCCTTTCCAAGTCACATGCATTCTTATCTCCTTACCAAATAGGTTATTTCGGGTATTCCGAAGGCATTACCCTTTGGCATCATCACACAACTCTGATTGGTAACTGTCCTGAATTAGATTATCGTTTTTTTTGACCATAATGGAACTGATATATACATCTCTCAAATCTTCAAGGATGCTGAGTTGATTTGCAGTAATCGGTAATGAACCTTGAAGTCACGAGTATTTCTTTCAAATATTATTTCTAGTTCACCTCGAAGGGCAGTTTACAGACAACCACGTTGCTGTGCAACTGGAGTAATATGCACTCCGCATCAGGTAAAAATGGCATCCAGTCAAGCAGATGGTACCACTTAATACCATTTTTCTTTTTATTGAATTGAAATTCGACCAATTGCCATGGTGATATGTGAAACTTAGTCCGAGAACATACCCTGGTTTCTGGATTCACAGCCCAGCGGCAATACCACCTGGCAATCGCCTCCTTCTTAGTTCATGGGATGCATGTTTGTATATCCAGCGTGTGTGCCCTGCTCGAATGTATTTTCCCAGTTTGGAGTTCTTCCTGCATTCAGAGCTAGGATTGACTCTTCTATCATTCATGGATGCATGCGCAGACTCTCATGGAAAAAGTGACATATATGTCTATACCTACCACTACTTTTCCAATTCCGACCACTTTGCTTGCAACTGCATATGAATGTTATCAGCCTGTTGGTGAACACTGTTGCGCCCGAACATATTACTCTCTGCTGGAGGAAGGACTTCACTTCACAAACTGAGAAAACAAAACTTTTCAGGATTCAGGCAGAAGGAGGGAACATCAGATAGCACCTAGCCGGGGAAGAGAATGGCTGCATAGCGTTGTCGCTAACTGACAATCCAAGCTGCCAGGTAAAGTTCTGATGACCTCAATTCGAATCTAGCCCGTGGGACTTGAATGAATAAAAGAGTCTAATGATGAAAGTAAATCGTTAACGAGGGAAAAAAATGCATTTTGTTTACTAATGTCCTGCAGGGAGGTAACCGCCAGTTTTACCTGGTCTGACTACATGAGGCACCAGACCAACAGTAATGCGGTTGACTCCTAATTGCTGTCAGGGCAATTAGAGATCGGTAATAAATGTTAGATTTGCCACAGACGCCCTCATCCATTGAATGAAATAATTTTTAAAATGGCATTGGTCTCAAATCGCACGCTGAATCAGATTAGTGATTAAATGAACACTTCCTGGAACTACTCAACATTGAAAATGAAATGTGATATATGCTGACAAATAGCATACAGTCATAGGGCGATATACTCTCGCTGGGGCCCAAATCAATCTAAACCTTGATAGTTTGC
The DNA here is from genome assembly GCF_047496795.1 of Chiloscyllium punctatum. NCBI lineage: Eukaryota > Metazoa > Chordata > Chondrichthyes > Orectolobiformes > Hemiscylliidae > Chiloscyllium > Chiloscyllium punctatum. The sequence goes on from NC_092774.1 coordinate 10,682,992, forward strand.
TGACAGTTACACTTTGTCTGTACTTTTGTATTTATTCTGAACTTTATCTATCATTATGCTATTTAAACTCCGAATTTTACAGTTAAACGTATAAATATATCGTTTGCCTTCTCTCCCTTTACCTCTGCACCAATTAGGTCTTCATTAAAGGGGAACTCATGCCTGACAAATTTAAAGGAATTCGTGGATGGCATGGAGGTAGGAAAATAAAACAAAATTAGGAGATATAATGTAATTGCAATTTCGGTCGACGTTTGATAAGGTGCCACATTTTAATGAAACAATTGCGGTGATCTGATAGTGCATAGACGACTGGATAACTAACAGAAGACCATATGTTGAGCAAGCACTTTCCTTAGTTTTGTTATTTGCTGATGGCATCACTAAATGATGCAGTCAGTGAGCATGGAACGGAATCCCCAAAAACTAAAACGGGACCCCTCAGAAAAACAAGCCAAGAGGAGCCCTAAAAACAGTGCTGCTGTGCAATAGCGCAGATTCGTCAGCAGGTTGGAGCATTGCATTATTTTAGTCGGAATAGCAAGCATCGGACAGAGAGGCTTTGACATTTTAATTCATTCAACCTCCAGTCTAAGCATATGTCATTACTTGCAGAGATGAAAACCGAAGCATAGACATATTGACATACACACACGAATTAGAAACGTGAAGAGGAACGACCACAAACAAATCTCAAATCTTCTCTTGGTGTATAAACAGTTCAGGACTGATCTATGGGATCATGCCAGATTGTTGTATTTTGTCAGTACAGGGAAGTTCGACAGAAGGATCAGTTCCCATGCTGGACAATGATGACGTTCTAAAAGTGGAGCACAGCCAAAGACCAGTAAAGTGGTATTTTCGCGTGGGCGTTGTGGGCAGGGATGACGTGTAAAATTAATACTACTGCATCGATATTCACAAATGATGGGATTACCTTCTCAGCCATTGTAACAGAGGACGAAATGGTTTCACCAGAAGAGTTCAAAATTTAGAAAAGCCAGTACTTGGATAAATTATTGAAATTTAAATTTGACAAGGCACTGGGATTGAACGAGATACATCGAAGGACATTGAACGCAATCATGATATAAATTGTCGGGACACTGGTAGTAGTCTTTCAGTCTTCTATGGCTTCGAGGCACACCAGCAGTCTCGACACGCTGACTTTGTTTCTCCCTCCATAGATAGTGCCACTCCTCCTCAGCCACTTCATAATGTTCTGTTTTCATTTCAGAAGAATTGTTTCATTTATCGGTTTGAAAGCGCCCTCTGATATACACTGACTGGAATTCTCAGTGCAGAGTTTTTGACAGGGTTCTAAATATTTCTGCAGATGTGTGGGCTCCCTGGCACAGAGATGTATAGATATGAAAAACTGGGGGCCGGAGATTGTGAAAGCAACGGGTTTGTTTGCTTTCATTAAATTTTCAGCGCTCCTTCCTGTTAAAACTGGAGACTTTTTTTATCTCCTCGTGTTGTATAGTTGTAGTAAATATTTCAGAACTTCGTGGTGATGCCTGATTTACAAGAACATGGTTGTAGTGGATTAGGTTGCCAAATGACGGAAGCCCAGATTTATGATATCTCATTCTGAATCGTTAATTTAAATTGATCTTGTGACATTGACCCTTTGCAATTCGGTGCTGTAATACAGTTACGACATGCTTCAAAAGACAAGTAATAAATAAAATACCTGCTACGTGCAATAAGTATTTCGTAACTAATTGACCAGGCAACAACGCAATTATCTTCATTCAGGATGATAGGGAACACGTGTCTTTTTCCGTGTTACGGCTGGGGGTAAACGCTCCTGCTTAATTTCAAGCCAACAACACAGAAAAGATTTATCCCGTGGAGTAATCTGTAAAATATCGAGTGGCCAAGAACTATTTAAAGTTAAAATTAACAAGCTTCTTTCTTAATGAATAACAGAGAACAATTAACTAGCCAGTATTAACAATTTCCTTCTCTGGCCTGTCGTTTACTTTCCCTTCTATAATATTGGTCCAATACAACTCCCAACTATGACTTGCAAAACAGAACTTCTTATCTCAAAACCAGACAGCTGTGGGTTCTTTTTTTGGGGCCTTCCTGTGTCTTCTTTATTCCTTGTTAGGAATTCCTACGTCAAAGGCTACTAATAGAAAAGGTACTTTTAAGGCTTTTACTTTTTCACGCAGTCTGTTCCATGCTAGGACTTGGCAGTTGTCCTCACAACTGTTCAATTTTCCTCTGGTCCTATTCCTCAGAGTATCGGATTGTGTCATCGGCCTTTAAGATTGTAAATATACTAAATTCAAATTTGATTTGAAATTTGCTTTTTTTTTGCGGAGTATAATTTAATCTGATTGTCCAAATTCGAGTTTGTTTTTGTCTCCAGGCAACAAGCTAATCAAGTCGTTCGACTAAATGTTACATACATTGATGCCTCATTGAGGAAACTTGGTCTTGTATCGATAATTCTGCTGCATTTAACTATCTTAAAGTACACCCACATGTTCATAACACCTCTTCCCTTAAGAATAAGATGAACCATCAAAATAAAAAGACGGCTTCAGGTTTTCTACCTTTAAAATGCATTACCCTAACATACCGATAACATTGATATAATGACACCTTAATTTGTTCCCTTTCCTTACACCCGTACATAAAAGATTAAACAAAGATAAATCTCATCTAAACTCTATCTGTTCAATCCGCGATTAAACGATTATATTCTTCTGACACGACATCTATGATTTTTAAATTAAAAATCTGTAACATAAGACTCCAATGATAAAGTATCATATTCTTAGCTTCAAAACGTTCTAAGAATGTAAACGGATTGTGGTAAATGTACACAATCGTCTCCGAGACATTGCTCGTGACATACACATTAAAATGCTGTAAGGACAGTACCAAATTCAAAAGTTCCTTTTCAATTGTGGAGTATTTCTTCAGGTGGATGTTGATCTTCTTCGAAAATTAATCAATCCCGTCCTCATTTTCCTGTTGGAGGACAGCTTCAACTCCAATGTCACTAGCATCAATGGCGACTTTGCTTTGATGTGGTCGAGCTAAAATTGGTTTGGTGGTTAATATCAATTTGAAAAGTTCGAATGTCTTCTGGCATGATTCGGTCCACCAATACTTTGTGTTCTTCTTCAGTAAATGGGTTAACAGTTTCATTATACTGCTAAAGTTTGGAACAAACTTCCGATAGTATCTGCTGAGTCCGAAGAATCGAAGTGCCTCTTTCTTCAAGGGTGGTCGTGGAAATTCCTCGATAGCCTTCTTGTTGCATTCCGTGGGGTAAGCCTTTCATTACCAATGTTATGTCCCAAGAACGTCACCTCTGTTTTTGCATATTCCGTTTTATTTAGGTAATTCACCAGGTTTGCTTCTGGTAATTGTTCAAAGAGTTCTGCCAAATGTACTATGTAATGGTTCTAGGCCTTAGTAAAGTTCACTTCATCGTCCAAATCGACTGCATGGTTTGTTAACCCAGCCACAACATTTCGTGGGTCTTTGGAATGTGGCGGGTGCGTTCTTCATTCGAAAGAGCATCACTTTAAAATGATATAGCCCATTTGGGTTTACAAAAGCAGAAATTTCTTCAGCCAACTCTGATAAATGCACCTACCAGTAACCAGGCATTAAGTCCAACTTTGTGATGTGACTGGCTTGTCAAAATTTCCCGATACAGTCCTGCAATCTAGGAATTGGATATGAATCCGATTTTGTAACAGCACTGAACTTCCGATAATCCATGCAGAATCTTTGAGTCCCATCCGGTTTGGGAACTACGATGATCAGCAAACCCCACTTGCTCTGGCTTGGTTCGAAGATGTTCTCCACCTCGAGCATGGCCTCCACCTCCACTGGACCTGTCTGGCTTTGAGAGATTAAGACGATAGGGGTGTTGTTGTATTGGAGTAGCATTCCCTACGTCTGCTTTATGTACAATAGCATTAGTCCTCCCCATCTGATTCTTACACTATCCTTATAGTGTAGTAGTGCTCTTTCAAATCCGTTCTATGCTCCTGCTACAGAGAGATAACTAATCTATCTCGCTTCTCAAGGACTTCGTCATTTTAAAAAGTTTTTTGAGCACCTAAAAATCCATGTCATCTGATTTTGATTTCTCACTCCGCGGGGCAGTAACTAACACCTGTTTCTCCAGTTCACTCTCTCTCATGTAAATCAGTTTCAACTTTTCATATGACATACCTGATGCCTTTTTTCCTATCTGGCATCTTTACTAAATAGTTCACCCGACTCAACTTTTTCTCAATTTGATAGGATCGACTAAACCTGGCTTTGAAAGGATTTTCCACCATTGGTAACACTACTGACACATTATCCCGTTGGGAAAACTTCCGAGTGTCAAAGTTTTAATCTGCCACGTGCTTCACTGCACACTGTGCCATCTTTAGATGCTGTTCAACGAACCTACCTACTCGATTTAAACTCTCCCTCACCTCTGATACATTATCTAATTGTGAGATCTCCGACTTTGGACCTGTCAATTGTTTCCTTCATTAATTTCAAAGGGCTTCTCACTTCATGACCGAATATTAACTCAAAGGGAGTGAACTGATTAGATTCGTTTGGGGTATCTGGAATGGCAAACAATACGAATGGGATACCTTCATCCCAATCATACGGGTAATACTCACAGTATGCACTTTAAATGATCTTCAAGGTCTGATATTACCTTTCTAAAACTCCCTGGGATTCAGGATGATATGCACTGGATTTAAAGTGCTGCATACCGAAGCTATCCATACGATAATTTAAAAAAGTCAGCAGTTAAAATTAGTTCCTTGGTTCGACTGAATCTCCTCTGGGTAGCCCATACCTTGTAAAGAAAACTACCAACTCCTCGGCCACATTTATTGCCCCGAAAATCCGGGATGGAATTGCCTCTAGAAATCTGGTAGACACATCCATTATGCTAAACCAGTACTGGTTCCCACATTTAGTTCTCGGGAGGGGACCTACACAATGAATTATAACCCACGTGAAAAGTTTTTCAAATGTTGAAATTGGCAACAAAGGTTCTGGTTTTATTACCTACCATTTGGCATGTATGACACGTACGGGAAACTTTAACCACATCCTTGTGCATTCTAGGCAATGAAAATACTTTTGCACCTTGGCCTGAATCTTTCGTACCCCAGGTGACCTCCAACAGGTAGTTCTTGTGCCACCTGTAACATTTCCTGTCTGTATGCTACCGGCAAAACATCTGGTGCACCTCCACCCATTTGTCCTATGCACTAACCTGCTGTGGTCTCCATTTCCGTCTGAGGATTCCATCTTTCAAAAAATAACCCTCTATAATATTCTCTGCCTCCTTTTCAGGGTGCACATTCACACATGTATCTTTTATCATCTTGTCTTGCTGTTGAAAACTCTTTGCCTTTCAGGACTAAACACTTCTGTCTGAGCTTCTGCCTGTTCAGGTTTTTCCTGCAAAATTACCTCCAACAGGGTATCCATTAAGTGAACCTCAACTCCTTTGTCTTTTTCTTTATTTTTCACTTCGTGCTGTTAGTTTTGATAGTGATCTCTGTTTACCACACAATCTGGAAAAATATCAGGATATTTCGGTTTTTAACTCCTCAGTCTCTTGGTCCTCTTGGACTTCTCTACAACAAGGGGTAACACTCCCACCTTGGAACTTGCCAGGTCATTCCCAAGAACAAACCTAATTCCTGAAACTGACATTCTTTCAATCACTCCAACTGTAACATCCCCAGTCTCCAACCTCAGCTTACACAATGGAATGCGAAATTTCTGTCCATCTATCACACAAATGATCACATTCTCGGGTAACAAATTAGATAGAGTGCGTATGCGCTCATCCCTTACGATCAGCGACTGGTTAGATCCTGTATCTCTCAAAATTAATCTTCTTCTCCTTCTTCCCATGTTGTTTCTGAGTAAACTTTACCCGCAGAGGCGACTTCTTTGTTGATATAAGGTATTTACTCCATACCCAGCCCCTGTCTAGGTTGTGGACTCCCCTGCAGCTGCTCGGCTTTTCTTGAGGTATCCTTTACTACCTTCCCCAATGACACTGGCTTAGGTTCTTTTAACACATATTTTCCCACAGCGCCCATTACTAATGCCCTGCATTGTTTCTTTACAATCGCGCTTTAGTACAATGGAAACATTTGAGGCCTTTCGCCTCTTTTCCATACTCTTCGGCATTTTTTTCATCCTGTGGTAAAATCTTACAAGTGCTCTCTTCTCTTGGTTTAGTAGTCTAGCATATCCACTTCTCCCAACTTCTATCCCTCACAGGACGAAATACCAGCTGGAAGCCTGTCTTATGCATTAGCATATCCTCGTCTAATAAGTTTGCTGACATTCTGACTTCCTATCTTTCTGTTCCTCCAGGTGAATTCTTACCGTCTCAGGAAGTGAGTTTTTAAACTCCTCCTGCAGGATAATCTCTCAAATTACCTATCTGTTTTCAAAGCACACAGCCATGGATCATAGAGTCAGCAATGTACAGCATGGAAAAAGACCCTTCGGTCCAACCCATGCCGAACAGATATCCCAACCCAAACTAGTCCCACTAGCCACGTCCCAGCCCTTAACCCTCCAAACACTTCCTGTTTATAAACCCATCCAACTGGCTCTTAAATGTTGCAATTGTACCAGCCTCCACACCTCTGGCAGCTCATTCCATACATGTACCACCCTTTGCGTGAAAAGGTTGCCCCTTAGGTCTCTGTTACATCTTTCCCCTCTCACCCTAAATCTGTACCCTCTAGTTCTGCACTCCCAGACCTCAGGGAAAAGACTTTGCCTATTTATCCTTATCATAATTTGGTAAACGTCTAGAAGGTCACCCCTCAACCTCCGACGCTCAAGGGAAAAAAGCCCCAGCTCGTTCAGATTCTCCCTATAGCTCAAATCCTCCAACCCTGGCAACATTCTTATAAACCTTTTCTGAATCCTTTCAAGTCTCATAACATCTTTCCGATAGGAAGGAGACCTGAATTGCATGCAATATTCCAACAGTGGCCTAACCACTTTCATGTACAGCCGCAACAGGACCTCCCAACGCCTGTACTCAATACTCTGACCAATAAAGGAAAGCATACCAAACGCCTTCTTCACTATCCTATCTACCTGCGACCCAACTTTCAAGGAGCTATGAACCTCCACTCCAAGGTCTCTTTGTTCAGCATCCCTCCCTAGGACCTTACCATGAAGTGTATCAGTCCTGCTAAGATTTGCTTTCCAAAAGTGCAGCACCTCACATTTATCTGACTTAAACTCCATCTGCCACTTCTCAGCCCATTGGCCCATCTGGTTCAGATCCTGTTGTAATCTGAGGTAACCCTCTTCGCTGTCCACTACATCTCCAATGTGGTGTCATCTGCAAACTTACTAACTGTACCTCTTATGCTCGCATCCAAATCATTTACGGAAATGACAAAAGGTAGAGGACCCAGCACCGATCCTTGTGGCATTCCAATGGTCACAGGCCTCCAGTCTGAAAAACAACCCACCACCACCACCCTCTGTCTTCCACCTCTGAGCCAGCTCTGTATCCAAGTTGATAGTTCTCCCTGAGATCCAACCTTGACATTTAACCTTGCTAATCAGTCTCACATGAGGAACCTTGTCGAACGCCTTACTGAAGTCTATAAAGCTCACATCTACTGCTCTCCCCTCATCAATCCTCGTTGTTAATTCTTCAAAAAACTCAAGCAAGTTTTGAGACATGACTTCCCACGCACAAGACCATGTTGACTATCCCTAATCAGTCCTTGCTTTACCAAGTACACGTACATTCTGTCTCTCACTTGCCCACCACCGCGGTCAGGCTTACCTGTCTATAGTTCCCTGGCTTGTCTTTACCGCCCTTCTTAAACAGTGACACCACGATTGCCAACCTCCAACTTCCGGCACCTCAACTGTGACTATTGATAATACAAACATTCTCCACAAGAGTCCCAGCAATCACTTCACTAGCTTCCCTCAGAGTTCCCGGGTACAACTGATCAGGTCCTAGGGATTTACCCACCTTTACCCTTTTCAAGACGTCCAGCATTTCCTCCTCTGTAATCTAAACATTTTGCAAGCTGTCACCATCTATTTCCATACAGTCTACATCTTTCATATCCTTTACCAAGGTAAGTACTGATTCAAAATATTCATTTAGGATCTCCCCCATATTCTGTTGCTCCACACAAATGTCGCCTTGCTGATCTTTGAGGGGCCCTATTCTCTCCCTAGTTCCCTTTTGTCCTTAATATGTTTGTAAAAACCCTTTGGATGTTCCTTAATTCTGTTTGCCATAGCTATCTCATGTCCCTATTTGCCCTCCTGATATCCCTCTTAAGTATACTCCTACTGTCTTTATACTCTTCTAAGTATTCACTTGATCTATGCTGTCTATAGTTGACATATGCTTCCTTCTTTTTCTTAAACAAATTCTCAACTTCTTTAGTCATCCAGCATGTCCTATACCTACCAGCCTTTCTTTTCATCCTAATAGGAACATACTTTCTCTGGATTCTTGTTGCCTCATTTCTAAAGGCTTCGCATTTTGCAGCTGTCCCTTTACTTGCGAACATCTTCCTCCAATCAGCTTTCGAATGTTCTTGCTTAATGCCGTCAAAATGGGCCTTTCTCCATATTAGAATTTCAATTTTTAGATCTGGTCTAGGCTTTTCCAACACGATTTTAAAACGAATAGAATTATGGTCGCTGGCCACTAAGTGCTCCCGCACTGACACCTCAGTCACCTGCCCTGCCTTATTTCCCAAGAGTAGGTCAAGGTGCACCTTCTCTAGTAGGTACATACACATATGAATCAGAAAATTGTCTTGAACGCTCTTAAGAAATTCCTCTCCATCTAAACATTTAACACTATGGCAGTCCCAGTCGATGTTTGGCAAGTTAAATTCCTTGATCATAATCACCCTATTAATCTTACAGATAGTTGAGATCTCCTGACAAGTTTTGCTTCTCAATTTCTCTCTGACTATTAAGGGTTATATAATACAATCCCAGTAAGGTTTTCATACCTTTCTTATTTCTCAGTTCCACCCAAATAACTTCCCTGGATGTATTTCCGGGGATATCCTCCCTCAGCGCACCAGTAATGCTATCCCTTATCAAAAATGCCACTCCCCGTCCTCTCTTGCCTCCCTTTCTATCCTCCCTGTCGCATTTGTATCCTGGAACATTAAGCTGCCAGTCCTGCCCATCCCTGCGCCATGTTTCTGTGATTGCTATGATATCCCAGTCCCATGTTCCTAACCATGACCTGAGTTCATCTGCCTTCCCTGTTATGCCCCTTGCATTGAAATAAATGCAGTCTAATTTATTCGCCCTACCTTGTTCCTGCCTGCCCTGACTGTTTGACTCATTTCTGTTCTCAACTGTATCAGTCTCAGATTGACCTCTTTCCTCACAACTCCCTACAACCCCACCCCCGACACCTTACTAACTTAAAACCTCCAGAGGAGTTCTGGCAAATTTCCCTGCCAGTATATTAGTCCCCTTCCAATTGAGGTGCAATCCGTCCTTCATGTCCAGGTCACTTCTATCCCAAAAGAGATTCAAATGATCCAAAAATGTGAATCCTTCTCCAATACACCAGCTCCTCAGCCATGCATTCATTTACTCTCTCCTGCATTTCCTGCCAATTGACTATGTCAACTCTTTCGAACTCAAATAAGTCTAACCTGGTTCCTTCTTTGTGTTTCTGAACCACTGTCTATATGCTTCTGGCACCAATTCATAAGCACTTAAAACAGCCTGTTTAACCTCTTCATAATCACTTGACACCTTATCTGGCAATGCAGCATGTGCCTCATTAGTTCTGCCTGCCAAATTACTCTGAAATAGCATTACCCATAAATCATCAGACGACACCATCTGCCTCGCCAATTTTTCAAAGGAAATAAGGAAAGCTTCAACATCTTCCTCATAAAAATGAGGCACTTTTGACATATTTACATATGTCACTAACTTGCGTTTTAATCTCCATCCTGTTAACTTGATTTTGCTAACTAATCCGCAACTTCTCAAGTACAAATACTCTCTCCCCTCTCTCTCTTTCTCTCGTCCTTTCTTCTCTCTCTTCTTATTTTTGTCTCCCTTTCCTCGATCTCCGTCTTTGCTCAGCCAAGAACCGTCTCTCTCTTTTTCCTTTTATTCTCTTTCTTCTGTCTCTTTCTCTTCTTTTCTCTGTCTCTCTTTCCTCTCAATCTTTATGTTTGTATTCTAACTCCATTTTCCACAATTGTAATGTAAGTGTTTTCTACCTTTACTGCATTTGTCTGTTTCCCTGAGGTGTTTGGGTAATTCCCTTACAATTTCTTACAATTTCAGGTTTACTTTTGTCCTTGGTTAAATCAAAATCTAATTTTTTCACTAATTCTAAAAGTATGGAATTTTTCATTCATTCTAAACTTTCTTGGAAAACCTGAGAACCATTTTCAAATCCCGTAACATCTTTAGCAACTTTAAAAGCCATTTCTCTCACTTTTAATTTAATCAATCACAAGTCACCGAAATTTAACCAAATTGTCCCCCCTGCGTTTTATTAAAATATCTCGACCATTAACCTGCAACTGCTTAAATCTGTTGGGAGTTTTCGTACTCCCAAATCTGTTCAAATCTGTCTAAGCAAGTTCAAATCACGGACCGGAGTCGCCAATCTGTTACATCATGGAATAAACTCTCTTCCTTAATTTAAAGCCAGCAACGCAGAAAAGATTTATCCCATGCAGTAATCCGTAAGAATTCGAGTGGCCAAGCAGTATTTAAAGTTAAAATTAAAAACTTTATTTCATAAAGTATAACAGACAATAAGTAACTAACCACTATTTACAATTTCTACCTTTAATCGATGTTTTAGCTTCCCTTTTACAATACTATCCCAACAAATCTCCCAACTAAGATTTACAAAATAGCACGTCTTATCGAATGCCAGTCAGCTGTTAGATCCTGTCTTCAGATCTTCCTGTGTCTTATTTTTCCCTTGTTAGAAATTTCTGCGTTGCAGGTTACTGATCGTAGAGTTACGTTTAAGACAATTTTTGTCATGCAATCCATGACATGATAGGACTTGGCAGTTCTCCTCTTAACTGTTCAATTTCCCATCGGTCTTATAGCCCCCCAGAGTATCGGACTCTGTCAATGGTTTTAAGACTGTCAATATTCTCAATTCAAACTTGATGGGAAATTGTCTTCTTTCGTGGTATAATTGAAAATGATTGGCCGAAATCTAATTTGATTTGATTTCCAGGCAATGAGCTAATCAAACTTTTCAGCCCAGCGTTGCATACATTATTGCATTATTGAGAACATGTGATGTTGTATTCAGTCCTTCTTCTACTTTTAACTCTCTTGAAGTACACCCGAGTCTTCATACCATTTGGAATTGAACAGAAAATATGCGAATTTCATTCGACATAAAATATAATGCAGATCAGCATCAGACTTTGCTCTCTGTGAATATGGGGCATTCCTTCGAAGCACGATTGGCTGCCCTGTCAGCGCTGATGGCAGCTACGTGATAATTAGTGAAACCTATTGGCATTAACTTCCTCCGTTTATTACTTTGTCATTCTCAACATCCCTTTTTCTTTTCCTGTTTGTCTCGATCTCTGTCACACTGGTGAAACAAGCTCCACTTCAAATATACATCCTTTTTGCTGTAAAATACGTTACAACAAAGACAGGATAGATAATGGTTGAAATGAACAGAGTTTGACAGCTTAAAGAAATATAAACCAAAGTCTACCAGCAGAACGTGAAGAAACCCATGCGAAGTTTTTATTTATCATCCATATCGAAGTTAATCCATAAATGTTGTTTTAGCTTGTATGACACCAATGGAGCAATAATGATGAAGGACCACAGCGACAGCACCCTATAATTAAAATTATGAAGCACTGAATGAATGTCTGAAGAAGACACGTAGTCAAAGATGCATCAACGAAAGGGTTCATGAATTCTGAGACAACGAATCAGAGAAAAATATAATAATATCAGATCTAAAGTTCTTAAATGGCGGTAATTATTTCATTTGAAATTTGAGCAAGATTAAATCTTTTTGACGTATTCCATCCACTGCTGCACAATTAGAGAGAAGGGGAGGGAGGGAGGGGGAGAGAGAGAGAGTCAGAGGTAGTGCCATTCTTTTCTCTTCTGATTTCAACAGGTAGCCAATCCATGAGTGTGATAGTAAATGAAGTCTGATGATTGCAGCCCATAAAAAATCCGGTTGTTGAGAATGTTGCTCACCATTCTCGCTATATATGAGGAGAATGTCAAACTCTCCCCTTTGCTCCTTCAGCACCATCGCTGAGATCCTGGTATCGCCAGCAACTCCTGGGTTGGAAACAACAGACTAATTGACTTGCGTCTTTTGCATCTTCATGGCCATGAGCAGAATATCCTGCAATCACTTATTCCCATTTGGAGCTCGAATGTACTTCATATTGTGTGAGTTTTATTTTTCACTCAGACACCTTGTTTTACCATTCCGCAAATCCTTGTGGTTGAATGTTGTTTCTTTTGTTATAGCACTTTTCTGTAAGAATCAGAGCTCAAAAGCTGATCAGATGTTGTCCCTCGAAAGAGGACGGGTTGCACTTCATTGTAAGCTCTCCAATGGTACTGAGGATATGATTGCTTGGTACCGACAAACACTGCCAAAGGCTCTGACATTTACCGACTCGACATACGAGGGTAATCAGACCACAGGCTGCTACACACTGTCTTTTGACCGTGTGAAGACGGTCAATATCATCTCGATCTGTGAGACTGAGGTCAACCGTTTCAACATCAAGGCTATAAGTGTCGGTCAGCGGGTAAGAATGACACTGCAGGTAACTCACCATCTGACTCCCAAAGTCTGCCCAACATCCACAAGACACAATAAAGTGTGTGGTACAATACTATCCATTTACCATGAACCGTGATGCTGCAACAGCATCCAAGAAGCTTAAGAGTATTCGTGACAAAGAGTTTCAGTTACAGCTGTCAGAGGAGAACAGATTTTCATTGAGATAAAATTGCTTATTGTGCAGTGATGTTAGTTCTATGCAAGGGAAATGGTTACATTACAGTTGAAGAATAAGGATGGTATTGGCAAAGTTAAATTAATTCACTTTTGAAGTCGAAAACCAGCAAGTTTCAGAGAACAACTTATCGAGTTATCTGATCTCATGAATAATGTTTGCTGACATAAAAAATCACTGCAAGACAATCTTATCTGATCATGTTCAGAATTTTGTGTTTCATCATTAGTAATAAGTTTCATGGTTCTCTCCTGGCTGTTTTTGATTCTTGCGTTGAGAACTCCCTCTGGTGAGCACTAATTGGAATTCTCTGGTTGAATGTTCATACCGTTTTCACTTCAGCTCTGCAACAATGTGGGCTCCATAGCACAGAAAAACACAGCGTTGTTAGAGATGAGACTATTGCTGATTTTTATTCCGTGATCTTGTCAAGCTTATTAAACATATAAGAGAATTAATCAGTGATGCGGTTATCCCTTTGCACATCACCCCCAATAAGCTGAAGCATGTATTTTGGAGGCTGTTCAGGATGTTCACTGTACCAGTACACAGAAAGGATAAAGTTGCTCTTCGTCATATTGAAGGTTAGTGTGAAATTCTTTGCCTCTCCAAGCGTCTTTACGGCAAAAGGATGTACCACTGTATCATGCTCGTCCATTCTAACATATAAATCGTTAAGAAAAACGACAATGAGCATCAACCTTATATTGATCAACATAATGGTCATTGCCACGTCGACCAACACTAACATTCATATTGGAACAATCATTTTTTTTCTGCGAAGGAGCTACTTACTGAGAATGCATACAATGATGAAGAACTGTGTGTGGCATTTCTCCATTTTGATTTCTGACTCTGTGTTTCTGCAATGCAGGAAATTCTCTGTCAGAGCAGAAAGTCAGGACCGGAACTGGCTGCGTGACTGATCCTACCAATAAAATGGTTGGCAAAGTGGTAGCATTCTCTTGAAGAACATAATTGGTTCAGAGATTTGAAGAGGAAGAGAGGCATAGAACAGGAAATAGAAGCTATGGGCGGAGTTACTGTAGACTGAATTTGACGATGTGTGTGCTGACTCGCGGCTGCTCTCGGAGCTCATGGATTGGAAATAATGATGGCAGTGTCTCCAGTCTGTGACGTTACCTCTAAACGTGGAAGACATTACTTATCATGGTTCAATAGTCTATATGTTTTGTTGTAGCTACAAGGTGCTTGATCTGAATGGAAGTTTAACTCCGGAAAAAAATCTGTATATTAATGTCATTTCTATTGTCTCGTTTTTTGGAATGGTTGACGTTGCAAGCTGGGAAGACCAGCCTATCAACAATTTTTACTTCACAAACGGATATAATCTTAACATTACATTAAATTCAAATAAAGTTAAACAAAATTCATGTTTATTTTTAAACTTTAGTTCAGGCAAAGTTTATTTTATTATTTTCATGTTTTCATTAACCAAACAGCATGATACAATGTAGACTACAATGTCGGGGGCAAATATTACTGCAAGAGTAATCCAGAGACTTGGAGTAATGCTCTGCAGCCGGTTAGTCTGGTGGAAGAAATGTCAGTTGTGTAAATTTCCAAGCCACTATGTTCAAGAGCAATTATGGAAGTGCAATAAATGCTGTCTTTCACAGCGACACCCCACACCTCACGAAGGAATAAGAAGCCGTCTCATGTCGAAGGAACACATATTGTCATGACGATCGCCCATCAAGCAAACATTTTAAATCCAACTGCCATCATTTTACAGGCGTATTTCAAAATATTTTAAGACTTATTGTTAATGGTACTTTGCCCTTGCAGCTCCCTGTGGCAACGTTCCACAGATATGTAATTCTCTGAGAGGAGAAATTCTTCTGCATTCTGCTTCAAGGCAGCACTCCATTATTCTGAGATTGATCCTTTTGTCTGGACATTCTCTCATAAGTGCTAACTTCCTCTCAGCACTTACCATTTCAAGTACCTTAAGAATCCTACAAGATTCAACATAATCACTTTTCATTTTTGGAACTCCAGGAAGTCTGGTCCAAACTTGTTTAATCTTTGATCATTAGAAAATCTCTCCAGATCAGAGATCACCCCAGTACACTTTCTCTGAACTGACTCAAACAAAATTATATCTTACATCAGACTTCCTGATTACCTGCTGCCTCTGTGAACTAGCTTACTGTCCCAGAATGTCTTTGTGTTGCATCTTTCTACTTTTTAATCCAATTAAATAATAGCATGCTCTTCCGTTCTTCTTTCCAAAATGAACAATGTCACATTTTACCTCTTCACTTTCCAAAACTGATACTGTTTGTGACCTTCTCAAAATTTCCTTTCCACCTTTTTTGGTGCGATCTGCAAACTTGGCTGCAGTGCATTCGCTTCATTCCTCCAATACAATACATAGTGTAAAAAATTGTAGTCCAAGCACTGATACCTGTGTTACCCCATTGACAACAGGACATCAGAACGAAAAATGACTTTTCCCTACTTGCTGTTTCTTCCCTTCAGCGAATTCTTTGTTCATGCAAATATGTAACCTCCAACACCATGGCGGCTGTTATTGCATGAGTTAATCTTTTTTGACGTGTCTTATCGAATATATTTTGGAAGTCAAAATGAACACATCTACGGGTTCTCCGCTATCCAATTCGTTTGAGAAGACCCTTAAAAGCTTAGAAATTAATGAGATGTGATTTCCATTTCATGAAATCAAGTGACTTTAGTTTATTAGAAAGCAATATTCCAAATGTGTGCTTTACTTTATTAAGAATTGATTCGAATAAGTTTCCCACAATTGGTGTTAGTCCAATTGGCGTGCATTTTTTAAATTTTTACCAGCCTGTTGTTTGAAGTATCCTGTTGACCATCATTCAATTCTCTCGTACTTTTCCAGAGTTCAAGCATTATTGGATAATAATTGCAATCAGTCCAAAGATTGCTGGTTGGCTAAATTACATTGGATTCAAAGGAAATTAAACGGAAGGTGTTTGCAACTCAGGCACAGGCACTTCTGGGATTTGAACCCAGGATTGCCTGTTTAGTGGCCAAGCTCCAACTAAGGCACAGCGCCACCATTGGGCTGTTTCTGCCAATTTCCTTGGACACTTTGTCATAGGAGATAAGTATTTTTTTTCTGTTTCAATTTTGTTGAGTGAGAATGTCAATTAGCTTCGACTTTTGAAAAAAAAAACCGCACCGTTCATGCTGAACAGCCACCAGTGAAAACGCACAGAAAGATGCAATCTCCACTTGCATTGGTTTAAAAGTGATATTTTGATCTGTTAAGCTAACAGGATGAGGAGATGCACTCTTAAAATGAGAACCATTAACCCCGTCAATTCACCAAGAGGGAGCATCATAAAAAGAAGAGGATGAGTGGATACGCTCGTCCTCTTGGGGACCATTAACCACGTTAATAAACCAAGAGGGAGCATCATAAAAAAGAAAGAGACAATTTGATTAATTGATCAGGAGTGATTTCTGAGTCTTTGCAAACAATGTGTAGTAAAGTCTGACCCATTGTCACTTTCAGTCAGGCTTAAACCACCAGAGGTACACTCACATCCGGCCTCATTCCTCTCAGTCATCGTTGCCTTTCATTTTTTTTCTCTTCCTTGCTCCGTCTCTGATCTTGCACATGGTCGTTTCCAGATCTCTGATTTGGAACTGCAAGATTTTTTTAAAAAAAACTGAATCCTTTAATATGAATGTCGCTCACTGGGGTAGGATTTATTGTCGAAGACTCATTACCTCAGAGAAAGAAATGATGAGTCACTTCTTAAAATCTTGAACTCCTTGGCACTTGGTACAATTGCCATGGCAATGTGGATGGAGTTCCAGAAGTTAGTTCTAGCGACAAAGAATAAACAGAAATATACTTCCAACTCACAGTGCTGTATGCCTGCAGGATGCCTTGAACGTGGCAGTTTTTCCACATACCTGTCTCCGCTATTTTTCTGGATCGAAGCACCTCTCATTTGGTTGAATCGGCAGGTCCAGAAAGCATGTGCTATTTGCATTCAGAAATCCGTTTGCATATGGAAAATTCACACAAGGGAAAAAGGTGAGAGACAAAAATATCCAGATCCATACCTATGTTGAAACAACATTTTCAATGAGGTTTTACATTTTGTATATTGCAGCTAGACAGTATCCTACCTGGAATTTCCTGGAGTTGCTGTTTAAATTTAAGTCAGTGCTTCTCTCACTATATCTATTGTGACTAGCCTATTTGTGCCTGACGGGACGAATGAGATTGTTTTTCCCTTCTAAATCCAATCTATTATTTTGGTAACACTGTGAATTACCCCTTCAGATCGGTTCACTTGAACATTTAATTGCTGATTTCCAATTTCTCAGTACTTGCGTTCCATATCTGAATAATGGAATTTCTGTCACTCAGCGGTATCCCTCGATCACACAGACCGACCCAGGCGATGTTACTTGCAACTTCACCTACATTGATGATACGTACTCTTTCAACTGGTGCTGTCAGTAACTGGGCAAACAGCCTGAGTTCACAGTTTGGATGTAGAAAAGCTTTGCTACTGAATTTAACGCAGGTTTCATTGAAGCCCGGTCTATTGATGCTCTCTTGCAGTCAGAGAAGTTGTACCAATTGCCCATCTTGGAGCTGCTGCAATCTGATACTGCGATTTGTAATGTGCTTGGAACGAATGCCTGATACAATTGGTTTCTGGGTGACACCTACAGCATTTTCAGAGGTGCTTATAACAGCGGGTCACACACAGATACTCCAGTAGATTCCTGTGATAGACTTGTTGCGTGAGTGGTCATGATCACTGAAGAGCGTACTGACGCCACAACATTAACTATTACCTATCAGTGTGCCAGATTGATTCTGCCAAAGACCAAAATTGAAGTTAATGGTCGTTTCGGCTTCATTCGGTCATCGGAATTTTCTTTTTTTTCCCAGAGTGTTGAGTATATTTGGGACTTACGTTGATAGATTAGTGTGCATGAAAAGACGGACGTTGTTTGAAATTCGGCCAGGAGCGAGGTTGATCAACTATGTTCTTTTTCACGAGTGGAGCAAGGTCGATGCGCCAAATGGCCTTCTCCAGCTCGCAATCTGTGTTCATGTGCCAGCTCTTTGATGTCATGGATCGAGAACAAAGGATATGAAGCCGATTGGGTGATGCCTGATGACTGTGACAAAAATCATTCAATCGGGATGGAGATCGGAAAAGGCACATTTTTTATTGAGCTTCGTTTTGTTCCAACCCACCGTCCATTCCACCAACATGTCAGCTCTTGCTATTTGCTCATTTCTAACTGCTGCAATTTCTTAAGTTGTAAGTACCTGTGTTGTAAAATGTTCACCCCTGGGTAATATAGCTATAGCAATCTTCATTTTAGTTGTGTTTCTGTATCTAACAACATAACCTTTGATCGTGAGTCTTGATTAGAATCGTCATTTCAATACCATTTACTTGCTATATCACTGCAGGTGTTAATTTTGCAGATGCTAACTCACAGAAGCTGGTTACCATGACACAACTTGAAGGAGATTCAGTGATTGTTCGTTTCAGTCGTTTGATAGCAGTTATTATATCTGCAATTCTACCATCAGGAACCTGGTAAATCTCTGATATTCTTAATCTGTATCACTGACTATCAGAATGCCATCAGAGGAAGTTTTGAGTTGTGAGCACTCGATTTTCTGCATCACTGGACACCTCAAACAGTGAGGGTAGTTTCACTGTCGTTGAGCTGCGGCTATTGGACAGCGGGGTGTATTATTAAGAGACAGAGTGACATGAACCAGATGGAACATTGGACAAAAACATTGCTGTAATGGGACAAAGTGACCGGAATTAGAAGTGGAAGATGCATGGGTCGTGCAGCGTGCAGAGAAATGAGGATTTCCTTAACCTCATCTTCAAAGAAACTGAATTGAGACATTTCGGAATATTTAACAACAGAAAAAAATAAGTGTCGCATTCGAGAGAGTCCCATTTATATCAAATGTACTCTGAACATCGTTAAAAATGTGGCTAAGGAATTTCTGCCATTTTATACATTAAACTATTGTGACAGATGAGTTTTCTGAAATATATGATTTAACTTCCTCTTCCAGTCATTCATGATTATTAAACAGAAACAGGAATGCATCACTGAATCGGTAAGAAACATTAAAAAAAATTATTTGGTTACATCGATTCCTGTTGAATTCAGATATATAAAAGCCTCTCTGACGTTCCCTAACGTTTTTATCTTTTTTTCAATTGAGGTTTCATATTCATAACGTGTTCCGACCAAGAGTGCTAATGCCAGTCCTTTCAGGTTATCATTGTTCATTATCCTCTCGTTATATCCTGAAAATATCCCCGTTTACTGTGTTATATATGGCTTTTTTTTCTTTAACATGTATATTTTTAACACTGAGTGGTGCTTAATCAGGTTACTGAAATTATTGGGAATTTCGTCACTTGGCGGTCTGCTGCTCACACTACATCCTGGAATCTCACGTAGAAAAATTATGAATTTTCCCCCAAAATAGTGGTAAACGGATTTGGGTAGTGCCAGGCAGATTGCAGAGCTTGTATTCTCGAAGAGTGTCTGTAGGGAGTTCCCAAATAAACAGCAAACAATTCGGTCCACTCGAGTTCAATGGAATAACCAGAATACTATTCGCTATGACCACCTTTTTATGATGTTTACCTGGATTGTCCTCTGGGTATTTCCCCTCAGTCAAATACACCGAAATATCAGTGTATGACTCGCTGTTATGTTCAACCATCAACAGGCTGCAGCTGTGACCCACAAACCTACAACAGTTATTGTACGAGTCTTTCACTGTCTCGCATCGTTGTGAGCCTCATTGCACAGAAGTAGACGGCTGTGTCAGACAGTAGCAGCCCTGAGATTTTCAACTGGTACAATTTTTCCAACTGTTGGATTGCATCAGAAAACCGGGCCTGAGCAAAATCCGCTTTCTTTACTGCACCGCCACTCTTAAACCTTCGGACTGCGAACTCGGGCTGTCTGTCTGGGGTCTGACGGTACCAGAACAAGTAATCAGCATCGTCAGTGTAGGAACAATTTAAATAGGCATCTTCTCCCTCTGTCCGTGTGAGAGAAGGCTCCCGCTGAGTAACAGAATCTCCATTGTTCAGGTCTGGAACACAGGTGAGAAATTAGCAGTTAAGTATTCGAATGAACAAACCACATTTGGAAATTCATGGTGTTTCCTGAAATACGGTATAGAAATTAGAGTAGAAAGAGCTGATTTGATAGATTACGTCCATGTCCATGTGTACAATAGACACAAGCATCCTGCCTCTTCTCTCCTCTCATTCTCGTAGGAAAGCTCTTCACACTTTTCTCTGCATCCCTTTCATCTGGTCTCTTCTTAAATACATCTTCTTGTGAACTCTAGATATTCAGTGTGGAATGACAAGCACATTTTACCTGATATCTGGCTAAACTTCCTATCCAAGTCCAGAATCTAGATCTTTTCATCTGTGTACTGACACGTTACCCATAGACTTTTTGGCAATCGAGAAAGGATACCAAGCCTTCACATTGTTTACTGTCAGTTTCCAATCTCTCCATTCTAGTACTGTATCCATAAATCTGCTCATGCTGTGCTTTCTGTCCCTTCATTCCTCGTGTAAGAGAAAGGCCAGAAGTGCACACCATAAGCCAAGTGTGTTCCATTCCAGCTCCACTACTTGCCTTATGTGAGTACACTGTTTCACAATTTTATTCTTCAGACATTAATCCATCTTTTAAAGTTTAAATCCTTACCAATAATGTAAATAATCCAGACCACAGAGACAAGGGCGAGGTGCATTGCTATTGCTCCGGAATGCGAGAGACCTTTCTATGCCAAAGAAATCTGCAAAACCTCGGAGAAGAAAAGCTGGTCCAATTGGCTGCGATAGATTTGATGTCACTTCCTATGAATCATGCAATAAGATAAGCTGGATTGATGTTCTGATGACTTCGATAAAAACAAGCCGATGTTTATTTCAGACAAGAGAGTCATGAATGGTACACTGTGATTTGTGGAAAAAAAATGTCAAAATATAGGTATGTTGTTCTTGACTGACACAAGAGAAGGTTGAATCATTCACCGAAAGCAGAAACAAATTGATCTTTGACTTACTCGATAAAGAGCTTGATGTCTAATTGACCTGACAGATGGCTTTTTTCTCGATCTGACCTGACAGACAATTTGACCACTGACTAGGCTGACAGACATCCTGTCCATTTAATGACATGAATTAATTACAAGGTCACACAATACCAGGTCATAGTCCAACAGATTTATTAGGAAGCACCAGCTTTTGGAATGCTGCTCCTTCATCAGGTGGTGTAGAGCAGGGCCAATTCCGGATGAAGGGTCATTTCTCCTGTTCTGCAGATGCCTGTCATGCTGTGCTTTTCCAGCACCACACTCTGAATTCAAATCTCCTGCATCTGCAGTCGTCACGTTCACCCATATGGTCATGTTCCACAGCTAACTGATGATTGAACAGCGCTCCGAAAGCTGGTGCTTCCAGATAAACCCTTTGGATTATTTGCTGGTGTTCTGTGATTTTAAACTTGTTCACCCCAGTAAAACACCGGTTGCTCCACATCGCGAAGTAAGTAGTTTAAGTGCCAACGTTTAGCTATTGAAATTAGATGGCGATGTTCCCACATGATGTCCCGAATCCGTCTCAGTTTACAGAGTGGTAAGTCCTGATAATCTTCTGCGCAGGACATACACCAGGGAAATATTTTCACATGTCACTGCTTATTAGCGGCACCCAATAGAGATAGGAGAAGGTACCAAAGAACAGGAGAAAGCGCACATATAACAGAAAGGATGATTTATAACTTCACGACATTTCTCCAGCAACTCTTCATTGTGGAACTGACTGAAGTTTGAAACCTCACTCATTTATTTCGAGTTCCTGGGCGCAATTATGTCGACATATTATCCTTTCTTAAGTGCTAGTAATCAATGTATAACCCTCCACACTCTTGTCGCTGGTTATCTTGCCCAAGATGGTGTGCTTTTGTACGAGACTCCTTCTGGTTCCATTCACGGTGTCTCTTGGTCCACTGTCTCGGTCAGACAGTCGCAGATCACGGATGGTGAAATTCCCCTCACTTTTCCCACTGTCAGTATTAGCCGAAAATCGAAGCTCTACCCCCTAAGCTCTGATAACATCACCATAGGTGATGGTGTGGATCAAGAATGTTGGCGATTTTCCTCGATCCTGGCGATATAAATCTAAAAATACTCAGCAGTAGCAGCGGCCAAATAACTTTAATTAAGGTTCAACGCATTTGCTTCACACTTCATTGCTGAGACCAACTCCTGCGAGACTGAGTCTGCACTACCAATACCTGCAGAAATGTTAGAACACAGACCTTCAATATATTATCATAGCTATAGTACCGGATAACATGTGGGACTGCACATTTTATAAATAGAGTATGTGCGTTTAAAACAATGTTAGTAATGCCTGAATGTTGAAGAGTGTGCAGCTTTTAAAATGCTTTACCAGTTATGAGCGTTGCTGTTGCAAAGAATCCATATTAAGATATTGTTCTATTTGTGGACAGTTAATGTGTGTTTGTATAAAGCAAACTGAATTTGAAATTGTTAAACTCGAGAACTGTTCCTGTTGAGAATAACATCCGGAGTCTCAGACCATTCTTTGGTTGTTGATATACATGTAGTTAACCGAAGACATCCAGCAGCTCACTGTTTGTTAAGACTCGAGCTCCTGAGATGAGTGGGTCTGCAGTCAATGGAGTACAGATGAGATCTAGAATCAAAGCTAATGTTGTCCCTTGGATATTTTCACTCTAGGAGCTAGACAGTATGAAGTAAATTAGCTCGTACTACGTTTGTATGTGTACCAATGATTCCTTCTAAGGTAGCTGTGCAGTTACCTTTGAGGTTCTGACAGCTAATATAAAGCGGATTATAGATGAATAGTGCGGGTTTAATGGTTTAAACTTAACAGTACAATCAACAATGCCTCCTATTATAAAAATAAAATTGGTACTGATTTCATAGATTTGATGGAAAAGGCATTATAGGTGCAGCAGATGTGAAATGATGAACTATGAGAGCCAATCTGTTCTACTGGAATAAAATAAAATGTTGTTCACAACAACTTCATTGTTCATAATGCAGTTTATAACAAAACACAAGCATTTTCCTCAATTTCAATTCATTCCGCCTCCTGGGGAAGCATCTGCTGCGATTGGGACAGTACAGGCGCCCAGTATCGGTGGCTACAAAATAGAAGACATCTATATTTAAGGCGAATTTATCCCTACAGAAAATATACACCTGAAATCAAAACCCGTGGAAGTTGCCATTTATTTCCCTGCATTTTGCTGGTCCATGAAAGTAGTGGATCAGGAATATTACTACAGAGAAGAAAACAGAGAATGAACGTTTCGGGTCAAGTGTTCTGCACTGACGAAGAGTCACTTGAGTAGAAACATTAAGTGTTTTAAAAACTGTTGCCGGAACTGCTGAGTTTCTCCAAAAATTTCTGCTTTTGCTCAGATCTCCAGCATCCGCAGTACTTTGGTTTATATCATTGGAGAATTGGTTTAATTGTAATTGAATTGAGTGTTTCATCAAAACTGTGATTTTGATCACAAGGAAGATGTGTGCCTTTACCCAGAGTAATTGATCAATCCAAGTAGTTAACATGTTCTCACTGGCACAAGGCCTTGGGATAGATGTCTCGTTTATCTCATCCAATAAGAAAAGCCTCTGCAGTACCTATTGTATTACTGGTGAAGCACATTCAAGGCAGAGAACTTCACTTCCATTGAAGCTACGTTCAAATGCAGTTCCAAGCAGCAAGGGTGAATATTTGTTTTTGCTATAGTTCTGTACGTGGTGTTGAAGCAGTTTTGACATTAACAATTCTTTCTATTTAAAGATGCTGCAATGCGGGAGCAAGTACATACGCCGACTCTGTTCGGCCCTCGCACTCAGGTTCTTGTTATCTTTCTATATTTAGGCAGAGTCTATGAACTAAGAGAACAGTGTCATTGAATTTACAGATTATGCCTTGATGTCAATGAATTTACTTTAAGGAGCCTGTCGTTGCACTGGTTGTTTATGATTGACAAGGTTTCCTTCTACTACGGTAATGATTAGCAAATTATGGACTGTCGTGGTCAAGATTCCCTGTAGTATAGGATCGTCAGACTGCCATCTTGTGGAGCAAAGTGATAAATACTTCTTTCTTTGCGTATGGAGATTCAGGCAATAAATGATTGAGACTAAGAGAGAAAAAGTAAAGGGAGTCAGAGGACAAAAAGCTGACAGAAGCACAGGGAATTAAACAATAGGAAAGAAAGCGTTAGAAATTTAGGTAAAGATGATTATATTAGCCATCGTGACGTGGAAGGACTGAGGTGATGGTCCAGTGAGAGAAACACAATGAGTAGTTTGGAACCATGGGGAGTAAGAACTAAAGAGAAACAACTAAGTAACTGAGTCAATTGGAGAGCAAGACGTCGAAGGTACAAGCCGCACAAATGGAGAATCTTGATTGATATAATAAACAGAATTTGAAGAAATGTAAAAATATAATAAAATGTCATGTAACATGGAAGATGACAAGAGTAAATTCTGTGATCGACTTGTAATTAAATTGTCAAAGCGAAAGTGGGCCTGGATTTGCATCAGGAAACTGCAAATGTAAGCGTTTTATCTAAGATCAGAGGTGTATTTGTTTCCACCACACATACATTTGAGAATTCCAGTGATTATTTCAATTTGCAATTTGCTCCAAAGCGGAGTGGGTTATTTATTTTTGTGAATTATAACTGTTCACATTACTTGATGTCCGTGTTGAAAAGTGGATGACTAGTGCCAGGAAACCGCTGATCATATAAAGTAGAATCAGACACTCGTGGATAGAGGTGCGAACAGAATTATTCAGAAAATTTGAGATTCCATGTGAACAGCCACTCTTATTAATAGGGCGTTTCTAGGTTTGGCCACTACTGCTGCTTTTGACTGATTTCCCAGAGAGACAAGAACTTATCGAGAGTAACCCCTTAAGCATTTTGACTTGGAATCATGTAGCTGTCGCTAATATATTGCACTACATTTTGTTACTTAGTCTTTGTGGCAGAATGCACTAGATGTGGATTCAGAAAGATTCGGTTGCCTGCACTGGACAAGCGAAATGTGCAAGTGAAATCTGGATAATGACATCCACCTCTGTCATTTATTGTATCCGTTGCTCCTGATGTAGTCTTTTCGACATTGGGGAGACTGGACGCCTTCTCACAGAGGGTTTTTGGGAACATCTCCAGGACGCCCGCAACGATCAACCCCACCGCCCCATGGCCCAACATTTCTTCTTCCCGTTCGAGGAGATGCAGGTCCTGGGCCTCCTCCACCGCCTCTCCCTCATCACCCGACGCCTGAAGGAAGTACGCCTCATCTTCCACCTCAGAACACTTCAACCACACGGCATTAATGTGGACTTCACCAGTTTCTTCATTTCGCCTCCCTGCCTTACCTCAGTTCCAACCTTCCAACTCAGCACCACCCACATGACCTGTCCTACCTGCCAATCTTCCTTGCCACCTATCTGCTCCAGCCTCCTCTCTGACCTATCACCTTCATCTTCCTATCCATTGATTGTACTCTTTGCTATCTTCCCCATCCTCCGCTCTGACCTATCACCTTCATCCCAACCCCCATCCACCTATTGTACTCTTTGCTACCTTCTTCCGAGCTCCACCCACTCCCATTCATCTCTCCACTCTGGAGGCCCCCTGCTTTCAATCCTGATGAAGGGCGTTTGCCCAAAACATCAATCTTCCTGCTCCTCGGATGCTGCCTGACCTGCTGTGCTTTTCCAGAACCACTCTAATCTAGACTTTGGTTTCCAGCATCTACAGTCCTCAGTTTTGCCTACGTCTGGAGGATGGACTATCACAGCACAGCGCCACCTCCAGTTTTATTGGACATAAATGTCAAAGAAATGTCAAATACTATGTCTCACAACAGCGAAGTATTCCATGTCAAGCTTTGGAGGGAGCTACAATAAAGTAGTAGTTAAATATATTCCTTATTAGTTTTACACTAATTACTCTCTATTTTACCATAGAATATTCCAATAATTTCGAGCTTTTTGTAACATATTGATATTTTTCTATGCTTTCACTTTGCTGAGTGGAGTCTTTGATTTTTCTTAGTGCTTCCTTTTGTTCTGTTGGAACATTATACATTTTTGTGTGATAGATAGACCTTATGTCTAAAGAGAATTAATATTTTGAAGACACGTCATAATTTTCCAAATTAAAGTTTGGAAATGGAGGGGATTCGTTTCACATCTTAAAGATGACACTATTTGGAATCGAAAAACTGCCTTTCCAGTCCTCACACGTTCTCATGCAGATTTTCTCAGCTTTTCTATTTTTCCATCTCTTACAGATAACAAATTCCTCCTTTTAATCTTTTCTCAGACAAAGGTCTGCTCTGCCTCAATGTACCATTTTTTTTTCCTGGTCTCCACCAATCTCCTGATTATGCTCACACCTTTGTAATATTAAAGTGTATTGGTGGATTTTAATTCGTGTTCAGTTTCAGGTATATCACATCGATGTGCAGTCTCCATTCTGTCTTAACTTATGTATCTTCAAAGGGTTCTTCCTGGTTAACAAACTATGTCGATTTTGATCAATTTTTGACCATTTACTCTCAGAGCTGAAAATAAAATATTGCACTGACAAGACAGCAATACGGGTTAAAGAACAAAGAATATTCCAGCGCCGGATAGGCTCATCAGCCCTTGATGTTGCACCGACTGGTGGAACCAATCTGAAGCCTATTTATCTGACACTTCCATTTTCATCTACATGTTTATCTAATGACCATTTAACCACCCTTAGAGTTGGCGAACGTACTACTGTTGCAGTTAGTGCATTCCACCTCGCCACTACTCTCTGGTTAAAACAACTACCTCTGACATTTGTCCAACTTCTATCACCCTGTCGTGCGAACCATCACCATCCGAGTTAAAGGCTATCACTGGCCACTCTATACAACCCTCCGAGTATTTTAAAAATCTCAATTAAGTCACCTCTCAACCCTCTACTCTGCAACGAAAACACGCTCAAGTCCCTTAGCCTTTCCTCAAACGACCTTCCCTCCATGCCAGTCAAATCCCAGTGAATCACTTCTGAACCATTTCTGAAGCTTCCACATCTTCCCTATAATGCAATGAACAGAACTGTATGGAATGCTCCACGTGCAACCGCTCCAGACTTACACATTTGCAGAATGCCCTCGTGGCTCCAAATCTCATTCCCTCTGAATAAATGCTTACACACCCTATGTCTTCTTAACAACTCTGTCAACCTGGGTGGCAACTTTCAGGTATCTAGCGTTATGGACTAGGTCAGACCATCAAAAACATTCCTAAGCAGGCAGCCCAAGACCTATCTTTGCAATAAGTGTGCATTGAAAATTACCCGGCGTAAAGTAGCTAGGGTGACTACTAAATTTTAAAACATAAACGTCACAAATTTTCACAATGAAGCACAAAATCCGAAAAAGATCCCCTATAGGTCTCACCTTATCCAGCTTGCATTAACTATGGTGTCCCAATAAGCAAACTCCCTTTACAACACAGTATAAATGAAACACATGCTTTCAGGTTAAAGTTGAAGGGCAGAAACAAGACAGCGTTTCCACTCCCCGCCCCGGCCCCCGTATTAAACGTCCCCGTTCAAGGCTGAACTAAAACTGATTTGGAGATGCCGGTGTTGGACTGGAGTGTACAAAGTTAAAAATCACAGAACACCAGGTTAAAGTATACTCCATAGCTCCGTAATAAAGGAGCAGCGCCCCGAAAACAAGTGCTTCCATTTAAACCTGTTGGACTTTAACCTGGTGTTATGTGATTTTGAACTAAAATCTGCTCAGCTCAGCTGGCTTGTGAGCTGGCTACTCCCCCCCCCCCCCTTTACATGGGTCACTTCTAAAGCATGACCACCTTGGTCTGAAGTCTCATCTCTTTATATATAAACAATGGGACTCCTAAAGTCCTTTTTATCTCTGTATCAAACCAGAATGATCGGAGTCCAGCCTGGTTTATTGTCCATCTGAAAAAAAAACAAGGACAGCGCCTCCCTGAGCGAAGGAACAGCTTTTAGAAATGAAGGGACTAGCTTTGTGACACCTCCTCCCTTAAAAAAAACCCATCAATTCTAAAAGATGGCTTTATTTTTTATCCTGCAAAATCCCGGTTAGTAGCTTAAACACACTGATACACTATAGTAACGATATACATGCAAATATGCACAACCAAATAAAACTTCAGGCCGGGTTGCACCCACCAACAAATGCCTCTGCATCCTGTTTGAGTCTCAATAACACATCAGTAACCACGTTTTCGCGACCTGCCAAATGCACAATTGTCAAATTGAATGACTGCAACAACAAGCTCCATCCAAACATTCTGGCCTTTGTGTCAAGAAAATCATCCACAAATGTCAATGGGTTTTGATCCGTGTACATGATTGTCTCAGCTGCGTTGGTGGTGATATAAATACTGAAATGTTGTAATGCCAACACCAAGCTTAAAATTTCTCTCTCCACTGTTGAATATTTCTGTTGATGAACGTTCAAAGTCTTGGAAAAATACCTGATAGATCTTTCTGTTCCCTCGTCATTCTCCTGCAGGAACACCGCACTGGCATGCGCATCACTGGCATCGGTATCCACCAAGAAAGGTTTCGTTTCATCCATTGTGGCTAATACTGGGGCCGTGGCTAACACAGTTTTAAGGCTGTCAAATGCCTTTTGACAGTCCTCTGTCCACTGAAACTTCTTGCCTTTTTTTGAACAATTTGGTGAGTGGAGCAGCCCCATTGCTAAAGTTCATTACAAACTTCCAGTAAAATACACTCAACCCTAAGAACTGTAGTACTGCCTTTTTCGTTGACGGTGCAGGAAATTCCCCAATTACTTTCGTTTTCACATCCAGTGGGGCCGTTAGTCTATGTCAAATAACATGGCCCAGGAAGGTGACTTGGGCTTTGGCAAATTCACGTTTAGCTAGGTTTACCACCAAATCTGCCTTCCGAAGTCAATCTTAAGAAGTCTGATAAATGCTGTCAATGTTCCTTCCACGAGTGACTAAAAATCACCAAGTCTTCAATATACAGCATACAGTTGGGTAATTAGGCAATGACCTTATTAGTCAGTCTCTGAATGTGACTGGAGCGTTTTCAAACCTAATGGCATGACGTTGAACTGATATAGCTCATTTGGCGTTACAAAGGCAGACATTGCCTTTGCTTTCTCTGACAGAGGTCGTTGCCAATAGCCTCTGAGCAAGTTCAACTTAGAAATGAAAATTGCTTGTCCCACTTTCCGACACAATCCTCCAATTGTGGCATTGGATATGCATCAGACTTTACAATTGTGCACAAAACCGGTGGATACCAGCTGGCTATGGCAACATGACTATGGGTGAGCTCCGAGTATGCCATCTTGGAGCACGCGCTTTATCTCCCTCTGAACCTGTGCCAACAGTAGAGGGTCATGCCTATAATGACGTTGCTTCACCGGAATGACATCTCCTATATCAACATCATGCACAATTAGGTTAGTACTTCCCAGTTTATTTCCGCCTATTTCCCCATGTGACAGTGATACCTGTTTCAGGACATTTCGATTTTCTTGTGGAAGGTAACTCAATAAACATCTGAACCTGTTTCTTCCTTTTGTGCTGTAATTGTTAACATCTTCTCCTTTTGCTTTCCTTCCCTTTCAAAGTACACTTTGAGTATATTCGCATGACACAGTCTGTGAGATTTCTTCCTGTCTGTAGTCCTTGTCAAGTAGTTCACCTCACACAATTTACTCTCGTTTTGATAAGGTCCACTAAACCTTGGTTTTAAAGGTTCACTTGTTACTACAAGTAACACTAATATCTTATCCCCAATACAACATTGTGAATTTGTGATTTCTTATCTGCTTCTTGTTTCACTGTATTCTCTGAGACTTTTAAATGAGCTGGAGGCAACTCTCCAACTTTATTTAATCGTTCTCTAAAATTTGGCAAATAGTCAAAATCTGTGGTCTCTGAATTCTGACTTAATAATTTCTCCTTAATCTATTTTAACCTTCCTCTGACATCATGCCAAAAAATTAATTCAAATGGACTGAATTTTGTCGATTCATTTGGTGCATCTCTGATCGCAAAAAAGTACAAACGGAATTCCCTTAACCCAATCACTTGGATATTCCTGACCATAAGCCCTCAACATGGTCTTCAGTGTTTGATGCCATCTCTCGAGTGCTCCCTGCAATTCCAGATGCTACAGAGTAGATTTGAATTGCAGTATTCCCAAGTTATCCTTTAGCTTCTTGAATATAATGAATGTGAAGTTTGATCCTTTGATCTGACTGGATCTGTATTGGCATTCCGTACCTCGTAAAAAAGTTCAAGTAATTCTTTCACAACCATTTTAGCTGTGATGTTGTGTAATAGAATTGCCTCTGGAAATCTCGTCGACGCATCCATTATTGTTAATAAATACTAATTCCCGCTTTTTGTTTTAAGTAGGGGACCTACACAATCAATTAAGACTCTTGTGAAAGGTTCCTCAAATTCTAGAATAGGTATTAATGGTGCAGGATTTTATGACTGCCTGTGGTTTTCCGATTAGTTGACATGTATGACATGTCTGTCAAAATTCACTGACGTCTTTGCGTAGTCCAGACCAGCAAAATTGTCTTTGTATTTTAGCCGGGGTTTTCTTCACCCCAAATGACCTCCAAGTGGTAGCTCATGCGCCACTCGCAGCACCCCCTTTCTATACCCTAGTAGCAAATAATATTGTTGAACCTCTGCCCATTTTTCATCTGCTTGAATGTGGGTATGGTCTTCATTTCATCAACACATCATTTGCTAAGTAATAACACACAGGAATGCATTCACTTCCTTATTCTGCAAATGTATTTTTATATCGCCCCCTCATGCTCTCCATCAGTATCTGAGGAAAATGGCTCTCGCTGCCCATCCTATCGAATCCTTTCATGACCTCGTATGTCTCTATTATATCTCCTCAGAACCTTCTTCTCTAACGAAAACAGCTTCTAGTCGCTCAGACTTCTCTCATATGACCTCCCCTCCATACCAGGCAACATCTTGGTAAATCTCCTCTGCTCATTCCCAATGCTTCTACGTCTTTCTTACCATGCGCCGAACAGAACTGTGCAATATTTCAAATGTGCCTGCCCCAGATCTTTGTAGCGCTGCAACATGACCTCATGGCTCCGAATCTCAATCCCTCGCACGACCATTTCCTCTCCGCCTGTATATACTGATACAGTAACGGTTCCATTAACAATCTCCACGTTTCAATTGTGCCCATCCACTGCATTTCCTTCCCCATCCTATTCATCGTAAATCTTGCCTAATCGCATCATAACTGCTTTTTGCCCAGCTATAACTCTTGCACAGCAGTATGTACCTATCCCTGTCCATCACTAAAGTAAACGTAACCGAATTGTGTTCACTATCACCAAATTGCTCACCTACTTGGAAACCTAACACCTGGCCTGGTTCTTTGCCCA
Organism: Chiloscyllium punctatum; assembly: GCF_047496795.1. Classification (NCBI taxonomy): domain Eukaryota; kingdom Metazoa; phylum Chordata; class Chondrichthyes; order Orectolobiformes; family Hemiscylliidae; genus Chiloscyllium; species Chiloscyllium punctatum. Next base: position 10,714,645 of record NC_092774.1, read on the forward strand.
CTATCAAATGCATAGTGGCCTCGCCTCTTGTTGACCTACTTACATACACGTCAGTAGATCTTCCTGCACACATTGGGCAAAAGCTGACCAATCTAAAGGTCTTGAACTAAAATGTTTCCAGTAAATAGTTAGAAAGTTAACGTCCCCCATAGCACCTACCCAGTTACTTTGACCCTATCCAGAATAATCTTTGCAATCCTTTCCTCTACATCTCAGAGATTTTCCGAGGCCCATAGAAAACTCCGAACAGTATGACCTCTCCTTTTTTTCCTGGATTTAACATTGTCCTGCTGTCTACCCTCATTCAGAAATCAGATTCGCTCACAGACCCACACAAATTGAATTACAAACAACGGGAAAAAATCATTGATTGGCAAGAATCCAATTATCTCATTGTCAGATTTAGAAAAGTTAGCTTTTCCATAAAATGAAAGAATTTTAATTGTGAATCATTTTAGGAAATTTAGCGCCTTTTATTTATTAGTCTCGCACAGAGATTGTGCCGATGATTCCCGGAGGTTCAGTGTCCAGAACGTAGTCTCGCTGCATTTTATTTGAAGCCTTGCCTCGGGTTGAAGGATCTTGTGTTTCAGGGATGGGCAGTAAGCCGCTGTTTGATGCTGCAGTCGCCACTTGTTGCTGGCAGCAGGTGATTGGAGAGTGTGTGCCTGAAATCTTATTGCTTTTCTGCTTTTCCTCGTCTCCGCTTTGGAGTCGAGGAAGAACAAATCTTTGAGGGCTACGTTTGATTCGACTCACTCCATAAATTTCTAAAGGCTCAGATGTGAGACATATAATGATCTAGCTAATCAATAGATTTGCAGTGAATATTCATTTGAAAACCGAAACAACATTTTAATTACTCCCGACATAATAGTTCTCATCTGGGAAAGTTTTCCTGACAGGAATACTGAGCCGAAATGAACACTGGTGAACTAATAACAGCATTCCTGTGATTTTTTTGTAAATCTTCAGAAATCCTGTCCCTTTCCTTTCAAATTAGGGCTGAGTCACTTTAACATTCTGCGATTTCTGCGTAGTCGGATGTCAATCAGGTTCTAATTTATTTGGTACATTACACTTTATTGTAGTGTGTTGTGTCTAGTTTTGAATACATTACCTCATTCGACTTTTATTCTGGGCATTACAGAATTATACTCAAATTATTGTGCTGTATTCTTAAAGAAATACTGCTTAATGACTTCTGATGAACGAGTAGTAATGTATAACTTCCAATCAGTCCGTATATTATTGATCATTGTATTCTATCCTAATGTAGCAAACTTCAGTGTTGCACTTTCGTAATTGTGGGGAATAACAGCGTTTCACAGTCTAGGAAAATTATTTTTGCTTTTTTTAAGTTGTGGAACATGAATAATTACAGGACAATCATTACATCAGGTTAATTGTAATATCAAAGTAAAAGCTTTCGTGTGTTATCGGAGTGTAGAGCACGGTATATAATCACATATTAGTGACGTCATGATGGGGGTTCCCAGTTGTGAACGTGGTTTTAGGCATTTGTAATAGAAACAGTTGAAAGAAGTGGATGGGGATCCAAGATTCTCCATTGTAGGGATGTGTATTTTTCTGATAAAATTTCCTCGTTTACATTTATATGTTTACAAATTGGATGGTTATAGCTATTGCTGGTTATTGCAGCAGTGACTTTCAGTTTTCAATTTCGAATGCAGTTTCGCTGGTTATTTCAGGGGTGCACTCGTTTTCATGCAAACTGTTACACAAGGAGAAATGTTATCAAAAGTTTGAAAAATGTTTGAGTTTTAAAGACGTTTCTAAAGAGGGAAAAAGAGAGGGTGCTACCAAGGGAGAGAATTGCAGAGGTTGGGGCCTGGACACTAATGAAATGATAAATATGATGGAAATGCACAAGACCAGGATGTAGGTAATCTGAGATCTCAGATAGCTTTGGATGCTCCGGGGTTGCGGGGTTGGATGTTATGGGAGTTCTTGAGATTTGGAGATAGGGTTATTGCATGAAGTTTTTATCCGAATTCAAGGTAAAAAAAAGTCAGCAGGAATAGACTTTGATGAATCGACTTGATGCAATCAATGACATGGGGCTTCAACCGTTTGCATTAAGGGTAAGCTGGAAAACCAGCGACATGGACTGATTGAGTGGCTGGTTAGTGTAGTGGCAATGAGAAATTGAAATAACTTTTGTCATGTTTAATAAACGATGAACAAATGCGATTTACTTCATTATATGATGCTTTACATCATAACATTTCTGGTGGTGTCTCAGGAAGCAATCTTACAGTTTTAGCAACAGATTAGATGTGAAAGTAGCTGGTAGTTAAATTGTACTCCACGTTATTTCACTCTTTTGTTTTCTTACATGAAATTTGATAATGATAGTGATACTATACCAAACACGATGCGGTAATCTCATGGCATCACCTATGACTTGTTTTCAATTGCAGTGACTGACTAATTTGTTATCATAGTAGTTGTCATAATCAATCGCACTGGCAACTTTTATTTTAGGTAGACCCTCTTATCCACCACCACCAGGTGCAAGATCGGAACTGTATTGCTCTGTATCAGCTGGTATGGCTCCGTTGGTTGACTGTTGCCTTCACCATCGACCGTTTTGTGGTCACCATCTTCCAGACACAGAAGGTCAGGTACGGCACTGAGGAAATTAAATCACTCGTCATAAGAATCGTCTGTCTACTGAGCTATATCAAGAATGCCCCTTTTGTCTTCGGCTACCAAAGCTTATAGATCCAAGATGGGAGGCCCTGGTTTAGTGACTTAATTCCAGCTATTAAATCTCGAGGCATGGCAGAGTTATCACTGGCTGAATCATATGTTAAACCTCTTTCTCCCTTTCCTGCTTATTATCTTGCTCAGCGCCCTGACTGTTCGACACAGTCTGGCAGCAAGCAGAACCCGGAAGAGACTCTGGCGCGCTGAGAATTGCAAGGATGCTGAATTGGCCAAACGCAAGAAGACCATTATCTTGCTGTGCACAATCCCAATCAGCTTCCTCCTCTCCTGGGCCAGCTATTACGGGCGATTATTCTCTGTGAAGTTTACAGGGGAGGGAAACATTGGAGGAATGGATTTCAGTGACATCCAATGCATCCTTTATGAGATGACCAATCTGGTTCAGCAACTCAGTTCTTGTGTTGATGCATTAATATATGCAGTGACCCAAACCAAGTTCTGGCAGGAGCTGACCAGCCTGCTGATATGTTCCTAAAAGTTCTTCAACAGTTGCCTTAAACGGTTAAAACATCAACAAACCACTCCCCACCCCGCCACTTTATTTATTTTCTTTTTGTGCGGTTTCCCGTCTTTCTCGCTCTCTCTCTCTTTCTCTCTCCCTCCCTCTCTCTCTTTCACACACACACACACACTCACACGCACTCACAAAAACATATAATTGAATAAGAAAGTTACATTTTCATGACCCTGCCCTCTTCACATTTAAGTTCAATTCTCATCCTGTGAAAGCTTTATATTGATAGTATGATTAAAAGAAATGAACTGTGGGAGGTTCTGTGTGTTTCGTTGAGAAGCCACACCATTATGTGCTTTCATCGCCATTATTTCAGCAATCCAGTAATCTGGGCTGATGTTTGTGCTTCAAGTACATCCTTTGCCCCACCCATTCCTCCGTGCATTCCTCTTATTTTTTCCTGCTTCAATGATTCTAATCCTTATTTATACCACACTCTACTTCTTGCTGTCGTTTTTCTTCAACATCTTCCAGAGGAAGGCGCCATGAACCTGGACGAAGCTTTAGATCTGTGCCTTTAAACACAAGATGTACGGTTCTATTATTTTTGTAACCTATTAGGGAATCCACATGACAGTGATACATTTTAGACTTTTCAACCGAAAAATATCAGAGAAACAGATTGAAAGTTTCCATTCCAATATGGTTGCTCTTTACATTGTGTCATTTTATCTTGTTCAAAATGAAGCAAGGAGTTGATATGTTGCTGTCAGGATTCACACAGCAATGGATCATATCGGTCTCCATAAACACGAAATATCCAGACAATCTGCTGGCAAAATTTGACCACAATACGGAATCCGACAAATACTGAAATAAACGTCACAATTTCCCAGAAATTTGCTGGAAACATTATATTGCAGGGATTGTGAGCAGTTTTCTCCCTGCAGTGGCAGGGAAAGGTGCCAGGAGTGGGTGTGGGCTGCTGTGGGGGGGCGGGGAGTTGGACCTGATGAGGGAGTCCCAGAGGGAATGGTCTTTTCAGAACGCTGATCGGGGTGCGGAGGGAATTATATCTCTGGTGATAGTGTCCGTTTCGAGTTGGCGGAAGTGGCGGAGGATGATGCTTTGCATGCGGAGGTTGATTGGGCAGAATGTGAGGACCTCGAAGGGCCGAATGACCTACTCCTGCATCTATTGTATATTGACCTAAGAGGTTCGGTCCTTGTTGTGTTTGGAGAGTTAGGGATCAAGGGCAGTGGTGCGTGAAGTGGAGGAGATTCCCTGCAGGGCATCGTCAACCACGTGGGAATGGAAGTTGTGATCGTGGAAGAAGGAGGCTGTCTGGGACTTTCTGAGTTGGAATTGGTCATCCAATGCGGTGGAGGCGGAGGAAATGGGAAGAAAATGTGGCGTTTTTACAGGAGGTAGGATGGGAGGAAGTGTAGTCTAGCTAGCTGTGGACGTTGGTGGGCTTTTAGGCGGAGGGATTGTGAATAAGAATGGCGTTTTTACAAGAGGTAAAGTGCGTGGAAGTGTAGTCAAGATAGCTGTGGGAGTAGGTTGGCTTTTAATATATGTCTGTGGTTAATCGGTTGCCAGAGACGGTGATGGAGCGGTCCATGAAGAAGAGGGAGGGTTCTGAGATGGTTCAGGTGAAATTGAAGTCAGGATGGAAGGTGTTGCTAAAGTTGATGAACTGTTAAACCTCCTCGTGGGAGCACAAGGCGGAGCTGAAACAGTCAGCGATGTTACGGAGGAACAGGTGGGTTTCATGCAGACTTCTCAGACAAACAGCCAGGCATACCTTGGTCCCGTGCGGGTTCTAAAGACTGACCCTTTGGTTTGGAGGGAGTGGGAGGATTTTAAGGAGAGGTATTTGAGGGTGAAGACCAGGTCAGCCAAGCGGATGAGGGTGTTGGTGTAAGGGTACTGGTTGGAACGGCGTGAGAGGAAGAAACAGAGGACTTGGAGACATTTGTCATGGTGGATCGATTTGTGCAGAGACTGGATGTCCATGGTGAAGATGAGACGTTGGGTATTTGGAAACGAAAATCTTGGAGGAGGTGAAGGGAACTCTTGGTGTCACGAACGGAGACGGGGAGTTCCTCGACTAAGGGGGCAAGACGGTGTCGAGGTAGGAAGAGATGTGTTCGGTGGAACAGGTGCAGGCTGACACATAATACGTCTATCCAACGACATTTTTTTGGAATTTAATGACCGTTGCCACACAGTGATACAATTATTTAGTGTTATCAAGATATTGCAAATACTGGAATTTGTTGCAAACTATGCCTTTGTTGCAAGTTCTGTTTGTTCCTTAAGTTGCAAAGCCATGGATGCAAAAAAACTGAGAGATAGAATTCTGCAAAAGTTGTCCTGAATATTCCCCGAAACAGAGGTACCTGGCAGTCGCAGGAGAAGGCCTTTCAGTCTGCAGGAGCACTGCCGTCTCTGAGCTGAGTGATTCAGTTAATAATTCCCTACTAACTTCCCAGACACGTTGCATATGTTTGCAATTCAAAAACACTCAAATCCCCTTTCGTCTGATCAAGCTCCCCATTAAGTAGTTTCTTTCATTGCAAATTAAACTTCTTCAAAGATAAATCGTTCTCAAGTTCCTATATGAATCTTTCTCAGCATTTGGTGCATCACTGGGATCGACCAAGATGAAGATTGCTCTTCCAGAGTGAGGGAGCAGCGGTTTTGAACATTTGTGCGTCTTATTCTCTCATGCTCCCATTGTGAGATTTTTCGAGAATGAGGTTAGCAATGTCGGAGTTTGACAGCGAAATTGTGAGAGAATTTATGTGAAGCTACCACTGGACTGAGAATTAATTTCACAGTGTGACAACGAGTGTGAATGGAAGAGAGTTTATGAGTGTAAGATAAAGGGAGTCTGTGTGTCCATATGAGTGAGTGAGAGCTTTTCTAGAAGCACATTTGAAAATGAGAGAATGCGAATGACAGGCAGTGCATATAAATATGAGTGCTAATTTGAGAATGAGTTTGACAGTCTGAGAATGAATGAATGTGTGCTTTCCCCACTTACTGATACATAAGTGAGATTATCCGGGTGAGCGACTGGTCACCTGCTCCGATCATGGGAAGGGGTTTTCTCAATTCTCTTAGCTGTGCGCACACCAACTGGCCAACAAGAGTAGACCTTTTAAAAGTCCTGATCGGATTAGCAGCTTTAAAAACAGGCACAGATTGCTGTCAAAACAAGAGCATTAGACTCGAGGGAGGCCATTCACTTGCTCCCACTATGGGAGACAGCTTACTCAGCCGTCACCTTTAGTGAGACACCAGAGAGTTCACCATTGACGGCAGGGTTATTATTACATATAGTTACATTCAGAATTGAAGCATGTTGATTCTGAGTTCAGAGAAATTTGCTACCCTAAGCGGACAATCAGATAACGGATGTTTTCCTTCAATTGGATTCGATCTTTTGTTCCCCTTACTTTGAGCAGACGGCCTGATTAAAGTAATTTCTGAATAGATTTATGAAACAGAAAGTCCCACAACTAGAAATGTATCAATCAAAACATCTTCAGCCATAAAGAATGCATTCAAAGTAGCAGACCACATATCAACAGAGTTCACATTGGATTGAGCAGAACGCCTTCAAAGTGACATCATTTTCGTTCAGAATTGGAAAGAGTCGAAACATGTCTGGAAGAGTCTCTGACCATTGACTTATGCTTAAATGTCAATATGTGTCATGCAAAACCCTGAGAACTCCTTTCTTCTTCAATCAAATCAGCAGATAAAAGATTCATTCATTTCCCATAATCGAGCCAGAATTTCCATCTGTTAGGAATAGAAAGAAGTATGGAATTCGAAAACAAACAGATCAGTTATGATTTTCTTGTTTGGTAGAACAGTATGGCTGAGTTCCGATCGTACTTCTTATCATTCCATGTTTAACTGGGAATGAGGTAATGGCTAACTGCAATGTCATACTTTTAACATTATATATTAATAAGCGTAAACAGGGAAAGAAACAATTAATTTTGTTCGAGAATCTGCCCGAGAGTCTCGAATTAGGTGAGTTTTTCGATGATGAATCTATGCAGTCGATGCAGACAGCCAATCGCCTCTTGGGAACTCGAAAATATCCATCCTCGAAATTTTACTTGACTGACATGCAATCTTTGAGGGAATTTAAAAGGTCGAGCTAGGAGGGAATGTTTGATGGATTAGAGCAGAATGAGAGTGTGAAGACATTGCTCGGCTCAGTGACTATGAATGTGTTGATTCTTCTGATTGTTTATAGCACTTATGCATCCAAAGTACATGTGGTGTTAGAAGGTCGTTTGTGTGACTGGAGGGCAGTGTCCAGTGGTGTACAATCGGGTACAGGACTGCGTTCCTTATTGGTCATTGCAAATACAATCGATGTCTATGAGAATGTGGGTCGGGGAAATGGCAACTAATTTTGATCTGACTGAAAATATTGCCGGATGGTTGGCAGTGACGATGATGGTCATAGGTTACTGGCAGATATAAACAAATTGGTTATGTGGCAGATCAGTGGCAGATGGAATTTAACCCTCATAATTGTGAAGTGATGCATTTCGAAGGAAGTAGGAAAAAAATCATTCAATGAATGCTAGGAAACTAGGAATCTTGAGGAACTGAGGTATCAGGGGTGCTTGTCCACAGATCACTGAAGGCATCAGGGAAGGTTCTTGCGGATGTTTAGAAGGCATTGAGGACATTTGCCGTTATCAATGGAGGCATGTATTATAAGTACAAGGAGGTAGAACCCCACTTTTTCCCCCTTTTTAGCATATGTATCACAAATACCTAACATAAATAGACACAGGTATAGCATTCACACAGGAACATAGACAAAATATTATCGTTCGGAAGACAGATCTACAACACACAAGGATGCATACACTCACCAATAAAGAGGTACAGGGAAAACACAAATTCAAATGACACAGGGAGAGAGCGCGTGTCTTATGAGTTGACGTAGACAAATATTGACAGATGTACACTTTTGCATGAACACACAGACAGACACACAGTCACTTGTCCCTCTGTGGACAGATATTGTTACAAAAAAGAAACACAGACACATCTGCGGGTCCACAGAAAGAAAACGGTAAAACCCGTGCACGACTGTACTCCTCCACCATAAGATCATAAGACAATAAGAGGTAGGGGCAGAAATACGAAATTCAGCCAATCGAGTCTGCTCCACCATTCAATGACATTATGGCTGATCAATAATTTTCATCTCTACATTCCTGCTTATGTTCATAACTCTTGATTCACTTCATGATTATAAATCTATCTATGTCAGCCTTGAATATAAATAAAGATCGAACATTGATTGCCTGGAACTCATTTAATTTCACACAGACTGGACAAAGCATGGGAAACGACGCATTTGGGATTCCTAGTCACAGAAATTGCTGGTATACAATTTCAGCGAAAAATATGGAACACAACCGCAACATTGTTTTTGTTTTGATTCACAGGAAAAGAAATATAAACACAGCGAGCTTTTGTTAAAATTGCAGAAGCCACTACTAAGACACAACAGGATAGAAACACTTTCTTGTGAGGAGTATTTGACTTTATTTGGGACATTAACTCATTGGAAATTAGAAGATTATAGTTGATTTTATTGAAATATAGAGGATTCTTAGAAGAGTAGACAGGGTAGATACGAAAAAGTTGTTTCTCCTTGTGCGAGATTCATGATCAAGATGACCACATGTTTCACACAGAGATGAAGGGGATTTTCTTTTCTGAGAGGATAGTGAAACTGTGGAATTCTTTGCCATAGAGGTTCAAGAGGCCAGCATGTTAAGTCCATTCAAGTCTTTGAAAGTGGAGGTGACGATGATGAATGCAGGCATCTTTACACTGAGTGTTGGAGCAGACTCGATTGTACTATCTCATGTGACCTACTTCAGCTCCTACTTCTTGTTGTCTTAATACCTTTCAATTTGCCTTTGAGATCACTGCCTAATTCGTGAATTTCGCTTCTCCTGAGATATCGAGAATAATTTGCAAACAACAGAAATGCTCATGGTTTTCATAATATGTAATTTTCCACGTTTTTCAATTGCGCAACTAGATACTAAGAAGAGAAACCACATAAACCACGCCACGAATCTAGTAGTTTCCTTCCTTATTTCCATGAGCATTTTGGCACGTAACAGATGAAAGCTTCCTTTTCAATGGGAGGTTGCAATTTGAAATCATTTCTCAGTTTGTCTGTGGTCTTCGAAACATAATTGATGATTCACTTCCAAGGCTGTCGTTTCTTGTGACATAGAGCATGGATGTCATACCTTGTCTCAAAACCACTACCTCTTTAAGTTTGGAGTACGCCCAGGTACTACCATTATATATTTAAAATATAATATATGGTGTAAAATATATGGTACAACACCGAAGGCTGCAGATTCAGTGGTGGATAATGTTTCTGTACTGCATAATGCACAGTGAAAAGTGATAATTGGGTTCAGTTGCATGTAAATTGCGGAAAAAATCTAAAAGGGCGAAGGGCGTTGAAGATATAATTAAAGTTTTTCAAACCTGTAATGGAACATGGGGAGTGTGACAATTGTCACGAATCTAACTTCAAGGACAGCAGGTTACGCGATAACCCTGACAATGGTGCTGTTAGTGTAGAATGAGAATGTTTCATTTCAATATATACAATGTACTAAATAATGTAATAGAACTTTTGGCAAAGACTGAAATTTGCGAGTACTATGTTGTGGATGTCACTCTTATGCAATTGCAAGGGGATCGGTGCTGAGCACAAAAGATGCAAAGATATTGAAAGGATAGGCAGATATACAGAGTGGCGGAGTTTTCTTGCTCGTGAGAAATGAACTTAAATCAATAACAAGGAATGATTTTGGGTTGGGAAGCGTTGAAGATGTATGGCAAGAGTTGAGAAACAACAAGGCCCTGGTAATATTAATGGACAAGCCTTCTCGAGAGCAGAAAATACACAGAAAAAATGAAAAAGGAATGTCAGAAATACACAATTACAAAAAATCAATACGTAGGTTGTTTGGGAAAATTAGGTTGTTGGTGGATCCCAAGTAAATGAATTAGTGGAATATTTATGAGATACTGCTGTTTTAGAGCAGCTTGAGAGAGAGCCCACCAAAATAGATATTTCTGAATTGAGCGTTACGCAATGAGACAGACTTCAATAGGGAGTTTCAGTTGATGGAAATCGTAGGGCATAGTGATCATAATATGAGAAAATTCAACTTACAGTTTGAGTGAGAGTAACATGAAGCAACTGATTATATAATTGAATAAATTAACTACAAAGACACGAGGAAGGAACTGGTCAGAGTTCATTGCTCGTGGAGCCTAGCGGTAAGACGATAGAGCAGCAATGGTAGGAGTTCTTGGAGATAATTCGGGAAGATAGCAGAAATTCAATACTGGAAATAAGCAGCATCTAAGGGGACAACAAGACAATCATGACTGAGAATGAAGTCAGGGACAGCATGAAAACAAAAAGAAAAGAGAAGTAAGAAGTCAAAGGAATGCAAAGAATGTAAAAAATAACAGAGGACAACTAAAAAACAAGAAGAGATGAGAAGATATCATATGAAGGTAGCTGGTAACTCATATAAAGAAGATTTCCTGAGCTGTTCAGATATATTAAAAAGTAAGATAGATTATGAGTGGACAGTGAATTACTTGAAATTTGAGAGTGCATAAATAGAAATGGGTAACAAACAAAAAGCAAAGGAACTGAATCGATACTTTGCATTTGTCCTAATAGTGAAGACACCATTGGCAGATCAGAACTTCAAGATAGTCAGGGAGAAGAGGTGAGTGTAATGGGTACCACTAAGAAGACGGTGCTGGGGATATTGAGAGATCTGAAGTGGCTATATCGCTCAGGCAGAATGTATAAAACTTCACATGAAGGTGATAGCTGAGCAGATTATGGAGGCATTGTTGGGGATCTTACAGCAATCACCGACGTTAGGAAGAGTTCGAAATCGCTGCAAAACGTCTAATTTAACAGTCCACTTTAAGAATGGAGGGAAGCAGAACACAGAATATGAGAGGCGGGGTAAATTTACCTCAACCAGTTCAACGTTGTTAGCATAATGTACTACGCAGTACTTGGAAGGACATTGTAAAATAGGCCTGGTTCAAAGTGGATTCCCCAAGCTGCGGTCCTGCGTAAAAAAAGGGCGGCATGGTGGCCCAATGGTTCGCACTACTGCCTCACACCATCAAGGGCCCAGGTTTTCTCCAAACATCAGATGACAGTCTGTGTAGAGTTTGTACAATGTTTGCGTGTCTCCCACAATCTAAAGATGTGCAGGTTAGCTGGATTGTTCACAGTGTTCAGGGATGCCTAGGTTGGATGTAGGGAATGGGTCTGGGTGGGCTACTCTTTGGCGGGTCGTTGTGGAGTTCTTGAGCTGGAGGGCCTGTTTCCACACTATAGGGATTCTAACTATTTTTTTAAAAACTTAGAATTATTTAAGGAGGTAACGAGAATGTTAGAATAAGAAGAGGCAGTGGGCATAATCCATTTGGATTTCCAGACGGCATCTGACAAAGTGTTGAACAGGAGTTTGCAGAAAAAAATTAAACACAACTAACGGGAGTTGGGGAAGGTAATAGCATGGATGGCTTGTCCGACTGGTAGAAACAGAAAGTGGTGATAAAGCAGTCGCTTTCAGGATACCAGCGGGTGATTAATGGAGTTCTGCAGGAGTCAGTGTTTGGACCACAAAAAACTCACGCCATACATTAACAATCTAGATGAAGGAGGTGAGGGCACTTTTGCTAAATGTGCAGATGAAGCAAATATAGTTCGTGGAACAGAGAATGTTGGGGCGCTGGTAACGCTGAAGTCGGACTTGAGCAGGCTACGAAAGTGCGCAAAGAAGTGACTGATTGAATACAATCTGGGGAAGTGTTGAGTTATGCCCTTTGGTATAAAGAATAGTGGCATGCACTACATTCCAAACGGGGAAAAGGTTTGGAAATCTGAAGCACAAACGGACATAGGTATCCGAGGATCTGAGGATTCTCCTCAGGTTAACATGGACGTTCAGTTGTCACTTTGGAAGACACATTCAATGTCAGCATACATTTCAAGAGGGCTGCAATACAATAACGGGGATGTAATACAGATGGTGTATAAGGTTCAGGTAAGATTGTATTTGGAAAAATGTAAACAGGTTTCATTCCTGCATGCCAGGAAGTATGTGATGGCCTTTTAAGGAGCCCCGACAAGGATTGCAAGATTGATCCTGGGGATGAAGGCCTTGTCACATTGACGAACGTTTCAGGAATCTGGGTATGTACTCGACCGAGATAAGAATAATGAGATGGGATCTGCCTGAAAATCATAAAAGATTGAGTGCAATTGGACGGGATTTTCTAATAGTCAGAAAGAGTAAGACCTGGTGTCACAGCCTTAGTGTGAAGGGGTGACCGTTTAGAAGTGAGATAAGGCGATTTAGCATGTCATGGTGGCTCAGTGGTCAGCATTGCTGCCTCACAGCACCACGGATCAGGGTTTGATACCAGACTCAGGCGACTATCTGTGTGGAGTTTGCACATTCTCTGTGTCTGCGTGGGTTTCCTCCAGGTGCTCCGGTTTTCTCCCACAATCCTAAAGGACTAAGGTAAGGACTAAGGTAGGATAGTGGAATGAGTCTGGGTGGATTACACTTCAGAGGGTTGGTTTGTACATGTAGGGCTGAAGGATCAGTTTCCAAACTGTTGGGAATCTAATCTAAAAAAAGACCGTGGTCAGCCAGAGGAGGTGGTGAAAGTGTGGAACGCTGTTGTATAACTCTGTGGAGGTGGAGTCACCTGATATCTTTGTGGCCGAGATAGACAGAGTGAGTAGAATGACGTTGCCCTGCTCTGTCCTCTGACGCTATTTAGAGCATCATCTGGGGAATGGAGACAACATTGAAGGGATGATTGTACAGACTATCAGTTACAAACTAGCTGCATTTTCCCATCGATTACGATATTGTTTTTAGCCAAATGAGTGAAATAATCTGACGTCATGCTGTTCAGCACTCGTTTTCCTCAACTGCCAAGCGTCATTCACCCTGTGTCACCACGTGTAAAGATACAATGACAACAAAGTACAATTCGGTAATGATTTGAAATAAACATCGTCAGCTTAACTAATTTAACATCTTAACAACTAGTTTCCAAAGCTACTTTGCTGCATTCTTCAACTCCCCCCCTTTATTTTATCTGAGTAACGGCATAGATACAAGTGTTGGTGCAACAGCTCAGTAGTTGACGCATGTTTCCACTTTCTTGCCGAATGAATCTTGGATCATTGAAATTGGAACCTGAGAAATAACTTTATTTCGTAATTACCACCCATAGGAAATTTATAACATACGTCATCCACAACAGGATGAAGCTTCCTGAGATGGCGAAAAGTAAAACAATGGACTTTCGCCGGCTCCCCACTTCTGGATTACTCTGACTTTCCCCACTGCATGTGCTGGCTCGTAGTCGCCTCTGAGCTCTACTGGCTGCAAGAATGTGTCTGACAGTCAGAGCATTTAGCCATAAAATAAGGAGGAAAGGCAGACCGGGATTTAAAACACGTACAAACCAATCATAAGCTGTCCATGCTAATGAAGTATAGAAGCTTGACTTAACGTTACAAAATTATGGCACCTTGTTAATTATATAGAGTGGTTCGTACATAAAGTACCAGGGGGGACTTTTTAAACAGCTCAACAAACCGACCAGTCCTATGACCACAGCCGCTGTTTTTTTTTTCTGTGCAATACTGTGTTTCCAGAATCTGACAGCAAATGGCTATGAATCGATCGAAGGTGAAAGCTACAGTTAAACAGACAGAACTTTCTGTGGCTGCATAGATGATAACAGCAGTGATAGTACAGGCTAAAGTCATGGACATAAAACTAACTGGGAAATAAATGCCAGCAATCCGATTGAATATCACAGCACTTATAACTACCAAGATATCCGCCTTTGCCATAGACACCAGATACCGAGTGATGCATCCAGAGAGACCACATCTTCCCCAGGAGAGGATTACGATTGCCATCACATTTACTGAAAGGTGCAAACAAAAGTAAGATACGAAACAGACATATGGTTGTGCAAGGTTTGATATTTTGGCATCCTTTCTGAAAGGAAACCAAAACAATTATTTTTGCATCACCATTAATAAAAATGGCAACTTATGCTTGTATAACATCTTTAATATAATTTCCACAAGATGTTTCAGTTAAAAATTATAGGGTAAGTTTTGAAGCTGACGGACAGAAGGTAATATACATATTTGTTTAAACAAAGAACTTGGACTACCACATTTTCTTCAAGTGAACTCCAATCAGACTTGAAAAACCTCAACATATTAGGTGCCAAGTCAGATTCCAGCCCTGATATACCTATACAACTACTTCCACATTCAAACTGCCTTGATATTAAAAGCGTATTTTAGTTATCCATATGGAGGACACGATGGTCATTGAAGGGCCAGCTAATTTTGGCTCTGAACATTTGCCCTCCAGAAAATGGTACTGAGCCAAACCTTTTACGCTTTACCCAATGACAGTTAAATTTAGAGGACCATAAATTTTCCAGCACCAGGATGTGGACTGAAAAAAAGGGAAATGTAAAGTCGTCATAATTCCAGGGTATTGTCGGGCTGTTCACTCATGAGAGAGATGACTGGTGGCAGTTAATCTAAACGCGACCTCACCACAGGTGACTGAAGTGGTTTTTGTTTCCAGAAATAACATTAATAAAGCAATTGGAGTTTTTCATGTAATCCACAGTCCGGGATTATCATTGGCACTGATGTTAAGTTTGAATGGGAGATTTATTTATTTGAAAACAAAACTGATTTTGAACTTACGTCATAACCCCCTGGAATACTACTCTAAGAACATTAGCGCATGTTTCGATGCAATTAACAAGGTTCCATTGACGATGCATGCGAAATTTGCAATGCCAAGCCTTCAATTTCCACCCATGATCTCCAGATTTTGAATAATTGGCCAAGTTTTCATCGTTCTTTTCAGTCATTCAATGGATATTTTCATCCTGGTCTTTAAAAGACGTTAATTAGGTTGAAAGTTTACTGAGCATATGCCATTGCCACACATAGCTGTCGGATTATTATGACCTATATTCAATGGTCAGTGGCCTCACTTGCGTACTAAAACAGCAATTTTCACAATTAGTGAATGACCTGGAACTCCGAATTGGATGGTAAATTGCATAAACTGGACCAGTTATTCGGCAGTGCATGTATGTAATCTGTGAAACAATATTCTCTGCTGCTGATTGTCGATCGCAAAGATTGTCTGTGACAGGCTAAGAGATCTGCCAATTTATAAAGGTTACAAACCCACAGAGAGCCAATTAAGCTTCTCAGTTATTTTGAGTTCTTTTAAATAACATACACTGCTGCGACATCTCATTTGCAAGACATGAAAACTTTGGAAAATGCCTGTGAGATCGACATCGAATCCTGATGTCCTCAGCGAACTAATGTATTTTGATGTATGATATGCTTGGTCTTCAGCAAAATACAAATGGCCTTACACCTGCGAGATTTTGATTCTGCGATACAATGAAAGGATGTCGTTGACCATGAACTCAGAACAAAATTACTGTGATTGCAGCAGAAAAGTGAGGATGACGTTGACAATGGTGATCACATACTATTGACTGTACTTACACTACAGAAGTTATGCTGACGCAACAGAGAACGTTTCATTACAACAGATGTTACACACACACAAATCAAAGACAGAAAGGCTAAACTCAGAACGATAACGATGAGAAACAAATTGTAAATAACTGGAACAAGGGCAAAATAAGGTTAGGCTGGCAGAGACTGTAGGACCTTCAAAGACCTGTTAGCGACGGTCTTTCGGATGTTTCAAGTCAGGATGATCTATGATGTTAGGAAAATTGCATATTTTTATGTTCATATATAATATGTTGCTGCCATTCCTTCTAAATAGTGGAATTTGCAGGACTGAAGACGGTATTCGAAGGGAATCTAATGAGTAATTAGAATGCATTTTGTACTTGGGGCAAAAATGCTCTTAATGTGCATTTTCGTGAATATGTCAGGCAGGAAATTAGAAGCAATCACGTGATTTCTCATTTTGGATATTGCCAGGCTTCTTGAGTCATGCTAGATCTAGATTCATCGGCCAAGTGGAGTGTTTTCAATCACATGATTTATTTTTTGCTTGTAGATGATGAACGGTGGACAGTAAGTGTGAGTAAAAGAAAAAAGTTAATTGCCACATAATTCCAAGCCTCGAGCCTACTCTCATAGCTATAATATTTATTTTTCTAGTCTATTGAAATTCCTGGTCACTAAAAAACCTGGAATCTGATTATCATGGATTCAGCTGTGCGAAAGTAATTGAATATCAGGGGGCGATTGTTATCGTCACCCTTGTTAGAGTTCGTCACTTCTAGGCATTTACGTGGCACACTTACTATTTTCACTTAATACTGCATAGTGTTTCAAAAAGACTGAGTCACAGGTAGGTTCAGTAACTGAGAAGTTGGTAATGATATTGAACGTTGTGTAATCATCAAAGATCATCTACACTTCCAAAAATGTAATAGAGTGAACATACTTGATGAGGAAGACGATAACGTTTTGACATTGAAGAGTACTCCATCGAACTCGTCTGGTGATTGACCTGTGGCTGAGATGAATGACCTTCGAAAATCAGAATCCTGCGAGGTATCACTGTAACTGTGAGAGATTATGTCAGTTTCATCAATTTTATGTTTGGTTAAATGCAATATTGTTCTTTAGGACAATCACTCTCAATTCACCTCTGGCATTTTTGGACCACGGCTGTAATGTGGTTCGCAGATGAGTGGATGTGGCAAAAATCAAACTTCACTCAGTGTGCACGATTTTCTGTTTCATGTTGATTGTACTAATGACGAAGCCTGCGATCACCTTGAAAGAACACAGAAAGGGGTAGCTGTTTAGATTGCATTTGTGTTGAGGTTTATGTAGAGAAGAAAGCCAACAAATTTTGCACATTACTATTTTGCATACAGCTTTATTAGATGGCAAATAGCAATTGAGCCACAGAAGTGTGAGACAGTAGAAATCTGCGACAACTGATAATCTAATCATCATTCTTTAAAATGTATCATCATGAGCATTGTGAATTCTCCAAGGTAATGTCCTTGTTAACAATTGACCGAATCTGAAATTGACTGACCGTATTTATACTGCAGATACAAGAGTATGTTAACAAGAACTGAAAACTCAAAAAGCTTGACATCATCTAGGATAGAGCGTCTCATTAGACAGGCATAATTTGCAGAAGGAGTCACTCCTTTCAACATCCATTCAAGACAGAATTTGCTATTGGCTTGAAACACTTTATTATTTAAGAAAATGCCATTTCTTTTCTTGAATGAATTGAGGGCAGCTGCAACTGTAACAGGTCGGAAGCCACAACAAACCCCATCATGGTGCAGATTTTCCAGTTAATGATCACTGCCAGTTTCTATTATCATCAGTTTTAACCCAAGCTTGATGAACTGAAAATAAAACACCTTTATAAGTAAGATTTTCACTTGCAGTTTTCTGTTTGCACAGAAACCGAGCCGTTCTGTATTTGTGAGCAGATGGGTCGACATGGAACCCCGAAATCAAGGTGTCAACAGGAAAGCAGTTTGTTTAGCTTTTTTTTACTTCATTGAATACATCATTGTTTTCCTGAAGAAATTGCACGATTCCACTTGTACCATAGTATCTGTTTCTTTCTCTCTATTTCTTCCTCTGGTGTGGCATGAGATACACACAAGCTCCCATGGAATATCGCCATTGTTGGCTGAACTTATATTTGTTGTCCATTCCTCAATACCCAGAGGCAGTTAAATGACATTGCTGTGAGCCTGGAGTAATATGCAGTCTATACCATGTAAGGACGGCAGAATTCTTTAATTAAAGGACATTATCAGGTTGAGATTCGATTTGCCAGTGAACTGCCAATTTGATTAAAATGTTTATAACTTCCTGCAACTTTAGTCTTTTCTGCTTCAACTGTTAGGGACCCAGAACTGATCCATAAGACCATAGTACATAGGATCAGAAATTAGGCCACTCAACCGATCAAGTCTGCTCTGCCTTTCAATCATGGCTCATAAATTTCTCAACCCCATTCTTCCGCTTTCTCGTTGTAAACCTTGATACCCTTAATACTCAAGAACCTCCTTATCTTAGTCTGAAACATACTCAATAACCTGGTCTTCCCAGCCTTCTGTGACAATGAATTCCATACATTCACCAGTCTCTGGCTGAAGAGCTTTCTCCTTATGCCAGTTTTAAAAGGCCTTCTCTTTCATCTTAGGCGACACCCTTTGGTCCGCGCCTCTTCGAACAATGGAAACATTTTCCGAACGTTTATTCTGTATAGGCCATTCAGAACTTCGCATGCTTCCATTAGGTCCCCTCCTCAACCTTCTAAACTCCAGGAATAATAAACTCAGTGCACTCGAACGTTACTTATACATTAAGATTTTCATTCCTGAGACCACGTTCGTGAACCTCCCTGTGAACACAGTCCACGGTCAACACATCCTTACTAAGATATGGGGCTGTAAAGTGCACAGAGCTCTCCAAATGTGGTCTGACTGGAGCCTTATAGAGTGTCAGAAGTAAATCCCTGCATTTATATTCAATTCCTCGCAAAATAAATGCCATCATTGCATTTGTCTTCGTAACTATTGACACAAACTGCAAGTTTATCTTGAGAGAAGCCTGGACTGGAACTCTCAAGTCCCTTTATACTCTCATTTGTATGTCATTAGAGGGTTAGGTACTTTTTGGCGCCGCCCTTTTGGCGCCGATCATCATTTGGCCCCTTCGTTTTGGATCGAACTGTTTTGGCGCTCATTACTTTGGCGCTGAGCTGTTTTGGCACCAATTCAGAAGTTTTAAAAAAGTCTTGTTTTGTAAAAGAAGAGAGGATGACTAACAACCCGATGTAATTTTCTCAACTAGGAAGTCCTGATCGTCAAAGCTATAATGACCAACTGAAGATTCAAATCTCTTTTTGTAATCATTTTCTCATTGAACAATTGTTAATAGTCACCTATTGCCTTGATGATACTTAAGCCCTTCTGTCTTCACATTGGAAAGCTGTAATATAATTTTCTTTCTATTTTCTTGTAGAGCCCATACCAGAAATGGCTGAAAACATTCTAAGCAAGGAAGACGAACCAAAATTTTCACACGATGGTTATCTATATGTCTTGGCGCCAAAACAGCTCAGCGCCAAAGTAATGAGTGCTAAAACAGTTTAGAGCCAAAACGGCCGGGCCAAATGATTGGCGCCAAAAACGCGGTGCCAAATAGTCCCATTCCGGCCATTAGATACCTGGCCTCCAGTCACACAAACAACCTCTTACCATTAAGCCAATATGAATATAACCGGATAAGCTAGCCCCAATATCATGTACTTTCCCCGTTTTTGTCAGTCTCCTGTGTGGGAAATTATCAAAGCCTTTGCTGAAATCCATAAAAAATATATCAAGTGCATTAACCACATCTATGTACCCGATCAACTCTTCAAAACATTCAATCTGTTTGATATGAACTGCGTCAGTGAAAAGCATGTTAACTATCCCTGATAAAACCTTGCCTCTCGAAGTGAAAAGTAATTCTGCCCTTCAGAATAGTTTTCAAAGTGACACTCACTGCTCTGCTACTTACTGAACATCCAGACCATATTTCTTGGTAGTTGGAACCACCTTAGATATTCTCAAGCTGACTAGGACTTGTTATTCAGCCAGAGCAGAAGTAAAAGTTTGGGTCAAGTATATTTTGATTTTCTCCCTCATTTTTTCAAAGTAGACTAGGATATAATTCATCCGGACATTGGATTTCCTCTCTGACTTTCCGGACTGAAGCGACACATGTCTCAAAAATAAATTATGAGTGGACTTTAATTGAGAAGTCCAGAAGAGGAGGCATTTGGAGTCACTTGTCACCATAGCCCCGGCTCCATACACATTATCACGTTTCAAACACAGTCATGCCTCTGTCATTCAACCCAATACAACAACCACTGGTAGTTTAATTTTTCCAGCCACATGTCGCAAAGCACTCGGCTGTGCCTCAAATAATTCAAAGGATTTCGATCAATTAACAATATTCCATATGTGTCAGACTCTGTTGGTTCAAACAGTAATTTATTACATTCTGGGATCATAGCGAGGTGACACAGGAACATGCATCACAGATGAGCACTTCAGAGAAATGGAAACAAATTCCACAAATGATGATCAAAAAAGGAAATTTGAAGGCGATTGCACCAAGAATGCGTAATTTAATGAGTCTAGTTTACAACCGTGAAGGCAACCAATATATTTTAACTTCACTGTGGGATTTGGTGAGGTCTCAACCACCATGAAATCTCAATCATTGTACACAATGGTTCAAATCAACATTAAAACCTCAGTATTGTTTCGATGTGGGGAAATAAATAAAGAATGGAGACAATTTTATTTTACCGGGTGAAGCTCTAAGTTTTGGATCACAATTTGTGCTCTGTCTCCACACTGCGTTCATCATACCCAACATTTATGCACAGACTCCAATGACAAGAAGAGAAACAACATCTGTGTCAATTCGGAACGTTCCAAACTGCAGATTTTAACTCCAATACAACAGTAACATTAGAAATTAGAATGTCGTCCAGATGTGCGAGCAGTATCACTTGTTTTGTTATCTAGTGAAGAATTGTACTTTTTTCACTTGTTTCTGTGAAGGAAAGTATTTTTATAGGGAGAGTGTTTGTACTGCACAATTATTGGGGAGCATTATGTGCTGTTTTAATAATGTGCTCGACAGCAATGGTTGGCGGTGTCTTCAATTCGTGCATCCCGAATCTCCAGTGAAAATGTTTTTATACTTTATTCATCTGTACAACAAATCTCACTCCGCTCCAGTTCCTCTCTTGGCCTTTCCCGAACTGGCTTTGCCTGAGAAAATATCCAACTTCGAAATAATAACCCTAGTTGTGAACATAATAAGCGCAGATGATGGTGAGACAATAGCATTCCTTCCTCATAACTACTGCCGTGGTGTGTGTCACGGACAAACTGAAAGCGCCTCAAAATTAAACAGGGAGAGTTAAGTGGACTGGAGCAAAGAAAAAAAACATCAAACGGTGCAACTTAGCGAATATCTCAGAAAAAGACGAGGTCGTGAGGAAAGTTACATTGCATCAAAATAATGCCTGTTTGTTTCATCTGTACTCAGGGTGAAAGTAAGAAATATTTCCATGATCTTGCCACTTCGAGATGTCAGCTAAATGACAGGCAGGTGGACCGTGCAGCCAACACCCACACGGGGAGACTATACCTCGGAGCTGGACTGAAATACGTGAAAGTTTCAAGATGCTCTCCACAGGGAACCATCTATTATATTATTAATGAGCCGTGCGATTCCTAATGTTTGGCAGTGCGTTACGTGAATACTTGTTCAGTATTAAGTATTTAGTATTTTGTTAAGATGGACTTGTTAAGTCAGTGAACACCACCACTTTAATTTGCACGGCATGGAGGAGACCAGAGATCAATCCTGATGCTTTTATTGGATAGGGGCCTGATCCAAAGGATGGTCCCTCATCTCGGTGTTTCGTCAGTCTGTAGGCAGAAGGAAATAAAATGCATAAAGAATAAAGTCTCTCCATCATTTCTGCTTATGTTACCTGCATCCGTCTCCAATCCAGATAGCATTTGACACGCAGTTGCCATTGAGTAATTATTGGTATTTGTCTGCCGACTGTCCAGTTTATAGTTGTCTTGAAACTTAATAAAGTGGCAGCTGGAAGGACGAAGGATATTTTTGTTAACATTTCGTAACCATGCTAGGTAACATCTTCAGCGTGCCTCCAGATGAAGCAATGATGATGATTCCTGTTTTCGATTTATATGTTTGGGTTTCTTTGGTTTCGTGATATCATTTCCTATGGTGATGTTTGTTTCTTGTTCTTTTTCTCAGGGGGTGGTAAATCAGTTCCAAGTCAATGTGTTTGTTGAGATGTTTCCGCTTGGAATGCCATGATTGTGGAAATCTCGTGCGTGTCTCTGTCTGGCTTCTCCTAGTATGGATGTGTTGTCCCAGTCGAAGTTGTGTTCTTCCTCATCTGTATGTAAAGATACTAGCGGGTGAGGGTCATGTCATTTTGTGGCTCGTAGATGTCCTTGTATCCTGTTCGTTAGTTTTCCACCTTATTGCCCAATTTCGTGTTTGTTGGACTCCTTGCACAGTATTTTGTAAATGACATTAGTTTTGCTTCTTGTCTGGATACGGACTTCCAACTTTGATAGCTTTTGTTTTAAAGTATTGATGGGTTTGGTGGTGCCAAGGGGTCTGAGTAGCTTGGCAGTCATTTGATGTAGGGGAGAGTAGCTAGAGTTTCTGGACGCGTTTTGTCTGCTTGTTTGGATTTGTTGCTGAGAAATCTGTGCACCGTGTACATTGGGTATCTGTTCTTTTTGAATACACTGTTTAGGCGATTTTTCTCTGCTCTGCGTAATTTCTCTGTGCTGCAGTGTGTGGTGACGCATTGGAATAACGTTCTGATGCAGCGTTGTTTGTGGATGTTGGGGGATTGCTTCTGTAGTTCAATATTTGGTCTACATGTGTTGTTTTCCTCGAGACGCTAGTTTGATGTTCCGCATTGGCTGTTCGCTGTACTGTGGCATCTAGGAATGGCAATTTGTTGTTGTTTTCCTCGTCTTTAGTGAATTTTATGCCAGTAAGTGTATTATTGGTGGTCTTACGATGCAAATTGTCTATATTGATAGAAATGATATCACAATAGGTAATGTCCTGACCGTAGGAAATGACATTACCAACTGAAAGAAACCCAAACATATATATATAGGAGGCAGGAATCATCACCGTGATCGTCCAGAGGCTTTCTGAAGATGTTAACTGGTGTGGTGACGAAACGTCCAAAAATGAACCATCCAGCTCAGCGAGCAAATCTACATCCAGAACTTCAGCCTGAACTACAAATGTTCTCAAAACTCACTGAGGTCATCTATTGGAAAATTGCTTCACACGGAAAGAAATCTCACGGAGTTTGTCATTCGAATATGCTCAAAAGGTATTTTGATAGGGATGGAAAGCTTGAGGAGAATGTGCTATTAGTTACACGGAGTGAAGGACCAGGTTCAGAGGACACCGAATTAGAAATTCTTAAAATTAAATTCAACAGTGAGGAAGTTATAAAAAGTAGTGATAAACTATTGAGTTACTTTTCCAGTTGTTTGGATTATTGTAAAGTCAATGCAGTTAAAACGACTGATGCAGATCCGATTCCACATTTGAATGGCTCTGCTGAAAAAGTGGGAAAAGCAACTTATATTTCTAAGTTGGACTTGCTCAAGGGACCGTGGAAGGTAAACTTGTCCGAACGACTGAAGACAATTTCGACTTTCATAGCAACGAATGGACTGTGTCACTTTAAAGTCATGCCATTTGGCCTGAAAACTGTGCCTGCCGCATTTCAGAGAATAACCAATGAGGTGATTTCCGGCTTCTGAATTTTGTTGTATGTCAGTTGACCTGGTGATTTTTCATCATACATGGAAGGAACGTTCGTAAACTTTATTAGATTGTACGATCAACTTTGGAATGTAGGCTTGGTGACAAACCTGGCTCAAAGTGAATTTGCCAACACCCACGTCACCTTCCTGGGCCATATTTTTGGGAAGGGACATATAGCCGCACGGAATGCAAAATAAAAGTAACTGGAACTTTCCCATACTATCGACAAAAAGAGCAGTACTCTGATTCATGGGATTGAGTAGATTTTATTGGCAATTCGTACCAAATTTTGCCAGTGTAGCTGTTCCACTTATTGGATTGTTAAAGAAATGCAAAAGGTATCAGTCCAGCACACTGTCAGAAGGCATTTGACAGTGTGAAAGCTGTGTAAACCACTTCCCCATTGTTAACCAATCCTAATTACATAAAGTCATTGAAGTTGCCTATTATTGAAAATGATGTGGGTGTCGGTGCTGTGCACTTACAGGAAGATGACATGAGAATCGAAAGACCAATCATGATATTTTCCAGGAAATCAGCAGAAATATTCCAGAGTTGAGAAGGAGACTTGGAGCGTAGTGTTGGTTTTTTTCAGAGCGGTCGTGAACACATAGATTCGAAATGTCTGAGTCTATTTCAGCGAAGCTTTTTTAAATAAACACTTGTACTGTGAAACTGTTCTCACTGTTCAGCTTTT
The DNA here is from genome assembly GCF_047496795.1 of Chiloscyllium punctatum. NCBI lineage: Eukaryota > Metazoa > Chordata > Chondrichthyes > Orectolobiformes > Hemiscylliidae > Chiloscyllium > Chiloscyllium punctatum. The sequence continues at coordinate 10,739,158 of NC_092774.1, forward strand.
GTCTGTGTTATCTTGGCTTGGATTGAGCAAACAGACAATTTTTTCAGGCTCTTGATCAAATAAACAGCTACATGGACGCTGTTCTATGCTAAATCTATCTGTCATCTCTCTCTATTCTGTAAAACTTTATGTTTGTTCTTACCTCTTTGCCAATGGGTGATTATAAGGATTGTTTCAAGAATTTAGAACAATGTCATTAAGTTGGGATAGCCCACTGGGTTTTCAGATACCTTAATTTATCCCATATTCTGTTATTTTTTGTTAGTGTTTCTTTGTAAATAAATACTGCTTGATTGAAAACTGAATGGTTGGGCCAGCTGCAGCTCTCCTGGAATAGCCACGGTACCTACGCGTATTTCCTAGGCTTAAATTGACAATCATAGAAGCGGCCAGGGGTACATTGTTGAATTGTTGTGAGGGGCTCTGACCTGGCCAGTAACAGACTGCAGGAGTTCAAGAAGGCAGCTCGCCACCACCATCTCGAAGGCAACTATGGAAGGGCAACATATGCTGGCCAGCCAGCTAGGCCCAATGTCACAAATGAACAAAATAAAAACATCAGTAGTTACGCAATATAAATATAGAATCCAAACAGGGTGGAAGCGGGCTATTCACCTCATTTAGTCCACTCCGTGACTCTGAAGGGCATCACACACAGGTCCGTTCTGTGGCCGCATTTCCAATCGATAATTGAACTATCGAAGCCAGATTAGGACTATGCGAGGTAACCAGATCACACACGGGAAATACACCGAGGCAAAGGGAAAATATCCAAACTCCATACAGGCACTTGAGGCTGAAATCGAACCTGGGTATCTGATACATTAAGGTAGCAATGGTTCGCATTGACTGAACATGTCACGAACGCGTCCAGACCATTCGGGATTTGGAATTGCAACACTCATAATGTATTCAGTTACTGGCACTGCAAATTTCCCAGAGATCCACCCAAGACATGCGATAGTCTCACTAACTGAAACAGTCTGTAACATGGTATTCAGTAGACTTTCTGGATCATCATCATCAGTTGCCTTCACATTTATTCTTATGCCATTTGTAAACTTCGCAATGGTACATTCACTTTAATCAGGATTTGGATGGAAACATTATGAGAGACGAGGGAGACTTTAGCACAAACTGCTTGTTTCCTTTAAAACAACTTTTACCCTTTTATTGGAGCAACTGACAATGCTGGCAAATCCACTAATAGTCCCTGACAATGTGACAGTGAGTCACCAATTTTATAAATTGCAATGAACCTGATATACATACAGAGAGTAAATGTACAATGAAAGAAAGTAAAGTTTTCAATGGATATTCTCAGCAAACACAGGAAAAGCAACATTTATTTCTGGATGTAGGTTTGCTCGCTGAGCTGAAAGTTTCATTTCCTAACGTTTCATTACCTTTTGGACTAAAACAACAACTAATGAACGTGAAATACTCTGCACAGACAATGAGCAAAACTAATATCATTTACAAAATACTGTGCAAGGACTGTGACCAAACAATACATTGAACAAACAGGCAGAAATCTCGCCACCAGGATACATGAATACCAAGTAGCCAAAAAAAGACATGACCGTCTCTCACTCGTATCCTCACACAGGGATGAAGAAGGACACCACTTCGTTTGGAACAATACATCCATCCTCAGACAAGCCAAACAAAGACATGCACGAGAATTCCTAGAAGCATGGCATTCCAACCAGAAGTCTATCAACCAACACATCGAGTTAGACCCCATCTACCACCACCTAAGGAAAGGAACAGGAAGTGACTTGACTACAGGAAACAACAACACCAAAGGAAATGACATCACCAGCCCAAAGAAACACAAACATATAAATAGAAAGCATGAAGTTTCAGCATTGTTTCGCATGAGTTCCACTGAAGATGTTATCGTGTAACGTAATGAAACATCTGGAATTGAACCCTTCAGCTCAGCAAGAAAACCTACATCCACAACCTCAACCTGAGGTACAAATCTTCTCAAAGCACGCTCACATTAATTTCTATTGCTTCATTCATTAAACATTTCCCTGTGGAATAAAGTTTCGTTGCAATGCAGGTGGAACATAGTATGAAATCGTTGGATGCCTCAACTGAAGTTGAAATGCCGAATCTCAACAGTTCAATGTATTCTACCTGGAAGAGGGGTATATCTGTTTTCATTAAGCAGTATTCAGTGAACTGTATTCAGCGTGGGAATTTCAATTAAGCAATTTCCAATACATAGATGGTAATGCGAATCTGAGATCAATATCGAAGATGAGAATTGAAGGAGGAGTGACCTTGCAGGCAATGTGAGTAATTTTCAGTGTGAGACGCTTATTACAGAAACAAACGCCAAGACTCACCTTCTTCTGCAACTTCAACAGGAAGGCAGCTCTGAGTCAGACATAAAGTGTGCATTATTCCGATTATTTACTCTTACAATTATAACACTTACCTTCAGGTTCACAACAGATCTCTGCAAACAATTTCTTTCACCACTTTTCTTATAATCTGAAAAAGTTGCGGACCTACAGAATCCTGCTGCTGTTTTCCATTCTGCCCTCCGCGGATCTGAGTGGACAAGGCGATGTGATGCGTCTTCCTCCATGGATGGTTGTTAGTGAATTGGAAATTGTGTCCATGAATTTCTCAATTGCCATCACATTTGAGACAGTGATTTGTTATAGACAGCTCCTGAATCATCCACCCCTGCATCTCGTGATGGTCAAATTTGAAGATGATCAGACCACGAGGATCACCACTCAATCAACGGAGATTACAAGGCTACTACCCCGATTGTGTAAGATGCCAGATATACTGACACTGAACCTACCTCTCTGCCAATGTGACGAGCACATCGTCACAAATTGATGGTGAGTCCATACCAAAGCCTGCATTAAGTGGGAGATCTGCTATGCTGATTTTGAATTATCAGTGTTACGAATTCTGTGCTCCAAATTTCGGAATGAGTGAAATGAGAGAAAAATACACCAGAAAGTATGGAACAGCAAAAGTTAAAGATCGTGAGATTGAAGACAATTAGATATGTCGATGGAGGTCAAGGAAGGGTATCTTTGCAAGCCAGACTATTGATGGAGAAAACAGAACGTCGGAAGATACAGTAATAACAGCTGCAGAGGACAGGATTGTGAGAAATTGTTGATGAAAATGTAAGCAAGTGAAATAAAACGAGCATGATGCAAGGGGATTAAAGATCAGGTTAAATCGCAATTGATGGAAAGTTGACAGAAATATGGTGACCTTACTTTTAGCATGATCTTACCATCACTGAATTCACCCATTGCCCACATTCTAGGTGTTTCCTTGATCAGAACCTCAATTAGACTTACCACATAAGTACAATGGCTACAAGAGCAAGTAAAAGGCGAGTAATACTTCCGTTTTAACATTGCTTCTGACTACCCGAAGCCTGCCCAACTTCACCATGGCACATGTCAGAAGTTTGATGGAGTGATCCCTGCTTGTCTGGATTAGTGCAACCCCAACTCAAGGAACAAGCTTGACAACATCCAGAACGATGCAGACTGCTTGATTGACACTACATCTCCAAGTATCCACTGACTTCACCTATGTGTACTATCTACAAGATACACAGTAGAAAGTTTTCAAAGATCCTCAGACAGCACCTTTGAAACACATGGCCACTTCTCTCTAGACACAGGGACAGCAGATAAATTGGAACAACACTACCTTCGAGTTCCCCTCCAAGCTACTAACCAACCTGACTTGGAAATATATCTCCTTTTCTTCACTGTCGCTTGATCAAAACAGTGGAATTCCATCCGTCATGGCATTGTGCGTCAACCACCAACAGGTGCGATGCACGGGTTCAAGAAGGCCGATCATTACCACCTTCCAAAATGCAAATGCGGATGGCAATAAATACTGAACAACCAGTGTAGCCACATCTCACAAATCAATATGTTATGACACGGGTAAACACCCCCCTCAACCCTGTTAATTTTAAACTAGCAACACAGAGAAGATTTAGCCCGGAAAAAGTAACAAATTTATTTTTGAACTATAACAGAGAATATTAAACTAATAACTATTTGCAGGTCATATTTTTACTTTCCCTTCTGTCATAGTCCGATAAAACCCCTGAAAAAGATTTACCAAAACTTAAATTTCAAAACTACGCAACTGTCGAATGTTCCCTTTGTACCTTCCTCTGTAGATTTTGTTCTTCTTCGAATTTTTATTTCACAGGTTGATAGATAAATGTAACTTTCAAATAGCTAATTTTCCGGGCAGTCTGTTGACCTTGGTGGCTTGACAGTACTCTCTCAACTGTTCACATTTTCCCGATCTTGTACTTCCAAAGCTTCGGATTGTGTCATTGGTTTTTAATATTGTCAATATACGAATTTCAGACATCATTGGAGATTGGTTTTTTGGGGGTATAATTTAAACTTATTTGCCTAATTCAAATTATTTCTTTGTCTCCAGGCAATCGGCTACACTTGCTGCTGGGCCAAAAGGTTACATTGTATCTTGTTCAGAACATTTGGTGCTGTCAGGTCGTTCGAGAACTGTCAAATTTCGTAAGGGTATCGTATTCTTCTACATCTTCTTAAGAAATAAAATTTAAACTATCAATGGTTCACAATCTAAACAATGTATCCATATAGTGTGGCAGCAGGCCATTCGGCCCATAGAGACTCTGAAGAGCATCATACTCGAACGTACCCTCTCCCTGCATCTCCTCTGGCTAATTCACCAATCTGCCTGACTTTGAACTGTGGGTAGATTCAAGAGCACCCGCTGGAAACCCATGCGGACGCATGAAAACTGAGCAAACTCCACACAGAATGCCACCTGAAGTTGAAATCGATCATGCATCTGTGGTGCTGCGGAGCAGCAGTACTAACCAATGAGCCTCAGTACCATCATCATACGAATTATTTCTGAAAATTCATGATTTGTTAATGCGTCACTCAAAATTTGTTCATTTATGGGCGCCAGAAATTTTGTAGTGGTCTCACCAACATTCTGTATCGTCACACACACTGAAAGTGTCTATAAGTTTGTCTTCTTGTCGTCTCATAAAAACATTATCACCACATGCATTCCCATGTATTTTTGCGTCATCTATAAACCTGGCAGTGGTACTTTCACTTCAATCAGGATTTGGATGATGCATGGAATTTTCTGCTCTTACATTATTCCCATTCATATGAGGGAGACTTGACTGCAATGTGTTTTTTTTTCAAATATTCTGTCACCATGCATGTGCGTGGATGTCAATGCTAGTATCTATATCGCAGAGTCTGTGACAATGCCACTGTCAGCCATCGATTGAAAACGATGCAGTGCATCTGCTTTTCATACAGGAGTTACATTTACAATGAGACTTAGCAAAGTTAAACAAATCCAGTTGCAATAGATATTCCCAGTAAATTCAACAAAAGCAACATTCGATCCTACTGCTTCAATCATTAAAAATTTCCTTGTGGAATAAAATGTTTGGATGCAATGTGGGAGTAAAGTAGTCTGAAATCTTTGGATGCTGCAAAGGAGATTTAAATGCAGACCCTGACCTAATTACAGTGTTCTACGCGGACGTGGGACACATGTGTTTTCATTTATCATTATCCAGTGAAGCGTCAGTTTGTGAGATTTTGAACATCGCAATTAGTTGTATATGCCACTAGATGGTAGTGCGTTTCTGTGATTAAACTTGAAGATGAGGGCTGGAGGAGGAGTGACCTTCCCGACAGTGTGAGCAACTGTCAGTGTGAGAGGCTTGTTACAGGAACAACCGCCAATACTTAGCTTCTTCAGCAACTTCAACAGGAAAGCGGTTCTGAGTTAGATGAGAAGCGTGCATTATTCTCGTTATATGCTCTTATAAAGATGATATTTATGTCCAGTTGCTCAACAGAGTTCCGTGGACAATTGTTTTCGTCACTGTTCTTGCAAGATTTTGATGTTCTGAGTTTGCAGATTCACCTGCTATTTTCCACTCTGACCTCCACAGAGGTGACCGGAGAAAATTAAGTGATGCAACTTCCATGGCGGATAGTTGTTGGTGAAATGGGAATTGTGTTCATGAGCTGTTCCTTTGCTCCTACATTTACCACAGTGCATTGATAGAGATAGTTCCCAAAATAGCCATCACTGCATCTGGTGATGGCCAAACAACAAGATGATCTGCCCGAAATGATCGCCGTTTCAATCAGTGGAAATGACAAACTTAGTTCCCTCACTACAATGGACATCATACTTCATGACACCACCACCTGCCTCACTGCAATGACGGCACTGTGTCACAAAACAAGCTAAGTATGGAGTTCTGATATGTTGTTATTCATTCTGTTGTCCAAAGTCCGAGTTAAAGGAAAACAGAGCAAAATAAAACAGACAGTATGGAACAGAAAACCTGAAAAGTGATCTGAAGTAAAGTTAATTGGATATGTGTTTGGAGGTGAACTAAGTGCATCTTTGCAAGTCAGAAGCATTAATGTAGAAAAGGAAGCGTGGAGAGATACTATAATAATACTCGCAGAGTACAGAATTGTGAGAAACTGTTGAAGAACAAATTGAGTAAGTGAAAAAGTGCATGATGTACAGATGTTATAGATCAGGTTAAATCACAATTGAAGGAAACAGCAAGAAAATATATTATTTTTTCCTTTAACATGGCTTTACCACATGGGAGTTTCCTTATCCAGAACCTCCACATAAACATGGTGGCTGCAATAGTAGGTCAGATGCTTGGAATGCTGCTGTCTGTAACATACTCCTGACTCCACAAAGCCTGTCTGGCATCGAGAAGGCACAAGGCAGGAGTGTGCTGGAATGCTCCCAACTTGTCTGGCTCAGTGCAACCCTCAAAGTACGCAACACTATTGACACAACTCCGGACAAAGCAGCCCAATTGATTGATAGTCTAGATTACAGTAGTGCTGGAAAAGCAGAGCACGTCAGACAGCATGTGAGGAGCAGGAAAATGGAAGTTTCGGGCAAAAACCCTTAATCAGGGATTGATCGTGCATCCACAAGCATCCAGTGCAATGATGAATGACGCTCAGAGTGCATCATCTGCAAGATGCACAGCAGCAATTCCACAAACATCTTCAGACAACATCTCCCAAATGTATGAGCTCTACGATCTAGAAGGATAAGGGCTAACAGATTATATGGGAGCAGCACTGCCTTCTAGGCCCCCTTCAAGCCACTCAATATTCTGATTTGAATATATATCGACGCTCCTTCGGAGTCGCTGGATCAGGATACTGGAATTCCCTGCCCAGTGGCATTGTCGATCAACCCATGGAAGGTGGCCTGCAGTGGTTCAAGAAGGCAACTCACCAACACTTTCGCAACGGCGACTAGCGATGAGCAACAAATGCTGAATAGCCAACGACGCCTATATCCCATAAATTAATAAAGAATTACATCAGTTGTAACACAATCTAAGTATACAAACCCTACACTGCGAAAGCCAGCCGTTTGGCTCATCGAGTCCACACTGAGCTACTGAAGAACATCACAGTCAGACCCATCCAATCCCTGCATCTCTTTCGGCTAATTCAACAAACCTGCCTACCTTTGGACTGTGGGAGGAAATCAGAACTCCCACAGGAATTTCACAGAAAGACAGGAGAATGTGCAGTCTCCACACAAACGGTCACCTGAGGTGGAAATTGAACCTGCAGCTCTGCTGCAGTGAAGCAGTAATTATAACCATTGACCACCGTGCCATCATCACAAGAATGTTCCTGAAAATGTATGATTTGATATTGTCCTACTTATAAATTGTTCATTTCATGATGCTGCAAATTTCCGAGAGATCTCTAGACTACCCTAGAGTCGCACACACTAACACAGCCAAAAAACTTGGTATTCTTGCAGGCTATTTGAACCATCATCACTGATTGGCCTTCTCATTTATTGTTGAGATATCTGAAAATCTGGCAGTGTTATATTCCTTTCGGTGAGGATTTGAATCGTGTACCGACGTGTATCTATGCTCCTTGATCATTTCCTTTCAGAGGAGGGAGACATTAACACAATGTGTTTTTTGTCTTCAAAACATGCATTAATTTTGTACGGGTGTGGCTGGCAATGCTGGTTCCTACCTGTATTAGTCGTGACAATGTGATGGTGAGCCGCCGAATCGACACACTGCAGTGCATGTGATATAGTCAGAGCAGTTACATTTACAACGACACAATGTTAATGAAATCTGGATGAATTTGTCCAGCATATGCAACAAAAGTAACATTCGATTCTACTACTTCATTCATTGAAATTTTCTTGTGGAGTGTAGTTTTGATAACAATCATGAGGAACATATTCTGAAATAATTGGATACTGCAAATGAAGTTCAAATGTTGTGTTCTACAGGGAAATGGGTGATACCTGCTTTCATTGAGCAGTTTCCAGTGAACTGTAATTAATGCCAGAATTTGAACCTTCCATTACTTGTGCACGCCATGAGAGATGGCAGAGCGTATCTATGCTAAATATTGAAAATGAGGGTTGGAGAGAGAGTGACTTTCCAGAAAGTGTGAGAGTCATGTTACAAAAACAAATGCCAAGACTTAGCTTCGTGGCAACTTCCACACGAAGGCGGTTCTTACTGAGACGTGAAGTGTGCACATTTCCAGTTATTTACTCTTCTAATTATAGTATTTTCCTTCTGTTCCTCAACAGAACTCCATGGACAACTGATTTCTCTACTGTTCATGCAATCTGATGATGATGCGAATTTGCAGAATCCTGATGCTGATTTTCACACTTATCTCCGTGGAAGTGACTGCAGAAGATGATGTATTGCAACTTCCTCCGTCGATGGTTGTTAGGCAAGTGGGAATCGTGTCCATGAATTCCTCCTTTGCCACTGAATGTAGAACATTGCTTTGGTCCACACAGCTCCTGAATTAACCATCACAGTTTTGGCTGATGGCTAACATTGGATTCTATTGCTTCACTCATAAAACATTTCCTTGTGGAACAAGTCTTTGGTTACTTTGTGAGAGGAGAGTGGTGTGAAAGATTGAGAGGCAGCAAATGAAGTTGAAATACAGAGTCTCACCTATCTTCCACCACGAAGGATGACATAAGTGTTTCCATTGAGCAGTAATCAGTGAACTGCAAGTACTCTCAGAATGTGAACAGTGCAATAAATTGTACACGTCGCAAGATGGCAGTGCGATTCTGTTATAAACCTTGAAGATGAGGGCTTAAGGAGGAGTGACCTTCCAGACAGTGCGAGCAACTGTCAGTGTGAGTGGCTTGTGACGGAAAAAAAAACGCCAAGACTTCGCATTTTGTGCAACGTCAACACCATGGCATTTCAGAGTTAGATGTGACGTGTGCATATTCTACTTGTTTAATGTTATAAACATCATATTTATCCCCCGTTCCTCAAAGAGCACCGTGGATAATTGTTTTTACCACTGTTCATGTAGTCTGATAATGTTCCAAAACTGCAGAGTCCTCTTGTTGTTTTCCACTCTGATTTCCACGGAGGTGATTGGAGAAGGTGAAGTGCTGCAACAACCTCTGTGGATGGTTGTTAGTGAAGTGGGAATTGTGTCAATGAATTGCTCCAGGGCCACTAGATTTAGCACAGTGCGTTGGTACAGACAGCTGCCAAATCAGCCACCCCAGCATGTGATGTTGGCCAAAAGAGAAGATGATCATCAAAGAGAATCATCGCTTCGATCAGTGAAGATTACAAACTCAGTACCTTGACTGTGAAAGATGCCAGACTTAATGACACCGCTATCTACCTCTATGCAGTGAGGGCATAGTGTCACAAACAGATGGAGAGTCCGTACTAAAACGTGCACAGAATGGGAGTTCTGCTATGCTGATTTTGAAGTATGTGTGTTAGTAACTGTGGGCATGAAAATTACATTAAGCAAAATGAAGGCAAAATATCGGTAAAAAATGAACAGTAATTGTTAAACATGGTCACAAGTGAGATCAATTGGATATGTGGAGGGAGGTAAAGGAAGGAAACGCTTGCAACCGAGAAACATTGATGAAGAAAAGGGAAAGTGAAGACATATATTGATAATACTTACAGCGGACAGAATGGTGATAACCTGTTGAAGAATAAATTGAAGAAATAGAAATATAACGATCATGATGCACTTTGATTAAATATCAGGCTAAATTACAGTTGAAGGATACATGAAAATTACAGGGTGGTCTTTCTTTTAAGATTTTATAATCAACACTGAATCATCAATTCTCAACATGCCGGCAAATTCGTTGAGCAGAAACCCAACCGGGATTCACTACAAAAGCACGTCAAAGGATAAAATATAGATGTCTGTAAAGTTTCCCCTGACTCCCCAAAGCCTGCCCAGCCTTCTAAAAGGCGCAAAACAGGAGTGTTTTGGAATACACCCTACTTTTCTCGTTGAGTGCAACCCCAAAAATACTCAAGAATCTTGACACCATCCAGGACAAAGCAGCCTGCGAGATTGGTACTGCATCTACAAGCATATGCTGCCTCCACGAATGACTCTCAATTTGTGTTATCGATAAAATTCACTGCAGAATTTTATCAACGAACTTCAGACAGCAACTTCAAAATGCAGGACTACTTCCATCTCGAAGGAGAAGGGACAAATGCTTTTTGGGAGTACACTCAAATTCGAGGGCACCTCAAAGCCATTCACCATTCTGATTTAGAAATATATTGGCGTTCCTTGACTGTTGCTTGTTCAAAATCTGGAAATTTCCTTCCTATTAATATTGTGGACGCAGTAGGTTGACTGGAGTCGTTCAAGAAGGTAACTTGCCATCACCTTCTCAAGAGGAACGAGAGGCAGGCAATAAACGCTAGCCACCCAGCGACGCCCAGATTCCACAAAATGAATAAATAAAGACAACAATCAATCGTACGCAAACTTGAAAGAAGGTTGGAAGCAAACCATTCAGCCCACCAAGTCCATTCCGATCCTTTGAAGAACATCCCAGTCAATTCCAGTAACCCTGCACGTCCGAAAGCTAATTCACGATTCCTACTCATCTTTCAACTGTGGGAGGAAACCCGAGCGCCCATAGGAAACCCACGCAGTGGCAGAGAGCATATACAAACTCCACTCAGAGAATCACCTTAAGCTGAAATTGAACATAGCTGTCTGGCAGTGTACCTCTGCTCTCTCACTATTCTCATGCAGATGAAGGAGACCATGCCACAACGTAATTTATTCCCGTTAACAACCCATTAGCCTTGTATGGGAGCCGCTGGTGTCCATCTCTAATAGTCTGAGACAATGTTGCAGTGGACCATGTGTTTGATACGCTGCAGGGCATCTGATATCGATGCAGGAGCTACGCTGACGACGACACAAAGTAAAATTAAGCAAAGGCAGTTGCAATGGATCATGTCAATAATGGCAACATTTGATGCTTATGTTGCGTTAATGGTAAATGTCGTTGCTTATTCATTTTTTAACCGTCATTATTGCATCAAAATCCCTTGGATCCACCAGTCCTCTGTATCAGCTGAAGCGGCTGCCAAAATCTGAAAGCAGCTTTGTTAACTGGGGAGCTCCAATTCTGATAATCGAACAGCATGAACTAATTTCCTTCTTTGGCTTTGCTTTGAGAAATAATAAACGTTAAGGGATAACATTTGGTTTAACGTCTGTCTAAAACCTCGTGTGTACTTGAACAAACTTACTTCGTAAACACAGACAAGAAACACGCACAGACACAGATATGCCGTCACGAAATCACTATCCATTTACATGTGCAGAGAATTCTGGCTCTGGCCAGTCATCTCGGAGTCAGTGCATTAAGTGAGGAGAATCAAATTCTGCTTTTTATGCCTGGTGCCCAGGGTTGCCTGACTGGCCCAAGTTAACAACCCCAATGCAGGTCCTCCTAGGCAATGAGAACCACAGATTATTAAACACAAATAAGGAAGAACTGAGTTTGCTCGAAATCTTAAACAGAAACAGAAATAGCTGAAGAAATTCAGCACGTCTGGCAGCAGCTGGGAAGAGAAACATTAGTTAACTTTTCGGCTCCAGTAACCCTTCACCAGAATGTTGATCTTTTCTCACATTTGCCATAATATGAAGTGGAGTACAAAGGAACTTGAAGCTGATTGGTTCAATAGAAGAACAAAGGAGCTTCAAGCTCATTGGCTGTATCTAATGCGGTTGTCAACAATGAACCAATGAGCAGAGATCCGGAAATTACTCAACCTCTTCCGAACTCTTGTCAAAAATCATTTTGGCTACAGCCAGTTCTGCTCACATTCACCCTGAGAATGTGAATGTGCAAACATGTCGCCTGGAACTCTGTGTTTACTGCTCACGGCTGCAGCACTTCTCACGAGTAGGTTGAAAACTTGTCTTTGCATGTGCTTCAGCCCTTTTGGTGGGATTACATTCACTCAAATAGTTTTGGCAAAATATAAGCAACAATGCTGTCTCACAAGTATTTTTGGGAGAATTTAAAGAAAGTACACGAGTGAATGACAATTGAAGATTTAGGCTGGAAATCCAGAAAGCACTGAAGTCATTGCGATGATTCAATAGAGGAGAGAGTCATATCCACTAAGAGTTTTCAGTTTGCTCGTCAAGTTTCGGGAGATGAAATGGAAAATGATCTCCTCGCATGAAATGGATTCTAATTAAGCTTCCCTGCTTTATTTCTCGGGTTATTGATTCAGGTCGATAAGAATATAATAGTGCCTTATTTAATTTTCCATGACTTCTGGCTCTTACAGGACTTTGTCGTGGCGATTCTGTCTCACAAACACCGGCTGCATTCACAGTGAATGAGGGGGATGATGTCCAGTTGTTCTGTAATTACACTACAATAGACAGCGATCCTAGCCTATTCTGGTACCGTCAACCTTCCAATGGGTTCATGGAGTTTCTGCTCCTGAAAAGCAAATATAGCGACAAAACGGCGAATTTTCTCCGGGACCGGCTTTCCTCGGATTTTGATCATGGAAACCATAGTATTCAGCTGAAAATGTTGAAAACAGAACCAACAGACTCCGCAATGTATTACTGTGCGCTGAGACCCACGGAGATTCAGAGGTGGCTGACCCTGTACAAAAACTCTTAGAGCATCACTGAAGAGAGGAGCGTATTTGGCAAACAGTAATTTCAGGCGTGTATCTGAACTAGTTTCCGATTTTACGGTGATATGTCATACTTCTCATTTGGACACAAAACGTTAATCATTGTAAATCCATTACTGAAATAAACTAATGCAGTCAGTTTCGTGAATTTAAAGCAAATAATGTATTTTGAATCTATCATGATGATCCAAAATGCTTCATTGTTCCAGCGATGAGGTTATATGGAAAGTTAAGTAATCAGTTCTGATGCCGCAAAATCCTGCAGTAATACTGAATTGTAGCATTCGTTTTCACAGACAATGACTTGTCACAGGTTTCTAACACAAAAACACTGGAACAACCTGAACAACTTCAAATACATTTTGGGATATTGAGTACTGCCTCTGACCCTTCACGTTTACAATCCCAAAATGTGAAGTTATAGATTCACAGATCCTTTAAAATATCAAGGGGTTTGAATGCAACTGGCATCTGAACAACACAACCAATTGAAAACATTTCGTAGTGGCTGATTATTGAGTCAAAGCCATCAGAAAAACAAATCAATCGCTTCCGCCTTCTGCTGTTAAGCTGGGCTGAAATGAACATTTTTCATCCTCTCTGTAAGTGTGTTGATACTTTGTCAGAAATTCACATCTGGACATTTAAGTTGTGTCAAGACGAGCGGGTTCCTCTTCTCCCTCTGGCGGCAATTAAGAGAAAGAAAATCCTATTTTCAGAGTCAGTCACACAAGAGACATTCCTGACTCTGGGTGCTCGAATGAAGTTAAGTCTGTTTCTGCAGAAAATACGGTGCACGTGGTGCTCAGCATCTCTCAGGGGTTAGTTTATTCTGCACAGTCGGAATGAAACACTTGTTACTGAAATGGTGAAACCTATTGATCGGATCATACGTTAGATGGCATATTGCGAAGTGGGCAGCCATGCGAGTTTCCTGGAGGCAGTTGCACAGATAGTTTCTGGGAGTGTTCAGTCTTTGTTCCAGCATGTCATTGCACAATGAGACACTTCAGTGTCTTTCATCTCAGTACAAACAACAGCAATAATGCCATGAACAAAAACAGAAGTTGCTGGAAAAGCTAAACAGGTCTCGGGGCGTCTCTGAAGAAAAAATCAATTACTGTTTCGGATCCTGCGATCCTTCCACAGAACTGGAAGAGGTACCAGACCCGAAACATTAACTCTGACATTTCTTCACAGATGTTGCCAGACCTGCTGATCTTTTCCAGCAACATTGGTTTCTGTTCCTGATTTACAGCATCTGCAGTTCTTTCTGTTTTTATTTACCAACAATGTTTTAACTTCTTGTTAATTTAATCAAGAGGGTGAACTAGCAGTCATATTCAACCATAGAACCATACAGCATAAAAACAGACCATTTGGCCCATCATGTCTGCGCTGACCAAGTAATGATGAAAATGTTCTTCGTAAATGCATAATGCTAAACCCTACTACAGGTTCTCTCTCAAGTTCGTGCATTAAACTTTATTCTTTGAAGTCATTTGGAATGGCAAACATATATGAAGGCCATTACAAAACAAATATTTATGAAATACATGTTCATATACTTAATGACTGCAGGAGGTTTGTCTGCATTAAAGCAGAACATATTGGCAAAAGATTTACAAGGGCGTTGCTCAGTGAGAACCTGGAAAGCCGGGCCACGGAGTTTAAGGGAAATGATATATAGATTTGATGTGTTTTGCACTACTGTTTAAAGAGACAAGGATCTTATTAACCTGATTGTCCCAAATGCTGATTCAAGGAATATGCAGTATCAGATTTCCCAGTAACAATCTTCTTCCAATCGGGTGCACAGCGTGAAACATTGAAACAGTTCATATTGTCGTCTTGGATGTCATTCTGAAGTAAGTGAAGTTATGATAATTTGATGTTGTCCAGCAGGCAAACTGAACGAAAGTACAAAGCAGTTGACACTGACAGAGGCCTGTTTTGAAGCATTGAGCTGCAGCAAATGTGCAGCACCAATAAAACGTGTTGTTCAACTCGTCTGATTCCAGAACCCTTGCTAGAAATTACCAGAAGATTCTCATTGAATTTATTCGAGGTCTTGACTTCAATAGATCTCGCACCAGCATGAAAGAACATTGCACGAGATTGGATGACAAAATGGAGGAATGACTGCGACTGAAATAAAAGAAAGCTCCAGCAGGAAAAGAGGGGACCGTGAACCAGAAACATGAAGACGAATATGGTTTGTTTTACAGAAAAGGCTCAATCGAAGCATTGGCAGTTATTATCTTTGCTTTTCATTCGGGTGTTGTGAAGGTTACCGTTCCCACTTGTGATTCTGTTAACATCTCAACTCTACAGTGAATATGTCAAAACTATGTCCTGGGTGAGCGATGCAATAGATAGCGCACCTGACTGCTAACCAGCATGAGATTGGTGCCACTCCAGCTTTTCGCAAGGCATTTTCCAATATGTCTAAACTGGTCTATGTTTAAATCTCAACAATTTGAAATAATGGTTTACCAGTAATGGATGATGTCTGAGGAGGAGGCCAGCACTTGCAAAGCCTTTGGCAAATGAGAACAGAAAACCTCTTGTAATAAAGGTTGATAAATCCCTGGACCAAATGGGGTCCATTCCAAATTCTTGAATGAGGTGTGAGGAGAGACAATGAAAGTACTATTGGTTATCGTTGGAAATTCAAGAATTTCTGGCAAGGTTCCTGACGTTTAGAAAGAAGGGAAAATGGACAAACTATTTAAGAAGGGCAGGATAAGAAAATAGGAACCAAAGACCTGTTGAATCCCAGTTGCAGGGAAAATATCAGGTCATGTAATGAAGGAGACCATAAGTAGACATTTCGAAATAATGATACGTTTGAGATGATTCAGTATGACGTTATAAAGGAAAGGAATATTTGACAAACCCACTTGGAATTCGTTTTGTGGATTTTACTTGTCGCAACAAGAAGGGACAACCAGCAGATGTGACGTATTTTCAGATATTTGAAAGTGTTTGATAACATACCACACAGGAAATTGGTAGATAGATTTGAGAATACTAGAATACGTTAAGTTGCTGTGATGAATTAATGAGGAGAAATCAAAGAGTGGAAAGGGAAAGAGTATTCAAAGATGATGGACTAATCATAATTGACGCGCCTCAAGAATCAGGGATACATTACGTGACAATCTATGAAACGATTGTATGATTCATCGTTATCCCAAACTTCTTGATGCCATTAAACTATGTGGTAGCTTAATTCGTGTAAACTACTGGGATGTTGCAGTCGAGCGCAGATCGGATAATTATATTGGAATGTTAAAAATCGCACAACAGCAGGTTATTTTCCAACGAGTGTATCTGTATGTACAAGCTCTCGGTCAGCTGCTTCCTCGTCAGGTAGCCAGTGTGGCGGGATCATAGAACACAGCACTTCTGATGAAGATTAAAGTGTCATACCAATCATGCAATGCATTTAACAAAACTCGATTGCTGTTCAGTCTTTAATCACTTGCAATGAGGATGCAGTGTTCGATTGGTTAATAGGTAAATCCCAGAACAACTCTCAAGTCAGTTCAAAGGTAACTTAAGGTTTTATTAAGAAGAAGTGACACCTCAGTTCAGACATTAAAGATATGTGGTTAGTGTATCCCAACCTTTAGTCATACTGGTCCTGTTTCCGAAGTGGGAAGTTTCAAATATCACATGAACTGAATGCCTACAGTTTTTGGATAAACTCGAATGCACTTGCAAAGATAAATCTGCAGACGCAGTATTACCCCATGAAATTTTATGTGCGTGTCCATGAGTGTGAGGGAGAGACAAAATATGTGTGTTTGGGAGAGGGAGAATGTGTGTCAATGTGTGCTTGAGAAACTGTGCACATGAGTGTTTTGGAGTATATGCCTGTGAGAGGGTGTGCGCATGGGTTTGAGTATGAGTGTGTGCGTGTGAGTGTGTCTGAGAGAAAGTATATATATGATGAAGGGTCTGAGAGTGATCGTGTGCCCAAGAGCATGTGTATGTGTATGGTTATGTGCTGTGTGTGAGGGTGTGTGTCAGGATGTATCGTGTAGTGGAGGACCCTGGAGTGTGACATGAACCACATCCTTTTGAAGCTGTCCTCATTAATACCGAAGCTGGCTATCAGCCTCTGCTCGGCAACTCTGAATTGTTGTGGATCCCAAAGTTCTTCTTGGTGGATGGTCACATGAAGATCCGAGGCCGATCCTTCTTGACTCATGAAGTATTCCCCGTCTGGGAGGGAGCATCCCCTTCTAGAAATTGTTGCGTAATACCCATTCATCCATTGTTGTAACTTCCTCTTGGTCTCGCCAATGTACCATGCCTCAGGGCAACTTTGCATGCAACATTTGAGGTCGACAATTTTGGCTGAGTCACGTGAATATCTGCCACGCACCAGGTGGATCGCGTTCCCAGTTGTTATGTTATTCTGTAATGTCTTGCAGCGGTTGTCATGACTGAGTTGCATAAACAGACCATTGTTTGCAGCAAAACTTCCAGCCTTCAAGCCAACATTGAACACAAGACCAAACATCCCAACCACTGCAAGACATGTCAGAGCATCGACATGGATAGTACAGTTAAACGTTGGGCCACTAACCTCAACGTGTGTGGCAGTAACTAATGTGATTCAGCCAACGTTTTCTGTCTCGTCGATTGCAGGCTATGCTGCCCTCAGGCATAGTATATTGGCGAGACCACGCGGATGCTAAGACAGTGGATAAATGAACACTATGTCGCAATCGCCAGCCAAGCATGTTCCCTCCCAGTTGGGGAACACTTCAGCCGTGAAGTATATTCGGCTTCGGATCTTAAGGGTGAACATCCTCCAAGGCGGACTTTGGATCCACAAGACAGAGTAGTCGAGCAGAGGTTGATCATCAAGTTCAGTATCTATGAGGATGACCTGAACCAAGATTTTGGATTCATGTCACACTACAGGGTATGCCACATTCACACCTTCGCACAAACACTCACATGCACACACACTCTCTCGTACAAACATGTTTTATCTCAGACACATATTGTCTCTCAGACACACACATACACATGCATCTACACACACATATTCACACGCACATCCACTCACTGGCAAACACTCCATCAAACTCGCCCACACACTCTATCAAGCACGCATGCAGACACTATCTCAGGTACGCACACACTCTCTCCTTCTCACCCTACCCCTCCCCCACACTCCCTATCTCTCGCTCACCGGCACAAACAACATGCAAGCACACACGCATTTAAGTATATGGTGTGAATTTGCATTTGCAGACCTGCATTTGAAGACACGTTCTATTTTTTTCAAAAAGTACGCAATATGCAGCCGTGTAATATTTTATGAATTCCTACTTTGGAAATAGAACCATACTGACACATTGTTGGCATACAGGGAGACTCTAACCTCACACTTTTAATGCATTGTCAAAGCTGAAACCTCACTTTTCTAAAGAAAATTGAATTATCTCGGGACTGTGACTTGAAAGCAGTTCTGAGATTTACATATTCCAAAATCGACAAGGAGAAAGTGAGGACTGCAGATGTTGGAAAGCAGATTCAAAACGTTTGATGCTTGAAAAGCACAGCAGGTCAAGCAGCATCTGATGAGCAGTAGAATCGACATATTGGGCCTAATCCCTTCATCAGGAAAGTGCTTTTCAAGGACACTTCTCGATATAAAGCAACTGAAATCCCTATTCTAAGTGAATAAAGACTTAAAAACAGACTTTTTTTGTTCAATGAATCACAGTCGTTGGATGACACTTTGACCTTTTACAATTAATTTTATGTTCTATGATCTTGCACCAGTGGCTACCAGAAGAAGGGGAGTATTTATACTTCCAAATAAATGCGTTGGACTATAACCTGGAGTTGTGTGATTTTGAACTTTGTCCACCCAGTCCAGCACAATCACCTCCTCTCTATATGGGAATGAGATTTACAGATGATATATCATACGATTAATTGTGATGTTATTCACATTGGTCAGAAACACAAACGGCAGAATATTTTTCAAAATATGAAGTATCAGAAGTGCTATGAAAAAAGCCATGTGAGACTCCTGCTTTAGGCCTCACTATAAACCAGCGTGTTGGTGAAGGATGCAAGTGGTTCAGTAGATGGAAATTCATTACATGATGGATTGAATGCAACAGGAAAGGAATCTTGCTGGATTTGCATAAAACCTTGGTGTAATGCTGGGATTTCGGAGAAGGCCAAGATGATTGTATATTCATAATTTCCGGGTAAGGATGAAGGCAATCAGTTGGCACTTGCCTTCAGCATCGATTTTCTGCGCTGTTAAATGTTTCATCATGGCGACCATTCCTCCACTTTCGTAATATGGACCAGATTAAGCGTTGTTAAGCATTGCTATATGCCTGTATGAAAAAAAAGATGGCAAATGTTACATGTTGAACAACTTAGAGACATGGCACTCATCCACAGATTCAATCAATAAGCACATCAACCTGGACCCAGGACAGCTGGAACTGACAACCGGATGTGGCAGATTCAAACCACTATAAATGCCGGAGGAAACATCACAGAAGAGCTTCATATGGGGCTCCCAAGCACTGAGGATGTCACCTAGACCGGGGACGAAACGTCTGCAACACAAATTCCCAGCTCACCGAACAGAACCACAACAACGAGCACCCGAGCTACAAATCTTCTCACAAACTTTGAACAACTTATCTCCATCTGACATATTCAGAGTTGCATATGGAATATACTGAGAAATGATGCCTTTTCACTCGGATTTGCTGCGAAATTAGTGTGAGGTAAGTTGTCAATGAAATATGCACCCTCATTAATAGTGAGACAGGCCTGATTTAGTTGCACGGATTCTATGGACTCTGCCTGCATTAGTTTTCACCAGCCCTGACTATTATTGTGCAATTGCTCGTCTCCAACAGTTACAGAGGGTGTTCTGTCTTTGCTTGTATTTTAACTGCCCATGGTGATATTGGCCCCATAATAATTTCAGAAAGTATTAACTGTATCAGAGTCTTACCAGGTTCCAATCACTATTGAACCTCTGCTTGCCTCCATGATTTGTCGGCATGATTTTGCCCTTGCCAGTCAGGCCCTGATAAGTGTTTATCAATTCTCGGTCTCCTTAACTTTCAATTTAGCTTCGTTCTGTGTTGGTGTTTCAACAAACCCTGCTTTTTGTTTAAATCTGAATAATCCATGCACCCACACCTTCGTGCATTACAGACAGATGTCCTTGCATCGTATTGTATTCTTCAAGGAACAGATTGTATTTTCAATTGTCTGTGTCTCTTTAATCGCCAGATTAACCTAATATGGTGCAGATATTGCGATGGCTCTTCAGGTTCTGTATCTCCTCAGCATAATTCTACTCGTTTGGCCACAATGATGATCACACAAGGACCCATCTCACTTACTGTTCATAGGGTCACTGAGTCATAAAGTTATTGCGATATGGGATCACATAATTACTTCGATTACATTATGTAATCTTACGAGTAATGTTAATACTATACCAGACAGCGTCAATGTTTATATATGACTTGACATTAGATCTTCTCGATTTAACTTACTTTGGATCATTTTTCTGCCTGCATTCAACTATCCGCTGATAAGTTTGTCTTGATGAAGTTAGAGATGTTTTTGTTTTAACTGTATTTGGATCAGTTACACGTATTATCAGATCAGAATAAATTGTCAACACTGTTTCGTGTTCCTTCTGCACGTCTTTAGGTCACGCCCAGAAATTAAATGACCTATCAGTGTCACCCTAAAGGGTTGTGGTAGCCTGGGTATATTGAAAATAATTCACTTTATTGGCCAATTACGTCTGACTACAAAATGATTGACACATGCTTATGACATCTCGGGGAGCAAATGCTGATGAAGATGTTGTTAATTCTTTTTTTTCACAGCACCCTGTCTATTTGGACACACATGCATTTATTCAAAAAAAGTTCCTTTCATCATTACCCTCTCATGTCCTACACACGAACATGTTATTCAAAGTTCTTGCACCAAACTAAAGTATCGTACAAAGTGAAGGATGGCATAAATTTATTTCCTGTAATGCCCAGGTGTCAGCTGGGGCACGGGTAAACTGACAGTTCTGTAAATTATGGTCACAGCAAATCTACTGCACTATCATTCAGTGGATTTCTGATGTTTTGGCATTGCTTCTATTTTTGTCTCAAATATTGCTGAATGGCTTCGATGGGTTATTATTTTATTAAATCATTCGTATTGCCATTGCAACGATGACTTATGTAATTGACGTGATTAATTCCTTTCATATGTTTTGTTTATGTAATTTGCATTTAATTCTGCGATGACTTGTCTGAATTCCCTGAATTGCTGAATTCGATCATGAACACTGCTCTTTTAAGTGAAACAGGTTAGCTTCAGACCAATAATGTGCCCTGCATAGTCACTGAATATTGATTTAGAAACAAAAGCTTGAACCTTGTCATTTTCTAATTTTGAGGACCACAATCAACATTCAACAATTCGATGATTCGAGGTGGTGGATATTTTACTTTGTATATTGGTAATCCTCATAAATATAACTTGTATAATTTTGAAAATCAACAAAGCTGGAACGTATCAAGCAGCAACAAGTTAGATTTGGAACTGAGAAAATCTCCATCTGCACTGTCCTATCAGAAACTGTTATGTGCAATAGAGAATGAATCAAAATAAATCTCCCTTCTGAATTGTTCTTTTCCACAGTCAACATGGATTGATGAACAACAAAATAGATCTTTCCCTATGCCATCCCAAGTAAAAGAGGTTGGGAACATGGAATAGGAAACAGCTACAGGAGAAACTCTCGGATTACTTCAGCAGCAAAGATTTACAAAGAAATACAGCTCTGATAAAATACAGAGATATTTTATTCTGGTCTGGTCTGATTATTTATAAAATAATGAAAACAAAAACTAAACTCTCAATTGTAGCCAATTAGAATTCCTTAAAATAATTTGAAAGGTTTTCCTTGCTTTGTTTTTAATTCAGCAATCTGCTCTCTTGTGATCACCTCCATCCTCAGGCCGGATAAGTTCTTGTACAGCCTCATACTCCTTTTGTTTCACTGTGTCTGACAGCACTGTAATAGACCGCGGTGTCTGACAGCTCGACTGTGTTAACAGCCAGAGTGGTGGAGCCGTTCTTACTGTCCACAGATACTTTAAACCTTCCTTCAATTCTTTCATCCCTGAATGTTGAGACGAGGTACTCGGGAGCTTGTTTGTCGAGCTGTCTGGACCAGAACACAAAGTCATTCGTGGAAATAGTAACGGTGTGTTGGAGTGAAATGTTTTGCCCGACTATTCCCTGATAAATAGATATCAGGATTGCTTCTGACTGGCAAGAAACAACTGCAAAACAAGATCAGAAGCGAACAAAATCAACTTAACGTTTCTTTAACGAGAACTAAATAAAGTGTCAGTGAAATAAGCATATCTCTCTGTTGTGGTATATTAAAGGCAAAGCTGTTTTTCTATCTCTCATTTAACTTTAAATATAACGCAGCACAAGAGAGACCATCGATTGATGGCCCTTCCCACATTGTCTGGAGTAATCGTTAATAAGATTTTTAGCCTCACCCCAATGGTTATTTCAGGAACAGGAAGCAAGGTTCCGAAATAGCTTTATCATGTGTAATACTCAACACATGTATAAATTTAAACATGGCAGCAGTGACATGGCACCGCTAAGATATTGTGCAATGGGATTCACACATTGTCTCACTGTGCTTACATCGCACAGTAATATATTCCGGCGTCCTCGACCACCGTATCTTCAATTGAGATGATGTTGAACTTCTTCGCTCTGTCTAAGGACAGCATGTAGCGACCTTTAGACACATTGCCTTGGTATATGGACCCGATAAAGTCGGAGCCCCGTTCAGTATTTGTCTGTACCAGGCTACCGTTTCTGTTGAACTAAACGGTCAGCTGACAGTCCAGTTCAACCTGCTCCCATTCCTTTGAGACCACCTGATATACCTGTGAGACCTGATCCTCACACTGGGATGCTGTAATGGAAGAAATGTCAATCAAAAGTCAGGAGGTATTATGGTATTCGTAAAACACGGTATCCGATTAGAAAAACAAACTCACAAAATATCAAGAACAAAAAAAGGTCATTGCAGGTCTTTCTGTACATTATGATGAAAACAGACAGGAGGCAATACAATGAAGCGTTGGTTTCCAGACCAAAACTGACTCCTCGGAACAGGAATGTATTGGTAGTTATGTGGGTGAGAGGGGAGAAATTTCAAATCTCCTGGTCGCGAGACAGTCTGACTGACGACCTGCTGCAGAACAGATCATTGTGTGTCATCGTCACTATACGTAATTGTGCGTCAGCGTCTGTGATTGGTTTGCTTCAAATAATGTCCCTTTGAATCTACGAGGGGAAATGAATTATCTCTCTCTCTTCTGTGTCTCCATCCCCTTTCTCTTGGTTTCTCTCCCTCCTTCTCTCACAGTCACTTGCCTTTTACTATATCGCAACTAATTCAATTCTACATAAAGAAGCGATTTCCGTCATTCTTCCATATGAAGTAGTCATTGCAGTTTTGAAATCATTGAATCTGACATAATTTCTTCCTTTTTCCCTCACGTGATGTCAGAGCATCACTGAACACCTTCACTGCTTCACTTTTAATTGTGGGTCTCTGAATATTCCTGTTTATTACTTCTCCAGTCAATATTTGGTTTACTTTCCTTCTGGTCTTTGATTATCATTCT
This sequence comes from Chiloscyllium punctatum, assembly GCF_047496795.1. NCBI lineage: Eukaryota > Metazoa > Chordata > Chondrichthyes > Orectolobiformes > Hemiscylliidae > Chiloscyllium > Chiloscyllium punctatum. The sequence goes on from NC_092774.1 coordinate 10,762,999, forward strand.
TTCATTGGATTTAAGGAAGGGGAAAGTACATTTCTTGATACAGTTTGAGCTGTGAATCGAAGTGTAAACACCACAACGTAATTTTCGCCACCTGCTGGTGTCGTTGGTCAAATCTCTCTCGCTCGTTGTTCTCTCCAAATATCTCATATATTGGCAAACATTTTACAGCAGATATGATGCATATTTCAGTCGGACATTCACCTAACAGAGAAACAGAGATCGAGCAAAAAGATGGCGACAAAGATGCGCTGAGAAATTCAAAGAACTAATCAGAGGATGTTAAAGCTTTCAGGTGAGGCTATACTGGATTTGGTTCTAGGTAATGAACCAGGCCAGGTGTTGGACTTGGAGGTAGGTGAGCACTTCGGGGGCAGTGACCACAACTCGGTGACTTTTACTCTTGTGATGGAGAGGGATAAGTGTGCACTGCAGGGCAACAGTTATAGCTGGGCGCAGGGAAATTATGATGCGGTGAGGCATAACTTAGGATGCGTGGATTGAAAAAATAGGCTTCAAGTGAAGAACACAAATGATATGTGGAGATTGTTCAAGGAACAGCTAATGGGTGTCCTTGATAAGTATGTACCAGTCAGGCAGGGAGTAAAGGGTCTTGTGAGGGAGCCGTGGTTTAATAAGGAATTGGAATCCCTTGTGAAAGGGAAGAGGGCGGCCTTTGTAAAGATGAGGCTTGAAGGTTCAGTTGGGGCGATTGAGAGTTATAAGGTAGCCAGGAAGGATCTAAAGAGAGAGCTAAGAGCAGCGAGAAGTGGACATGAAAAGTCCTTAGTTGGTAGGATTAGGGAAAACCCAAAGGCTTTCTATAGGTATGTCAGGAATAAAAGGATGACTAGGGTAGGTATCGGTCCAGTCAAGGATAGTAGTGGGAAGTTGTGTGTGGAGGCGGAGGAGATTGATGAGACACTAAATCAATACTTTTCGTCAGTATTCACTCAGGAACAGAACACTGTTGCTGATGTGAATATTGAGTCACAAGTGATCAGAATGGATGACCTTGAGGTACGTAGGGAAGAGGTCTGGGGAATACTGGAAAGGATGAAAATAGATAAGTCTCCTGGGCCTGATGGCATTTATCCTAGGATCCTCTGGTAGCTAGGGAGGAGATAGCGGAGCCATTGGCCTTGATTTTTATGTCGTCGTTGTCTACGGGAATATTGCCAGAAGACTGGAGGATAGCAAATGTGGTCCCCCTGTTCAAGAAGGGGAGCAGGGATAGCCCGAATAACTATAGGCCAGTGAGTCTCACTTCTGTTGTGTGCAAATTCTTAGAGAGAATTGCAAGGGATAGGATTTATGAACATCTGGATAGGAATAATGTGATCAAGGATAGTCAGCATTGTTTTGTGAAGGGCAGGTCGTGCCTCACAAACGTTATTGAATTCTTTGAGAAGGTGACCAAGGAAGTGGACGAGGGTAAAACAGTAGATATGGTGTATATGGATTTTAGCAAGGCGTTCGATAAGGTACCCCATGGCAGGCTAATGCAAAAACTACGAAGGTATGGCATTGAGGGTGCATTAGAGGTTTGGCTTAGGAATTGGCTGGCTGGAAGTAGACAGAGGGTAGTAGTGATGGTATAGGTTCATCATGGAGCGTAGTTACTAGCGGTGTTCCACAAGGATCTGTTATGGGACCATTGCTGTTTGTCATTTTTATAAATGATCTGGAGGAGGGGCTTGAAGGCTGGGTGAGCAAGTTTGCTGATGACACGAAAGTCGGTAGAGTTCTGGACAGCGAAGAAGGATGTGACAGGTTACAGCGCGATATAGATAAGTTGCAGAGCTGGGCAGTAAGGTGGCAAATGGAATTCAATGTAGCTAAGTGTGAAGTCATTCATTTTGGTAGGAGTAACAAGAAGATGGATAACTGGGCTAATGGTAGACTACTTGGTAGTGTGGATGAGCAGAGGGATCTTGGTGTCCATGTACACAGATCTTTGAAAGTTGCCACCCAGGTAAATAGTGCTGTGAAGAAGGCATCTGGTGTACTGGGCTTTATTGGTAGAGGAATTGAGTTCCGGAGTCCTGAGGTCATGTTGCAGTTGTATAAGACTCTGGTGAGGCCTCATCTGGAGTATTGTGTGCAGTTTTGGTCGCCATACGACAGGAAGGATGTGGAGGCATTGGAACGAGTGCAGGGGAGGTTTACCAGGATGTTGCCTGGCATGGTAGGAAGATCGTATGAGGAAAGGCTGAGGCACTTGGGGCTTTTCTCATTGGAGAAAAGAAGGTTTAGGGGAGATTTGATAGAGATGTACAAGATGATTAGGGGTTTAGATAGGGTTGACAGTGAGAACCTTTTTCCGCATATGGAGTCAGCTGTTACTAGGGGACACAGCTTTAAATTAAGGGGTGGTAGGTCTCGGACAGATGTTAGGGGTAGATTTTTTACTCAGCGGGTTGTGAGTTCATAGAATGCCCTGTCAGTAGCAGTGGTGGACTCTCCCTTTTTATGGTCATTTAAGCGGGCATTGGACAAGCATATGGAGGTTATTGGGCTAGTGTAGGTTAGGTAGGCTTCGGTCGGCGCAACATCGAGGGCCAAAGGGCCTGTACTGCGCTGTATTTTTCGATGTTCTAAGTTCTATGTTCTATTTTGTTGATTGGGGCTTTCGTTCTTACCGAGAAACGAATTCTGCCGAAGGGAGATGCTCACAGTAAACCAGGCATGACAGGTTGCATATATTATTGAGTGTTGAAATGATGTTGTTAATTGTTAAATCTGCTTTAAGTAGCTGGCGTGTCTTCTCGGAATTATTTTTACAGTATGACTGCGGAGGTACATTGCATGCACCTCTCAGGAAGGAGTGGTAATGACTCAATGTTGCAATCTGAATTAACGTCCAGGAGGGAGAGAACATAAAACTGGACTGCGCTTACCGACGTTTACGTTACCAAATTATATGCCGATGCATTCAGCATCACTTGGGAACTCTGAGATATTTCCTGAAGATACGTAGTGTGGAGGATGAATACACGTGTCCAGAAAAACAAGACTTTTTCACAAAGAAAATAAACCTGTCCCTTTATGCATCACTGGGAATTTTCCTTACGAAAGTGTTGTGTATTTGTCTGTTTTGAAACCCTTACTCTGCTCCAGAGTTACAGCTGATTCTGTATCAAAGCGCACCCTCAGAGTTCCAATTAGTGTCTACTCGAGGGATCCCTCACGCTGGCAAGCTGGGCAATTATTTAACCTCTACAGTGAGTATCAGGGAAATGTCTGAATAATCATAGTAAAGAACAAGCCACAACAAGAATAGGCGAGGATCACTTGCAAATGTATACTCGTTTATATAATTTATTACTTACTATTGAAAGATTTTCATAAATTTATTGGATCACTTTCAATGACATTTAATTTTTTGTTCATTTTCCTTGCCTCCCTATTGTATTATGCAGCATCGCTCATCTCCCCCGACAATTTTGCGGCCAATTTGACACCATCATTGTCGTAGCGTTTAGTTGATCAGAGATTGTTGCTGCATAAGAAGCAGTTTATATGCAATGAGCAGATTTTCTCAAGGAGTGACTGTGATATCGAAAACAAAATCCAAATGCAAATTATCTTGAGTGATCATTGATCTTCAGTAATATTCTATGTCATGGCTAACAATCTGGAGTTTGCTAATCACAATTAACAAATAAGGATTTCCACACAACTCAGCTTCACCCAGTTCTCTGGTATCAGGACACCTAATTATCATGTTGTCATTCAAGTGCAGTCAGCTCACCACTGAAATCTTTCGCATATCCGGAGAGGCATACTTGTTGAATCGGGAACATCCAGAGGCATGACAGCAAATTATTCACCGTGGAAACGAGAGCCTCTTCCCAAAAATCCGATTCTGTATTGGGTCATTCAGTCTGAGTGAACGTTGCAGGTCATTTTCACACTTGCTCTGGGAAACAGCTGTGTGATTGTTTGAAATTGTGTTAGCTTGGATATGACATTGAGTGTCCTTGACCAATTGAGATAGCATCACATATTATTGCGACATCTGTTCACGATTCTACAATGCACACTTAAAACAGGAGCTCTCCCCACCTTGACCAGATTTTATCGATTGATAGGGCTGTTTTTATTGTTTCAGAAATTTGTAACAGACAACAGTTGCCGTTGAGAAATAGGTAATCTAATTATTCCAGACAAGGTTTGGAGCTTTATCTGTTTGGCCTTCGTCACTGTAGTGTTCACGTTGTACACTGACTCTGGCTGTTGCCAACATTAACATAAAATATAGCCAATCCTTATAGTTACAGTTTTGAGACAACGCTTCTACTTCAAAATCAACATCTGAGGAGAACAACAAATTACGATTTATAAGAATTTGGAAATTATTTATTTTAAACTATTATCTATCAAGAATGCATCGCACTTAAACCAAATGCTGAGTTACAATACTATCATTGCCAGCTATGTAAATGAGGAGGGTGGTATATGAAGAATTCCCTTCGAAACTTCACAATGAACAATGTGCTGTTATTTCTTTGGACGCTTTCCACTAATTATCGTGTGCCTTTCGTTCTCCTGTAAAACCAATGCGTAAGAGTTTGTTTGTTAGAGAATACCAATACCACGAATTGGGCACCTCACATAACGAATACTTGCATGTCATATCTTCATCCTCTTTGGTTTGCTAGTCCAAACATTTTTCATTAATTTAAGAAATGTCAAAAAATTCGGTAATTTCACGTACGGATGTGACTGGTACATTACTACTCTTCACATAAAACTTCCAGAGGTAAGGCATCTACAGGGCAATGCTAACAAATTGCTCATCTCAGCTACAACACAGTCTGACTGTTTCACTCATAGAGACATTCGTTGTCTTTTGGCTGACAATAGTCATCAGATCTATTTATTCCACTGACCGATTGACAAGGCAAATTATTCACTTCTAATTCAGTGGGAGAATTTCTCCCATCTTTTAAATTAAATGAGGCAATCTACAAATTATCATTCTGTCTCATTCCAGAGTGGTGGAGGAACTGTAATAAAAATAAAATAATGAAAGTGCTGGAAATCAGAAATAAGAACATCAAAATGGTTTGGATATTCAGTCGGCCTGATGGCATCTATGGAGAGAGAAACATATTTAACGTTTTGAGTTCAAGTTTTTTTGAGAACGGTTCACTTCAAACTCTGGATTAGTGGTGCTGTGCTCTTACAGCACCACTAATCCAGTATTTGGTTTTCAGCATCTGCAGTCATTGTTTTTACCTCACTTCAAACTCTGCTTTGCTGTTACCTCGGATTGGCAGCAGATTGCTGCATAATATCATTTTAATCACTAGGTGGAGTGTCATTGATACTTTTTAATTCATGCAGCCTCTGAGATGAAGTTCGTCAGCTATTGCCCGCAATTGTTCATGCACAGTCACACATGAAAGGACGCACTTCTATGGCAAATAGTTATAAACACTCACAAAGATTGCCACACAGTGAAGCGCGTGCACACACACATATTCAGAAAAATGCACATAGATTCACAGATATTATATATAGGTAGAGATGTGCACACAGACAAAGCCATTGGCATAACAACACGCAGTCATACGTATAGAAGCACGTAGAGCTTGACAAACATTTAGAAAGACACGCTGAGACACGCAATTGCACAGACCCAGAGGCAACGTCTATGCACTTTACTTGTTATATTTCTGTTAGAAACTTCACTGTCAAACAAATATCCATATTTCAGATTTTAATGTTCATCAATTCTTTAAATTAACATAATTTTCCTTCGTCGTTCCGAATATAGAACGTTCATCTCCTGGAAACAATTAAGCATCTTCTGTTACATAACATACTTATCATTTGAAATATCTCAATTGCTTTCGCCTCCTTGTTGCAGTAAAAATCAACTCAGGAAAAAGTGAGGACTGACGATGTTGGACATTAGAGTCGAGAATGTGGTGCTGCAAAAGCACAACAGGTCAGGCATCATCCGAGAAGCAGGAGAATCGACGTTTTAGGTATAAGCCCTTCATCAGGAGGGCTAAAAACAAACTCAGAATTTTTGATCAGTTCATATTACAAGCTAATACGTAGTATAGATGATTTTACGAACTCCAATGTCTTGTTATTCTTTCGAAAATGCAGTTACCTCAATTTTGAAAAGTGATGCCGTGTAAGGCTCAAAAATAATTACAATTAACAACAACAATATAAGTCCGAGTCAGATAAGTTCCAATCAAGGGTTTGGGGAAGGTGCAATATTCTTGTTGTTGCTTGTAAAGGTTTAAATCCCAACTCGATTAATGTCACCATTCTGAAGTAGATTGAATAGAATATTCCAGTAGATCACTCTCAACCAAAACAGGTGAATCATGAGTGGGACTGATAGCCATCTTAAATAGTTGCTCTGAAACATGCTGGCGAACAACTCTTCAAAGTCAAGCACTCCAAAAAAGATGTCTGACTACCTGAACGCTGTTATTTTTGTCGATCACTGCTCCAATTACCTGCAGACACAAGTAACATCAGCTCTGTGAGCATCACCTGACTAGAATCATAGAAGATATAAAGGCAGTCCATGTAATGTCATCAGCGAAGCTAAAAGCAATTAGTCCTCCTCCTGTGTTAACATATGAAGACATCTTTAGTTGAGGCAGAGAACAGATTGCAAACAGATATGAAAGAGAATTAACATAAGACCAGTGTTTGCAATTCAGACGAAGATCACCATTTGGAAATGAGATGAAATCATTTTTTTTTTCCCGAATCAGCTGTAAGAAATTGCACTGCGCACATCCTCTTCCAGCCCCTCGTCATCTCTTCGCACTAAGTAATGGAAATACTCGAGGACTGCAGTGACTATTGCTCGGTAAGGAGATATGAGGTTGGAAGAAACACATTTTAAATCTACCCTGAAGAACCTTTTGTCATATTACAGGATACTGAAGGCTCACATTATTGTGTACAAGGTAATGTTTTGAAGCTTGTCCGTCGGAGACTAGCTCTCAATGAACAAGACCAATCCCAATCGTCATTAATGGCTGCATAATGCTTTTCATATCGAGCTGGGCTTGTAGCAATTGTGCGGTCAATTTAGGGGTGAATATTGTTGCATGATTATCATCAGAAAGCAATGAACAGACGTCGGAGAAAGCAATCAGAATTGCGGGGAGTCTGCTCTCGAAAGTGAAAATTTCAAACTTCTAACTTGTGAAATGTGCTCATTTTATGTAAATATTCCTGAAGCAGAGTCGTTCTGATCAAATAATCTCTGGATAGCAACTGCTTTCAACGGGATTGATAAACAGACAGTAGTCGAGGAGAAAGAGATGCAAGTAAAGTATACTTGTAAATAAATTTGAAAGAAGTCTAAAAATAGATGAATCTTTTTCAGGACCAGATCATACCCCCGCAAATCATTTCAAGAATGCAGCCCAGATCCTAACTTTTCTAATTGTTTTCAGCAGCTGTAAGTGAATATTTCGGGTGTGATGCAACTTGCCCAACCACTCATTTTTAAACAACATAGAATTTATTTGCAGACTACAGAATGAAACGCAAACAAAAGTGAACAGAATTGGGAGTATCTTAATCTATCTGAAAACCCAATGGACATTATTTCAACTTAATGATGCTATTTCAAATACTTGGAAGATCCCCATAAATTTCCCCTTGGCCAAAAAAAATGTAAAATAAAACGGACGTTCGTACGGAAGAGATGTCAAGAGGAAGAGAAAGGATCAGCATGAAGCTGTTTATTTGACCAGCAGCCTCAACTTGATTGCTTGCTCAAACCAAACCAAAACCTGAAGTGGGAGAACTGCCCTCCCGACTTTTATTGCGCACGGTTTTTGTTGAAACAAAGTTTAAATACCTTTTCAATGAGATGCTTTCAGAACAGTTCGCATCTCTGCCTTTACGACAGGTCTAAAAAGAAATAATGAAAAAGGCCAACATAACCTCATCAACGAGCAACATCTTCAGTGTACAACATCACAATTTGCAATCCTCACTTTTGGGCGATTGCAAGCTAAATTTAAAATGAAGTGTTGTGCTTTGTTTTCATATTTCATGAATGATTCTGTGTCTAATGTTTTTGAGGCTGGATTATCGTTTTGGTTTATCGTTGTGAGAGCACCCTCAGCTGGACATAAATTGGAACTCTCAGGGTGGGTTTTTGTGCAGGGACGACGATATCTGCAGCAGTGTGGGCTCCATGGCACAGAAATACACGACGCTATCGGTGAGAAGAACTGGAGAGACTTTTAAAGAAACTGTCTTGCTTTGCCTGTTCAAGACGGCAGAGAATCTGTCTTGAAAATCGTTCGACATTTCTACCTTCCCCGTGCTGTATATTTTCAAGAAATATCTCGGTTCATTCCCAGGATACTGAATGTACCAGAACGCAGTTTGGAAAGAAGATATCGAGTAGCTGCAGTTCAATGTTATATTCTCAAGCTCCAGGACCATTAATTCATGTGGATCTTGGAAAACTGCATCTTCGCCATTATTCCCTGCAAAAAGGCAAGTATATCAAATGTCTCGGAGAGAACATCACTCGTGTAGGAGATACTGAACACTGAAACATAGACTTACCACGCAGCACCACAAATATTATGAGTAAGGAGTACGGGAGGAACATTTGCACAGTAGTAACGGAGTCTGTGAAATAAGATGAGAACTCCAATCCGATGTGGAACAGTGAAGACAGATCAGGTGCACACTTCGTCCTAGGACAAAAAAAGAGGTGCGTTTCGTACGAAACAGGATTACTTGATCGCTCAGAGCTGACGAAAGTAGAACACCAATCACTGTTGCTCAGAGAGAATTACGTTTTCCGGTTGTTTCGCTGTCTCCATATTCTGTCTTGGTCTGCATCTATGGATTGGTAGTCCGCCCAGAACCTGTCTGACTCTGCCAATCGTCAGAGCTCTCTAAATCACAATTGTATACTGTGTCTGAACACAAATGCCCTTTTATCGTGTCTCTCTAAGTAAAATGTGTAGGGAATCCAATTCATTCAATTGTCCCATTTCAGCAGTAACACGAGTAACAGCTCTATGAATTGCATAACTTACAATGGACAAAATGCAATTCTCTCTCTGATGCAAAATGAAAATGAAAACCTTTGCACCAAAATTCTTAGTATGCAGAAAGAGTGTGAATCAGGTTCTTGTCTGTATTTTCTTTTCAAAGGCAATGAAGATCGGATTATCGTCGCTCCTTCGGCGATTTAACTTGCTTTAAACCAACATAAATTGACAAGTGTATCTGAAAGTTTAAATTCAAAGAATGGGAAAAAAAGGCTTCAATTTGAACTCGATATAAGTTCCGCTTTTATGCATATGAGTAGTGAAGTATTTCATGACAGGAATAATAACAAGAATAATGAGGCACAATTATGGAACAAAATATTGTGGCATCTTGTGAATTTAGAGGTTTTGCAGGCAAGACTATTGCACTAATATTTTGAGAAAAGGAAGCTCCAAACTCGTTTTTCCCGAAAGTCCAGCTTCGTTATCATCAATGTTGTGCACCAGGTCACAAATTCTCTCGTTCTGGAATAACAATGTGATTCCATGATCTGAATTCTGCTCATGCAACGTGGTAACTTGAATTTAGTTAATCAAACAAACATCTGCAATTCGTGCTCGTATTTGAAGGGAGTACTGGTTTGGATTAAAATCCATTTGTTTCAAAAAATCGTGTTGGAAACAAAATCTGTCGTTCTCTCTAACTTTTTGTGGACTTCAAACCATCAGGTACAAGTTTAACTGTAATTTTCCCTCTAAAGTCGCCATTTTATATATACAGCAACGAAGAGCTGTAACGGAAACAGTACACGTCTGTTGAATGCTGTTTGCCACTTGCAGAATTTTCCACATTTCGGAAGATTATGCAAATTATTCCTTTGCATGATGGGAGTGTTTACGTTGACAATCTAACTTTCGATAATTAATCTCTGACTATACAGTAACAACACTGATTAAAAATGAAACGCTTTGTAGTTGACAGAAGACACCTCATCTGCCGGCTTTGAACACTTCAACACCAGAGCATCAATGTGGACTTGACCAGTTTTCTCATTTCCCCTCCCCCCACCTTACCCGAGTTCCAACCTGCCAGCTCAGCATCATCCTCATGACCTGTCCTACCTGCTAATCTTCCTTCCCACCTATCTGTTCCACCCTCCTCTCCAACCTGTCATCTTCATCCTCACCCTCCATCCACGTATTGGACTCTTAGATACCTTCTCCTCAACCCCAACCCCCTGACATCTATCTCTCCACACCGAAGGCTTCCAGCCTCATTCCTGACGAAGAGCTTATGCCCAAAACGTCGATTTTCCTGCTCCTCGGATGCTGCCCTACCTGCTGTGCTTTTCCAGCACCAATCTAATCTTGACTCTGATCTCCAGCATCTGCAGTCCTCACAATCGCCTGGTTGATTTTAATCTTACTGCGAGTCCTTTTGCAAGGATGCTGTCCTTGAAGAAGTTATCCTCTCTCTACAAAGATCTCAGTGAGTCTCTCTCTTACTTCAACCCCAGGTCATTTCCTCTGCCTTGAAGCTCTTCAACCATGTCCTGAAACAGACTCGCTACCACAGCCACATCTGCCTCCTCAGTGCTTGCCTCCAGAACCAACTGATCCCACATGGAAACCGGACTACCTTCAAACCAGCACAGTTTAGATACGAATAGGACACCGGTACAGACTGAAACTATCAACAACGGTTCTCCTTCATGATCCTCTGCTTCACACTCGCAACCATGTGCCACCACCTAACTTCTCTACAGTCAGCTGTGCCTTAACTGAGGACCACACTGTCAGAACTGCAAAGGACCCCTTCTGGACGATATCCTCAGAAGAAGGCATACTCTCAACAACCAGTTTTTCTACAACATCTCAAATATATTTAAAAAACTGTAAGTACAACAAACCTTTAAATACCCACCTCCATATCCATCATTCCTGAAACATTCCAGCAGCTTGACCCGGCCTCTTGACATGGTTGCCTGCCATCAGCCACGAGACAGATACAGCCACCCCACCCACGGCGATCGATGACGTCACTTTCACCCCAAACGCGGACGCTTCTATAGCCACTTCCGCCCCCCAAACAGTCCAAATACATCACTTCCGCCCCTCACGTCTTCTCTGACGTCACACGTTCCACGACTTCCGCCCCCAAATTCCGTCGTTGCGAACACTTGTGCCCTTACCAACGCCATTCACTTGCATACTGCTGACACGCCCCCTACGAATCCTACTGTCAGCATTCCCGCACCCCAGAACCATGAGGGAAAGATCACCTCTTCTAATGATCCCAGCACCATTTCCCCACCACCTCTCCCACTCCAATTACAGTCTCTGACCCCACTCCCTGCTCCACACCTATACCAGGTCCTTGCTCCGAGCACTGCCGACTTTTCACTATCCATCCAGACTTCCCCCTCACTGAGGATGAATGATCACTCCAGAACAAAGGCCTTACCTTCATCCCCCTCTGTCGATGCATCAACGAATTCAATACTCGTTGGGACATCTAACACTTCTTCCACTGCCTCCACCTCTGTGCTTATGCTTTCAATCAGGATGCCTGGCCACCTTTCAAGGACACCTTCATTCACCTCCAACACAGTCCATCCACTGGACACGCCATACTGGCATATTACCTACCCTCGATCTCTTCCTTTCAAATTGCCACCGAGATATTTACCGTCTCAACCTGTCTACCCCCTTTCTGACTCGAACCTCATGCCCTCACAACGCACAGTCCTCGACTCCCTCTGCTCCAATCCCAACCTCACCATCAAACCAGCTGATAAAGAGGGTGCAGTGGTAGTTTGGCGCACTGACAACTACACCGTTGAAGCCAGGCCCCAACTCAAAGACACCTCCTCCTACTGCTCCCTCGATCAAGACCTCAACCCAGCACCTTCATACCATCATCTCCCAGATCATACACAACCTCATCACCTCAGGAGGTCTCCCACTCACAGCTTCCAAACGCATATTTCTGGAACTTCGCAGTGAGTGGTTCTACCTCCTTCCCAAGATCCACAAGCCTCACCACCCCAACCGACCCATCGTCTCAGCCTACTCCTGCCCCACCAACTCATCTCCACCTACCTCGAGACTGTCCTATACCCCAAGTCCAGGAAATCCCCACATATGTTCGAGACACCACTCAAGCCCTCCACTTCCTCCAAGACTTCCATTTTCCAGGCTCCCAACGCCTCATCGTCACCATGGACATCCACCCGCCATGACTCGGCATCCAAGACCTCCGTTTCTTACTCTCCCGACGTCCCCACCAGTTCCCCACCACTGACACTCTGATTCGTTTGGCTGAATTGGCCCTCCCCATGAACAGTTTCTCGATCGAATTCTCCCACTTCCTCTCGATGAAAGGTGTAGCTATGGACACCTGTTTAGACCCCAGCTTTGCTTGTCTCTTTGTTGATTATGTAGAACAGTCCATCATCAGTAGTTACACTGGCACCACTCTCCACCTCTTCCTCCACTACATTGATGTCTGCATCAGTGCCACCTCGTGCTCCCGCGAGAAGGTTCAGCAGTTCATCAACTTCACCAACACATTCCATCCCGACCTTAAATTCACCTGGACCATCTCTGACAGCTCCCTCCCCTTCCTAGACCTCTACCTCTCCATTAATGACGATCGATTCAACACTGACATTTTTATACAAACCCATCGACTCCCACAGCTCACTGGATTACACCTCTTCCCACCCTACCTCCTGCAAAAATGTTAACTCGTGTTCCCAATTGTGGACTTCACCAGTTTTCTCATTTCCCCTCCCCTCACCTTAGCCATGTCCAACCTGCCAGCTCTTCACCATCCTCATGACCTGTCCTACATGCCAATATTCCTTCATACTTATCCGCTCCACCCTCCTCTCCGACATATCACCTTCATTCCCACTCCACCCAACTATTGGACTCTTAGGTGCCTTCTCCTCAGCCCCAACCCCTCCCATTTATCTCTCCACTCTGGAGGCTTCTTGCCTCTTTCCTAATGAAGGGCTTATGCCCGAAATGTTGATTTTGCGGCATGACCTGCGGTGCTTTACAGCACCACTCTAATCTTGACTTTGATCTCCAGCATCTGCAGTCCTCATTTCACCGAGAAGATGCATATCTCGGGTTTTCTCTGTATAGGAGGCAATGTCCTGCTGCCGCACCACGTGACGCAATTTCGCACAAAGGGAAAGGCAGCAGAAAAACAGAAGAGCTCATTGGGATTTTTGCAAAACCATGGATTTACAACCTGATCGGATGTTACTTTCTGTGTCTGGCATAGTAACCAATCAGCAGAGAGACCAGTATCAATATGCCATCTCATCTCATGACGAATAATCATTTCAGAAAGAAATAATTTGTGTCCAAATCTCCCATCATTTCTCTCGACACATTTTAGAAGTTTATTTTTACTTTGCTCTTTCTGCTACAGCTGTCTTGGATGGTAAGTTGAGAATTTGTTCATAACTTCATTTCACAAATGTCGCATTTCTGACAATTAATCAGAGCACAGAAATGTGCACGCATTGATCTGAAAAGAAAAGAGATGGAATCTTCCTCAATTCGTTTCTAAAATAAATTGCATACGTCAGCTGAAAGATTTTGCTGAGTCATTCATGAATCAGGCCCATCACAGTGAACTAAATGTTTCATATGATAAACACCAGATGTATATTAATTTTGCTTTACAACGCACGTGGAGTAAAGGACATCAAAGATGGCACCAAAAGTGCATTAAAGCACATGAAATAATTCGTTGTAGAAGATGTCGTCCTTCATATGTTTCTATATGTGCTTGTACATTATTTCTCTAGTAAGTGTCGCATTTGTTAGATTGTTTCGGGGAGAAAGCACAGTAATATATAATTCTTTATCTTCATATGTCTCTCTTCTTTAACAGGGCACTGTCGAGCTGACTCAGTTTAACAGACACCGGCGGAAACCTCAGTAAATGAAGGACATGATGATCAATTATTCTATAATTACACAGTTACAAGCAATAATTCCCTTCTTTGTTCTGGGATCTTCAATATTCAAGTGGATCCATTGAGTGTTTGGTACATGAGAATAGCTTTAGTGGCAAGGCAGAAAATCTCCACAGAATCGTTTCTCATTGACAGTCAATGAATCTAATCGAACTGTGCTGCTACAACTCATTTAACCACAGCTGACAGACTCTGCCATGTATTATTGCACACTGAGATCAACAGAGACTCAGAATTGGAGTGAACCTGTACAAGAACTATCAGACTACCGAGCAACTTGTCAGCGAATGAGCGAGCTGAGGCATTGACAGGCGGTTGATCAATGGCGCGTCCTGATTCAGCCCCTGATTCGTGATGATCTCATGCATTCATAATTCTAATAATTGTATTGGGTTGAAGTGAATTCAGATGCATTTTTGCATTCCTACTTTTTGAAGTAGCAAAATACGCAGCAGAGTCATTACCATGAACAACGAACAAATGAAAGCAAGCTATTATATGTGTAAGAAAACACTGGAGGGATGCATATAGACAGTATGAGGGGTCAGCAAATGGACCACTGCCGCCAATTAAACAGCAATGAAATTAAAATAAATGATTGTGAACGAAATTTGTGTTTTGTTGTTATGTATTGGGCAGATTTTGTTCCGCCATTCTGATCTGCCCAATATTGCTATATTATGTTCAGAAAGAGTTTGATAAAAAAGGTGCACATAAAACCTTTCCATTCTGTCGCATTTCCATTTCAAATCGTTTTGACTGGCCTTGTACTCGCAGGAATTTAAATGAACGTTTGAGGAAGGATCTCATTGAAACGTTTTCCGAGTCTGGAGAAAAATTCGCTGATGGTGAAATCCCCCTCACGTTTCAAAATAGACAGAAATGCAGAAAATCGATCGCCAACGCCCTCTGCTTTGAAACGGTTACCATGCGGTGGGATGGAGGTGACTCTCCACGGCCCTGACAGTACAGTTGCAAAGAAATAGTAGGTAGCAGAGATCTAATAACTGACGTGAACTCTTACTAAGTTTTCTTAAATCTGAGTCTCTGTACTTGGCTCGTGCAAGACCCAGGACACACAACCAAAACTGCAGACATTTAGATTTGAAAAGCATTTTTTAGCGTTACATTTTAGAATCAATGTAACGGAACACATTGGACATGAAGGGAGAGCACGATAAAATAACAAGTCGTAAGTGTTGCAGCCAAGTGAGAATTATTATAGAGTGGAAAATGTACCTGTTAAGAGAGTCGCAGCAGAATGAGGAAATAATTATAGTCGAAATGTTTTCAGAGCGAATGGTGGTTTTGAACAGAGAGAACTGAAGGTGGATTGTTTCAGTGCAGAGCTGACGGCGTATTTGAATAGAGGGCGCTGACGATAAAATGTTACACCTGAGAGGTTAGATGGGATGCGATTTTGGTTCATGGCTGCCAGCGTCAGTTGATGGCGTCCAATCAATTTCAGCGCCTTGTCCCACAATTCATGCCGTCTGAACAAGGAGCGAGAACGACCTGATTTGTTCTCATTCCAGTAAACTGCAGATAATAATGTTTCTCAGAACTGTCCCAATTGATTTTAATTCTTATCGTTTAACACAATTTGTCTCGCATAAAGTCGGGGACCAAGAAATTACCAAAACAAACACGAAGAACAGTGCGCTGCAAAGCCCTCAAGCACCGACAGCGAGGACATTAAATTGAGCTTGGTTCAATCAGTTAGCGAAATGCTTCTGGGACAACTCAGAAATTTAACTCCAGACTCCATTCCCTTTGTGATTTAGGGCAACGTTCTACTCAATGTCCGCGTTACTCACTGTGATCATCTGCACGCACTGTACCTATTTGAGATTGATACAATATGATCCACATCAATGGCACCTCCTACAAAATGACCCTGGAGATGAATTGATGCTGTTGTCAGTTTAAATGGTGCGACGTGTCGCTGTCCTCCTGGTGAGCTTCAACGTGTTTCAATGTCGAAGTGATTGTACTCCAGCCGACGGTGGCACAGTGCCATGAAAAATAAAAAGACGAAGAAACCAGGAATGAAACCGTAACATTGTGAATTAATTATTATTCCTCCAAACAATTCTCTCCCACCACTGCTGCCAACACCTTCTGAGAAAGATTTCAGCCAAATACGTAGACGCTCCAGATGAACATTTGCAATGTTTTGAACTTCTACCAATGCGGACACAGAGACAGACAGACCAACAGTGCACAGAGAAATACACATATATGAAGGTATACTCAAAGAGACACCAAAACGAATAAGGACGCAAAACCACGGTTACAACCCCACGCACATACACGTGAACACAGGTGTGTGCGCACGTGTGGATACACACACACACGCGCGCACACACACACACACACACACACACACACACTCGCCCGCACACACAGATACACAAACGGACTGAAACGCAGAAACGTGCATAAACAGGCAGTTAGACATAGACACATGAACATTTATCTATCGTGTTGGAGAGTGGACGATTTGTATGGCAGAGGAAAATGTCATTTGGAGCATCAATAAGTAGAATTTAATTAATCTAATCTCATCTTTCAACTCTTTGCCAATTGCCTTCTGTGACTTGACATCGCAATTCCACACCTGAGCAAGTCTAAAATATTGTCATTTTTTTGTACCTCTACCAAACTCAAGACAGTGAATTGCAGATTCCCAAACCCTCTGGCTGACCTAAAACATATTCTTATCTCCCCTCAACTTCCTGCTCATTATCTAAATTTGTGCAGCAGCCACTGAGCCCTCCATTATTTGGAAACTTTCATTTCAGTCTATTCTATCTATGCCTCTCAAAATTTTAAAATTCTCAATTACTCCTCCCCTCCAGTCTCCTTTGCTGCACGGAAAACAAGCTTAGTCTTTCCATTCTCTTTTCATGACTAAAATACTTGAACTCAATTCACATATGCAGGTCTCCTCTCAATCCTCTGTGGTGCAAGACAATCTCTCTTAAAACTTGGATAACAGACCTGGACACAATAATATAGTTGCAATCGAACACAATCTTACACAGTTCCACCATTACTTGCCCGCTGTAACGGCGATGATTCATGTACTGAAGTCAAGATTCTCAATTGCCATTGTATCCTGTCTTTCTACCTTGAGGTAACATTGGATATACACTCTTAAATCCTTGTGGTAGGCAGAGCTATTTAATGTTCTCTCGTTCGTCATGTGTTCCTTTGCATGTTTGTCCTGTTACATCGATAATTTCATATTTGGTGGAGTGAATTCAGTTTGCCTATGATCAGCTAACCTGATGTACCCGTCGATCTCCTCCTGGAATCGAAGACGAGCTTCTTAATTATTCATCAAAATTTAGATCTTCATATCATCCACGAACTAACTGAACAACACGCCCAACGTTAATGTCTGAAGTTTTAAAATATAAACCACAAGGAAAAGGTCTACAACACTGTGGAACTCAATTGAACACAGGTTTCTGGTCAGATGAGAAAAAAACCCACTTCAAACCATGAGCGTATTCTTCTTATTTTTCTCCAGACTCGGAAAAAAATTGTTCTATTTCTCTATATTCCATGGGCTTTTATCCTTGCCTCCCCCAGGCTTCTTTTTCTTGCTATCAATCTCTCATGAGTGAACTTGTTAAATGCCTTGCTAAGGTATAAATGATGTCTGACAACTGCTTTGTCCTCATCTGCACTCCTGGTCACCTATTCGAAAACCTCAATCAAGTTGGTCAGTCACGTGTTTCCCTTCAGAGCACAATGCTCTCTGTTCTTAAATAATCACTACCTCTGCAAGTGCGCATGACTCGAATCTCTCAGACTTGCCTCATAGATTTTATCCATCAGTGAGGTTAGCTGTCTACACTTTCCGAATCCATTCTTTCTTTATCCATATCCTACTTAGGCCATAACGTGGTGCCCTATTGTCTGTGTGCATCGCTAGCTGTGTGTGACTTCCTCTCCTGGCATTTAGCTGGAATAGTGACTACCATTTCATATTTATCACATTCTCTGTGTACTACTCAGTTCTTATTACACTCTGATATATCTTTATCGGTGCTTCACTTTCATTCCATTTTTCCAGTGCAGTCTCTGTATGCCCGTGTAATCAGCATCACTTTGATTTGGGAGATCATAATTTAATAAACATCACCCGCAGACGACGGCCTTTAACCTCAATTTCACTCGTGCTCTGATCAATTGCAAGGTGCTGAAAAGAACTTCCACAGCTATATTGAGTGATTTCAGTGAAGTAGAATTAGTTTGGCTTTAAATTATGCTTTCGATGGCATAACATTAAGTGTGAATCACATTGCTGCGGAAGTGGCGTCTATCTCAGCTCAGCCAGACCAGGTGAGAAAAAAAAACTTTCTTCCCTGAAGGATTTTAGTGAACCAAAAGGCTCGTTGTTGGACATCATTACTTCTTGGTCTTCGTATTTTGTAAAGTGTAATTTCCAACATGGTACCTGACCCTCATGTGGGGAATATGGTTTGAGGGTCTGTATTTTGAATAGAACAGTTTGTTGGGCCACAAGACTTTGCTGTTGGCGACAATATTCGGGGTTAGTGCACGTGGATATTATGGGGGCACACGTTGACATGGAATACAATAAACTATCACAAAATGAAGGAGTGCAGCATTTAATGAAGAGTCTTGAGAGTAAGAAAATTGGGAATTTGTGAAAATGCTTATTATGGATGGGAGTTTAGTGACAGTAACTACCTCAGTGTGTATCAAGTCTTTGAGATTCTGCATGTAAATTTGCACGCTGAGCTGGAAGATTCGTTTTCAGACGTTTCGTCACCATGCTAGGCAACATAATCAGTGAGCCTCACCTGGGGCACGGGGGTTTGGGACCCGCTTTCTATTTGTTTGTTTTGTTTTCTGTGGGTTGATGATGTAATTTCTGGCAGTGATGCCATTTGCTGTGTTGATGCCATTTCCTGTTCTTTCTTCTCAGAATGAAGTAAATGGGGTCCAAGTCAATGTGTTTGTTGACAGCTTTCCAGTTGGAATGTTATACTTATTGGCATTCTCTTGCACGTCTCGTTTGGCTTGTCCTAGGATGGATGTATTGATCCCCCGAAGTGGTGTTCTTCCCGATCTGCATGAAAGGATACTCGTGAGAGTGGGTCATGATTTTTGTGGCTAGTTGATGCTCATGTGTACTGATGGCTATTTGTCTGCCTGTTTGTCCACTGCAGTGTTTGTGACAGTTCTTGTCAGGTATTTTGTAAATGACATTCGTTTTGCTTGTTGTCTGTATTGTGTCTTCCAAGTTCATTAGCTGCTGTTTTAGTATGTTTCGTTTCTGTGGGCTACCATAACACCAAAACGTCTGAACAGTCTGTCACTCACTTCTGAGATGTCTTTGATGTCGGGGAGAGTAACTCTATTTGTCTGTGAGAGCCAATTCTTCTCCTTGCACTTCAGGAAATTACTAATGGTACGTAATAGTGAGATGGAAGCACCAGAGATAAGATGTGAGCTTAGGAAAGGTATGACTTTGGAATAGGTGTCTTCAAATGTCTGGAATCCTCTGCTACACAGAAGACTTCAACCATGTCACAACTTGGGATCTGGTTTGTTTGGGGAGTACTTTGAACAGGCAACAATGGAGGAAATATATTTCACATTTCTTTTCAAGTTGTATTATAAACTAGCCCTGTCAGAAACGGTGGATTCCTCCCTTGAGTTATTTCCTTACCCAGCTGAAATAAGTTGAAGTACTACAATATTTCTCGGACTGAAAACCGTGTTAGTCAATATTGATAATAATAATATACCCCAATGCGCCAGTGGGTGGTGCACCTGCACCATTAGGTCATTCACTCATAAAAAGAGCGAAATGACAATCAGGGACCGTGAATGTACAAATGAATTGAACAGCAAAACTTTGGCCAAATGCATAGTTTCCGCCTTCCTCAAAAAGAAACCTAATTAAAAAACACAAGCATATAACACGAACAGATAATAGAAATAAATGAATGTTTAATGTGATATTCTGCAGCCCAGTCACTGTACTGTAAATGTCAAAATAGCTTTTCCTTCAAAATGCTAACAGGCGTGTTGAGTTTCTCCAGAAATTTGCATTTTTGAGAATTTATTCTTGATTATTTGAATAAGGATGCAGAAAGAAATAATTCTGATGCAGAAACTGCAGAAGGAGCTGATGATGTTGTTACTGTGTTAAAGAATCCGAGGTTTATCAACAGGAGAGTAAACGTAAAAGATGCAGACTAAACAATAAATAGCACACACCATTCCTAAGGACACAGTTCAAACAGGTATACTGGGTTATGTGTCTTCTTGAAGAGCACATTATTCTGCAGGCTGTCGTGATGTGAAGAATGGGATGGGCAGATAAGATATTTCCAAGAAAGGAAAGAAAGGCAAGCAAGGAGACAATGATGAAGGAAGGCTGAAAGGAAGTCTGTGAATAAGGAATGATGAGATGGGAAAATGAAAGAAAGAAGAAAACAGGATGGGAAAGTAATGAATAAACAGATACTGCCTTGGAGGAGAAGAATGAAGATTGGGAGAAGTGAGGGTGGATCTAAATCAGATGTTCGCTTCTTGCCCAGAAGTAAATCATTTCCAATAGCTGTGCATTCCCTCAGGCATTGCATTTGATATCTGTTAAGCAGGGGAATGGGCTTTATATAACGTTACGAATCTTGTTTCTGTCCATTAAATTGTTGCTTCATGATGCATAAGGGAGCTGTGCACACTGGGCAACTTTGATGGGAAAGAATCAAATGAAGTGATTTCCAAATCCCTCATCGTTTAAAGGATCTGGCGAGCGTGACAAAGGGGTATATCAGAACTTTCTTCATCTGTTTTCGAAACAAGTTCTGAGAGACCATATAGATGAAGACGTTGTTGCAAGAACTAAGTAACTGGAGTGTATTGGTCGTCTCTTCAAAGATGTACAATGGGTCACTGAAATCCAGCCCATTAAAGTAACTCTCATCTTTAATCTGCACATATATAAAATGTACGAGAAGAGGAGACCACATGAGGAGGAAGCTTAAAGAGATGGCAAAAAGTAGGGCAATGGACCTCTGACGATTAGCCATCTCTGGATCTTGTCCCTTAGCAGCACCACAGAGCTTCCTGCGGGCTCTGTTGGCCGCTAGGATGTGTCTTATGGTAAAGACGTTGAGCAACAGAATGAGGAAGAATGGGAGAAAAGGGGTCAAGATCCGAAACAACCAATCATAAAACTGCCAGACTGGCCAGGTATAGAAGTTCGCTTTGACGCTGCAAAACCAGGGTACCCCGTCAAAAATGAACAAGGGCTGGAATGCAAGGTAGAAAGGAGCGTTCTTGATGCAACTCAGGACACAGATCATTCCAATAACGAGCAATGCAGTTTTCTCGGTGCAGTATCTTGTCTTCAGTCTCTGATAACAGATGGCCACAAAACGGTCGATGGTAAAGGCGACTGTCAGCCAGACCGAACAATCGAGGGTAGCATAGACCAATATGACACTGAGAGTGCACACAGGAGTTGTGGACAAGACACTTTGCCGAAAATAGATGCGGCTGATTCGATTGAGGATAACTGCCGTGGTGATGACAAGGAAGTCACTCACTGCGATTGCCACCAGGTAGTAGGTGGTGCATCGGGAGAGACCGCACCTTCCTTGAGATAGAATTATGATCGCCAGCAAGTTGGCTGTGATAAATCAAAAGAGAGTGACAGTAATGAATTACTCAAAGCACTGGCTGTTGACATATGCATTTTTAAAATGAAACAGTCTTTGAACATAAACTTGCCATCCCGAGTCTCTGCCTGTTTTGAAGTCATTGTCAAGTGTTGTTCAACACATGCAGCATCAAATATCAGTCAATGCACTTGACTAAGGAATAGCACTTCAAATTCTTGTCATTTCAAGTAAACCCGTTGGGCTATAACCTGGTGTCATGTTAGTTTTGTCTTTCTCCACTCCAACCCAACACCGCATCTCCACATCAACTGCCAGTGTAATCAGCTCAGGAATAAACATAGCTCTCCTGTCACTGAGTTAAGGCCAGGATTGACAGAATAATGTGGTTTCCATGAAGTTATTCATATCAAGCACAGGCCAACCTTTAATCCATAAATATTGACCGACGTTGACTGCTCAACAGTGACGTCTCACCGTTTACAATCGTATGCTTCAATTTTTCTGAAGCACCAGCAGCTGGCCATTCCCTTAACATCATACATCGGTCTGAAATCTCATGTTAACTTACGCTATCTTCTGTTCCTTCCTCAAATTAATATTGTGAATTGTGTTGATTATAGATGTATTGAGTAAAAGCCAATTTGATGGAACTTTCACCTGAGCAGCTTGGCTTCTGCTCTCTTCTTACGACGTTCATTTGAACAAAACAATGGTGTCGTTCATTGGGAACTCAATACCCTATTACATCATTCCAGAGCACATAGTGTAAATTCTCTTAATCACTGAATGTTCGTTTTTATTGCAAAACATCTCCTTAAATGCTACCACAAACTACTTCATATTCAGATACTGCAATTAAAGCCATACACACTGTGATAAACAATTCAGCCTACAATCAACTAGATTGCATTTCACCGAATTGCACTGGACCTTAATCTGTGACAATATTACACTTTAATGTTCATACATTATCATTCACCACAAATTTCAGTTCAGCGTCTCATTTTTTCTATCAGTGCACAGCATGCAAAATGGAAGAGCACAATGCCCTTCGTTATAATGACATTGGAAGTAATTTATGATTATATTTCAGAGCACAGATGTTATTTCCTAATTTATTATATAGATTAGAGACCCATTGAAAGTCCTTAAAATGAAACAGTTGCATATTGGAAAAAATCTACAGAATCCTGGAAGGAAAAGAAATAAACTGGAAATACACGATAAGGTAATCGATTTTTTCGAGAATCAGTGACTTACCAGGGCCACCCACAGCAGCGAGAATTGAATAGCAAATGACAAAGAAGGGGGCAATGACTGCCTCATGCATCTTCGTTCAGAAACTGCAGGACTTGTCGCTGTGGAGGGTTGCTCTGCGACATATTCAAATTGCCCCTCATTTATTCAGAGTGATAGTCGCAAGAGGGGCAATTAAGGTACAGCACGCAGCTTACTTACATTTCTTTGAACAAAGAGATTACGTCACTGCTCATGCCTTCCAACAAGGCGAATAACTGTATTTCCCTTAGGGGACAGGCTCACAACTTCACAAAATATGACGTTGAGTCTTTCAGTCGTGATTCCACTGATGGTAAACACTTAGTTGAGCCTCTTTCTTCTTCCCATTTCTGCCATTTCCCAGATTTTTCTTCATTTTACGTATCAATTTACTTCATCGTTGGGTTCACTTATATGAGTTTTAGTGCCTAATACTTTTACACTTCTTCAACATTTCCATAAATTTACAGTTGAACGTTTGGAAAATCACATTTAACAAACAAATGACCTCAACATTGTAACGACCATCAAATGCAAATTTAAGGAACGTTGAATCTGAAAAACTCTTCATTTGATCAGATAAATCACAAGTGCAAGAAGGCGTTCAAATGCTGAAGTTTCTGTCGAGCGCTTCTGCTGCCAAAACAGTTGACCATTTTCAATATTTCCTATAACGAGAGAAACATCAGGTTAAAGAGTGACTGGAAGTTTGCTTCAAAGTATAGTGCCAAGTTCATCGACTACACAGGCATGGTTAATATATTGCAGGAAGCGTCGTATCGTTGTGCATTAGCAAAGGAGATGAAACCATTTACAGGTTTCAGAGGGACAGAGGTCTTGAAACATTAAAAGAATCGCGTATCATTTTATCCAGAATTACGAACGTCAAGGTTCCAAACGATTTCACACACGATCGAAACCAATAAATAGCATGTGAATATATAGTGCCATCAACACGCTGCAGAGAAACAACAACTAAGATAGGGCCTGGTTTAATAGAAGCAGAGATGTGGAATAGCTTATTATAAACAGAGACAGGTTGCAACATAATGTCAGCAAAAATGATATAAGTTATGCAGTGAAACTAAGCATAAACAGTAACACATACTATTAGTTCATCCACCATCTAGTCTCATGGAAATAAATAGATGAACTGTTTGAAAAATAACTGTGGAATGACAGAAAGTATAAAATCAACAGAGACAGAAACTGATTCCGTAAACATTGCAATTGCACAACCAATCTTGTGCATTTAATAACTGTGTTCTCAGTATGTTCATCAAGGAGGCACGTACTACATATATTACAACCAGGGTCAGCTGAAACAGTGAGCATATCAGAGCGTACTTCGATGCAAAATATGCCAGATAGAACATTGTGAATGTGTGAATCCTATAAGGGTGTAACACTGGCATAAACATTAGTTCCAATTTAAAAAATGATGAAGGAGATAGAGCGAGTAAGGTAATATTTAGTGCCTGGGGAAGTAATAATGGAGTCATAGCCAGAAAGGCATTTAGGTTGATAGGCATCAGCAAGATAATAATGAGGTCTAGTAACTCACGAACAAAGATGTAGTCGCATCTATAATTCAAATAATTTAAGATTTTTCTGTCATATTCAAAATCTGTTCATAGTGTCCAAGAAGCTCATTCATGTTCCAAAGTTCTATGTTTCTGCAGTGCATTGTGTAGATTCTGTTACTGAGTATGTATGATACAGGGAGAGACGTTTTGTAGAGGCAGTGCTCATCCAGTTGGCTCCATTTTACTGAATGACGTCGAATGTATCCGTTATCTGAGCGCTCTCTCAGTGATCTGTGAACTCCATGTGTAATTCCCAGCGTGTTCAGGTTTTTGTGCAGCTCTCTCCATACTGCATACAACTATGTGTGCTGAGCGCCAACTCAGTATATAACAATACACAGAGGAGTCATTTGCTTGTTTTTGTGAGATCATTGACCAACCGATTTTCACTGCAGGACCAATGGAAGCAGAAATTCCTATGCCTGCACTATTTTCTTTATTCTGCTCTCCTGACGTGAGTCTTTGAATCGCGTATTTGGGAGAGTGTCCTCGGTACTGACAGTACCAGTAAACTGTGTATGGACAGATCCTTGAATAATCACAGCTTAAAGTAACGGTGTAACCGGCAGGAGATATTTGTAGGGGTGGACCCCGAGAAACCAGGGAACAGGAATACTTAGGATGACATTCAGCATCATCACTTATTCATCCTCTGTTGAAAGGAGAAAATGCAAAACACAGGAATTTTTCTGTTCATTTTCTTGATGTTATATTTTAATATGTTCTGTCTTGTTTAAATATTAACTAACGAGGTGATGAGGTGAAGATTTGTTTTAGATATCTTCTTCTTATGATGTGCAATACATTGCCAAAACATGTCTTGGAAACTGATTCAACAGTAATGAAATAATGTGTTCTCGACATGTCAAAACCCTTTGATCAGAATGATGTTGAAGCGTTCTTTATTCCATTGAAATAATTGGCTAGGCAGATGGAGTGGTCCCAGAGTTTATGGGTAATGTTTTTTCAGACTACACTGGCAGGCAGAACTCGTGAGACAACTGCTGCGCTGTCAGATGAGGGGTCAAGAGTCTATGAAGACAAAGAATCCAAGAACAAAGAAAATTTACAGCTTAGGAACAGGCCTTTCCGCCCTCCAAGCCTGAGCCGATCTAAACGTACTGCCTAAACCTGAAGGTCAATTCCTAAAAATCTGTATCCCTCTGCTCCCCACCTACTCATGCATCTGTCCAGTCGCATCTTAAATGAATCTACCGTGCCTGCCTCTACCACTTCTGCTGGCAACGCGTTCCAGACACCCACCACCCTTTCTGTGAAGTACTTGCGGCGTGTAACCCCCTTAAAGTTTCCATCTCTCACCCTGAACGTGTGACGTCTCGTTATTGAATCCTTCAGCCTGGGAAAACGCTTGTCTCTATCCGCCCTGTCTATACCCTTCATGATTTTGTAATCCTCAATCAGGTACCCCCTCAATCTAATTTTTTTTCTAATGAAAATAAACCTAACCTCTCTTCATAGCTAGCACTTTCCATACCAGGCAACATCCTCGTAAACCTTCTCTGCACCCTCGCCAAAGCGCTTCACATTCTTTTGTAATGCGGAGACCAGAACTGTACACAGTCTTCTAAATGTGGCCGAACCAATATCGTATACAATTTTAACATGACTTTCCAGCTCTTATACTCAATATCCCGTCCAATGTAGGCAAGGGTATATGCCTTCTTGACCACTCTATCCACATGTGCAGCAACCTTCAGGGTACAATGGACCTGCACTCCCAGATCTCTCTGCCCATCAAATTTTCCCAAAGCTCTTCCATTCATTGCAGAATTCGCTCGAGAATTAGTCTTGCCTAAATTCATCACCTCACATTTGTTTGGATTAAACACCATCTGCCACTTTTCCGCCCAAATCTCCAGCCTATCTGTTTCCTCCTGTATTCTCTGACAGTCCCGTATGCTTTCTGCTACTTCTGAAATCTTCGTGTCATCTGCAAGTTTGCTGATCATACAAACAGTGCCCTCTTCCAGATCATTTATGTACATCACAAACAACAGTGGCCACAACACTGACCCCTGTGAAACACCACTGGTCACCTTTCTACATTTCGAGAAACTCACTTCAACTACAACTCTCTGTCTCCTGTTGCTCAACCGGTTCTTTATTCACCTCGCTTGAGCACCTGCACACCATGTGACTTCACTTTCACTATTAGTCTACCGTGGGGAACCTTATCAAACGCCTTAATAAAGTCCATGTATATGACATTAACAGCCGTTCGTTCATGCATCAACTTGGTCACTTCCTCGAAGAACTCTATTAATTTGGTAATGCACGATCTCCCTGCTCAAAACCCTGTTGCCTGTCACTGATTAGCCCATTCATTTCTGAATATAAATAGATCCTATCCCTCACTATCCTCTCCAGCAACTTTCCCACGACCGACGTCAGGCTCATTGGTCTGTAGTTACCCAGAATATCCCAACTACCCTTCTTGGACAAGGGGACAGCATGATCAACCTTCCAGTCCTGCAGCACCTCACTTGTGTTTCAGGATGCCACAAAGATATCTGTCAGGGCCCCAGCTATTTTCTCTCTCGCCTCCCTCAGCAGAATGCGATAGATCCCATCCGGTCCGAGGGATCTGTCTACTTTGATAACTTCTAGCCGACCCAACACATCTTCCCTGCTTATGCCAACGTGATCCAAACTAATAAAACTTTTATCTCGAATCTCAAGACTCATCATGTTCCTCTCCTCAGTGAACACTGATGCAAAGTAACCATTCAGAATCTCACCCATTCTCTCAGGTTCGGCACACAGCTTTCCTTCATTATCCTTTAGTGGACTAATCCTTTTCCTAGTTACTCGCTTGCTTCTTATATAAGAATAAAATGCCTTGGAATTCTCCTTAATTCTGCCTGCTAAAGCTATTTCATAACCCTTTTAGCCCGCTTGATTCCTTGTTTAAGACTTGGTTTACAGCAAACCAATGTTTCAAAAAAACAAATTAAATAAGCAAATATTCTTTCTCGTTTCACATGCATTCCTGAGGCTGGAAAAATGAGAACTTGATTAGTCAGATGAATGCACATATGAAATGAACTGAAAATAAATAGCAAGTCGATCATTCCTGACAACGATTCCTCAAATATACTTCTCCATCTTGACTTACACCCAGATCACTTACACCTGAGATTCGCTGAGTAATCTTTCCGATTTTCTGGTGGGCCAAGTGTTTTTTGTTGAACATTTGGAATTTGGGATTGAATTTCTGCCTGGTACAAAGCTCAGTGAGCCTTCTCTTGTGACCTAAGCAACAGAAGGAGCGACATCGATCACAGGTAACTCCGAGAATGGAGTCCAGACGGTCGGCACTCTTCCTTCATTTCAGCACGTGTTCACCATATTGATGGTGACCCTCTATTGACCTGTTAGATCAGAGGTGCAGTGAAACCACCGACCTCGGGCCAGGTGTCATTCATTCTTTTACCTGTGGAAACCAGGACCTGACTCGAATATTCTGCTCTCAACTCGGACACTGGAACAGAATCCGTTCCTTTCCTTGTAAAATATTTGCTTTCGTTACTTTGATAATAACAATAAATCGATCGTTCAGCAACATAAACCAGAGCAAGATGGAATGCAGAGTCACTTACCAGCTGTGACAGTCACGGCCGTTCCTTATCCATCTGCTTAATCATAATGACACAATCATACTCCTCTCAGCCTCCAATGTACCAGCACCAGTGGTACCTCAAATGATCGAAAAATCATTAACACGGTGCTTGAGCAAACTAATTTTTCACGAGATTTAGATAAATGTGCAATATTCTCTGTGGCCAAGTTTCCTTTGCCTCAGGCTACCTGATCTTCTGTCAAATGGCGCTGGAATTAAGAAGGTGGATGTTCACATCATATCAGATGAGAAGAATCGAAAAAAGAAATAAGTGCTTGTGAGGGAGTGTAAAGGTATCGGCCGACATTACAGCGAAGTGAACTTCAAGCTGACAATTGATATTGGTGCTGGAGAATTTATATTTGAATTGTGCAGAGGCATTTGTTCGGGTTCCTTTCACTGTGCTTTCCTCCAAATTGGCACAGTGCTATAATTCTGTGCAAAACTTCCAAAGACTATTTGAGATTTGGGACATTACAGCTGAACTGAAATTCCCAATTCCAGTTGTTAGAACAGGATACCCACTCACGTCAGTATCCTTTAACTGTGATCAGTCATTCCTAACTTCTATTCACCCACACCAGTCTTGACAGAGGTATCACCAAACGAACAGACTTGACATCTGTGAAACACAGAATGTTTTTTACAATGATCCAGCCTAATAGTAAGTTGGACTTTGGGGCAGAAGCTGCGAGGCAGCAATGTGGGAATTTCTGGATAGATTACCTCCATTTTCAATTTCTTTCTGCAATAATCTCCAGTGAGAGTCTTGGAGCGATGGGAAGCTGAGGCCCATCAATGTGTATGCCGGACCAGTATCGAGCTTTACAGTAATCTGTGGTGGCGTCTTCAGCTCTGATATCCCAAATTTACAATGAAGATGTATTTTTTGCTTTATTCGTGGACACAACACATCTCCCACCGCTTGTGCTCCGCTCCCATTCCGTCGCTGCCCACGTTTGACTAAAGAATTGTTCACTCTCAAAATAATGATAAGAATTACGACTTTTAAAAACACAATTGATGGTGAGAGACTGGCACTCCTTCCTATTCGCCACTACTAGGCTCTGTGTCACGGACTGACTGAAATAACCTGGAATTTATACAGAGAGAAGTGAGTGGACATTAGAACTGATACACACAACATGGTTAAAATTGCAGACTCTGCTGGAATGCGGGCGAAATCGACAGCAGTGAAGTTTTAATTTCACGCAAAGTTGGTTTCTGTGATCGATACTCACAGGGTAAACAGACACAGATGATCAAACGAAGATGTATACCCGCGTTCCCGTGTTTGGATCTGGCAGTTTGATGATGGGAAATGGAAGATTACTCTAGAAGTCTGTCTCGTGACCTGGACTGAAGTGCTTCAGATGGATGGAGTCGATTTGCGAGCTGCAGTGTCCATGAGGTGTTTGATAGGCCGAGCGAAGTCAAGATCTCTGTACTTGAGACAGGTTTGAAGAGGTAGCCAATCGTTTTACGTCACTTCAACAGCTCTGTAATCGACGTAGTAATCACTTCCCATGTTCGCTCAAAGCCCAAGGGGTGGTGTGGGGCTGATGGTGGGGACATTTTCTGTCAGTGATCACTGCAGCCCTTGCTGTTCGCACGCTAATTAGCTGGGTACTCAGTCTGTGTTTTTATTTAGTCTTGTGTGCTGAGCAAAGAATGTGGAGCGATGATGCTGGGAGAAATCAAAAACAATATTCAGTTCTCGATCGTTCCCAGAATCACTTTCTTATAACTCCCTGCCTCGCCCCGACCTCTTGTTCATTCAACATTTCTGCTGATGATTTAATACTGAACACCTCAGTGGGACCCAGGTGAAACACCTGATGAGGAAAACTAAATCTTAAACCTGGCGGCTTCACTCGGTCTTGCAATTAAGTCTCGGATTACAAAATGGTATTATCCAGTGAGAAAGTTATGTTGAACATAGATAATTTACACGACGAACAAACATTCTCAGAAGTTCAAACAGCCAGTTTCTGCAACAGTCCTTTGTGACTGCTGTTCAAATTGAACTCAGAAAGATGTCCTAAGTTTTAACAAGATTACCATGCATTCTTCTGAACTGTGCAGAATGCTGTCCGAGCTTCAAGTCGGGACAATCCGACTGTTCCAATAATTAATCTGACGAAGCCTCATTGCTCTCCCTCTCTGGGCTAGGGTTTAGTGCTCGTGTTGGGAGGTGCCCATTCTAAAGGAATTTCATCTCAGACTTCTCCAAAAACTGATGATGTGTGATCTGTTGTGACTGCCATCATTTCTGTTCTTTCCAAGTTTAAGTGTTGATGCTTCTTGTTTGTTTTCCCCTTAAACCTCTACTAAAACCTGTTCTGAGTGTAACATTGAGATGAAGAGGATTTTAATTCCGTTAAAGTGAATACCTACTCATTGCACAGGCTGGCACTCAGGTTATAACATGTCAATGAACAGGAATATTATAAGACCTTCATTAAAAGAGGTAGTGTTTGAGAAGCCCATTAGCGTTGGCAGCATTCACAGAGACAGTAATAGTTTATGTTCCGATTCCAATGATTGACCTTTTGTAACGTGATCTACAGTTGCTGCCAGACCTGCTGAATTTCTCTAAAACTTGAATGTCGTGTGTTCAGATCGCCAGTATCCGCATATTTTGGGCTGTGGGCCCACGTGCATAGAAACACCGTTTCTGGATACTCCGTCACTGATTTTGAATATCCTACTGTTGCTGACCATGCCTTGAACTGTTTGGACAATAAAATCTGGAATTCTCTCTCGAAATATTTGAAAACATTTTCTTTCATTTTCCTCCTTGCAAACACTCTTTACAACTGATCACTTTGGCCAAGATTTTCGTCATGTCATTTAATATGGCCTGAAGTACCTGTGAAACTCCGAGACACTTTGCTACGTGAAAACTCCAGTCTTCAAGTTATAATTGATTGAGACCAGGTCACTGATTGGATGCAATAAGCTGTACCAATGTAAGTCCAAAGATACAGATTGTAACAACAGAGCTGGAACTAAGTGGTTGTATTATCCGTTTTCTGGGTCAGGTCACTGTACTTTGTGAGAGCTTTTATTACAGAGCTAAGAGGCTCTGGTTTCATTGTATAATCCCTGTTGTCAAAATTCTGTAACAATATGTTTGTTGAAGAACGAGGTAAGGCAGTATAAACTGAAGAGTGAAGTGTAAACAATTGGAGTGTAACACGGACAGATGAGTGGTTGAAGGCTTCCTTTCTTTGCTGGAACCAGGCTGTAGTTTTGAACGAATACCGTTGCATTTTGTTTAAATCCTGCAAACATGACCAAGTTACGAAGGTGTTTCTTCTCACAACGAGGCTTCAGATCCAATTCGGGGTAAGAGGCACTGAACCTGATGCATTGATTCTGGGCCGAAGACATTCTTTCCGTGCTGGAAAGAACTGTTTGATATGACTGGTAATCGATACCTCAAGTACAGGATGCGACACAAGACAGGACATTGGGTGAGTTGAAGCGGAATGTGTGAGATCTTCTGCCCTGGTTCTTCCGGTTGATGGAGGTGGATAGTTAGAGAGATTATATCAACATTCCAGTAGGAACATAGTACCCCAATTCTTGTCCTTCTACCTCCCCTGCCCATGTCTCCTTCGATAGAGGCCAGATTATTGTGAAGAGTAGTAGATAAGAAGTCATGAATCGATTACAATCCGACGGGTGTTCTGACTCACATTTTCCGAGTAATTTCCCAAGAATTTATCAGGTTCGTTCAAATCAATTTCACAACCTCCCTTTGTGCTTTTGAATGTTCTCTATCTGACGCTGTTGCATTTAGTATCAATCTGACAAGCAATGGAAAGGAGAGGAAAATTGACGGATGGATGGAAAATTGAACAAACCATTTTATCAGAACTGGGTGAAGTCGTTGAATTGATCATTAATTGAATATTATCTGTTTTGGAAGATTTAAGGAAAATGCCTTATTTATAGTGCAGAGAAACTGTAATTGTGTTGCTTTTATCGACAAAGCTGATGCCAAACACTGATCCAGCGGAACAGACAAGAATGAATGTTCTATAGTGAATGGCATTCCTAACGTGGAGAATATGTTGCAGTATGTAACGAGCGATTCAATTGCCATTCTGTGCAGAAAACACATTGGTGGTAGCAAATATAGAATTCGCATTTCACTTGTTGGAACTGTGGAAGTGATTCTCTCAGTCATCCACCATGTTGAAACATCATCAAGTTCACATTAAAAAAAAAATTGATTGCACACCCTTCTCTAAAGTCTAAACTCCAGCAATTTTACACGTCTTGCCCGTTCTGGAGAACAGTAATTTTGAATTAGAAATGTTTCTCTTTCACAGATATTGCCAGACAAGCTTCTACAGCACTTTCTGTTTTTGTTTCAGATCTCCAGCTCGCCAATGTTTTGTTTTGTTTTGACTAAGTAGTATTAGAACATGTGACAGATAGATTGATCACGAAGGAGTTGGTTCAGTCGTGTATTTAAGGACTAAAGAGATTTATAGAGTAGGAACAATTTAAGGTGGAAAATTTAGAGCTTCTGTCCTGTGCAACTGAAAAAGATGGCCCCCAGACATGAAGCAAGTGAAATCAAGAATGCACAACAGACATGAATGAGATGAGTGAAGACATTTTAAAAGATTTTGCTTCTGCAGGAGATTACATTGACAGGAGTAGTTATAACCCTGGAGCAAAACGACGATGTGAATCTTAAACTGTTGTGTGGCATCCAACCCCAAAACGTTTATACTTTCAGGAAGACATGAATGCATTATGTAAAGTAAGCTCAAACAAATGCAATTATTTTCAGAATCACTGACATCATCGACAATTGTGGACATTGTCAGTGAACTTCTCAAGTTTTCTTAAATATTTTTTGATTTTCTACGCTGCCACCCTTTGAGGCACTGAATTAAAAGTCACAGGTCGCTGGTTAATGATTTGCCCCTCAAGTCCACCAAAACCACTTACTTTTGAAATATACCAGCAAGTCATCGATGCCTCCAGTACAAAAACAAATCAAACCAAATCAAATCAGATAAGTAGAAAGCTCTTTTCTCCTGACGCCCTTGGGAATCGTAGTCTCCACGACTAGAAACTGCGTGTTTTTTCTGAGTTTGGATGTCTGTATGATCACTTTCTCAATGACTAATCGAAAATAAATCTGTCAAAGTATTTTGCAAAATGTTTTGATTCATTATCTACCCCAATACCTGCAACAATATGTTGTAAACTATGAATGAGATCGCATTTGTAATTTTGTTGCTGTATGACCTGATTGGATTACAATGACTTTGTTTCCCCATATTCAGGGCTGATGAACAGCGTCGTTCTGTGTGAATATGCTGGTGTATCATCAGCTCAGATGAATTAGTAAATCCCTTCCCCCAATCAAAAGAGGAGTGTGTTGAACTTACAAGACGAATCATTGTTGAGCTTAACGTAAGAATGATGTGGTAAATATTTTCCCACTCATGGCGGGAAAATGGCGTCGCGTGGCGTGAATGCACGGATGTACAGTGAGTTGTGGCGATCTCTTACACCTACTACTATCATGGGATGAGAAGAGCTGTCTGTCATCATTATGAACACGTTGATGAAGAATAAGTTCACCAGAGCGACTTTCGAATTTCTGGCAGTTTGGACATTTAAAAGGTCTCTTTTCTATCAGTGTGAACGCAGTGATGTTAGAGCATATGTGATGGCCCGATGAATCCCTTTCCATACTTCGAACAAATCAACGGCTTCGACTCTGTAACTGTGTCGATGAATGTCTAACTCATATGGGTGGCTGAACCCTTTCCCACAATCCATAGCGTTGGTGAAATTGAACCTCTCGAGTCTGGATGATCTTTTGAAGCTTTCTCCACACTCAATACGTGTCCGTTTAATTGCACATTTATTGGTGACATGACTATTGAAGAGACTTAGCTTCAAATCTATTTTAGCCTCAGCCAAATTTTCAAAGTTTGGTCACACTTCTGACATTTATTTATTCACTTATTCTTGGTTGTCATTTAGCTATCAACCTCATATTTGTCACAAGTGCTTTTTCCCTGAGAATCTTAACTTTGCTTTTGCATTTTGTCTTCAAAATAGCATTGGCTTTGCGACCACTGTCTGCACCGTTCATGGGAATATATCTTAATCGTGTCGGAAGTATTTCTGCTTGAAAGCAGTTCAATGTTCACACGTGATTTTGATTGCAATTTATCTGGCTCCGATCCATTTTTCCCATTGAAATTTGGTTTTCACCTAACGACTCTGATTCTTTGTTGCATTCTTTGCCTACAGGCGGAAGGAACGAACGTTGGTGTTCCAACTTCAAAACAAATGATGTTCAGGTCTTGATGACTTTAACAACTCTGTCAGATTTTGTTGTGACAGATGAGCTCAGTTTCACAGCTGCCAAGTATCTGCTTCAAATGCACTGCAGAAACAAAACGTAATTAAAGCCTTCAATACCAGTTCAGAATGGAAGTGCAGAAATGAATATTCTCTTGAATAAATGTACAGTAATGCAAAGGCTGGAATTCTGAAACGAAGGAGTAACTTAACAGGTCCAGCAGCATCTTAGTAGAGTAAATTAGAATCAACATTTCAAGTTCAGCGACTCTTATGCATTATTGGAAACGATACGCTGATTAACCTCCAAAGATGCTGCCAGACATGAGTTACTTCGCACTTCCAGCCTTACTTCACTTTTCCTCTTTGTTTAAATTGCCTGTGGGTAAATCCCCTGCGAAACGATTTTACCAACTCCATCCCTGTGCAATTTGCAGAGATACTCACAGCTTTCCTTTCCGGATTCAGGATTAGCGCGCATGCACGCTGTTGACCATTGCACTCTACCAGCAAAGACATCAACCGTTAGTCAGGGCTTGACATTGAGACATGCGGTGTCACAACTTCAGGCTGTTCACTATCAGTGCAGGACTATGAGTGTCATGTTCGAGGTTTGAGGTCTGCACTGGATGTTTATGACGTTCTTTCAAGGAACCATCAGTGACGGGTGCGTTCTGTAGATGCAGCCCTTGAATAATTTAGGCAGAACGAATGAGAATAGATTTTTTTTTATTAATTAGTTGAAACTGAGGAATCTTAAGAACCGATGGATGGGTAAGGGACGATTGCGAGTTGTAGAGTGAGGGAATACAAATAAGGTTAGATTTGGAGTCTGATGAGGAATCACAACGTCGCAATTTTAATACGGGCAAGAAGCTCCAACAGAAGAAGCTGCTGCTGTTGCTTATAAAAGGAGGGAAACAGCTGCAATACATTCCTTGGAGAACCCAGGATCTGGAAAGGCTGAGAAATGTGCTGCCCAATTTACATGATGAAGTAGGAAAGTGGAAGAGAGCCTTTGAAGAATGCATCGCATGACAGTTGTTGGCTATGGGGGATTTGAAGGTCCTGCCAATACGGATCGTGGGATCCTCGACTTTAAAAAAGATAATTGACTGAGCCCACTTGAAGAATGTTGTGAACAATCCGATGATTGATGGTGCTGCGTTTGATCCAGTAAGAGAAAGGGTATGGCAGGCCCTTGGACTCGACTAAGATCGATCCCAACGCTTTGAGAAAGGATCAATGAATAGCAGGCAGTCTATTTGGAAAACCAGTTGAAAAGTTGGAATTTTGATACAGAACACGATGTGGAAGGTAGTCAACTGTTGATCAGTATATTTCAGACTGCTAATTTTGAGGCAATGCCCCCTCAAGTCAACTCTAAGCTAGAGGAGGTAGTGTGGCTAACGTCCATGGCCCTCCAGGAAATCAGAGATCATGTCATCCGTGCAGTCGAAAGATTCCACAAAGAAAATAAGAAGCTGCCTGAAACAGGAGTAGATGCTAAGAAATTTGACGCAATGCAGCTCGAGGAACTTGAAAAGACACTGAGAGAAAAGTAAGATTATGTTGCCAGTGACAACTGCGATGTTCAGCGCCAATGAAATGAACAACATGCTGGTCGAGGGAAACCCTTTTTTGTCGCCTGGCAAGTGCCAGACCACCCAAAGCCGATAATAAATATTTGGGGGGGGGGAGACCTTTTCCACAGATAGCATACTGAGGGCAACATAAAATTAACTAATAGTCTAGACGGAACTGAGGTCCCCCATGACTGGGGCAAGGAGGTGAGGGGCCAAAGGGTATGGTGAGAAGACAGATTTAGGGAGGATCAGAAATAGTGTGTTTGGGGTATTCTCAACCAGGTCATTTTAGATGAAATTGCCTGTATTGGACCTCCCGGCCCCAGGGTAGATCTATGGGTCAGGAATGACCGACTGTCCCGCCACAAAATCG
The DNA here is from genome assembly GCF_047496795.1 of Chiloscyllium punctatum. Classification (NCBI taxonomy): domain Eukaryota; kingdom Metazoa; phylum Chordata; class Chondrichthyes; order Orectolobiformes; family Hemiscylliidae; genus Chiloscyllium; species Chiloscyllium punctatum. The sequence continues at coordinate 10,799,500 of NC_092774.1, forward strand.
CTACAGGCCCAATCGGCATTTTAATCTGCACAGGATGTGCTGGGGGGTGCACAGAGAACCCAAGTGATAAGGGGCAATACTCTATTATTACACGGGAGGCTGAACTAGAACCTATTGTGCAGGTTAGTTTGGAAGGACAGTTTATTCCTATGATGATTGGTACTGGAGCAATTTATACTTGTGTTCAACCGCAATCTGCCCCCCGCCTTTCCTTGTCAGGAAAGTTTGGTGGGACTATTGGGTTATTGCGTAAACTGAAGTTGACAAGGTTTACAGCTCCAGTAAGTTTACAAATGGATAGCAAATCAGTCGTCTTGTCTTTTTTTGTCTCTGAGGCCGACAGTAGCTGAAGTAGGCTGCACAACAGAACCCTTCCCAATGCAATTAGTGGTAGGGAATAAATGCTGGCCTCGCCAATGACAAGAATGAACAGTGACTCAATATGTTTGTTCATCGAATTAACTGCAATAACGGAATATGAGGAAATGATCAGCCGTGATAAAATAAAATCAGAGCAAGCATTAAGATGGAACATCCAGCATGGTTCTGTTTCTGATCTTCACACCATACAACGATGACTTCTCTCTCTGGCTGAAAGCAGAGGTCAACAACAACACAGATTTATCGAGGAAGTGAAAACAGACTGATCTACTGTCAACCATGTGACAGGTCGGTCACTTTGAAAAGATTATTCCATCCTGGGATTTTTTTGAAGAGAGTCTGCAAATACATCGGTTCAGAACTGCATACTGGACATGGCCTACGTCAACAATTTAGGAGGCTTTCAGATTTTTTTCACGAAATTGGAAAAATGGAAGCAGTTTGAAAGATTGTGGCCTGATCTCACAATGCAGACTTTCTAGTCTTCTTTTCAGCCTGAACAGTGAGAAGCTGTTTGTGGTCCCAAAAGAGCTGGATGCTTCAGTGAATTATTTTGAGCTGTTGTTTTCTCTGAAATCTCTCTTGATGTTCTTTCCTCCTGTATTGGAGAACTACACGTCAGAATCTGTCTTTGAATTTATCTTTTTGCCAAAGAACATGTTCCGAACAAATATAATAAATCAGAACAAAATATAATAAATCAGAACAGGATATAATAAAATAGAAAAGAATAACATATTCTTTATTGTAACGTGTACTCCATCGTAAGCATTTTGTGAAAATGTTTTAAACCGCCTGCCTTCTTATGGCGATATCTCATGCACAAATGCATAGGTACAAATCTTGCATGCAATAGTGAAATGAAAGGAGTTGCATCACTTTGTAGTATTTAAAACTAAGTTCCAAAAAAAAAATCGTTATCAATGGGTTGAAATTACAGCAAGGTAAGACGTTTCAAATACACTTTACATTGTCACAGCTCAATGCAGGGCGTCCACGCTGACCCAGTCGAAAAACCGTCTCTGCTCCGCTCCAAGCCTCCAGTCCACTCCGTCCAAGCACTCAGTTGCTGCAAGATAAGTTTGAGAACTGCCTTCTCCTTGCCAGTCTTCGTCCAGAACGTGCTGCTAACTCGTGGATTCAAGAGCTTCCTTGCACTGCTCTGGGACTCACAGCACTCGTGCTGTTCCGGGCCTCACAGCCCATACACTGATCCAGGAATGCTGAGTCCTCCCAGCCTCCATGCTGTTTCATGGCTTGCAACCCACGTGCCGTGCTTGGCTTCATTGCCCTGGTACTTGTTGCCCGTGCCAGCCGCTGCTCCACAATTCACGTTTAGGGCTAAAGGGAGAACAAAAAAAAAGAGAGAAAAGAAAGGGAAAAAAAAGAGACAAAAATAGGCGATGCAGAAGTGATCCAGTTGTCTTGCCAGTGGTGTTATGGGATTTAATGTATTCGACCAATTAATTAGTAACAGGTACTAGATCTATCATTCTATTATGTTTTCCAAAAATTAAGTTATTTTAAATTCTGTTATCTTTTCTGTGTATATTAACGGCAGTGTTTGAATAAATTGTGTTTTGTGTTACCTCGTGTTGGTGGACCAGTCACATCACATCTGGAACAATCAGTTCATATCTACCGTTAAAATAAGAAAATAACAGTTATCGGCTCCATTTTTTAAATGCTTTCAGGGGCCATGATCTAGTCCATAACAACTGGAACAGAGGGAACGAGGAGCTGACACTACAAACATATTTCATATTATGCATGTGTTCATGGAGGCGGATGTGGAAACTCGTTATTTTGTGAATGGGTGAAGAATAAAGGATTATCAATGCAGCCATTTCACAACAGGACAGTCCGAGAAAAAAATGATTTTGTTACCGAATCGCATCGGAATACAGACCTCATTGAAAAGCAGAGTGCATGGAGCTCGCAGAGGTAATGTCAGGAGAAGGAAAATTGCAGGTGAGACAAAGGAACTGAAGAGCACGACGCCTTAGTGAAAATTGTTTTGTTACGGTTAACAGCGGTGAAAGTTTGGTGTAAAGTACAAAGTTCTGGCATTCTCCAGTTGATGGTCGATTAACCTGCCACTGTCCTGAACATTGTACATAATGTAAAACGCAGAGGTTCGGGGAGGATGGGACAGAATCAGACAATTTATTTGTCGGGAATTTAAATTTTCTGGGACGCAGAAGAGGCAATTCCCGGTAAAATTAACATCACAACAGATTCTGCACAAACTGAAACCAACTGACAGTTCTGAGTCTGCCGGGAAAATCTTCACGATGCTGTAGAACCTCAAACAATCTAAAGCATAAATAAAATAAGATGAACAAAATTACCTTCGAAAGTCAAGTTAGGGCGAAGTGGAAAACTCTACCCCCGTGAAGGAGGAATATACCTTCCATTACCATTGAAGTGAGAAATAGAAGTGATTACTTTTTGACGTTGAAACTCAATGCAACTGACATTGTCTTTTCCACTTGATTCTCCTTTGAGCGTTACGAAATACAGTTTATGCTTTTACATAAAATCTTATCGGAAAGTATTTGTCTTACTGAGGTTTATTTTTCCCTAAGAAAATATGTAAATGCAAATTTCAGATAAAGCACTCATGCATTTGTCATTTTATTGTTATCCCTGCTCTCTAAAGCTATAAAATAATTAGTCCCACGACTCTTGCTACTTCCCCAGAACTTCACAAATTTGACAAACCCCTGTGTTTATCTAGGTAAATTCCGTCAATGTTCATTGAAACTGCTTTCTCCATCCTCTCCCTGTTGTTGAGGAGAACAAACCAATTTCCCCAAGGACTAATTTTCCAATAGCTTTCTTCAAAAATGCAGAAAGTAAAATCTGAAGTTATTTTTCAGAAAATCACAAACTTACTCATATAATTATCATCTTTCCGTTATGTACAATGGATTAGCAAACAACGAATGCCTTTTTTATGCTACAGTCCCCATTCACAAATTTCCCACATCCCACAACTGCAAACCAATGAATTAGTTATTACCGCTCTCTCACTTCTCTGCTTTGCTGTTGCTGTAATCCTCAATACGTTCAGTTTTTTTTTGCACAGCTGTCTCTATGCTCTGTATCACTGTGTCGTGTTGGTCAGTATCGTCATGTTTTTGTACAGCTCTCTCCGTGCTCTGGATGACAGCGTATATTGAACGCCGGTTCAGTGCACAGCAATACACAGCAGAGACACTCAATTGTATTGTGGCGATATTTAAACGACTGATTTTCGCAGCAGAGTCAATATCAGCAGAAATTCTTCTTCCAGCTACGTTTTCTTTATTCTGTTCTCCTGAAGTGTATCTCTGAAGCAGATACTTCAGAACCTGTCCTGGGACATGATCGTACCAGTAAATTCTATACTGACGGAACCCTGAATATTTACAGCTTAAAGTAACAGTGTCACCTGCAGCAGACGTTTGGAAAGTAGGACTGCGGGACACCAGGGACGGTAAGAAAAAAAGCTTATGCATATTTCTGGCGAAATGTGCATTTGGTAAAACATTTTATTCGTTCATTATCCTCCTTATGCATACGATCACCTTGCAGAATTGTGTAACTAACAATAATCCCCACTGTGTTACATCACTGTCCTTAGTAAGATCCAACAGAAAGTCATAAAACTATTCAGCAGTGATTCAGCGAGATGCCCGGTAGAGAACAGTGTCAGAGAATAGAAGCAAAGAACAATGATGACACAGTGGAAGGTCATTCCCTCTGGCCTTACACGCTGCCTACCTGAACGAGGAATTCAGTCGCTACTAGTTCCCACTCTCTGCCAAACAGCCTGACTCATTCTCAATTCTTAAATAATAACACAAATTGCTCTTGAACACCTGGATCAAGTTTGCCTGTCCTGCAGTCTCAGGAAATACATTCCAGATCATAATTATTCAGTGTACAATTCCTTTTTCTGAAGCCGCCATGCATTCTTTAACAAATTCTTTTCAATGTATTATTTTCTGCTCTCGAGTTTTCCATTAACAGGAGAAGTTTTAATTCATCTAATCTATCCATACACTTCATAATTTGGATTACCTTCACCAGGTAGGAAGTACGTGAATGCTTTGCAGAGGCTCAAAATAAAGTTTATCAGGATTTTCTTTGCAGTGAAGGATATTAGCTATAAAGAAGTATTGGATATATATTTTTTTTGTCATCGGGATGCAGGCGGTTGAGGGGAAACCTGATAGAAGTTTATAAGATTGTGAGTGGCTTGGATAGAATGAAACGTATGAAGCTTTTTTCCCCCAGGACACAGGTTAAATGTGCAAGAGGGGAGAGAATGTAAAAGAGAATTGCGAGGCAAGTTTTCCACACAAAAGTAGTGCAGTGCCTGGTTTGCGTTACCAGAGGAGATGTTGGAAGCAGGCACAATACCATATTTTAAAAGGACCTGGACGAATACATTAAAAGGAAGGAAATAAAGGGATGGGGATTCCGTACGTGAAGACAATTTAATATGCAAGGGAAACATGTGTGAGCGGGTGCTTCAAGTGCTGAAGACCCTGTTCCTGTGCGGTATTTGCCACTGTTCTGGTTCTTCCCTTTTCTCAAACTGCTCTTCTTGAAGAAAAGTAGTCCCAACGTCTTCAATCCATCCCCATCTCCGAATTCCCAGGATCGTCAATTAATTGTTGTAAATGTTTCTGCGTGCTCTATCGTGCCTTTAATCCGTCCTAAATCACGTTTCCATGAACGTGACACAATGTTCTCGTTGTTGTCAAATCTGGTTCCACAGTGTTCGCACAATTTCTTTGATTTTGTCCTCAATGTCGCTCCTTAATGAAGCTTGTGAAGTCGGATGCTTGATTTTGTGATCTCTTACGACAGTTTATTTATTTTATGCAGGAATGCATTTTTTTCCGATATTTCCTCACTGCGTTGAAGTTCCAGTGTACTTTTGCAACTATTTGTCTTTCCCTAAATGTGGAAATCAAGGATGGCACTATGGCTCACTAGTTCGCAGTGTTATCTCACAGCGTGCTTTATCCAGGATCGATTTATCCTCGGGCGACCGTTTGTGGCGGTTGCACATTCTCTCCACATCAGCTGGGTTTCCTCCAGGTGCTCAGTTCTTTCTCCCCACATTCCAAAGATATGCAGGTTAGGTGGACTGGCCATGGAAAATTGTCCATTGTGTTCAGGGATGTGTAAGTCAGATGCATTAGTTAGGGGAATGCTCCTAGGTGGGTTAGTATTCAGAGGTTCGGTGTGGACCTGTTTGGCCGAAGCATCTGTTTCCACCCGATTGGAATTATAATTCAATCTCAATCGGATTCACTTTTCTGAGAATTGCTACAAGCCACTTCATTTCATTTTATCAATATTTGTCTGTTTGCGGCGTGGTTTGCTAATTCCCATCACGTGAATTGGTACCAAGTCTGCCAATTGGTGATTGCGCTTCGCCAGTGCCATTTGCACCTTGGTTTTACCGTCACTGAGATCTACATTCTCAGGATGTCAAACAATTTCAAGTCCATCAGTCCATTGATGAATAATTCTCCGTGTTTCCTGGCAAAGCGTTGTCTGAAGTTTTCATCATGTGGAATCTTCAGATCAGGAACAGTCCATTCGGGGTAATTGCCTGCATCTGGTTCTTGGACTGTACAAATGCCTCCTCCCAACTGACTGTAATGAGCGTGATTCCTGTTTTCTTCTAATCCCTAGCATTTTAACTTCCCTATTTTGCAACTACACCATCATCACAATAAATCATTCTCTCCAAACACTCAACATGTCAGCCAGCTTCACGTTCTTATCTGTCTCTGTACAAATATATTCCTCCCAATGTATCCATCTGCTGTTTTTGGAGCTTCATACAGTTGTACTGTGCAGCGTTTTGTTCTGGAGCGACAGACAGTTGAACAAATGTCTCCACACGCAATTCATTCAGCATTTCACTGCAGATCAAAGATTTCTATGGAATCTTGTCATACTCCCTGACTTTCTAGATGAGGCCCAGGCTGTTCTAACGCTGAAAATGATGCGTAAGTCTGCTCAAACCTATACTCAGCGGTGTTAAAAAATATCAAAGTTGATAATGTAGACGTATATTAATCTAAACAGCAGATTCCGCCCTGGGTAGGGTGGTAAATTTCAGGAATATCAAGGTGGTTCATCTGTCTTCACATTGTCCTCTGCGCTGTTTCCAAATGCATTGAGCTCTTCGTATTCAAACGATCAACAAAGGGATTACTTATGGGATCCATTAAGGGATAGATATGTTTAATTAGGTCAATCTAAGTTTTAATAAGATACAGTTAACATAATGCAATCCAGAGTAATCCAATCTGTAACTGTGACCCTTCACCGAGCAGTTGAATTTCAATATCATCGAATCAGGGATGTACAGCTAGGAGTCTTCAGTCCATTACAATCAGATATTCTAAATTACTTTAGCTCCATTTGCCACCATTTGGCCCATATACCTCTCAACCCTTCCAATTTAAATATCCATTAAGCTGCCTTTTCAGTGTTGTAACTGTAACACCCTCTACATCTCCCTCTGGCTGTTTATTCCATGAATGCACTAGACTCTACATGAGAAAAGTGCCCCAATATCATTTTAAAATCTGCTGCTCCCCCGCCTGAACTGAAACATATGCTCTCTCGTTTTGTACACCCGTATCCTAGGAAAAAGACGTTGACTAATCAACCAATCCATGCCCCTCATGATTTTATAAACTTCTGTAAGTTAACACATCACCCTCTGACGTTTCAGGGAAAACAGCCTTCGCCTATACACCGTATATTTACATCTGAAAAACGCCAAGCCTGGAAAAACCCTTGTAAATCTTTTCTGAACCGTTTTAAGTTTCACACTATCATTCCTATAGCAGGGAGACCAGACTTGAAAGTAGTATTCCAAAGTTGGCCGAAACAATGTCCTGTAAAGCTGCAATGTGGTCACCTTCCTCGGATATGCAATGCATTGACGACGAAAGGCAAGGGTACCAAACGCCTTTTTCACGATATAGTCTACATCTGACTCTAATTTCAAATAACTATGAACCTGCAATCTACAATCTCTAATTCAGCAAGACTCCCCTGAACCTTACCAGTAAGTGTGCAAGCCTGCCCTGATTTTCACTTTTCAATTGTTGCACTTCACTTTTATCTGATGTGTATTCCATCTGCCATTCCTTCAGCCATCAGCCCGAAAGATCAACGTTCCATTGTATTTTGAAGTGACCTACATTGTTGTCCACTACACCACAAATATTGATCTCACCTGCAATCTTGTTCACCACATCTCTTTTATTCACATTCAAATCATATATACATAGTGACAAAAAGTAGGGAGACCAGCACCGACCCTTGTGGCAAAACGATGGTCACAGTTCTTCCGTTCGAAAGCAACTCTCGACACCACACTCTGACCAAACACCAGAACACATTGCAATGACGTGAGGAAGAAAAGCCAAACAAACAATATCAGCAAAGGAATAACATTCAAGGTTATTTCATTTCTGTAATTACTAAAAAAGATAGAATTGCACTGATCTTACCAATGATGGAAACATATCTCTCCTGTTTACACGACTGTTAGATCAATGACCTCAGTTGTATGCGAGTCTCGTTCAAGATTGGCATGACAACAGACAGTCTAGAAGACTGAAAACAAGTTATAAATGAAGGCACATCAGAGACATTTGCAGTGACAATTCGGTAATATTTTGAAACCAGCCACAGCCAAGAGGAGAAACTGAGTTCGAAACTGAGAGAAGACTATGAATTGTCAGAGTGAAACGAGCCAGTTGTCATCCACGGGCAGTTTCTAGATTGTAGTCAAATCGTTAGATGGTGCGTCGATTGTCTGCTTTCAAACGAATGAAAAGGTGAAACATAGAGAGGAAATTGGATTCTTTTCTAATTTCGCTGTTTGTACTTCTCTGTGGAATTCTAGGTCCTAGTTGAAAAGAAAGGTCAACACCAGTATCTGAAATATTAAAATAAGGAAGGAAATAATTGCCTATATAGGCGCAACTGAAAGATATGTCACAACGAATAGAGCTGAATTCAGTCACTGACTGCCCAGTAATAAAATTCTGAAAGTGCTAAAATCAGGATGTCTGAAGCCCCCGATGTCATTTTCTCGGCTTTGTACCCCTCCAGGCTTTATACCAATAATTGCAAAGCGAAATGCTCTTTTTTAGTTCCACATTCCCATTGACAGCACCAGGGAGAAATCGTTTGCACAGAAGACAGCTCCTTTAACACGTTCCTGTGTTCACAGCAAAGTTCAACTCAACACGTGTGAGTGAGTGTTACAGCTTTGGTAACCTTAATCCATTTTAAACAAATCAAATTGAATGAGAGTGAGAGACTGGGATTATGGTTGCATCATCCGATGACCCTTTTGACCAAGGATGTGTCAAATGAAGCCAACCACACGTATTCACCCATGTCTTGGGTTTGACTCCCGGACTTGACTCATGCAGATAATTCTGCTCTCAAATCTAAATTTGTAACAAACGTGTCTCTCAGAAATCTGTTGAATTTAGCTGAAATTGTATTGAAGAAATTTAGACGAGAAGAATGCAATAATAGTACGCTTTTTCCTGGACAGTTTTGAACACGGTGGGGTTTGGAGTCACTTGCCAGCTGTTACAATCACCTCAGTTCTGAATCCATCTACTGTTCCATCGTACACCACAATGACAATGTTCTCGATCACACAAATGCAAGAACTAATGACACCTTAATGTCCTGGGCGAAAATCACCAGTTGGCTCTGCGTCAGTAGTGTGAATCAGTGCACTCAACTCCAAGTTTGATGTAATGCATCAATTCAAGTTGTTCTTGAGGAAATTCTAAAATCTCAGAGAACGTGAATTGGAGATGAAGTCTTCGTAGAAATTGAGAATATTGTCATAGAAAGAGAACAGAAGTATGAAATTACAGTAAAATCAAACGAGGATACGAACTTCTCTGAATGCATTTGTGGGTACAGGCCAACAGAATATCTATTGCAATTGTGTATGATATTTCTTTAGGTCTCATCCACTGTGTGATTCCACCCAGTAACACAATATTTCTACACAACATCAAATCTCCCGGTATTGGTCAAGTGTGGACTTTTTGAGTAAAAAGGGACTTCAGGTGCTAGCTTCAGAAGTGGATGGCATCAGGTATTAGTGAATCCTGAAAGGCATCAGTCATTCCCAACAGCGTTTCACTGACGACTATCCCACAAAACACATCCCCTCAGATCCCCTCAGCATTTAGAATAGTAAAAAACCATAGCAACAACAAACCAGTTTTATGAGAACCAGGACAGTGGATTTGGTGGTAAGAGGGGGCGATAAGGGCTGCTCCGGGGTGATGGGTTCGAATTTTAACATTCTTCTGTGATAATCTGCAGAGACAATTTTGAAATCGCGCGAGGCCAAGCCACATCACTGACTGCTGTAACTGTACAAGGATTTAAAATAAGAGGTGGCAGTATCTTTCACATTCTGAGCATCTGGCGAAAATGTATTTTCTTTTCTATTTGAAATCAAGACAAACCATCCTCCAGATAAGATCCGGTCCCGCTCTGTTCCAGGCTGTGTTTATCTGAAGAATTCGCCCTGCTGCAAAGGATATGCAATGAAGCCATTATAGAGAATGCAGTCGATAGAGAGAGACTGGCACTCTTCCTTGATGTCTGCTGGTGGGCTCTGGACCACTGAATGACAGACACATCCTGGAAATTATAAAAGGAGATATTAGTCCGCAAAGTGGAACTGAGCCAGAGACAAAGCCTGTTTTTTTCATGGATTCATGAAGCTTTGTACCAAATTGTCACAGTATTAGATTGTTGGATCTGTATTTACCTGCTAAACAGGCAAACAGTATAAGGACAAGATGGAGTCACATCGTGCTGCTGCCAGTTGCAGCAAATGCTTCATACAGCCTGTAAGCTGAAAGATCTTTCAGGAGACGGGAACTGAGAGCTGGACTGATATACTGTAGAATGATCAAATTAACTTGCTAAGGCAAGTCCTTTGATTTGGAGGCGAAATCCTCTCCTACATTACTCTGATCTGCAGGGAGCGGGGTTGGAGACTGTTCTGTGAGTAGAGTCTGCCTTCTTAAGTGCACCCAGAGAGTTGAGCTGAGAAGTTGGTCATGTGGTTTCACTGATGCCATTCTTGGCATTTGAAAAGTTGGGCCAGGACGTTGTTTTTTTTCTCATTAAGGAATCCCCCCACTCACTACATTCAGTTACTGACAGGGGGCCATCAGCATTTTCCTGAACTGCTTAACAGGATTTTGGTTTAATATTTACTCAGAAGGAGTGCTTCTCAGAGATAGTCAATGAGTTTCAGTCCAATCTCTCACAGCTGATAACGCAGTCGATTGTCAATATCCTGGAACAAAATATGGAAACATCTTCAAATCTTCACTTTAACCTGGGTTTCGTACAAACTTCCTGGTTTGACAAATGATGCTGTAACTCATGCATATTCTGTTGTTCAGAAGATCAAGACTTATCTGAATTTTTCATATTCTCATCTACCCCTGATTAAAATTCATGTGTATTCTGAAAGCAAGGATTTTATCTAACATTACCTAAAAAAACATAGACCTGCTTACAGTGCCTTTTAGAAAAGAGAATTGAAAACTTCATAGTCCCTATGACAAAAGACGTCACCTTTATCTCTGGATTGAATGCTCTAACCCTAATCATCAATCCGTCGATTCGAGTTCAATAGTCTCCGAAAGGAGATAACATTCTTTCCGTGTTTGCGCTGCCAAGACTCTCAAGGTCTTATGTGTGCCAGTCAAATAGGCTTTTTCACTTCTCACCTCAAACAGACAAGTCTCCAGTATCCGTGCTGACCTCACAAGTCAACCTGTCAATTCGAGACATTGGTTCAGCATAATTTCGGCGATCTGCTTTCAACATTTTCACACACATCGTAAATAATTAGTGCAGTACTGTGCATGGAAAGAAAAGTATGTTCACACACAGAAAAAATAACAAATGTATACCTGAAAGAGAACCTTCCTACTGTTGCAGCAGTTTCTGTTCGGAATAGAATGGGAGAAACTGTTCCCGCACCGAAAATGTTAGAGAGCCAGAAGTCATAGATTTAAAGGTGCGTGGGCCAAAGCCTTGAAGCAAAATATGAGCCACCAGCCCCGCCGTAGTTAGTGGGCCACGGGTCCGGGAGCTGCGTGTGGGCTGTCAGCACTGGAGCAGGTGAAGAGAGCAGCGCAGAGAATCAGTCCCACATCAGCACCCCAGAAAGCAACTCCGGGCCATCGCATAGGCAGTGAGTCATAGGTTGACACCAGTGCGGGGGAAGCAGTCCACGACTCAGTCTGGAGCAATTGAATGCCTGTATGGAACGGACTGGAGATTAATGTGGAACGAGGATTGCTGCTATTTCGTGGACTCTGATCTGGAACGTTCGTTCAGACCCACGTACTGGGACGCTATGCTGAGCTGCATTGATGTAATGGCTACCTGTATTTATAAACGTATTCCTCAGATCGTTATAATAATGCAAATGCTTCTATTTCTTTGCTGTAGTCAAGAATTGTACTGAAATACTTGCCCCCTAACATGTCGTCATAAGAAGGCGGACATTACAAAACCTTTTCACTGAACTCGTGCAATATTCACATGACAGTAGAATGATATTCTAGTCTTCAAGGAAACGTGTTGTGAAAAAGACAACATGAGGATGAAATAAATTATTTTCCACACAATCAGCCACCCAGTTATGGATGAAAACCTAGAAGGTGCAGGAGATAGTCTTACTTGAGACATTTGGAAGGACAATGGATCCTTGTTGATCGAGCAAATGCACAGATTATGTGTGGAAGTTTCATGAATTTGACACTAAATTGCTGGTTTTCCTCATCTGGCAGATTAACAATCGTGAAACTGTGGTTCCATGAATTGCATGGATCAGAAATGAAAATGTTCTACGAAACTTGCTAATTATTTACCCCATGTCAGTACTAACTTACCACACTTCATGGTCTGGAACACCCTTCTGTATCTCAGTACTCTGTTACACTTGGCAATTAGATAACGTCCTTCTTTTTTTACTCTTCCTGCCGTATCTGACAAATTCAAATATTTAGGTACAATGCTCTATCTTCCAGATCGTTCTGCATTTGTTTAACATACCTACATTCCTCTTGTCTATTGTTTTGATCTAATTCAATTCAGCTTCCTCCACTTCTATGTCAGTAATGCTACACTTTCTTTACAATCGCTTGCTAGTGACATTTACCTCACTGGCCTGAATTTCAGTATCTCGGTCTGCTTTCTTCTGACATGTGCAAAATTCACACATACTCACAATCAAAACATTGCGTCACGTTTGACAACTTTGAACAATATGTCCAATTCTGCCAATTCGGAGACAGAAGATTTCGAACTGACAGATCGAAATAGATGCACATACTGAATCTTTATTGATAGGTAGACTCTTTGAAAATGGGAAGTAAGCACATTCTTGTGTAAACAGTGATGGATCATATTTATGCTACTTCAAAAGGCTATTTCAGAATCTTTTGACAATCTTCACGTTATGCTTCCTCAGTCATTCACCTAATAGCATTAGAACATTGCCAAAACTGTGCAAAGTTGGTTTTGCATTGGCACAACGTTAAAGGCAGTCAGTTAATTAGGGGGGAATGAAAACTCACCATTCTTCTTGAAATATGTTTGGGCAATGGAGGAGCAGTTCTTATGGATCATTTATCTCGGTCACAGGTTATGCTGAGCACTTAAAGCAATATGTTGTTTGTGCTAATATCGTTATTTTATTTTGCGATTCGAACATTTTTCGATCTTGTTTGACTCGTTCAACGAAGTTCTCTTTTGCAAAAATAGTCAGTGTTTCTAATGGCAAAATGCTGACATAACATTTAATTTTCAAGAATTAACTTTATTCAAAAATAATGCATAGAGGAGAGAACAGTATGCGTCATGTCAAGGTTAAGAGAAGACTGAAACGATCATATGGTGAAATAAAGTAGTGGAATCATATTTCAATAATTTATTTCTGCCTCTCTATCAGTCATTGACAGCCTTCGTTTGAAGATTCCACACTCAATCGGAAAGAACCATATCAATTTTGCTGTAATCCAGTTTGGCTGTGGGTTTCACAATACGCTATTATTAAGATGTAATATTGCATGAAATTTCTATTTTAATTCTATATCGTGTACCATTGTGAATGAATATCACATGAGTATAGGAAAAGTTTAAATTTTGATCCAATCTCGACTTTTAAGGCCATTGTTTAAAATGCAGCAATGAAACTGAGGAGGTAATAGCTCAAAACCAAAAGGCTCTGTCTCAGCAACAGTCCCTTCCTTTCCATTCTTTTGCAGAGAATATTTTATATTTGTAATAAAATGTGAACTTTGTTCGTGCTTTCTTGCCTGAAGCATGTTTGTATTTGTTGTAATAAGTAAAATACGTAATTTGAAAGTAAATGTTAAATTGTTACTAGATTGATGATATTTTAAACAGATGGCACCACAATGTTACTCACCAAAATATAGGATTTTAGAACATACTTATAAATAATATGCTGTTATGTTACACAAATAACTTCAATAATATTTATTCACTTTACTTCTGACAATAAAGCCTCCAGCCTTGTGAAATCCCATGAAGGAAAAGCATTGTAATTCTTTAAAACATAAATTTCATTCGAACACAGCTGCACAAAGTTATTTTCTGAAATAAATTTAATTAGCTCAAGCATGAAACCCACTCATGGCCTCCCTAGAGCCTACTATTATGCATAACAATGAGTATTTCATCGGATTGCAGAGCTCATTCAGAGCTTCTGGTAACAATGCACGGAATACCAGAAGGTGTGGGGTTTGCCATTTATTATCCTATCCTTGGAGTTCTCGGTGTTCCAGGTAAGGTATTCTAGTTAGTTTGCAGGTGAGAGTATCATTCTTTGGTTCTATCAATACTGCAATTTTGCCTGAAGCATGTATGTAGTTCCAACTTAATTTTCTATGCTTTTCTTTCCATTCCATTGCAAAACTTCCTTTTCACAACATCATTGACAAACATCACGATGTTAATTCGCCATTTGAGCATTTACCTTATTTATTTTTATGGCTTATTTTTAGCATGCATGTTATAAATTCTCTCCGTTAAACGTGGCATTTTTTGTGATAATGAGGAATGCACGTTGTCAAGGTGCTTTCTCCACTTTAACTTGATGCTATGTTCTTGTGACGGTTATCATTCGATTGTTTGGAACGCGTTTCCAGCAGAGGTGGAAGAGGCAGGCACGGTAGATTCATTTAAGATACGTCTAGATAAATTCATCAGTCGGTGGGGAGTAGAGGGATACAGATGCTTAGGAGTTGACCTTCAGGTTTAGACAGTACATTTGGATTGGCTCAAGCTTGGAGGGCCGAAGGGCCTGTTCCTGGGCTTTAAACGTTTTTGTTCTTTGTTCTATCCGCCACGCCCTTCGCCTTGTTGAATACCGATGCAAAATACTCATGAAGAATCTCGCCCATTTTCTCCGACTCCACTCATATATTTCCTTCTTTGTCCTTGACTGGGCCAACCCTTTTCCAAGTTAACCTCTTTCTCCTCCTATATGAATAAGAGGCTTTGAGGTTATTCTTAATCCTTCCCTCTAAGGATATATGACAACCTCTGTTTGCCCTCTTAACTCCTCGTTTCAGATTGGTCCTACATTCCCAATATTCGTCCAAAGTGTTGTTTACCTTCAGTCGCCTAGACTTTATGTACAGATCCATTTACTTCTTGGTAATCTCACAATTTCATTTCTTATCAATGGCTCCCTAATCTTGCCATTTATATCCCCTATTTTCACAGGACCATATTTCTCCTGAACTCTAATCATCCTCTCTTTAATAGAGTCCCACATATCGAATGTGGATTTCACTTCAACATCTGCTTCCAATGAACATTCTCCGGCTCCTTTCGAATTTTGTAAAACGTGGCCTTCCCACAGTTTGGCGATCTTCCTACAGGACCACTCTCGTATTTGTCCATGGGTATTCAAAAACTTATGAATTTGTGATCACTGTTCCCAAAGTAATCCCCCACTGAAACTTCAACTACCTGTCTGGGCTCATTTCCTTACACCAGGTCAATTTTAGACCTTTCCCGAGTTAGACTACTTACATACTGCTCTCCAAAACACTCTGGATGATCCTTGGAAATTCTGCTCGATCCACAAATCCAAAGCTAAATAAATCCCCGTCAATGCTATGCAAATTCAAATCTCCTATCATCACCATCCTCGTGCTCCAAACTTTTTGGATGATCTCTCTCTATATGTGTATCTCAATCTCACGTTCGTTGTTGTGAGGTCTGTAGTGGAATCCCAAAATGGTTACTGCACCTTTCCTATTTATGAGCTCTGCTCATAATGCTTCACTGCTCGATTCTTCCATAGAGCCCGCCCTCAGCACAGCTCTGATACCTTCCTTGACCAGTAATGAAACTCTCAAACCACTTTTGCCTTCTTCTCTATCACGCCTGTAGCATCGATATCCTGGGATATTTAGTGGCCACTCATGCCATTGCCTCAACCAAATCTCAGTAATAGCAAAAACAGCATGCTCGCAGGTACTAATCGGAGCTCTAACTTCATCTGCCTTACCCACTGTATTTGCTTCATTGAAACAACTACACCTCAGACCACCAGTTCCTCTGTGTTAATTCTCCCTCCTTGCTACTCTTCCCAAAAGTAACTATGACTTCATTATCTAGTTTCTTACAGGCCATAGTTACTACCCCTTCCAGTCAATTAACCTCCACACTTGGTTCCCAACCTCCGCCGCATTCGTTTCAACACTCCCTCGCAGCATAAGCAAAAGCACCCCAAGGACATTGGCTCTAGTATGGCCAGTTGTAAAGCATCCAATTTGTAATAGTCCCACCGCCCCAAGAACCAGCCCCAATGTACAAAAGAAGTGAACCCCTCCCTCCTGCACCATGCCTCCAGCCATTCATTCATCCTGACTATTCTGTCATTCCTACTCTGACTAGCATAAGGCACTGTTCACAATTCTGAGATTATTGCCTCTGAACTCCTATCTTATAACTTCGTTCCGAACTTCCGAGATTCTTCGTGTCGGACCTAACTCCGATTTTTGCCTATATCATTAGTGCATACATGCAGCACAACAACAAGCTGTTCATCCTCCCTTGAGAACTATCTGCAGTAGATCCGAGACATCCCCGACTTGTGCACCTCGTGGGAAACATACAACCGAGGAGTCCCGTCAACGACCACAGAAACGCCTATCTATTCCCTTTACAATTGAATCCCCAATGACGACAGCCCTTACAATCTTTTTCCCGCTCTTGTGAACAGCATAGCCAACCACAGTGAAAGGAATTTGGCTATTGCTGCATTCTCCTGGGGAGCCATCTCCCCCAACATTATCAAAAGCAGTATCCTTGTTTTGGCCGCAGTTGACCGCAGGGTACACCTGTACTACCTTCCTGCTCTTTCTCTGTCTTTTGGTCACCCATTCCCTTCCTCCCTCAGCAATCCCAATCCGTGGTACGACCAATTCACTAAACGTACTAAACACGACCCTCTCAACATCACGTATGCTCCAAAGTGAATCCATCCTCAGCTCCTGAGCCATCATGTGGTCTGCCACGAGCTGCAACTTGGCCACCTCTTGCGTGTGAAGGAGCCAGAGACATCAGCTGTGTCCCTGAACTCCCATATTGAGCAAACGAATCATAACACGATTGTTTCTTAACTCACTGATGTTTTAGAATAACCAAGTTATTTTCACTTCTTCCATATGTAAATCCCAGAACATTGTTTTGAAGTGACATTCTCAAAAAAAAACTTTAACATTAGGAAACATTTAATCACAGATAATGCATCGAAGGTATGAGGTGCGCTGTGTGAGGCTGTCTGTGTCCCAATGTTCAGCCTGATTTGATTGCTAAAAAAAGTTTAGTTTTTGAGCAAGATCAAATATAATTTCGCAATTACAACTTCAACCCACAAACTTTTGTGTATGCCTCGTTCTCTCTGCGTATCTGTGCTTGTGGATAACTAGAATCCATTAACTAAAGGGTGCTCGAAGTGCACCACAATCTCCTTCCCCACTTCTCTCAATCAATGACGAACCATTTACATGGGCAATCGAAATACAATAGTATACAAGACTACGGACCTCGTGCCGAAAAAGTGAATGAAGCAGGCAAAACAAACACGAAGGACAAGATAACATTTCCTTTCACTGCCCGTTGCACCAGGATGCAAAACTTCTGAGTCTACAAAATCTGATACACTCAATATGCCTTACGATTACACTAATGCAGGAAAACGTACTAAATTACAAATGATTTCAGCATAGACTTGTGAGAGTGCTTATTGGTGGTGACTACGAGATGTACAAATATTCTTCAAGTCTAGGAATCCACACGCAACCAGACACACAAGATCATGCTCATATTATTTGTAATTTTATACATTTCATTGCATTTGTGGCATCGTACTGCAAGTTGGAGTATATTAGATTTTGTAGATTCAGATATTTTGCATGCTGATGAAACGGGCAATGAGAGGAAATGTTATCTTGCCCTTCGTGTCAGTTTTGCCTGCTTCATTCATCAAAATTCCATGTATTCACATTCAATCTTTCAGCACGAGATCCGTAGTCTTGTATGCTATTATATTTTGATTGTCCATCTAAATTGCTCGTCAATGCTTGAGAGAAGAGGGAAAGGAGATTGTGTTCCACTTCGAGCAACGTTGAGTTGATGAATTCCAGTTAACCACCAGTCCAGGGAAAAGTAAAATAATCAAGTCACCTCTGAACGTAAGACTCCGTATTTTAAAGCATGACCAGTGGATATTGTCCTCTCTCTTAAAGTGGAACGCTTCGTCATCTACCTGCCTATGCATTTCCCTCAAAACTTTGCACACGTCAACCTGGTCCCACCTTGGCCTTCTCTGCTACAAGTAATAGAACCCAATTCTCTCTCGTGTCTCTTCAGAACAGAAATACTCAAATTGAGTCAAGGTTCTACTGACTACCTTTGCACCCTTTCAAGTTTAATTCAATCCTACTTGAAACCAGAATTGCAGACATTACACCACCTAAATAACTGGCATCGTGAGCAGCACTATCATAAACGCTTTCTATTGTCTTAAATGCCTTGGCTAATAAATTCAACTACTCCAAAAGCCTTTTTAGTCATCTTCCCCGATCTGTCCTTCATCCTTCAATGATATATAGACATAGACACCAAGGTCCCTCTGATTCGTTTATTTCTGACAGATAGGAAAGGAAGTATGTAATTAAAACGAAGGTTGGTAAGAATGGTGAGAGAGAGGGAAGCAGGTAGGATGTAATGAATATTTAGATGTTGACTCGGAACGCTGCAATGTTAAAATTGTGACATTAGGCCACGAACCAAATTATTTTGCATCTGATTAAAAAAGGAAACAATAGCGCTTCTGCTGATTTGGCATTCCTTCTGAATGAAATTAGGAAACAATCAGAGCTGGAAAAAGTATTGTTCTTCTCAAGGGAAGGATATAAAACTTCCTACTTCAAGTATGAGGGAGACACACCAAATAGTCTGTGAAAAGAGGAATAGCATGTGCAGATTTTGTTTCAACATTTAAAGTGACCGATAATTGAAGTGAAGGGGCACATTAAAATCTTTTTGATCTCTTCTCGGAATGTGGTCTGGGATAGTGCATAAATGAAGACGTTATTGCAGGAACTGAATAACGTAAGCATAATGGCCATCTCTTGAAGAATGTACTGTGGGTCACTGAAATTCAGGCCCGTGAAATAACCTGCACCTGAAACACGCACATAAAGGAAACGTCCGACGTAGGTAGCCCACAGAAGTAGGAAACTAAGAGAAATGGCGAAAAGCAGGAATATGGACCTCCTGCGGTTGGTCATCTCCTGATCTCCCTGAGTGTCAGCACCGTGGAGCCTCTTGCGGGCTCTGCTAGAAGCTAAGATGTATCGTATGGTAATGGCGTTGAGCAGCAGAATAAGGAAGAACGGGAGAAAGGGGGTTAAGATCTGTTCTAACATGTCATAGACTTGCCAGAGTGGCGCTGTATAATAGCTGGACTTTATGTCACAGAACCAGGACACCCCGTCCAGGACGTACAGGGGTTGGGAGTAAAAATAAAAAGGGATATTCTTGAGACTGCACAGGGCACAGACAATTCCTATGACCAGCAATGCAGTCTTCTCCGTGCAGGATCTGATCTTCAGGCTCTGGCAACAGATTGCCATGGAACGGTCGATGGTGAAGGCAACTGTCAACCAAACAGACGCATCTCGAACAGCAAAGATGATCGTGATAATCAACCTGTAGGCGGGGCGTCGTGGAAAGGGCACTGTACCGAAAGTAAATGCCGCTGATTCTGTTGATAATAACTGCAAAAATTATCACTACGAAGTCAGTCATCGCTATTGCAAGCAGGTAGTAGGTGATGCACCTAGACAGTCCACATCGTCCTCTTGATAGGATTATTATCGACACCATGTTTGCTGTCAACGACAAAAGAACCGTGATAAAAAGTTAGTATGTTGGGCTCAAACTGCAGCTACCAGTTTATCTGGGTATCTTTAACTTAGTGCATTATTTATGGAAGTAACAAGATGGCAAATCATCGTGTTTCCCCAGATTGTATTGCCTCCTTCAGTAGCGGTTTCGGCTTCAGCTCACAACGACAATTCTCTCCTTCAGTGGTGCTGAATCCGTCCCTCCTATTTTAGGGCATTCCTTATTGCCTAAATCTTCAATCAAAGTTTGGGCAATTATCTCTTTATGTCGTTCCATATTAAATTTGCTTGTTAAAGCTGCTGTAAGACTTCCGAGTGTGTTTAAACTAGAGATTTTAAATGACTGTTAACCTTTTCGGTTGTGGCACATCCTGATATTACGTACATCCTATCACCAAAACACAGAACGAAAAGATCTTAATTATTAACTCGCTTTTAAACAGAATATTCACGTTGGGACTGCTCGAAGGGAACGCGCTACACAGTCACCCATACACACTCCCGGATGTTGCACTGCAAACTGTATAATCAACAGAAGTGCTTCTATATTTCAAAGCATCTAACAGAATGATTGGATGCAAAGGTTTACCCTCTGATACTCTACTGATATTGTTGCATAATGGCACTTTTACACCACATGGTGAAAACGCTAGAATTTCAATTTTGCAAAGATAAAATAAAATTTAGATATTAATAGAATAAAGAACAGAAAGCAACTTCACAGGAACAGGCCCTTAGGCACTCTAAGCCTTCGCCAATCCTGATTTGTCGCGTATTTTCTATGGGTCTGTATCCCTTCGTTTCCAACTTATTCATGTTTCTGTCTGGATACATCATAAATAAGGCTAACATGCCCGCCTCTACCACCTCCGTTGGAAACACGTTCCAAGAACCCACCACACTCTGCACAAAGAACTTTCCAAGCACATCTCCACTAAACTTTTCTCCTCACACTTTGAACTCGTAACTCATAGTAATTGAGACCCTCACTTTGGTTGAAAAAAGCTTCTTGTTATCCTTCCGAACTATACCTCTCATGATTTTTTTACACCTCAATCACAGTCCTGCTCAACATACGCCTTTCTAATGAAAATAATTCAAATCTACTCAACCTCTCTTCATAATTCGCATTCTCCATATCTGGCAACATCCCAGTGAACCTCCTCTGCACTCTGTCCATAGCATCTAACTTCTTTTGGTCATGTTGTGACCAGAAGTGCGCAGTATTCCAAATGTGCCAGAAACAAAGTCATATACAGCAGTAACTTGACCTGCCAACTCTTCCACTCAATACCCGGTCCAATGAAGGAAAGCATGCCGTAAGGCTTCTTGACCAATCTATTGACTTGCGTTGCCACGTTCGGGAACACTGGTCCTGAGCACCCAGGTTTCTCTGTACATCAACTTTCCGCAGGACTTTTCCTTTCTTTTTATAGTTCAATCTTGAATTGGATCTTCCAAAATGCATCACCGCACACTTGTCCAGACTGAACTCCATCTACCATTTCTCTGCCCTCCTTTGCAATCTAACCATATCCTGCTTATTCTATGACAGTCCACTTTAATATTGACTTTTCCACCAATGTACGTGTCTTCTGCAAACTTCCGATTCAGGCCACCTATGCCTTCCTCCAAATCATTAACGAATCACACAATGCCACAGAAACCTGTATCTGTCAGAAATTTAAATAATCGTATTCCATAACTGTCATCTCTTGACACAATATACCACAAATATAAGCTCAGGACTTTAATGCTTTTAAGAGCATTGCAATACCACATCATCCAGACATGTATGTCTCATTCTGTTTAAGTCCTTTGCATTGAGAAAACACTGAATGTTAAATAAATTCAGTTGTACGCCAAAACAGACGGAATTGTTTTATCTTAATGAATAACTCTAATGTGAATGATTACATACCAGAGACACCAATAATAGCGATAATTGGATAGCAGATTGCAAAGAAGAGGCCATTGGGTGGCCCGTGCATCTTGTTTAACAAAATAAAGCAAAAACTATATTTTAGCACACTATTTCTTCCAGCAGTTTGATTCAACCTTTATTTATACCCTGTGAGAGTCTCCAGAGAAATAATTAAGTTCTGACATGCGCCTTAGTTACATTTCAGTGAAGGAGCAGATTATCTCAGCTGTTTTGCATCACCAACGTGAATGATTCTCTTATATTTGTAGGTAAACAGCTGGCTGCAAATTTTGTGCTTTCCCCGTTTTCACAAAATATGCCTTGGCGTCTTCATCAAGTACAATCGAAGATAGTAGATACTGAGCTCATGTCCTTTGACGTAGAATAAAATGGCCCTCTCTGCCAATTATTTTGTGCTCTTCGGAGTCAGATTATTGCATATATTTTGTTCATTGGGAAGGAGTTTAGCTGAGATTGCTTTCATGTTCTGCAAGTGTTTGAACAGAATTTCCCCAGCAAGAGTCGCTGAAAAGTAATCTCCAGATACTAGAATTTCTCGAGCATGAATCTGAAAACTAATCTGCAGATACAGCACGCAATGAAAAACACAAATTGAATTTTCGCGTTTACTGCAAAAGGAATGGAGTATACGAAGTGCTCGAGTGTTGCTACAACTATACAAACACCTTCTTGAGACGGCAGCTAGAGTAATTCGTAAAATTGTTATCTCTTTAAGTGAAAAGTTATGGCATATTGGAGGCAGTTCTGAGGAGATTCCCTGGATTGATTCCAGACATTGTAGTTGGCATTATGGAAAGGGAAGTATTATGAAGTTTAAATATAATGAAAGGTAACCCCCACATGCGTGGAGGTTTACAGTTCCAAAAGCATTCAAGACGCTTGTTAACATTCAGGACAAGCCAACCCACTTATTTGACACCACATGCAGGCACGTCCATTCATACACCTCCGACACCCAGAAGCAAAGTTGTGTATATTCGACAAAATACCCTGCAAAATTTCACCAAGTTCCTTCTATAGCAAATTCCAGTCCACAAACACTTCAATTAAGAAGGTCAACGGGATCAATTATATTGGAATTTAGCGGGAGGCGATGACTTAGTGACATTACCATTGAACTGTTAATTCAGAGATCCAGGCAATTTTCATTGGACCAAGGTTCGAATCCCATTTCGACAGATGTTATAAGTTGAATTCAACAAAAAAAATTTGGAATTCGGAGAGTAATGATGAACATGAATACATTGTTGGTTGTCAGAAAAAAGAAATCTGCTTCACAAATGCCCCTTACAGAAGGAACTACCATTCCTACCTGGGCTGTCCAAGATGTGATTCCAGACCTCAAGCAATGTGCTTGACTCTTTGCTACCCCTCTGAGCAATTCGTGATGAGCATTAAATGCTAGCCTAGCAATAGATTCTCGCATTCTGCAAATTAATATTAGTATCAATATCAAAAATAATAAGAATAATCATAACGATGCAAAAACACGAACACCTGGAAGTTCCCTTCGGAGCTCTGTCCTGACTTGGAAGAACATTGTCGTTCCCTCAGCGTCACTTGATTAAAGTCCTGCAGTTCAAGTCTTAGGAACATTGTGGGTCTGCCAGCCTGCCAGTCACGCAGGGACTGCGGCAGTTCAAGAATGCAGCATGGATTCGATGCCGCTTCCTTCCTCCTCAAGGAAGGGCGACAAAATTATCGCAAACCTTCAGGAGTTGCCTAAGATATGCATTGTACAGTTCAATGCAGGCAAATCTTATGATCTGATAAAGACTAAATTGAATTCAATTCGAAACTTTATGAGGTGATGCACTTGGGAGGACAAACAGGCAAAAAGAATAAATGATATCCTATGAAGGACCGAAGATCAGCACGAGCTTGATGTGCATTTTCATGAGTTCAGTAAGATAGAAGCACTGAGAGAAAAAGACGTTTAGATAATATTAGAATACGTACCTTTATAAGCTAAGGCATCTAGCATTGAAACTGCAGAAAATATTGGTTATGCCGTACAAAAACCTATTGCGTGCTTTTATTGAAAGCACATTATAGGAGGGGTGTGACTGCACTGGAGAAGGTGCAGAAGAGATTAATCAGGCTGTTGCTTTTGCTGCAGAGTTTCAGTCATGATAAGAGTTTGAATAGTCTGGTGCTGTTTTCTTTGGAGCAGAGGGCATTGAAAATAGTCCTGACTGAAATGACTAAAATTATGAGAGGCACTGATTGGTTAGAGAGGGAGGAACGTTTTCCCTTGGTATTGAATCAGTGGCTCTGGGCATATATTCAAGGTAAAGGGCAACAGGTTTATATTTATGTGTGGGAAAGTTTCGTCACCCAGATGGAGTTGAGCGACGTCGAATTCACTGAGTCCAAGGGTAGAGGAGGCGGAAAAACTCATAATAGCTAATAAGTATTGAGATGTGAACTTCTTTGATACAAAGGCATCCAAGTGCTTGAATGTATGCGCGGAATAGAAAGGTCATTAATTTTGATGGGCACAATTTTCAAGAGGAGAAAAAAGAGAAAGCGTTATACAGAACATATCAATATTGTTGCTGAGGGGTGATGTGCTCAATTGTGAAGATTAAAACTTATTAACGAGGGCAATGACCTGAAAGGTTTGGACGGGTGATTGATTAGAACAGACAGCACTGCAATGAGGGTGGCACGGTGGTTCAGTGGTTGGCGATTTAGCTTGACAGTACCAGGAGGCTGGGCACGATTCTTGTCTCCGGTGACGTTCTGTTGGCTGTTTGCGTGGGTTTTCTCTCACAGTCCGAAAATGTGCAGGTCAGGTGATTTGGCAATGCTAAATTGCCCCTAGTGCATTGTGCATTAGTCAGTGTGCAATGGGTCAGGGTGGGGTTCTTTTTATTGTAAAGGTTATTGGGCCAAATGGCCTCTTTCCACACAGTAGGGAATCTACTCTCCCTCAAGATTTCCCATTTATGAGAGACGTGCTTTCAACATCTAAGCCCTGGTCCCACTGAATGCAGGTATTTTGACCATCAATGTGTCCATTCCCTGAACCATTTGTTCACGGGAACTCCAGGCCACTCAGTCATAAATTCCATTAAATTTACTCTTTTGTAATGATGAACAGTCCCAACTGAAAAGTTCAAATCTGCGACTTTCGAATGCAAATCTCAACGTTTATAAACTTCTAATGAAAGTTTTCTGATTCATTTGAAGCCGAGATTACATTAATTTCCCGATTTGCGGTAATGAGAATCCTTTTAATGTCTCACATTTGTGAATGTACTGAGAACTTTAGTGTCAATGTCCTTGCCTTAAAGAAATCGAAACTGCTTAACAAGGCTGTGCTCATTCAGATAGGTCACCTTTTATACTCGTCTGTTTCCGGTTCCCAAAGAATTTCAAAAGATTCACACTGCAAGGGACTGTCCTTTTTTATTTTTCGTTCTTTCAAATTCCCAGAACTGAAATGATTTGACTGGTATATTTTAAGTATTGAAAGTTGCAAATTCTGCGATTATTCTAAAAAATGTTATACTTAATCAGTACTATAATACAGCCTCCCTTTAACTTGCTCCCCAATATTTTCCAAACACATTGTATCATTGAGTAGGAGCTGTTGAGTGCTGATAATTTCAAGTCCACAACTGCGTTATTTACTTGTATTCGCATGCAGCCATTTGTCCTTCTACATCAAACACATTCCCCAAAATGCGTGTTTACATGCCTTTTGAGATACAACATACGAATTCTCCACTTTTGGATTTTCAGTTTGAGTTGCGGTTGCATGTACATAAACCTTTGCGACAGGCTAAGTTGTTCATGCTGTACTGTTTCTAAAAACGTTGCCCTTGGCTTTATTAACGTGTTTGCGATGCATTAACGAAAGAAATTTATGCAGAAACTTTATCACGCCGTGGTCATCCATAAGTTGAAATCCGGATGTTCAGTTCTGAATATCTGAACTGGGACCAGTTTTGAGAATTTGAAGACCGTCAAAAAAATTCTGGCACATTACCAGAATTGGGGGTTTTTAATTCAGTTCAGAAACCGGCGAAGCTAGGATTATTGTCCTCATAAACAGAACGGATTAATGAGTCATTTTACAGAGGTGTTGAAATGTTTGATGAACATTTCTCTGCACAGGAGAAACAATTTAGATAGCTGTATCTCTCCCTTCTCCACCTAGTAGAGGTATGAAAGGACGTGGTTAACTGACCTGGTGAACGTGGGGGCACAGGTACACTCCAAGACTTCAAAGAATCTGAAACCTTCTAAGTATTTCAAAGATACAGAGTCCTGGCGAAAAGGTAGCTCCAGTGGCAGTTCAGCCCCTCATTGACTACCATGGATCAGATGTGCAGCCACGTGTTTAGACCTCCAAACTCATTGTACATTTCTGTCGCCCAAACCGGCCGTCAAACCTAGGTATAGAAAGGAAAGCTTGTCACACAGCAATCTCAAACCAAATCAAACATGCTTTACTTTTTCTGAATTTTTACCCTACTATAATGTCAGCACTTGTAAATTTCGTTTAAAGTGTATTCAAGTGATTTTGTGCCAGGAAGTATGAATCAAGCATCACCTAAAAATTGGACAAAATGGCTCGTTTCGCCAAAACTTGTATAGTAATCAGATTTTGAATACAAACGTCGAAACCTACATAGTGCCCACTTGCCATGTAAAGTTTCTCCTTCGTGTCCTTTCTGAAATTCTTTCTCAAAATCTTTAATCCGTGTCTGGACTTATTTTGCTGTCAGCTAATTGCAAGGTACTTTTTGTTTATCAACCTAACTTAAACTGAGTATACACTGGTTCACCTCAGTCTATTCGGACGTCAACCCAGGTTCTCTCTCACTACGTTGCTATTAAAATTCCTCATCAGTTAGACTGTTCGCGTAATTCTCCTCTGAATCCTCTCAAGGACCATCACATCCATCAGAACGTGTAGTGCTTACTGGTTTTCGTGCAATATAATCACGCCTCAATGATTACACAGCGACTTCACCTGCTCCAAGTATTTTCTCAAGCGAGAGCTCATCTACTGTCTTCAGGTTTCTGCATCTCCCCATTGGAAGTTCCTGCAGAACAGTCTAAATTAAAAGCAGTGAAAACATTTCAGTTTTGGACTTTTTCAAAATTTAGCTGCAATTTCGAACTTTTAGTATGTGCTTGTTATCTGTGAAAAATTGCATAGTCTAGGCCTGATGAGACACCTTTACTCTGTGTCTGAATCAACGTCCATCCAATTCTCGGTTTCACAGAATTCCACACTCCTCTTCTCACTGTTATTGTATAACTTCCTCCATTCAAATAAGCATTGTATTTTAGCTCTGTTGCTTGTGTTACAGTTACTTCTGGCAACCGTATCAAATTAAGTTCAAACCAAGGTCAATCGCTTGACCACGTACTGCTGACTTAACGATTTTAACACCGTTCAGAATCGTTAATGGCAAGAAATTGTTTTCACTGCACCATTGCTAAATTCTGCTCTGCATGTGCAGCATGCATTCAGTTCATAATTCATGACTTGGCTTTGTGATTTTTGAGTTTTCTGTTTCTCACTTTTTTCACAGGGTTTCAGAAGATGATTTTGTTGAAGTTAAAAAACTGAAACCAAAATCGTATCAGAATCTGGGAGAGAATCGTCAAACACATCGCAACCCGAATATCACCTGATCTTGAACAGGGAATGAGAAAACACTGTTCATAGTTTGGAGAAACCATACAAAGCTTCTCTATGCAGATAAGGCTTCAACATTTTCTGGCCACTCAATATATAAAAACATTCATACTCATGAGTAGCTGTGAAAATGTGAGGTCTCCTGGTAAGGATCGTTAATCAATCAAAGCTGAAAATTCATCGGTGATGCACACTAGGGAGTGGCCTATCATGTTGTGTCAGGACGGAGGGCGATTCACTCAGTCATCTATCCTGGGAAGAGACGACATTCACTTGCACAATGTTTGTGACGAGATTCATTTATTCATCAAAGATGGTGACACATCGGCGAGTTCACACTGCTGAGAGACCTTTTACGTGCCGAATCAACGTGAGATGTTCGAAATGTCGTGAGGAAGCGATGCGACATGATGCATTCACACTGACAGGAGACAGTTAACATGCTACCACTGTGGGGATGTGTTTAACTGATCATTTTACCTGACCATAGAGATCTCATTAACACGAGGCAGAAGTCAATCAGTTGGTCTGACTGTTAGAAGGTGTTCTCCTAGTCATCGATCCTCTTAGAACACCAATGTGTTCACACTCCATCTAAAAACTTTTCCTGATCCAACTGTGGGAAGGGATTCAGTCAGTCATCCCAGTTGCTATGGAGCCATCACATCCACACTGAAAAGAAGCTATTCACCTGTTTCAACTGGGAGTAAAGTGTCACACATAAAACATAGCACGTTATAGTGCAGTACAGGCCCTTCGTCCTTCGATGTGGCATCGAGCTGTGGAATGTATCTGAAGCCCGTCTATCCTACACTGTTCTATTGTCATCCATATATCTGTCCAATGAGCATGTCAATATCGTCAAAGTGGGGAAGTGGAATACCGTTGCCTCCAGTGCGTTCCATGGCCCCACTACTCTCTGTGTAAAGAAAGTATCACCGACATCTGTTCTAAAAACATCACCTCTAAGTTTAATGTTTCATCCTCTTATACTATTCATCAGCATCTGAGGATAAAAGGCATTCACCGTCCACCCTATAATACCCTCTGATTATCTTGCATATGTCTCCATCTTCTTCTCTCGAAAAAAAAGCAGCCTCAAGTCCCTCCGCCTTTGCTCAGAAGACCTTCCCTCCATACCAGGCAACATCCTGTAAATTTCCTCTGAACTTTCTCCAAAACTTCCACATGCTTCCTTTAATGCGGTGACCAGAACTGCATGCAATGCTCCATTGACCAGTGTTTTGCACACGTGCAGCATGACCTCGTGGCTCTGAAACTCAATCTCTCTACCAATAGAAGCTAACACATCCTGTATGCCTTCTTAGCAACCCTATCAACCTCAAGGCAACTGCCTGGGATCAGTACACATGCATACCGAAATCTCTCTGCTCGTCTGCACTGCCAAGACACTAGCCAGTGCTCCTTATTCCTGTTGTTTCTTCCCAAGTGAATCACCTCAGTGTTTTCCAAATTAAATTCCATTTGCCACTTCACAGCCCAGCTCTGCAGTTTATCTAAGTATCTTTGTAGCCTGCAACATCTTTCAGCAATATGCACAATTCTCCCGACCATAGTATCATCCGCAAATTTACTAACCCATCCTCTACGCCCTCATTCAGGTAATTTATAAAATGACAGACAGATCCTTGCAGCACACGATTATTACCTGAACTCCAGGATGAACGTCTTCTGTCATCCATCACACTCTGTCTTCTTTTATTCGACAACTTCTGATCCAAACGGCTAAATCATCCACAATCCCAAACCTCAGCATTTTGTGCGGTAGCCTACAATGTGAAACCCTGTCAAACATTTTACTGAAATCTATATACACCACATAAACCATTTTACCTACATCCACCTGTTTGGTCAGGACTCAAAGAAATCACTGATTGTAAGGCATGAACTACCCTTCACAAAATGGCGTTGTCTGTCCAGAATCAACTTATTGTTCTTGAGATGAGTATAAGTCCTATCTCTTATAACTTTTCAAATACGTTACCTTCAACCAAAGTGAGGTTCACTGGCCTATAATTGCCAGAGTTGTCTCTATCCCATTCTTGAACAAGGGGACAACATTTACTATCCTTTAGTTTTCATGTATCACAGCTGCTGAGTCAAGACAGAGCTCACAACTAACCAGAGTGATTGAATTTTCATATTTATCACATTCAGGGCGAGTTATGTTCATTGTGCGCTGTTTCTGATGGCGTTTAGATTACATACAGTGTGGAAAAAGGCCCTTCGGCCCAACAAGTCCACACCGACCCGCCAAAGCGCAACCCACCCATTCCCCTCCATTTACCCGTTTACCTAACACTACGGGCAATTTTGCATGGCCAATTCACCTGACTCGCACATCTTTGGACTGTGGGAGGAAACCAGAGCACCCAGAGGAAACCCACGCAGACACGGGGAGAATGTGCAAACTCCACATAGTCAGTCGCCTGAGGCGGGAATTGAACCCGGGTCTCTGGCGCTGTGAGGCAGCAGTGCTTCCACAGTGTCACTGTGCCGCCCACAAACTGGTTAGTTGTCACGTTATCGCACACCAATTCAAATTTGTATTAACATTTTATTGACATGTCAAAGAAACCAGCTTTATTAAGTCGACTGCATGGTAATACACGGTGCATGCCACTCTTCTTGCATATAATACCAGACATTCCCTCTCAACTTTTCCCCTATCTTTAACAGGTGTGAGGAGATCATAGAGTTTCTTTGTCGTTGAGATTAAGACAATCAGATCAACAGCTTCTGTTGTTTCCATCCTTTCCTAGTCCCTGGGTCAAGCTGCTTCAAAATGTGCTTGTTGCCTGAGCTCTGAACTCACATATCTCGCTAGTTTCTGTCATTTACCCTCATATTCACACGACGTTTGTCATGTCCGTAGGGTCACCCTTATGTTCTGTTGACGTTTTTCTCACGAAACAAGAGACAGGTTCATGATCATCTAAAAAAAAACTTCATGAGTTTAAACATTCCACTCATTGTATTTAAATAAATAAAACTTTTTGAAACTTGGAGTGAGCAAATTTTGTTTGTTGACATTGACATTTTAGTCAGGTGTGTTCAATGCAGTGCTGGGCCCTCTACTTTTTTGTAGTTTAAATAAATGATTTGGATGAGAGCATAAGAGGTGCAATTAGTAAGTTTGAAGATGACACCAAAATTGGAGGTGCAGTGAACAACGAAGAGGTTTACCTCAGATTACAACAGGATCTTGACCAGATGGGCCAATGGGCTGAGAAAGGGCAAATGGATTTTAATTCAGATAAACGCCAGGTGTTGCATTTTGGGAAAGCAAATCTTAGCCGGACTTATACACTGAATGGTAAGTTCCGAGGGAGTGTTTCTGAACAAAGAGACCTTGGAGTGCAGGTTCAAAGCTCCTGGAAAGTGGAGTCGCAGGTAGATAGGATACTGAAGAAGGCGCTTGGTATGCTTTCCTTTATTGATCAGAGAACTGAGTACAAGAGTTGGGAGTTCATGTTGCGGCTGTACAGGAGATTGGTTCGACCATTGTTGGAATATTGCGTGCAATTCTATTCTCCTTCTTATCGGAAAGATGTTGTGAAACTTGAAAGCGTTCAGGAAAGATATACAAGGTTGTTGCTAGGGTTGGTGAATCTGAGCTACGGGGAGAGGCTGAACAGGCTGTGGCTGTTTTCTCTGGAGACTTGGAGGCTGAGGTGTGCCCTTATAGAGGTTTACAAAATTATGCGGGGCGTGGAAAGGATAAACAGGCAAAGTCTTTTCCCTGGGGTCGGGGAGGCCATAACTAGAGGGCATAGGTTTGGGGTGAAGGGGAAAGTTATAAAAGAGGCCTAAGGGGCAACGTTTTCACGCAGTGGTTGATACGTGTATGGACTGAGCTGACAGAGGATGTGGTGGAGGCTGGTCCAATTGCAACATTTAAGAGGCATTTGGGTGTGTATATGAATAGGAAGGGTTTGGAGAGATATGAGCCAGTCGCTGGTAGGCGGGACTAGATTGGTTTGGGATATCTGGTCGGCATGGACGGGTTGGACCGAAGGGTCTGTTTCCATGCTGTACATCTCGATGACGCTATGACTCGGTGCAAGAGCTTTTCAATCACTACGTAAATGCAAACTTTCGATTTTTTTTGTGTTATACAGGTCACATACAGAAAAAACATTAGCAACCACCCCCCCCGCATTCTTGTAGATACTTTATTCTATTGTTGCTCAACCTCCAGAAAAGAAAACCTGAAATAAGCCTCCCATTGCTCTTTATTTCCAATTTGTTTGATTAATCCAATTTGATTTGATGATTTTATTGTTGTTTGAAACGGAAAGTCTGTTCGTTACACATTAAATTCACTTGCACAGTATCGTCATCCGATCTCTCTTTTCAAGAAAATAGTGTGTCCAGTACTCGAACACCAGATTGAACAGCATGAGAGTCCTGCAAATATTTGATGATATATGGGCTATGAAGTGAAGATTGAGTTTAATTTTTTTTAAAAATCAACTGATCCACCTAAGCATTGCATAAGACTTTAAGGGTGTGAAGGATTACAGGAAGCCAAGAAATGAGTTAAACAGTCTTCAACAACACAATGCCACATGAACGGGGTCAGTGAAAAACTGGTCTTGATCTGAAAAGGCTCAACCCGGAAATTGATGTTTCCCTCAGTGGATCATTGTAAATTGTAATTGCAAGGAAAATTTCGTCAATTTATCATTCTCAAAAAGGCAATATTTTAGCTTCTTCCCTTCATTGGGCAGCTCAGAGAGGGACCTTGAATAGTCAAGCGAATCCATAGCAACCTTGCGGGTTGTCTCTTATAAAGAAAGATCAAAATGTTCCATTATTTTTTTTTGTTTGAAACTGAGTGCAGTGAGTTGAAGTCCAGAAACAATGCACGACAGAAAATTTATTTTCCTGGTTTGTTACAACCCCGCACCATATAGTAGGATCTTTGTGGCGATTTTCTGAGATCGTGGAACATTTTATATTACATGATTTCAGATCAATAGAATATATTAGATTCTTCAGTATTTGTGATTAGCATGGATTGACGTTTTGGTTGGCATAGACGAGATTGAGAAGAAGGATCTGTCTCCGCACTGCCAGAAACGATGACATTGACTCTGTGAAGCTTTAACATGCTGTCGCAGCAATGAAGGTTATTTTTTCGATAATTCAGCAGTCCTTCATAATGCAAAGAGGGAAATAGGTCTTATATTTCTCAGTACAGAAGCTGCAGCACACAGTTTGTTTGGGGTATTAAGAGGTTGAAATACTGCTGCGCATTGAGTCAGATTTGTGGGATTGAAATAGCTCCAGAACACTTCACTATTTTGTTAATCATTGCTGAAAACGGTCAGTAGGACTGGTAAAGGGATATACCAGCACCTTCTTCAACTCCTCACGGAACTTGTTCTGGGACACGACATAAATAAAGAAATTGTTGCAGGAACTGAGTAACTGGAGCATGTTGGTCGTCTCTTGAAGAATGTACTGCTGGTTACTGAAACCCATACTCGATACATATTCGTCACCAGTAACTATTCTGTACAGGAAACGAGCTAAATATGTCGCCCAGAGGAGCAGGAAGCTGAGAGAGATTGCAAAGAGAAGAATAATTGACCTCTTGCGGTTGGCCATCTCTGTGTCTTCGCTATTTTCAGCACCCAGTAGCCTCTTACGGGCTCTGCTTGCCACTAAGATATGTCTTACATTCAAGACATTTAACAAAAGAATGACAAGGAATGGGAGAAAAGGGGCTAAGATGCGGTCAAGCCAGTAGTATGTCTGCCAGGCGGGAGACGTGTGGAAGATCGGTTTAATATTACAAAACCAGGGCACACCATCCAGAATGTACAAAGGCTGGTAGATGAAGTAGAATGGGATGTTCTTGCAGCAGCTCAGAGCAAATATCACTCCGATAATCACTGAAGCACTTTTCTCAGTGCAATACTTGGTCTTCAGACTCTGACAGCAAATAGCTATGAAACGGTCAATGGTGAAGGCCACGGTCAGCCAAACCGAACAATCCCGTGTGGCATAGACGAGCACAGCATTGATGCAGCATGCAGGAGTTGTGGACAATACACTGTAGCTGAAGTAAATGCGGCTGATGCGGTTGAGGATGCACCCAGTTATGATGACAAGGAAATCAGCTCCCGCTATGGCGACCAGGTAGGAGGTGACACATCGTGAAAGGCCGCAATGTCTTCGCGATAGTATTACAATGGCCAGCAAGTTGGCTGTGAGAGATAAAAGAATAACTATGTTACCAAGAGTCTCCAAAAATGAGTACCCACTTCATCCTCAAATTTCCTTAAACTTTTAGGTTTCATCACGTTTCCATCTTAAAATTGTCTCTCCACTTGGTGGTTCAATTTCCAAAGCTGAAGTAAGCATTTACCAATAAAATATGTGAACAATTTCTTTCGACATCTTGAATTCCACTTCCTGGTCTTCAGTCAATTTCAGTGGCCAGCTATCTAATTCGAGGCAAGGCTCTTTCCATCACGGGTGTTGCCAATACCGAGAAGCTGAACAAGACCAGGCATATAAATGAATTGCCACAACAGCAAAATGGAGACTCAGACTCCTGAAGCACACAATTCATCTCCCGAATCCCAAAAATCGGTCCATCATCTAGAACGCAAAAGTGCAGGACTGTAATTGAATACTAAAAACTTGCCTGGATGTGTGCAATTCCTACAAAACTCAAGAAGTATGCACTATCCTGGACAAAGTAGACCGATTGACTTGCATGATACCCTGAATTGCACACTCCATCAGATACTGATATTCATTTGAAACAACATCGACAAAAGTCACTACAGAAATTTACCAAAGATCCTCAGACAGCACCTTCTAAATATATGACCACATCCTTCAAGAAGGACAAGGGCAGCGGACAGCTGAGAATACCACCACCAGTTTGTTCTCTTCCAGCCACTTACCATCCTGATTGGAGATATGTCATTATTACTTCACTGTCACTGGGACTAAGTCCTGGATATTCCTCCCTATCTACACTGTGAATCGACCTTCATCAGATGGGCTGCAGCGTTTAAAGAAAGCTGCTGACAGCGACGTTCTCAGGAAAAACAAAAGTGGGCAATTAACTGCTGTCATAGTTAACAAAGTCTGCATTCGTCAAGAGATTATCAAGTTGCTGTCCACACCTACCAACGTTCAGCCAGCGACCTTATGTTCACTGATTTGCATTGTGTCCCGTCTACAATATCACAGTTCAGATAATCTTATTCATCAACGTTTCACTTACATTCACAGTTCACTCACTTCCATTCCCGTCACATTACGCAGCCGCCTCTGTTGTAAAGCTGGCTGCAAGTTGAATATTAATTCTTTCATCAGCTTTTAAAGTTGATCCCTGATCTCCAGAGATCACTAAATCAGTGGCCCACCTGCCCCAACTTCCTTGACTTTTTTTCAGTAATGTTTGAATCATGTCTAACTTTTTGCTTTGGTAGTCACTTATTAAAATTTGAATCTTAAAACTTCCGACCTTGCACCCTGGTGTGGTCTGACAAGCAAAACCAGCCACAGATTATCAAATAGAATTTGGTGATAAGTAATAAACGGTAGCCTTGACTGCAACAGTCAAATCGGAATAATTATAACGGCATACAATTCTCCTCAATCGAAATGCTAGTCCAACATTTCTCACCACAGAAAAAAAGTGCATTCACTCAACTGACAAATGTCATGTCTTTTTGCAAATAATTGCTCATATCCTGTTAAAAATTGAAAACACTGCAGGGAAATTAACTTCTTTCGAACTGTTTCATCTTGTCCATCTTTCACATTGCAGATTCGACTAAGCAGTGAATGTTTTAGGTGTTGCAATTCTTTTCACTGTCACTGGCTTGAAATCCTGAAGTATCCTCCCTACATTCTCTATGAATCTACATACAGCAGATACATTCCAGCGGTTCAAGATGGCAGCTCACTTCCACCTTTTCAAGTGACAAGCAGAAGTGGACAATTAACTGTTGGACCAGGAGCAAGATCCACATCCCACAGAGTTTTAAAAAGTTGCTGTCCTCACTTACAAAAGCAATTAAAACACTATTTCCAGTTTCTATAATCAGATGATCAAACGTTGCTGCTTTACTGCATAATGTGAGACTATTTTTCACAGAGTTCACTGCATTTCCTCAAAAGCAGAATTCTGCAAAATTTCAATAAGAGATAGAATTATGTTAAATTGATATCACACAGTGTTCAATGCATATTTCATGAATCTAAACAAAATACGTTTTTATGAATGTACTGAAATAACTCTCTGCTTTGCCAGCAATTAACTAATTAGAAGAGCATAGGTATGCTCAGAAAATTCACAGGCTGAAGTCATTCACTGAGGCCGTGCGTATTATGATAGAGGTTAATCCTGAAACGACAGCTACACAAATTTCAAGTAACTGCAAAAATAAGTTAGTAATTTATTCGGAATCTATTTCATACCAGGAGCACCGATTATAGCGAGAATTGGATAGCAAACAGCATAGAACAGGCCTTTCGCTGGTCCGTGCATCCTGTCTGAGAAGCTAAAGCTGCAGCCCTCACCTCTGTGGCATATCCAACGCGTCTCTTATGCATTTGACATGACAGTCTCTAGAGGATGAATTAAACCTCATCATGAATCTCAGTTGCAAATCAGTAAACAACCACATTATCTCCAGCTTTAATGTCTTTCATTTTAAGCAACAGGATGGCGTGTGGCTCAGCGTCATTTGTCAGCTCACTGCTGGCTGGAAATTCCTTCAATCGAAATCCTATTTTTAGTTTTAATGGAGTGGAGTTGCTCACATTCGGCGCTGGGTGGAGATGCTATCTCTAATCTAAAGTTAAATTTTCTAAGACTAGCATATTCTAAGCAATTTTGTTCTTTTGGTAGTTATATTTGTAAATGTTATTGTCAGAGGTTTAAATTCTCATAAATTACTGTTGCCTCAGACTTGTCACTGATACAAAATTAATCTGTATGGCGTCACTAGGACCTTTCAAGAAATGAAACGTGAGGAGGCCACCCGCACATGCTAACTGTGGGAAATGTCAAGCGTTCCAGTTTTCCTGGTCAAGTAGAAATACAAGAAGGAGCTTCAAAAAGGCATCGCCTGAGTTCACCAAATATCCCATGGCGTCAGATCAATTCACTGCAAGGAAAGTTCCTGACTCACCCTGTTACGTGATGAACTAGTGTTCTTCTGTTTTGGACATTAGTTATTGGATGAGCTGAAAATGTCAAATGCAGACAAAACACTTTGCCTGGGGAACTCCAACATTCCACAAGATGTGGTTTGGAAACCCCTCCACGAATCGAGCTAGTTGAATCTTAGCTGTGTGTCGTGGGAAAATTAACTGGAGGGATAAAATCATACATGTTTATAAACTCAGAAATCTGTCTGGACATTTGTCCATAACGTCACTGGCCATATCCGTATGGCAATGAAATCCCAGATTTAAATCGAGAATTCCCTCCATTACATTGTGTAACACTGTCACAGTGACGAACAGGATAGGTTTCGAACAGATCAACCGATGCAAAAAGTGGCATCTATGTATCAACACGGGCAACGTGGCAACACTATCCGACACAATCTGTCACGTTGCAACACTGCATTTTCCCCACTCCATCATATCATCATGACAAGGGTTCATCCTTAATTAAATGAAGAGTACAGGGAACATGCAAGGATTACCAGTAACACCTGAAAAGCGTTGTAAACCTGGTGAAGCTACGAAACAGGACTCCGTGTTTTCTCGATGGTAAAAGCAGCAAGTGACAGTCAGTGTTAAGTGACCACGCAATCAAATGGTCAGATCTCAACATTACAGTCCTGCTGCATCCGGTCGTAAACTGTGGTGAGCAATTCTAACTATTCACTGAAGGTGGAGGCTCCATAAGCATCCCGAACCTTAATGGTAGGACAATCCAGCCGACCAGTGCAGAAGAGAAAGTTGAAACATTCACTGCAATCCTCAGCCAAAAGCCCTTGACTGCAAGGTCACATTTGGATGTTTATGGTATGAAAGACCCCAAGCAAAAGTGTAAATATTTGAGTGACAGTGCTTACCGTCTATTGGTCTATGTCACATGGAAAGATAGAAATATGGCTGAAGGTTTTGGAGGCTCTTTGGAGCGTCGGTGCAGACTCGAAGGCCCCCAAAACCTCTATTCTCCAGCGTAGGAATACTATGTGTAACTCATCTTCTGATTCCGCAAAGCTTGTACACTGTCGACAAGATACAAGGCAGATTATGATGGAATGCAACTCAATTGCCGTGATGAGTGCAACAACACCCAAGAAGCTTAACATCATTCAGAACCAATAAATGCGATTGGTAATCACCACATTCACAAGATCTAACACCTGCACCAGCGCAGTCAGCAGCAGCAGATTGTCATATCTGTAACATCCACTGCAGAAACTAACCAAAGATTCTTTGACAACACCTTCCAAACCAATGATCACTTTTATCTGGAAGGGAGAGGACAACAGGTGTAATAGCACACGATAACATATAAGTTCCCCTTCAAAAGCTCACTGACCTGATTTGGAAATGCATTGCCATTCCTTCATTGTTGTTGTGTCAAAACTCTGCAATTGCCTCTGTTAGTGAATTACTGTTCAATCTACAGCATGTGGATTGTAACAGTTCAAGAAGGCAGTTGAGTGTCACATTTTCAAGGAGCTAATTAGGCATAAGCAATAAATGTTGATGAGACAGTGACATCACATTGTAGAATGAAATTTAATAAATGCCTTGGATCTAACCTCCGTAAGCCTATGAAAATTAAAACCTAAACACTTCTGATTCTTAAAGAGGATTTCAGCGTTTGCTGCCCACACCAGAAGTAATTTCCAGATTCCCATCTCCCCTCTGGTGAGAGAAATAAATGATCTGCTACCTTCTTTTTTTCTGCTTGTTACCTTATAGTTAAAGGAATGAGAAAATGAATGCAAATACTCTCGTCCACCCCGTCACACCTTAACACCGGGGACCATAATTGGCAGGATGGATCCGTGCGTGGGGAACCCATAATTGATTCCATATCTGTCAACTTAACAAGTCCGTGATGACTATAATCGTTGATTGACAGGTGTCGTGCAGACTATTTGGGTCTCTGTGTAACCTCGGCGTCGATGCTAAAATCTGAATATTCTGAAATAGACCTACGGTGAAAATATTCCATTTTGAAAAATGATTGTTTCATTCTCTCCCCAGGGATTGATAATATTTGCACTTGTAGATATTAAAGACAATTTGCTTGCATTGAAACTTCAAGAGATTTAAACTTGCGGTAGGCCTAGGATTTATGAGAGACACGTTTGGCGTCAATATACAGATGAATAATGGAGCAATGACTCCTGAAATACTGACTCCAGATACCATGGCAGTACCTGAAACAACATTTCTGTGGTCTTCAGGAAAACTGCGGGATGTGGGCTCAACATTGATTTTCCATATAGAATCTCCAAGGCTCTGAGGCTTCCCACT
Organism: Chiloscyllium punctatum; assembly: GCF_047496795.1. Taxonomy (NCBI): domain Eukaryota; kingdom Metazoa; phylum Chordata; class Chondrichthyes; order Orectolobiformes; family Hemiscylliidae; genus Chiloscyllium; species Chiloscyllium punctatum. The sequence continues at coordinate 10,838,567 of NC_092774.1, forward strand.
GACTCATCGGTTATATGCTTGCCAAGTTCCATTATGACCTGCACTTCCTTCCGAAAAAATGCCCTCCATTTTCCTCAACATTTCTTGCTGGATTTACATTGACCTGCACTCTTTCCTGATTCAGAAACCAGATTCCCTCATGCACCCACACAATTTGAATAATAAACAATCTGAATTGTGTCACTGACTGACAAAAGTCCAATAAGCTCATTTTCGGATTCATAATAGCAAACCTTTTTCATAAAATTAAATAACTTTGATTCGGAATTTTCTTTTGAGATTTACTGTGACTTTTATTTTGGACTCTCACGCAAAGATTGTGCCAATGCTTCCTGGAGGTTTAGTGAGTGGAACATAATATCTCTACGTTTTCCTGAACATTTGTTAGTTTTATTAGGAGTTTTGGTTTGGGTTGAAGGGTTTTGTGCCCCAGGGATAGGTGTAAGCCGTTGTTTGAAGCTGCAGTCGTCTCTTCCTCGTGACAGCCTGGGATTAAAGAGTGCGGGTCTGAAATCATACTACTTTTCTGCTTTTCCTCTTCTCCAATGTAGAGCTAAGTAAGAGTAAATCATTGAGAGGTTTGTTTAAATTGAATCACTTCATAGATTTTTGAAGGCTCAGATATGAGACATGTAATGATCCAGATTATCTACAGATTTGCAATGAATATTCATTTAGATTCGAAACAACTTTGATGATACTCCACAAGTTATAGTTATTTTCGGGGAACATTTTTCTGAAATCAATACAGAGCACCAATGAACTCTGATGATGTAAAAACAGCCTTCCTATCGTAGCTCGTGCCACCAACCTTTCCCTGAATAGTAAAACATGCTGACCAAATCCACCACAGAAATTGGCAGATCACAACTCTGTATGATTCCCAACTGAAAACTGTCAGTCAATTCAAATTTCAGATCCCAGATCTCAGGACGGCAATTGTCCTCTATCAGCTTTACCTGAACTTAGCAATAAAAGATTGTGCATTCATTGTGGAGATATTGAAGCTGTCTGATCCCTCCCACTGCAGACACACCAACGTCACAGGGAACCAAATCTCCTTCAACCAGGCCTGTCTACTTTTGCGCCTTTCACTCTCCCATCTGTTTGAAATTCTGTTGACAATTCAAAATTGCCTTAAACGGTTGTGTTAGTCTAAGCATTTAAAAGAAACGCTTTCAAGGACAATTACGTCCGATCGTAAAATAACCGAAATGTATTTCTGAAACTTGGGGAAAGAATGTGAATGAAACTGTTGTTGATATTTTTCGCACCATCAAGTCTTTTCGGTCGATGAACACACTAATTCAAAAGCAGTTATTCTTTATCCTCTCCTTTGCCAAAACGAACACTTTATGCAGAGTTCCTACCCCAAAGGAAATCATCGTAAGAAGGGAAGTATTACAGATTATTGTCAGCTGGGACACGAGTGAACTGACAGCCCTGGAAATTGTGGTCAAAAGACCATAAGACCATAAGACATAGGAGTGGAAGTAAGGCCATTCGGCCCATCGAGTCCACTCCGCCATTCAATCATGGCTGATGCGCATTTCAGCTCCACTTACTAGCATTCTCCCCGTAGCCCTTAATTCCTCTCGACAACAAGAACCTATCAATCTCGGCCTTGAAGACATTTAGCGTCCCGGCTTCCACTGCACTCCGTGGCAATGAATTGCACAGGCCCACCACTCTCTGGCTGAAGAAATGTCTCCGCATTTCTGTTCTGAAATGACCCCCTCTAATTCTAAGGCTGTTTCCACGGGTCCTAGTCTCCTCGCCTAACAGAAACAATTTTCTAGCATCCACCTTTTCAAAGCCATGTATTATTGTGTACGTCTCTATTAGATCTCCCCTTAATCTTCTAAACTCCAACGAATACAATCCCAGTATCCTCAGCCGTTCCTCATATGCTAGACCTGTCGTTCCAGGGATCATCCGTGTGAATCTCCGCTGGACACGTTCCAGTGCCAGTACGTCCTTCCTGAGGTGTGGGGACCAAAACTGGACACAGTACTCCAAATGGGGACTAACCAGAGCTTTATAAAGTCTTAGTAGTACATCTCTGCTTTTATATTCCAACCCTCTTGAGATAAGAGACAACATTGCATTCGCTTTCTTAATCACAGACTCAACCTGCATGTTTACCTTTAGAGAATCCTCGACTAGCACTCCCAGATCCCTTTGTGCTTTGGCTTTATTAATTTTCTCACCATTTAGAAAGTAGTCCATGCTTTTATTCTTTTTGCCAAAGTGCAAGACCTCGCACTTGCTCACGTTAAATTCCATCAGCCATTTCCTGGACCACTCTCCCAACCTGTCTAGATCCTTCTGTAGCCTCCCCACTTCCTCAGTACTACCTGCCTGTCCACCTAACTTCGTATCATCGGCAAACTTCGCTAGAATGCCCCTGGTTCCCTCATCCAGATCATTAATATATAATGCGAACAGCTGTGGCCCCAGCACCGAACCCTGCGGGACACCACTCGTCACCGGCTGCCATTCTGAAAAAGAACCTTTTATCCCAACTCTCTGCCTTCTGTTAGACAGCCAATCCTCAATCCATCCCAGCAGCTCACCTCGAACACCATGGGCCCTCACCTTGCTCAGCAGCCTCCCGTGTGGCACCTTATCAAAGGCCTTTTGAAAGTCCAGATAGAACACATCCACTGGGTTTCCCTGGTCTAACCTACTTGTTACCTCTTCATAGCAACTGTGCAGCACCGCGATCCAGTAAAACTATGTCTTTTTGCCATTGATTCTAATTTTTCTCAATTATTGGTGCAAGTTTTTAATGGGTTATTATTTCCGCAAAATAGTCTCCTTGTTGTTACGAAAAAAAAACGTTTATTGACGTCACTTATGTTTTTTTTTGTTTCCAGTTTACAATTTTATCTTATTTCAGAGGTAATTTCTCTGAGTTCCCTGAATTGCCCAAGTCGATCACAGAATAATACTCTTTTACGATAAGCAGGTCAGTTTAACGCGAATAGATTAGGCTGGAGAATCATTAACTGATGATTTAGAAAAGCAAACTGACACACGCCCAAATTCAACTCATCAGGGCCACAATCAAGGTTCAGGAATTCCATGATTCAGTGGAAATTGATCAGTTGCTTCTTCTATTTGTATTCCTCATAAATGTTATTTCTTTCAAAATTCACCATCGACAAAGCCCGAACATGTCAAACAGCAGGAAGGTAGGTTAGGCACCACAAAAATATCCATCTACATTAGCCTTTCAGAAACTGCCATTCAAATGAACGATATGAAATAAATCCCATTTTGCAACTGTTAATTTCAGTATGCACCGATTACAAATAGAATACATTTTCAATTGTGTTCTCCGATGAAAACTATCTTAGAGCATATTGAGAAAGAAACTGTTACAGGATAAAAACCCTTCGAGAAAATAACGTGTGCAGGTGCTGAAAATCAGAGTCAAAACGTTCTGCCTGGAAAAGCACAGCTGGCCAGGCAGTATCAAAGGAGCAGGCCAGTTGACTTTTTGAGCATCAGCGTTTCATTTCTGATGAAGAGTTTTTACTGGAAAAATCGAGTCTCCTGCTCCTGGGGTGCTGCCTCACCGAATGTGCTTTTTCAGCGACTCACATTTTGACTCTCATCTTCAGCATCTGCAGTCCTCACTTTCTCTGAGGGAAAGTATCTTGTCACAGTTTCGTTCGTGATATTCTCTTCCAGCACCACACATTGTGATCCAAGAAAAATTCCGTCTGCACTGCACACTGATAAAATAATCTCGCTGTTGCAAAGCACCACAAATATCGAAATTGCACATGTTTAACGCATTATAGCTACATATTGAAAGACCTTTCTCGACTTGGTTACAATTCAGCAATCCGCTGACCTGTTGTCTCCTCAGTCTCCTACCAAGTAAGATATTGAACAGGTTCAAAACCTGCTTGTTTGTTGCACCGTGAGTCACTGCTCTGTAATACGCTGCAGTGTGACAGCAGAACTTTGTAAACAATGAGCGTTAGTGCATAGAGTGCTGTGGAGCCTTTCTCACAATCCAAACGTATTGTAAATATTCCTTTAATTATTTCAACCCGGAATGTGGAGATGAAGAACTCGAGGGATTAATTGAAGCACTGCCTGTGCCAGAACACAGAAACGTTCCATGTAACAATGCTGTTTTGTTACAGAGAAGTAGGCTGTCCGCCATTTCCTTGATGAATACATACCGGCACTGTTTTTGCATGACAATAAATAGCTGGAAAACATGACCCGAAGTGAACAAAACCAACATAATGAAGACTGTAATAAGAATTAAATGAAATATCTGGGAATACAGTAGCAACAAGCAAATCTATCTATCTATCTATCTATCTATCTATCTATCTATCTATCTATCTATCTATCTATCTATCTATCTATCTATCTATCTATCTATCTATCTATCTATCTATCTATCTATCTATCTATCTATCTATCTATCTATCTATCTATCTATCTATCTATCTATCTATCTATCTATCTATCTATCTGTCTATCTATCTGTCTATCTATCTGTCTATCTATCTATCTATCTATCTATCTATCTATCTATCTATCTATCTATCTATCTATCTATCTATCTACCTACCTACCTACCTATCTATCTATCTATCTATCTATCTATCTATCTATCTATCTATCTATCTATCTATCTATCGATCTATTGATCTATCGATCTATCGATCTATCGATCTATCTATCTACCTATATGTTTATCTATCTATTTATCTGTATGTCTATCTACCTACCTATTTATCTATCACTCCATATGTCCATGTACCAGTGTATCTATATATTTTTCCATCTCTTGCTTCTTTTGCATTTCTCACTTACACCCAACAGAAAGCGACGGGACAGAGGGAGGGAGAAATGTATGCTGCGAATGTTAGAAATATACCGATGGCTGCCAGAGGACAACGAAAGAAGCTATGATCTAGAACAAAAAATGGCGAGATAGAGAAAATCAAGAAAGAACAATATGCAAAGAGAGGACAAAAATCAGAAACAGAAATATGGAGACAGTGAACGTCGTGGCGTGGGGGCAGATAAATGAATTGATATTAGATATGATAGAGAACAAAACAAGGAGACAAGGATAACGAAAGTGAAAAAAAGATAGAAGAGAAAGCTGTCATAGAAACAGAGGGAAAATCGTGAATGGAGTAAAGACAGAATGTAGAATTGAAAGAGACAGAATGGGAGAATACGGGGACAGAGGAAGACTGAGTCCGACAGAAAGACAGGAATAGGGAGAAACAGAAGTTTCAAGAAGATAGAATGGGAGAGAAACAGACAGAAAAGGACAACGATCGAAACAGAAGAAGGGAATAAAAGGTGAAATTGAGGGAATAGACAATAGACAACAGACAATAGGTGCAGGAATAGGGCATTCTGCCCTTCGAGCCTGCACCACCATTCAATATGATCATGGCTGATCATCCTTAATCGGTATCCTATTCCTGCCTTATCTCCATAACCCTTGATTCCACAATCCTTGAGAGCTCGATCCCACTCTTTCTTAAATAAATCCAGAGACTGGGCCTCCACTGCCCTCTGGGACAGAGCATTCCATACAGCCACCACTCTCTGGGTGAAGAAGTTTCTCCTCATCTCTATCCTAAATGGTCTACCCCGTATTTTTAAGCTGTGTCCTCTGGTTCGGCACTCACCCATCAGCAGAAACATGGTTCCTGCCTTCAGAGTGTCCAACCTTGAATAATTTTATATGTCTCAATCATATCCCCTCTCAGTCTTATAAACTCAAGGGTATACAAGCCCAATCGCTCCAGTCTTTCAGTGTAAGGTAATCCCACCTTTCCAGGAATTGACCTCGTGAACCTACGCTGCACTCCCTCAATAGCCAGAATGTCTTTCCTCAAATTTGGAGACGAGAACTGCACACAGTACTCTAGGTGTGGTCTCACCAGGGCCCTATACACCTGCGGAAGAACCTCTTTGCTACTATTCTCAATGCCTCTTGTTATGAAGGCCAGTATGCTGTTAGCCTTCTTCTTTACCTGCTGTATCTGCATGCTTACATTCATTGACTGGTGTACAAGTACACCCAGATCTCTCTGTACTGCCCCTTTACCTGAATTGATTCCATTTATGTCGTGATGTGCCTTCCTGTTCTTTCCACCAAAGTGGATAACCATACATTTATCCATATTAAACTGCATCTGCCATGCATCTGACCACTCACTTAACTTGTCCAGGTCACCCTGTAATCTCCTAACATCCTTCTCACATTTCACCCTGCCACCCAGCTTAGTGTCATCAGCAAATGTGCTCATATTATTACTAATACCATCTTCTATATCATTAACATATATTGTAAAAAGCTGCGGTCCCAGTACTGATCCCTGCAGTACCCCACTAGTCACTGCCTGCCATTGTGAAAGGGAGCCGTTTTTCGCTCCTCTTTGTTTCCTCTCAGCCAACCAACTTTCAATCCAAGTTAGTACTTTGCCCCCAATACCATGCGCCCTAATTTTGCTCACTAACCTCTTATGTGGGACTTTATCAAAAGCTTTCTGAAAGTCCACAACACCACATCTCCTGGATCTCCCGCGTACATCTTCAGAGTTGCATCCTCGAAAAATTCCAGAAGATTAGTCAAGCATAATTTCCCCTTCATAAATCCATGCTGACTATGACCTATCCTGTAACTACTGTCCAGATGTGTCGTAATTTCATCCTTTATAATAGACTCTAGCATCTTTCCGACCACTGAGGTCAGACTAACTGGTCTATAAATTCCTGCTTTCTCTCTCCCGCCTTTCTTAAAAAGTGGTATAACATTAGCCACCCTCCAATCCGCAGGAGCTGATCCCTAATCTATCGAACTCAGTAAAATAATCACCAATGCATCCATGATTTTTCGAGCCACCTCCTTCAGAAGCCTGGGATGGAGACCATAGGGCCCCGGGGACTTATCAACCTTCAGACCTAACAGTTCCTCCAACACCAATTCATGGCAAATATAAATCCCCTTAAGTTCAGGTCCTTCAGCTACTGTTCCCTCTGGGAGATTGTCTTCCCCAGTGAACCCAGGTCTGAAGTGGCAATTCAATTCTTCTACCATTTCTTTGTTCCCCGTAATATATTGCCCTGTTTCTGTCTTTTTTTTGCCTTTCACATTCCTAAAATAAACCTTTACTATCCTCCTTTATATTATTGGCCAGTTTACATTCGTACCTCATGTTTTCTCTGCATATTTCCCTCTTAGTAATCCTCTGTTGTTCTTTAAAAGCTCCCCAGTCCTCCGTTTTCCCAGTTATCTTTGCAACGATATATTTTTATCTCTTTTAACTTTATATGTTTCTTTACTTCCCTCGTCAGCCACGGCCACCAGATATAAAACGTTTACATCTGTTTCAAGGAGATTGTGCAACAGCAAAATGGGTAGTCATTGAGAGAAAAAAGCATGATAGACATCGATGTGGAATTCAATTGGACAAAGGTAACAAGAGAGAGAAAACCCGAAATGAGACAATGAGGCTGAAGTAAAGGACAGGAGCAGAATCAGAGAAGCAGACAGAAAATGAAATTTAGGCAGTTATCAGATAAACACGAATAGTGATAGTGTCGATGCAAAGAAACAATTTGCAAATGTAGAGAAATGCAACTGAAATAACATGAAAATTAGGACAGAAAGGAGATTATATGCAGAAGGATCGACTGATGCAACCAACAGACTTGCTGGCGACGCATGAAGTTTATTGGATATGTTTCAAGAGCAATCGTTGATTTGGCTACAGAGCTAATTTGCTGTTTTAGGGCAATAATTTCAACATCATTTGAATATCAATGTATGACCCCCATACATTTTGTCTTTGAGACAGTGAGGACTGCAGATGCTGGATATCAGAGTCGAGACTGTGGTGGTGGAAAAACACAGCATATCAGGCAGCATCGGAGGAGGAGAATCGATGTTTCAGGCAAGACCCCTCATCTGGAATGAGTCTTGTGAGCTAAAGATGTGGATAGATAAAAGGGAGGGGCGTGGGGTTGAGCGGTGTAAGATGAGAGAGTGATACGTAGATGGAGTGAGGGTCATGGGGATAGGCCGGAGGGGAAGGTGGAGCATATAGGTGGGAAGGAAGACGGACATGTAGGAAAAGTCACTCGCGTCGTGCAGAGTTGAACTTGGATACTGCGAAGGAAAAGGGAATTAACAAACTGGTGAAATCCATATTAATGCCGTGTGGTTGGTCAGTCCCAAGGCAGAAGATGAGGCATTATTCCTACAGGCGTCAGGTGTTTAGGGTGTGGTGATAGAGGAAGCCAAGGATCTGCATGGCCTTGATGAAATGGGAGGGCGAGTTGAAGCGTTCCGGCACGAGGCGTTATGGTTGGTTGGTGCGGGTGTTGCGGAGATGTTCTCTGAAGCACTGTAAAATTTAGGTGTCCTGTCTCCCCAATGTAGAAGAGGCCACATAAGGAGCAACAGAAACATTACGTGACGTGTGTAGAAGTGCAAGTAAAGTTCTGATGGATGTGGAAGGCTCTTTTGCGACTTGGACAGAGGTGATGCGGAGGTGTGGGCGCAGGATTTGCAATCACTGGGGTGGCAGGGGAAGATGCCGGGTGGAGTGGTGAGAAGGTGGGTTGGTGGGGCGCGTGGAACAGACAAGACAGTCATCGACAAAATTGTCCTTCTGGAAAGCAGATGGGGTGGGGAGAGAAATCTATCTCTGGTGGTGGGGTCCGATTATAAATAGCGGAATTGACGGAGGATGATGCTATGCATACGGAGGTTGTTTGGGTGGCAGTGAGGACCGGGGGATTCCGTCCTTTTCGCCGATGGAAGGGTGGGTTTCAAGGTTGGCGTTGCGGGAAGTGGATGAGTCGCGCTGGAGGGCATCATCGAACAGTTGCTTGGATGAATTTGCAGTCTTTGGAGAAGGAGGCCATCTAGTGTGTTCTGTGGTTGAACTTGTCCTCCTGGGAGCAGATGCAGCGCAAGTGGGAAAATTGGAAATAAGAGATAGCGTTTGTATAAGCGGCAGGGTCGGAGGAGGTGTGATCCAGTGAGCTGTGAGAATCAGTGGGTGTCTAGAAGATGTCCTTGTTTTGTCGGCAAACTTTGATGGAGATGGAGAAGTCCAGGAAAGGGACAGAGGTTTCTGACATGGTCCAGGTGAACGTAACTTCGGGGTGGAATGTGTTGGTGAAGTTGATGAACTGCTCAAACTCCTCATGGGAGCAGGAAGTGGCGCTGATGTGTGGTGGAATGGTGGAAAAGATAAGGACTGGTGCTGATGTAACTGCAGAAGTTGCACTCCGTTTCAAAACCCTTCACAGACGTCCCATTTGTAGAAAAAAGGGGTTATGAACAGGTTAGTATTTGTGGAAGACAATATAATTGCCACTTGATTAGATGTTCCCTTGTATCTCTGTCCAGAGCAAACCCATCAGTGGTTAGTTCGTTATCATTACATCATCCCATCTCTTGTCAAATGCCCATTTCAGGCGGAACCAGCTTCATTTCAAATTCGCCAACATTTTTTGCCAACATGTTGGAGCTTCATTTCTATTTTACTGTTCACATTGTAGCTGTCTTAACGGATAAGTTAAAATAAATATTTAACACTTCAAGTCACAGAGATCTCTTTCATTGCATTTAGCTGGAGCCCAAAAATGTCGACATAATTATCTGAAATGACGACAATAATTGGACACTCCCGGAATTCATCCTTGAAAGAAATTGGCAAGCATAAGACGAAAGTTTTAGGCTCATTGACTGAGCCCAGCACCTTGAATCCAAGTTTTGATGTGATATTCTCCCAATGTATTAATTTATTAAATTTAAAACACAGTCTGTGTCTTTGGGCAATTTAGAAGTCATTAAAATTCAATTATTCGTCGCAGTGTAGGTTGTCCTCATGTTCAAATATTAATTTTTAATTTATTTCTCAAATAAGTGCCACCATTGTCGCATTAATTGTTTGACAGAAAGACACAGTAATATGCCATTGTTTAACTTCATGTCAGTTTGGGCTTTTACAGGGCATTATCGAGGACATTCTCTTTCACAGACACGGGCTGAAACATAGGTAAATGATGGAGATGATATTCTAGTATGATGTAATTGCAGAAGTACAAGCAGCAGCATGCCTTATCTGTTCTGGAATCGTCAATATTCAAATGGATCCTTTCAAATGTTTCCACATAAGAGCATATTCACCAGGAATGCAGAATTTCAACAGAAACTGTTTTCAGTGAATCTCAATGAATCCAGTCGAACAGTCCCGCAACATGTTACTAACGCACAGCTGACAAGCTCTACCATGTTATGCAGCACAGTGAGTCCCAGAGAGACAAAGGATTGGAGTCAACCTGTGCAAAAAACTTTCAGACTATCATGCAAAGTACCAGAGTGTGAGCGAGCTGAAACATTGACAGGAGGTTGATCAGCATTGAATCCACATTGAGCTCATTATTCTTAATGATATCATGCACTAGTAATTCTAATAAATATATTGATTAGATACGTGTCAATATATGTTTATATTGTTCAAAATACAGAATATGCAAATACGTTCATCAACATAATAAACAACAAAGGAAGAGGGAACTGCTCTTATGTAAGGAAACTCGGGAGGAAAACATACAAACAGACTGGCGGTCTGGCATTGCTTAACCTGAAATGAAATTAAAATGAATTATTCTGAACGAGTTTTGTGATTTGTTGTTTTTAACTGGGTAGATCAGAATGGCAGAAAACATCTGAAAGTGACGGCATCGCAACTCAGTGATAAGCACTGCTGCTTCACAGCGCCAGAGATGCGAGTTCATTTCCAGCCCTGGCTGACTACCTGAGTAGAATTGACACATTCTCTCAGTTTCCACATGCATGTCCGGTTTCCTCTCGCAGTCTAATCATTTTCATTTTATGTGGATTGGCAATGAGAAATGCAGGGTTATGGGGACAGAGTAAACGGCACAGGGCGGAATGCTCTTTGGAAGGGCAGTATGGAATCAATGGACCGAAAGGCCTGGCTCCGCGCTGAAGGGGTTCTGTGACTCAGTGGCTGTGAAATTTAATAATATGTGAAGAGTAAACCAACGTGGTGACACAGACATACAAACATAGACAAGTGCAGAAACATGCAGCATCAGGTTCAAAACAATGTCTGATCATGTGAGAAAAAATAAATACAGACATTATGTTTATGTTTTCAAAAAAGCCGCTTTCCTCAGAATTCTCAAAGCGTTGCCTGCGCTTGTTGTAAACTTCTTGTATTTTTCAGGTTAGTTTATGTTATGTGCAGTTGATTTTCTGGTTCGGCTGAAACACAATACAACAAAATAAATGTCGAGATTTACTGAATACATTGTTACACTGTGTTCACAGCGAGGTTGATGCAAAAAATGACAGATGAAACGTTTCCAGTCCACCTCATTTGGATTTTAAATCATTTCGGTTGTGTTGGTCCTTGAACTTTAGACGAATGGGGCGGGTTTGGGTGTCAGTATCTTATAGAAACAAATGGAACCCTGATGGGACTGGACACCTTATATGCAGGAAAAATAATCCCGTTGTTGGGGAAATCCAGAACAAGATTTACGTTCATAAGCCACCCAGGAATGTGAGAAGGAAGAATTTCTTCAATCAGACTGTGGCAAACATATGAACTTCTCTGCCACAAAAAATGCTGTTGGGGGCCCTTCATTAGCTATATTCAAGATGGCGGTGTGCATGGCTCTTTCAGCTAACGAGATCAAGGGACATGGAGAGAAAGCGTGAGTGGGTTATCGAAATTGCGTGATCAGCCATGATCATATTGATTGGTGTTGCACACCCAAAAGTCAAAATAGTCTACTCTGGCAACTATTTTCTGTGTTATTACATTGCTGTTTTAAAACAGCAGAAATTGCTGGCAAGTTTATTCTTTGTAGGCTTGCTTTCACCCTGCTTCCAGACCCTTCACCATTCCTCATTACAGAAGAGGTTTAGTACCTTTGGTTCTTGTCCCTGTGTCTCTGAGCCCGCTGAAATACACCGCGCTGTCAGACAGTCGCAGCTCACCTCTGTTGAAAATCACTTCACTTTTCGAAATACATAGAAATGCAGGGAACTGGTTGCAAACATCTTCTGCTTTGAAATCCTCTCCACGGGATGGGATGTAAATGAAAAATAGGGCAGATTCTCCACTGCCCTGACTTTAAAGTTGTAATGAGTACAATCCAGGAGGGATCGGATATCTGAAGTGAATTGTTACCGAATTTCCATCAATTTATGTCGCTGCAACCAGTTCCTGTGCGACCCAGTCTGTAAAACTAACACGTGCAGAAGTGTAGATGCCAACATCTTTGTTTTTCGTGTTACATTTTGCAATCAATGTAATGGAGCACATTGCAAATGGAGGGCGAGGACAACGAAAGTGCGAGATGTCAGTGTCACCTGCAAGTCAGAATTTTCACAGTGTGAGGAATGTAACTGTTCAGAGTTCTGAAGAAATGAAAAATGTGTAAATAGTAACAGCTGGTGTTGGCTTTCACAGCTGAGAGTGAGTTTTCAAAAATGGAGGTGAAGCTGAAATGTTTGAACAAAGAGCTGATGGTGCGCTTGAACAGATGGAGCTGAACCTGAATTCGTTCCGTGCAGGGCTAACAGTGTGTTTGAAAGAGGAAGCCGATGATGAAATATATTCTCTGAAACCATAGATGAGGAGTCATTTACGGTCACGATTCTTTGACATCTTTGACATTGGTAATATATAATGTTGCTCTGACGCTGGTGCCAAAGATTATCCATCACAAATTTTGCTCACTGATGAAGAGGAATACTGACATAAGAACAGATCTTTTATGGAATGATAAGTTCAATACCCGTGAAAGTGATCATTTAGGGATGATGACGTTAATACTGGCTTTTGATTATATGAACACTTCACGATTCAGGACTCAGGTCTGATTCAGTGAAAAAAGTTGGGAGCATCTACTCAGAGGTATCAGGAGATTGTACACTCGACTGCCATGTCATTCATATACGTTTTCAATTCTTCATTCAGGGTATTTGAGTTGTTCGCACTGCAGCACAACAACACCATGAACCCCTGTTCAATCCAGTCTCGGGCGAATGCCTTGTGGAATTTGGATATTCAACATGTGCCTGGGCGGGTTTCCTCTGTGTGCTCTGGTTGCCTCCCACAATCCAAAATGGGCAGATCAAGTAAATTGGAAATGCTAATTTGCCCGTACGGTTTTGAGATACGTAATTATGTTGGCTGGCCATTGGACTTGCAGGATTGCGAAGCTGCAGTAGGAGACTGGGACTGGATGCTATGATCTTCAGAGTGTTTTTTTCGTTTCGATTAGAATCGCTACAATATGGAAACAAGCCCTTCAGCCTAACAAGCCCACACCGATCCTCCGAAGAGAAACCCACCCAGACCCATTCTCCCACCCTGTATTTACCCCCGACTAATGCACCAAACACTATAGACAATTTAGCATGACCAGTTAACCTGACGTGCACATCTTTGCATTGTGGGAGGAAACCGAAGCACCCAAAGGAAACCCACGCAGTTACGGGGACAATGTGTGAACTCCACATATTAAGTCGCTTGAAGAGGCAATTAATCTGCGTCTCTGGCGCTGTGAGGCAGCAGTACTAACCACTGAGCCATCGTGCTGCCTTTGTTCAGAGTGGACTTGATTATCCCAATAGCCTGCTTCCAAACTCTAAGCACACCACAGTGCATGTGGGATGAATATATTTGGGTTAGCGATTTGAGAAGGTTCCCCATGGTATGCTCATTCATCATGTTCGGAGATATGGGATGCACGGTAATTTGCTGCCTGGATATAGAATTGGCTAGCCAAAAGAAGACAACGAGTGGTCGTGGATGGGAAGTTTTCCACCTGGAGTTTGGTGACCATTGGTTTCCCGCAGGCATTCGTTCCTGTGCCTCTGCTCTTTATGGGTTTTATAAATGAATTGGATGAAGAGGTGGAAGGATGGGTTACTAAATTTGCCGATCACACATAGTTTGGTGGTTTTGTAGATTGTTTCGAGGGCTGTTGCAGGCGATAACAAGACATAAGCAGGATGCAGCACTGGGCTGAAAAGTGGCAGATGGAGTTCAATCGGGATAAATGCAGTGATATATTTTGCAATGTTGAATTTGAATGCTGAATACCGGATTATAGAAAAGATTTTGGTGGCATGGAGGAAAAGTGCGATTTTGTGTACAGATACATAGATCCTTCAAAGTTGTCACACAAGGAATATAGTGATCTCGCTTTTGTTAACGGGGGATTGAGCTTCAGAGCCGCGAGGTTTTGATGCAGCTCGATAAAACCATGATCAGACCGCAGCTGGAATATTGTGTTCAATTCTGCGTGCCTTATTATAGAAAGGATGAACATACTTCAGATTAGGTGCAAAGGAGATTTGTCAGGATTTTGCCTGGATTGTAGGACTTATCTTATGAACAGAGTTTAGGTGAGATGGTGTTTTTCTCATTGGAGAGATGAAGGAAGACTTGATAGAGGTGCACAACGTGATGAGAGGCATTAATAGAGGTAATAACGTTTCCCCAGACAGAAATGACTGAACGTGCTGTCATTATGTTTAGATGATTGGAGGAAGAAACAGAACAGACGTCATTGGTAGTTTCTTTAATCAGAGAATAGTGGAAGCGTGCAATGCACTGCCAGTTGTGGTAGTAGAGTCAGAGATATTAGGGATATTTAATGCCTGCTCGACAATCACATCGACGGCAATAAATTGAGGGGTGTGTCAATTAGTTTGAAGTTAGATTAAGATAAATTTTCAGAACAAGGGCCTGTATTGTGTCGTACTATCCTATGTTTTTTATTCGAAGTATCCTGGGGTTTGGTCGCAAAAGTGAATGTAATAAAAGAGAATTTCAACAAAATATTTTGTAATATAATAGCTGTTCATCGTTATGGCCCATCTTTCTTCAGTTACTAATTCTGGTGGCTCTTGGATGAGTAATTATCTGCCAATCGTTCCTTTAAAAACACATGAAGGCATGAAACATATTTTTGTGAATAGAACCTGAGAATCACACACTGAAAACTTCAGCTCACATCGCTAAGCAGCATAATATTCCGTAGTGGTAAATTATGGAGATTGCACATGGTTTCCAATTCAGTTGTAAACAGTTCATTAAATAAAAAATCTGGTCTTCATTTGCAGATCCGACACAAGTTCCAATTATTAGGAAAAAATGTACAGTCATTTCTATGTGCTGCGATTTGCCAGTCTCTTTCAGCGAGCAACATCTATGCACCAATAACTATTCCATGATGAACAAATGCAGGAATCTGATGAAGAAGTTATTCTTGAAAGGTCAATCCTCGTGATCCTTCGACGCTGCCTGACCAGCTGTAGTTTTCCAGCATCACACTCGCGACAAACATATTTTTAAAATGATAGACGTCAATACATGATTACTGACGCTGCTGATTTTAATTGCCACGGACCTCTGAACCAGTCCTCGAATATTCCATTCACTTACATTGTGCCTAGTTGTCTCTGAGAGTCTATGGATACATCCTTGGGCATGTGTCTCCATCTCCTATTTATTTTCTGAATCACTTCCAACCATCGAACATTTATCTATCACATCTGTTGGTTTCTCTGTGTTTCTGTCATAGCTGCCTTCACCTCTGATGACATTTCTTCATTGTTATCTGAGTATCAACTTCATTCCATCTTCCTGTTATGTTCTTGGTGTATCAAAGGCATTGAGCTTCACTTTGATTTGAGGGATGATAATTTAACAAAAATTGGCTACAGACAGAAACTTTATCCTTACGGATGCGGAAAAAATATGGCAGAGCTGGACAGATACACTGAACGACTACAGAGAAGCAATCATAGAGGTTTTTCATTATTTATGCATGGGATTGCCTGCGTTGTTGGTTTCTTTTGCTTATTCTTGCAGTAGAATGGCAACTGCACTGCTGTCGATCTGGTGTCACGTAGAAGCTTCAACAGACCAGGGAGGACGTCATTTTCCATCTCTCAAGAAGTGTAGCCAACTAGATGTTCTTTTCTTTCCAGGCTATTAAATATGTTGTCATCATTTATTCCTAATACTAGATTTTATTTGTTCATTTATATTCCACCATGACGAGGTTAGAATTCGCATTCCGAGAACATACCTGGCCCTTTGAACAAATATTCCAGTCATCATACCACGTTATAGCCACTATGAAGGTGGAACTGATATAAATTATGTCAGGGAGGCTGACAAGTCTTTTGGAAATTACGTAAAATTTAGATTAGATTACTTACAGTGTGGAAACAGGCCCTTCGGCCCAACAAGTCCACACCGCCCCGCCGAAGCGTACCCGCCCATACCCCTACATCTACATCTACATCAACCCCTTACCTAACACTACGGGCAATTTAGCATGGCCAATTCACCTGACCTGCACATCTTTGGACTGTGGGAGGAAACCGGAGCACCCGGAGGAAACCCACACAGACACGGGGAGAACGTGCAAACTCCACACAGTCAGTCGCCTGAGGCGGGAATTGAACCCGGGTCTCCGGCGCTGTGAGGCAGCAGTGCTAACCACTGCGCCACCGTGCCGCCCAAATTGATGTAAGTAAAAAAGAACCTCAGGTTCTTTGTTTTGAGAGGTCACTTTGTGGTGCCACATGGGTTTTGTGTAAGGCGGAATTATTGGGATGGCTGGTGTAGCCACGTTTGAGGCACAAATTTACTTTGCAACAAGATAAACAGCAACAAAGTGAAGAACTGGTAAAACGAAAAAGGTGAGAACCTTTAACACAAGTCAACTGTGAACTGACGAATTGCTGATCAAGGATTGAAGCCAATGTATGTCAAAAAGGTTGGTTCTTTGGTTTAGTGATGATAGTGATCGGCTCAATACGTGTGAAGTGACTGGGAGCCAACTTTTCTTCTCATGCTTTCACAAAATTTCCACCGACAGTAACGCTTGGGGACCAGAGAGCCCAAGTAAGGAGATTGAGGAAAAAATGAAAAATGTCATCTGGACAAGACGAATGGAGAGTAGCCGCAGTAAGGGGATGTGGGAGGGTGAACACAGATTGTAATTGCGCTTCTTTTCGAGTAACACAAAATCACAATCGTTGTGCATTCCCTTAAGGATCGACTGCAGTCAATTATCAGAGCTGCCAATCGGCTTTCTATCCCTTTGGTACTGGCACTGACTTTCCATACATTTCTGTATCAGGTGATAACGGGACCAGTATACACTGAACTACTCTAGTGGAAACGAACGAGCATGAGACATTTATTCCACTCTGTGTTTGAAGAAATTGGTGAGGGTGGCGAAGGGGTACATCAAAAAGATCATTAACTCCTTTCGAAACAAATTCTGAGATATTGCATAAATGAAGACGTTGTTGCAGGAACTGAATAACTGAAGTGTGTTGGTCGTCTCTTGGAAGATATACTGTGGGTCACTGAAATCTAATCCACCGAAGTAGCTCTCTGCTTTAAGCCGCATGTAGATGAAATGTCCGACAAGAGGGGCCCACAGGAGGAGGAAGCTGAGAGAGATGGCGAACAGTAGGATGATGGACCTCTTGCGGTGGACCATCTCCGGGTCTTGTTGCTTGTCTGCACTCCGGAGCCTCCTCCGGGCTCTGTTGGCGACTAGGATCTGTCTTATGGTCAGGACGTTCAGCATCAGAAAAACGAAAAATGGGAGAAAAGGGGTATAAATCTGAAAGAGCCAATCATAAGCCTGCCAAGCTGGCCAGACGTAGAAGTTGGCTTTGATGTTGCAAAACCACGATACCCCATCTAAAATGTATAAGGGTTCGTAGATAAAGTAGTATGGAATGTTCTTGACGCAGCACAGAGCACAGACAATTCCAATGACCAGAGACGCAGTTTTCTCTGTACAGTATCTGGTCTTCAACTTCTGGCAGCAGATGGCCACGAAACGGTCGATGGTAAAGGCGACTGTTAGCCAGACCGAACAATCCCGCGTGGCATAGACCAGTACGACGCTGAGAGTGCACACAGGAGTGGTCGACAAGACACTTTCCCGGAAATAGATGCGGCTGATTCGATTGAGGATTACTGCGGTGATGATGACAAAGAAATCAGTCACTGCGATAGCCACCAGGTAGGATGTGATGCATCGGGAGAGATTACACCGTCCTCGAGATAGAATTATGATTGCCAACAAATTGGCTGTGAGATATCAAAAGAGAAAATTATTATTGAACTTAATCAAAACACTGTATGCTGCTTTTTTCAATCTTTTATGTAACAGCTTTAAAACATCGGTTATCCACTTTCACTCTCTGCCTATCCCGAAACCATTGACAAGCATTGGACGTTCACTACAGCATTATATATCTCTCAATGTGAATATTCCTAGGTATAGATATTGTTCGCTCGTTAGTGAGTAAACTCCAGAAGCTATTGTCCAATTCAGAATAAATGGAATCATGTGGTCCCGATGAACGCATTCATACCAAACCCCGGACACGCTTCAACCCATAAATGTTTCCTCACATTGGCCTTTCACTAGTGGTGTCCCACCCATTGCAATTCTCATCATTTTAATCTTCAGAAGCACCAGATTCTTGCGACATCCATTCCCGCAATGACACAGAACTGTTCGCAATCACAAGTTAACTTTGTTTGTGTCTCCCGTGTATGCCTCAAATTGGTATTTCTAACTGTGTCAGTTATAGATTTAAATAATAAAGCTCTAAACTCTGGAATTATTACCGCAGATCTTCGCTTCTACTCCCTTCTGTCAGACGTTCCTTTGATCGACCCTTTTTTGCAATATCTCATATCTCACGAAATTGCATTAATTTACTGAAGCTGTTCTAGTGTTTGCTATGGGCGGTGTTGTGGCTCGAGATGATGTCTACTTTCTAATAATTGTGAAGAATGTTGTTCTGGCGAAGTATTCCAAACACTTATCCAGAGCATACGAATCCTTGCAACAGAGAAGCAAATTAATGACAGTTTATAAATCTTGCATCTCCACTGACGTCTTTTATACTAAACTTCAGTTAATTCCTACGATCACATTAACAATGACTCCATTCACTATGAAAAATAAATCATAGACAGAGGTTGCAATAAGCCCATGCAGAAAGTCATTGTACCACGTTATGGTCAATAATTAAAGAATGGACTACAACGCTGGAAAGCTTTTACTGTTTTGAAGTGGAACTTAAAATGCATCAGTATTACAGTTTATTATTCATGCATTACGGAGGAAACATCACAGAATCGCTCCACAGGAGGCTCCCAAGCACTGAGGATGTCACCAGGACAGGGGATGAAACGTCTGCAACACAAATTCCCAGCTCGGCGAACAGAACAACAACAACGAGCACCCAAGCTACAACTCTTCTCCCAAACTTCATGCATATTCATTCATCCCAGTTCGTAGTTCAGCAGACAACAAGCCATTTTTCTATGAGTACACATCATGGAAAATTCCGGAACGTATTTTTCATTCATACTTAAGAAATTGTCAGTACTATGAACGATGGTGTGACACAGGACAGATGGTATCCCGTCATACGCACTGAACGTCATTTGACATCTATTAATGTTGCATGTTGGAAAAGTTCAGCTATATCCTGAAGGGCTGAAAATGTGCTGCTGGAAAAGCGCAGCAGGTCAGGCAGCATCCAAGGAACAGGAGAATCGACGCTTCAGGCATAAGCCCTTCTTCAGTAATCTTCAGGGCTTATGCCCGAAACATCCATTCTCCTGTTCCTGGGCTGCTGCCTGACCTGCTGCACTTTTCCAGCAACACATTTTCAGCTCTGATCTCCAGCATCTGCAGTCCTCACTTTCTCCTATATCCTGAATGGGAAAGTAATGCATTTCAGGAAACACAGAATAAAAAAATATATACTTTTCATGTGAATCAGTGACTTACCAGGGGCGCCAATAGCAGCGAGAATTGAATAGGAAACGACGAAGAAGGGGGCAATGACTGGTTCGTGCATCGTCGCTCAGAAACCGCAAGAGATGTTGTCGCTGTGGAGGTTTGCTCTGCGACACATTTAAGTGCAACCTCATTCATTCGGATTGATAATCTCCAGGGGGCCAATTAAATTACAAGATGAATCTTGCTGACAATTCCATGCACAATAAGATTACCTCACTCCTTCATGCCTTTCAACAAAGTGGAGGATTTCGATTCACTTTGGGACAAGCTCGTAATAATTTTAGTGGTTCATCTGTTCTGGACTGGGCCCGACCACTCAAAACAATCTAAAGCAGAAAGACCAGACCATACCTTTCCTATTTGTTTCGGTAAGTGTACAATGAAAATTCACCGGAGTAACTGAACTCGGTTAACTACTAGGTTTCAAAACGGATAAAAATTAGTTCACAAAATTGCAGTTTGAAACATGAAGAACCGAATGCAAAATTACTCATAAAACTTAGACTATCCAACTGGACTGAATTATGTTGTACAGAAAATGCACAACAGTCCTCATAAATAAACCCCTTAAACACAGAGTAAAATGGCAAATAGGCTGAATGATCGAAGGTGAAGTGCAGAAGTAGAGAGAGAAATTCCAGTCTCAGTTGACTGACTTCAGCAGTCTTTCTTCACACAAACCACTGCTGAACTGAACTGCACAGCTAGATGGCTGGCCACACTCCCTTGACTGTACAGGTTACTTCTAAATCCGAAAAGCTTTGCCGTGAAGACCCATTTGTTTACAGTTAAACAAAAAGGCCTCCCAACGCATTTTTGTTTATCTCCCTATCAACCCAGCCGATTCAGTGTCTGGGCTTTTCACACAACCCCGACAAAAACAAATCAAGGACACATTATCCTTGAAAAAAGGAACAGCTTTAGAAAAAGAAACAGTTTTATATCTCCTTCCATCTTAAACAAAACATCAATATTTTAAGGTGGCTTGATTCTTAAAGCACCGAGAAAAAAAAAACAGTTTGGTCTGGTAAATCACGCATGTTTTCTACACTGATTATATATGTATATAGATGCAAACATGCACAGCCACATTTGAATTCAGGCTGTAGCATACCCACCACCCAATGTTTACGTATTTTATTCGAGTCTCAACAACGTCTTGGCAATCATGTTTTTACAAACTGCCGCAGGCACAATTGTCAAATTGAATGGCTGTAACAACAAGCTCAAACTAAAGAGTCTGGCATTTTTTGCCCTGTAATTTCTCCACAAATGTCAACGGGTTATGATCAGTGTAGACGATTGTATCAGATGCGTTGCTGGTTCATATAAACACTGAAATGCTTCTACGCCAGCGGCAAGATCAAATTCTCTTTCTCAGCTGTTGAATATTTTTGTTAATGAACATTTACGCTTACTCAATCCTCCACATTTTAGACATACTCAATGGTTCCTTCTTTCCTCTCATCATCATCCTGCAGAGATATCGCACTGAAACCCACCCCACTGGCATCAATAGCCGCCTTGAAAGGTTTCGTGTAATCAGCTGTAGCTAATAGGGGGGCTGTGGTTGACACAGTTTTTAGGCAGCCAAATGTCTTTTGACAGACCGTTTTCCACTGAAACGTCTTGCCTTTTTTTGTAACAATTCAGTGAGTGTAGACGCCACACTTGTAACATTCGCTAAAAATTTTCTGTTATGTCCATTCAACTCCAGGAACCTTGGTAATGCTCTTTTCCTCGAAGGCGTAGGAAATTCCCAATTACTCTCTTTTTCACACCTCGTGGGGCCATTTGTTCGTGTCTAATAACGTGTCCCAAAAACGTGGCTTGGGCTTTGGCAACTTTTCTTTTAGCTTGGTTTACCATTAAACCTGCCTGCTGATGTCGATCGAACAAGTCATATAAATGCTGCAAACGTTCCTTCCACGAGTGACGAGAAATCGCCATGTCATCAATGTACACCACACATATGAGGAATTTGGCAATGGCCTTATTAGTTAGTTTCTGAAATGTGGCTGGAGCATTTTTCATACCAAATGGCATGAGTTTATGATATATTCATCTGGCATTACGAAAGCCAAAATTGCCTTTGGGTTTCTGACAAAGGTACCTGCCAGTTGCCTCTGAGCAAGTCCAACTTAGAAATGTAAGTCACTTGTCCCACCTTCTCGACACAGTCCTCAACTGCGGAATTGGATATGCATCCATCTTTGTAATGACATTTATTTTGCGCTAATCCATACATAACCATTGAGTGCCATCTGGCTTTGGCACCGTGGCTCTGGGTGAGTTCCAGTTACTGTAAAACTCACTTCGATTGTGTCATCTTGGTGTATGTATACTACTTCCTTCTAAACTTGTGCCAACTTTAAATGTTTACGCAGATAAGGATGTTGCTAAATCGAAACATTCCGATGATAATAATATCTCCTTCAGGTCATTTCGATTTACTTGTGGAAGGTAGCGCAATAATTTATCCCAATTTTTGACAACTTCCTCATGGTCCAATTTGATTTGAGGAATGTCTAATTCAGAGACATTAACTTAGGTTTTCCTTCTTGATTGTAATCATTAACATCATCTCCTCTTCCTTTCCTTCCCTGTCAAAATACTTTTGAGCATATTCACAATGTTCACTTTGCGAAATTTCATCCTGTCTCGAGTTCCGAATCGAGTAGTTCACCTCACTCAATTTCCTCTCTGTTTGATAAAGTTTATGAAACCTTCCTGTTAAAGGTTCACCTATTACTGGAATTAACACGAATACCTTAACCCCAATGGCAAAATTACGAACTTTGATATATTCCAACTTTCTGCTCTATTGCATGCTGCGATATTTTTAAATGCTGTTTAGCCAACTCCCCAGCTATCTTCTCTTGTTATGTAAAATTTGATACATCATCCAAATGTGTGGTCTCTGAATTCTGATTAACTGTCCTATTGCTTCATGCCCCAGAAATGCTTCAAATGCACTCCCTTTGGTCGATACTTTTGGTGCATCCCTGACCATAAAAAGCACAAACAGCACTCCTCGATCCCAATCATCTGGATAATCCTGACTATAAGCCCTCAATATAGTATTTAATATTTGATTCCACCTTTCTAGCACTCCCTGCTTTTCTGGATGGCAAGCAGTAGATTTAGATTGTTTTATTCCCAAGCTATCCATAAACTCCATGAATATTTTGGACGTGAAGTTTGACCCTTAATCTGACTGAATCTCTAATAGTTGTCTGTATCTAATAATCAAAAAAAGATTTAATTCTTTTACAACTCTTCTCGCTGTGATGTCGCGCAATTTGACGACTTCAGGAAATCCATTCGATGCATCCATTATTGTTAATCAAAACTGCTTCACATTTTTTGTTTGAGGTAGGAGACATCTGAAATCATTTAAGGCTCTCGTGAACGATTCCTCAAATGCTGGAATAGGTATTAAAGATGCAGGTTTTATTATTGCTTGTGGTTTTCCGATTAGGTAATACATATGCCACGCCTAGAAAAATTCAACTGCATCGACCAGGCCAGTAAAAATGTCTTTGAATGTTACTTATTCTGCATTTTCCTCGCTCTTTAGTGACCTCCAACTGGCAGCTCATGTGTCACTCGCAGCACCACTTTCTATACTCAACTGCCAATACAATTTGAAGATACTGCAGCACTGGATTTTTGCAGCGAACTCTGCCTTTGTTGTACCTTCTGTTTTCTCCTTCAGTTGTGAAGCCGGGAATTCAACAAAAGTCTGAGCAGTCAATGCCTCATAATTGTCCTGAATATTCCCTGTAACATCGGCACCTGCCAGTCACAGAAGGAGGCTTTCAGTCTCCAGCAGCAGTACTGTCCCTGAACTGAGGGATTTGGTTAATCACACTGCCCTCAACTCCCAGAATCGTTTCATTTGTGCACCTTTCGAAAACAGCCAAATACCTTTTGAAAATGAGATTTAATCTGCTCCAGCTCTCTCTCAAGTAGTTTATATCATTGCAGAATTACCTTCTTCACAGATAGGCAATCGTCAAATGCCTTCTGAATAGTGTTCAGCATTTGGTACAAATTTTGGAAGTGGCAATATGCAGATTGTTCTTCCAGAGAGTGGGACCACCAGTTCGGAACATTTGTGCCTCTATTTCTCTAATGCTATAATTGTGAGGCTTTGCTACAGTGAGTTTAACAGTGTGAGAGTATGACAACATGATTATGAGAGAGTGTATGTGAAGATGAAAGCTGGTCTGGGAATGAATTTTACAGTGTGAGAACGAGCGTGAATGAAAGCGAATTTGTGAGTGTGAAATAAAGAGAGTGTGCATATACGTATGAATGAGTGTGAGCTTTTCCGAGAGTAAATTTAACTAAGAGAATATGAGAAAGAGACATTGCATCTAAGTATGAGTGAGAGCTTGAGAAGGTGTTTAACTGTGTCAGAAAGAATGAATGTATTCTTTCTCCACACTTGCTGATGGATCTCTGAATTCAAACTGGTGAGTGACGGGTCGCCTAATCTGATCATAGGAAGGTGTTTTCTCGATTAACCTGACTATGTGCGCATTAACTGGCCAAAAACAATAATAGACCTTTTAATTGTCCTGATCAAAACAACATCTGAACAGAAAAACTTCTTTAAAAGATGATACAAAAAATCATTAGACTGGAGAGGGGCCGTTCACTTTCTCCCACTGTGGGAGAGAGTTTACCCATTCGTCAAGTTTATTGAGACATCAGCGAGTTTATCAGTGATGGAAACGTTATTATTACATGCAGCCACATTCAGTATTGAAAAAAAATATATTTCTGCGTGCAGGGAAATGTACTCCGTCATCCTGCCATGTTCAGATAATCGGATTGCAGAAGTTTTCCCTCAATGGAATTCCGTCTTTTGTTCCCCTTATTTTGAGCAGACGATTAAAGTAGTTTTTGGCAAAGATATAAAACAGAGGGTTCCACAACTCGTGATGTATCAATCAAACATCTTCAGCCATAAGTAATGTATTCAATGCTTATTTCCAAAGACTTATCAACAGGAAGTTCACACTGGATTGAGCAGAACGTCTTCAAAGTGACATAATTTTCATTCAGAAGTGGAACAGTGAATCCACATCTGGAAGGGTCTTTGGCAATTGACAGTTTGTTAAATGTCAACATGTGTCATCCAAGCCCGTTCGAACTCATTTCTTCTTTAATCAAACCATCAGATAAATTCTGCATATAATCAGCCCAGAACTTGCTGAGGAGAGAAACGAGTTTGGAATTCAAAGACAAACAGATTAGTCTTGATTTTATTTAATGCAGGAAAAGTCGGGTATCGTTCCACTCCTATTTCATGTGTTTCCATGTATATAAGGGAATTAGGCAATGGTCAAATCCAGTTTTCTACCTCCAACATCATATATTAAAAAGCACAAACAAATGAACAGTTAATGTCCTTGTATCTGACAAAGAGTTTAGAATTTTAGGAGTTGTTGAAAATTAGTTGCATTCATGAAGTCGATGCAGGCAACCATTCGCCCCTCAAAAACTCGAACATATTATTTCCCTAAATATTTGCTTGTGACACATGTAACCTGTTCATGATATAATGGTAGTGGCAGGGAGTGGACTTGTGATGGATTTGAGGAGAATTAGAATGAAAAGACATTGCTGGGCTCATGGAACGTGTTGATCATTCTAATTATTCAAAAGTCTTACACATACAAAATGCACGTGGTGGTAGAAGATAGTTTGCGTGACTGGAGGCTCGTGTTTTACGTCAGGGTTCAGTGCTGAGTTCCTTATTGGTCGTTGCATATACGATTTGTTTCAATGAGAATATGGCAGGGGAGTGGGGTGGAGGACAATGTAACATTGTTTGCAATGACTGAAAACTTAGCCGGGTGATTGACAGCAAGGATGACTGTCATAGGTTACAGGCGGTTGTAAACAGTTTAGTAATGTGGCAGATCAGTAGCAGATGGAATTTACTCATGATAATAGTGAAGTGTTGCATTTCCAAAGAAGCAAAAAAGATAAGGGAGTATTAAATGAATTCTAACAAACTACGAAATTCAGAGGAAGTAAGATATTGTGGGGTGCTTGTGAACAGATCGCTGAAGGCGACTGGGAAGGTTTTTGCGACAGTTTAAGATGCATAGCGGGCTCTTGCTGTTATCAGTGGAGGTATATATTAAACCGCAGTGAGGATTTATTGAAGCTGCACAGGACTTTGGTTAGGTCACAACTGAAGTTTTGTGTATAATTCTTGTCTCTATCAGAATTGTATGATTGCACTCGAGGTGGAATAGTGGTGGTATAATATTTTGGTGGTATGGATAGAATGGATATAAAGCAGCTATTCGTCTTGGATGGAGAATCAGCAAGAATGGAGCATCATTTAAAAATGAAAGGCAAGAGGGTTTGAGGGGATTTGCGCGAAGAAGAAATTACCCAGGAGTGGTTGGCTGAAACGCATTGTCTGGGTTGAGGTAGGTAAATTCACAATCTTCCAAAATTAATTCGATGAGGGATGGGCTTCGTGCTGCAAAGCATCGAATGAGTGTAGTTTTGGTGGGACAGACCTGATGGGATGACAAAACTATTCTGAAATATATGATTCAATGATTTTGTTTTCTTGGTGGTAAGGGGATAAAGAAGCTGTCCTAAACTTGACCCGGAGGGACAGGTTAACGGTATGATAGATTCAGTAATCTCTCTTCTCTGCAATTGGTTTTCTCAGACGTTTCTCCAAAAAATCCTGTGACAGTTTGCTTCCAGTTTGCTCTGGTGTCATGGCGGCCGTGCTGTTAAGCGCTAAACGTTGCACTTCGCTTTGTGGTTGCAATTAATTTTGTGATTCTGAGCAAACCACACAATCTCTGACAGAAAGACCCACAAAAACTGATCAATATTTTTTCAACAAAGCTCGGATTGTTTTTTACTCATAAATATATGGCAGTGTCAGTCAGCTGCAGCCCCAAAATGGTCAAACTGGTGAGTTTTATTCCATGTTGGAGCTCTGCTGAGAAACGGTCTCCGGAATGGGCTCCTTTCCTTTGTTGTGTATCCCAAGACCGTCTCCACACAATAAACTGAAGCTCCCTGTCCGATTGTTGCTGGCGCCAAAAAAAATAATACTCGTTTTCTATTTTACTGTAGGTACATCTCATAGTCACCGATTCACCCATTCTCCTGCTCTCGGAAAGCTGTGACTGAGTTACGGAATTACCATCACTGAGTTCTTTAACATGTTCAGAAAGAAGAAGGTAGTATTTTAAAAATATCACTCGAATAACTACGTGCTTCTAGTTTGTAGAAGACACAATTGGACTATTCCTCACCTGCAATGAACATTGCGAAGAGAAGACAGGTGCTGAATATCTGCATGGCTGCTGCAGACTGACAATGTCAGTTTCTTTAAAAGCCCTAACTCGGACAGGAAGACACAGCATGAGAGTCTCAGATTGGCTGAATGCCAGTTTCTAATGTAATGGTTCCATTCCAACAGTGTAATCTCAGGGACAGAAACCAAAAATAAGTTGAGATTCAAATTAGATCCTGGTCACCTGAAGCTGTTTCCAATTGTGCAAGCTCTCTGATTGTAGAGAGTTGTGCAAAGGAATTTGTCTCATTCTGTTTAAGTCGGTTGCATTGAGAAAACACTGAAAGTTAAATAAATTCAGTTGTACGCCAAAACAGATGGGATTGTTTTCTCTTAATGAATAACTCTAATGTGAATGATTACATACCAGGAACACCAATAATCGTGATAATTGGATAGCAGATTGCAAAGAAGAGGCCATTGGGCGGCCCGTGCATCTTGTTTCACAAAATAAAGCAAAAACTATATTTTAGCACGCTATTTCTTCCAGCAGTTTGATTCAACCTTTATTTCTACCCTGTGAGAGTCTCCAGAGAAATAATTAATTTCTGACATGCGCCTTAGTTACATTTCAGTGAAGGAGCAGGTTATCTGAGCATCATCAACGTGAATGACTCTCTTATATTTGTAGGTAAACAGCAGGCTGCAAATTTTTTTGCTTTCCCCGTTTTCACAAAATATGACTTGGCATCTCCATCAAGTACAATCGAAGATAGTAGATACTGAGCTCATGTCCTTTGACATAGAATAAAATGGCCCTCTCTGCCCAATTATTTTGTGCTCTTCGGAGTCAGATTATTGCATATATTTTGTTCATTGGGAAGGAGTTTAGCTGAGATTGCTTTCATGTTGTGCAAGTGTTTGAACAGAATTTCCCCAGCAAGAGTCGCTGAAAAGTAATCTCCAGATACTAGAATTTCTCGAGCATGAATCTTTGAAAAATAATCTGCAGATACAGCAGGCAATGAAAAACACAAATTGAATTTTTGCATTTACTGCAAAACGAATGGAGTATAAAAAGTGCTCAAGTGTTGCTACAACTATACGAACACCTTCTTGAGACGGCAGCTGGAGTAATTCGTAAAATTGTTATCCCTTTAAGTGAAAGGTTATGGCATATTGGAGGCAGTTCTGAGGAGATTCCCTGGATTGATTCCAGACATTGTAGTTGGCATTATGGAAAAGGAAGTCTTATGAAGTTTAAATATAATGAAAGGTAACCCCCACATGCGTGGAGGTTTACAGTTCCAACAGTATTCAAGACGATTGTCAACATTCAGGACAAACCAACCCACTTATTTGACACCACATCCAGGCGCGTCCATTCATACACCTCCGACACTCAGAAGCAAAGTTGTGTACATTCGACAAAATACCCCGCAAAATTTCACCAAGTTCCTTCTATAGCAAATTCCAGTCCACAAACACTTCAATTAAGAAGGTCAACGGGATCAGACATATTGGAATTTAGGGGGAGGCGATGACTTAGTGACATTACCATTGAACTGTTAATTCAGAGATCCAGGCAATTTTCATTGGACCAAGGTCCGAAACCCATTACGACAGGTGTTATACGTTGAATTCAATTTTTAAAAATCTGGAATTGGGAGAGTAATGATGAACATGAATACATTGTTGGTTGTCAGAAAAAACATCTGCTTCACAAATGCCCCTTACAGAAGGAACTACCATTCTTACCTGGGCTGTCCAAGTTGTGATTCCAGACCTCAAGCAATGTGCTTGACACTTTGCTACCCCTGTGAGCAATTAGTGATAAGTATTAAATGCTAGCCTCGCAATAGATTCTCGCATTCTGCGAATTAATATTAGTATCTATATCAATAATAATAATAATCATCATCATCATCATCATAACGATGCAAAAACACGAACACCTGGAAGTTCCCTTCCGAGCTCTGTCCTGACTTGGAAGAACATTGTCGTTCCCACAGCGTCACTCGATTAAAGTCCTGCAGTTCAAGTCTTAGGAACATTGTGGGTCTGCCAGTCTGCCAGTCACGCAGGGACTGCGGCAGTTCAAGAATGCAGCTGGATTCGATGCCGCTACATTCCTTCTCAAGGAAGGGCGAACAAATAATCGCAATCCTTCAGGAGTTGCCTATGGTATGCATTGTACAGTTCAATGCGGGCAACTCTTATGATCTGATGAAGAGTAAATTGAATTCAATTCGAATCTTTATGAGGTGATGCACTTGGGAGGACAAACAGGCAAAAAGAATAAATGATATCCTATGAAGGACCGAACATCAGCACGAGTTTGGTGTGCATTTTCATGAGTTCAGTAAGATAGAAGCACTGAGAGAAAAAGAGGTTGAGATAATATTAGAATACGTACCTTTATAAGCTAAGGCATCTAGCATTGAAACTGCAGAAAATATTGGTTATGCCGCACTAAAACCTATTGCGTGCATTTAGTGAATGCACATTATAGGAGGGGTGTGACTGCACTGGAGAAGGTGCAGAAGAGATTAATCAGGCTGTTGCTTTTGCTGGAGAGTTTCAGTTATGATGAGAGTTTGAATAGTCTGGTGCTGTTTTCTTTGGAGCAGAGGGCATTGAAAATAGTCCTGACTGAAATGACTAAAATTATGAGAGGTGCTGATTGGGTAGAGAGGGAGGAACGTTTTCCCTTGGTATTGAATCAGTGGCTCTGGACATATATTCAAGGTAAAGGGCAACAGGTTTATATTTATGTGTGGGAAAGTTTCGTCACCCAGACGGAGTTGAGCGACGTCGAATTCACTGAGTCCAAGGGTAGAGGAGGCGGAAAAACTCATAATAGCTAATAAGTATTGAGATGTGCACTTCTTTGATACAAAGGCATCCAAGTGCTGGAATGTATGCGCAGAATAGTAAGGTTATTAATTTTGATAGGCACAATATTCAAGAGGAGAAAAAAGAGAAAGCGTTATACAGAACATATCAAAATTGTTGCTGAGGTGTGTAGTGCTCAATTGTGAAGATTGCAACTTATTAACGAGGGCAATGACCTGAAAAGTTTGGACGGGTGATTGATCAGAACAGACAGCACTGCAATGAGGGTGGCACGGTGGTTCAGTGGTTGGCGATTTAGCTTGACAGTACCAGGAGGCTGGGCACGATTCTTGTCTCCGGTGTCCTTCTGTTAGGTGTTTGCGTGGGTTTTCTCTCACAGTCCGAAAATGTGCAGGTCAGGTGATTTGGCAATGCTAAATTGCCCCTAATGCATTGTGCATTAGTCAGTGTGCAATGGGTCAGGGTGGGGTTCTTTTTTTTGTAAAGTTTATTGGGCCAAATGTCCTCTATCCACACAGTAGGGAATCTACTCTCCCTCAAGATTTCCCATTTATGAGAGACGTGCTTTCAACATCTAAGCCCTGGTCCCACTGAATGCAGGTATTTTGCCCATCAATGAGTCAGTTCCCTGAACCATTTGTTCACGGGAACTCCAGGCCACGCAGTCATAAATTCAATTAAATTTACTCTTTTGCAAAGATGAACAGTCCCAACTGAAAAGTTCAAATCTGCGACTTTCGAATGCAAATCTCAACGTTTATAAACTTCTAATGAAAGTTTTCTGATTCACTTGAAGCCGAGATGACATTGATTTCCCGATTTGCGGTAACGAGAATCCTTTCAAGGTCTCACATTTGTGAATGTACTGAGAACTTTAGTGTCAATGTCCTTGCCTTAAAGAAATCGAAACTGCTTAACAAGGCTGTTCTCATTCAGACAGGTCACCTTTTATGCTCGTCTGTTTCCGGTTCCCAAAGAATTTCCAAAGATTCACACTGCTAGGGACTGTCCTTTTTTATTTATCGTTCTTTCAAATTCCCAGAACTGTAATGATTTGACTGGTATATTTTAAGTATTGAAAGTTGCAAATTCTGTGATTATTCTAAAAAATGTTTTATTTAATCAGTACTATAATACAGCCTCCCTTTAACTTGCTCCCCAATATTTTCCAAACACATTGTATCATTGAGTAGGAGCTGTTGAGTGCTGATAATTTCAAGTCCACAACTGCGTTATTTACTTGTTGTATTCGCATGCAGCTATTTGTCCTTCTACATCAAACACATTCACCAAAATGCGTGTTTACATGCCTTTTGAGACACAACATTCGAATTCTCCACTTTTGGATTTTCAGTTTGAGTTGCGGTTGCATGTACATAAACCTTTGCGACAGACGAGGTTTTTCATGCTGTAGTTTGTAAACACGTTGCCCTTGGCTTTATTAACGTGTGCGCGATGCATGAACGAAAGAAATTTGTGCAGAATCTTTATCACTCCGTGGTCATCCGTAAATTGAAATCCGGATGTTCAGTTCTGAATATCTGAACTGGGACCAGTTTTGAGAATTTGAAGACCGTCAAAAAAAAATTCTGGCACATTACCAGAGTTGAGGGTTTTCAATTCAGTTCAGAAACCGGCGAAGCTAGGATTATTGTCCTCATAAACAGAACGGATTACTGAGTCATTTTACAGAGGTGTTTAAATGTTTGATGAACATTTCTCTGCACAGGAGAAACAATTTAGATAGCTGTCTCTCTCCCTTCTCCACCTAATAGAGGTATGAAAGGACGTGGTTAACTGACCTGATGAACGTGGGGCTACAGGTACACTCCAAGACTTCAAAGAATCTGAAACCTTCTAAGTATTTCAAAGATACAGAGTCCTGGCGAAAAGGTAGCTCCAGTGGCAGCTCAGCCCCTCATTGACTACCATGGATCAGATGTGCAGCCACGTGTTTCGACCTCCAAACTCATTGTACATTTCTGTCGCCCAAACCTGCCGTCAAACCTAGGTATGGAAAGGAAAGCTTGTCACACAGCACTCTCAAACCAAATCAAACATGCTTTACTTTTTCTGATTTTTTACCCTACTATAATGTCAGCACTTGTAAATTTCGTTTAAAGTGTATTCAAGTGATTTTGTGCCAGGAAGTATGAATCAAGCATCACCTAAAAACAGGAGAAAATGGCTCGTTTCGACAAAACTTGTATAGTAATCAGATTTTGAATACAAACGTCAAAACCTACCAAGTGCCCACTTGCCATGTAAAGATGCTCCTTCGTGTCCTTTCTGAAATTCTTTTTCAAAATCTTTAATCCGTGGCTGGACTTATTTTGCTGTCAGCTAATTGGAAGGTTGTTTTTGTTTATCAACCTAACTTAAACTGAGTATAAACTGGTTCACCTCAGTCTATTCGGACGTCAACCCAGGTTCTCTCTCACTTCGTTGCTATTAAAATTCCTCATCAATTAAACTATTCGCATAATTCTCCTCTGCATCCTCTCAAGGACCATCACATCCATCAGAACGTGTAGTGTTTACTGGTTTTCGTGCAATATAATCTCGCACCAATGATTACACAGCGACTTCACCTGCTCCAAGTATTTTCTCAAGCGAGAACTAATCTACTGTCCTCAGGTTTCTGCATCTTCCCTTTGGATGTTCCTGCCGAACAGTCTAAATTAAAAGCAGTGAAAACATTGCAGTTTTGGACTTTTTCAACATTTAGCTGCAATTTCGAACTTTTAGTATGTGCTTGTTATCTGTGAAAAATTGCATAGTCTGGGCCTGATGAGACACCTTTACTCTGTGTCTGAATCAACGTCCATCCAATTCTCTGTTTCACAGAAGTCCACACTCCTCTTCTCACTGTTATTGTAGAACTTCCTCCATTCAAGTAAGCATTGTATTTTAGCTCTGTTGCCTGTGTTACAGTTACTTCTGGCAACCGTATCAAATTAATTTCAAACCAAGGTCAATCGCTTGACCACGTACTGCTGACTTAACGATTTTAACACCGTTCAGAATCGTTAATGGCAAGAAATTTTTTTCACTGCACCATTGTTAAATTCTGCTCAGCATGTGCAGCATGCATTCAGTTCATAATTCATGACTTAGTTTTGTGATTTTTGAGTTTTCTGTTTCTCACTCTTTTCACAGGGTTTCAGAAGATGAGGTGTTGAAGTTAAGAAACTGAAACCAAAATTGTATCAGGATCTGGGAGAGAATCGTCAAACACAGCACAACCCGAATATCACCTGATCTTGAACAGGGAATGTGAAAACACTGTTCATAGTTTGGAGAAACCATACAAAGCTTCTCTATGCAGATAAGGCTTCAAACATTTTCTGGCCACTCAATATATAAAAACATTCATATTCATCAGTAGCTGTGAAAATGTGAGGTTTCCTGGTAAGAATCGTTAATCAATCAAAGCTGAAAATTCATCGGTGATGCACACTAGGGAGGGGCCTATCAAGTTGTGTCAGGACGGAGTGCGATTCACTCAGTCATCTATCCTGGGAAGAGACGACATTCACTTGCACAATGTTTGTGACAAGTTTCATTCATTCATCAAAGTTGGTGACAAATCAGCGAGTTCACACTTCTGAGAGACCTTTTACGTTCCGAATCAACGTGAGATGTTCTAAATGTCGTGAGGAAGCGATGCAACATGAGTGCATTCACACTGACGGGAGACAGTTAACATGCTACCACTTTGGGGATGTGTTTAACTGATCATTTTACCAGACCATAGAGATCGCATTAACACTAGGCAGAAGTCAATCAGTTGGTCTGACTGTGAGAAGGTGTTCTCCTAGTCATCGAACCTCTTAGAACACCAACGTGTTCACACTCCATCTAAAAACTTTTCCTGATCCAACTGTGGGAAGGGATTCAGTCAGTCATCCCATTTGCTGTGGCGCCATCACGTCCACACTGAAAAGAAGCTATTCACCTGTTTGAACTGGGAGTAAAGTGTCACACATAAAACATAGAACATTATAGTGCAGTACAGGCTTTTCGTCCTTCGATGTGGCATCGCGCTGTGGAATGTACCTGAAGCCCGTCTATCCTACACTGTTCCATTGTCATCCATATATCTGTCCAATGAGCATGTCAATATCGTCAAAGTGGGGAAGTGGAATACCGTTGCCTCAAGTGCGTTCCACGCCCCCACTACTCTCTGTGTAAAGAAACTATCACCGATATCTGTTCTAAAAATATCCCCTCAAAGTTTAATGGTACATCCCCTCGTGCTAGTCATCAGCATCTGAGGATAAAAGGCATCCACCATCCACCCTATAATCCCCTCTGATTATCTTGTATATGTCTCCACCTTCTTCTCTGGGAAAAAAAAACAGCCTCAAGTCCCTCTGCCTTTGCTAAGAAGACCTTCCCTCCAT
This sequence comes from Chiloscyllium punctatum, assembly GCF_047496795.1. Classification (NCBI taxonomy): domain Eukaryota; kingdom Metazoa; phylum Chordata; class Chondrichthyes; order Orectolobiformes; family Hemiscylliidae; genus Chiloscyllium; species Chiloscyllium punctatum. Next base: position 10,873,049 of record NC_092774.1, read on the forward strand.
ACCAGGCAATATCCTGTAAATTTCCTCTGAACTGTCTCCAAAACTTCCACATGCTTCCTTTAATGCGGTGACCAGAACTGTATTCAATGCTCCAATGGCCAGTGTTTTGCACACGTGCAGCATGACCTCGTGGCTCTGAAACTCAATCTCTCTTCCAATCGAAGCTAACACATCCTGTATGCCTTCTTAGCAACCCTATCAACCTGAAGGCAACTGCCAGCGATCAAAACACATGCATACCGAAATCTCTCTGCTCGTCTGCACTGCCAAGACACTAGCCAGTGCTCTTTATTCCTGTTGTTTCTTCCCAAGTGAATCACCTCAGTCTTTTCCAAATTAAATTTCATTTGCCACTTCACAGCACAGCTCTGCAGTTTATCTAAGTATCTTTGTAGCTTGCAAAATCTTTCAGCAATATTCACAATTCTCCCGACCATAGTATCATCCGCAAATTTACTAACCCTTTCTCTATGCCCTCATTCAGGTAATTTATAAAAATGACAGACAGATCCTTGCAGTACACGATTATTACCTGAACTCCAGTATAAACATCTTCTGTCATCCATCACCCTCTGTCTTCTTTTATTCGCCAACCTCTGATGCAAACGGCTAAATCACACTCAATCCCACACCTCGGCATTTTGTGCGGTAGCCTACAATGTGAAACCCTGTCAAACACTTTACTGAAATCTACATACACGACATAAACCATTTTACCCTCATCCACCTGTTTGGTCAAGACTCAAAGAAATCAATGATTGTAAGGCATGAACTACCCTTCACAAAATGGCGTTGTCTGTCCAGAATCAGAGTATAAGTCCTATCTCTTATAACTTCTCAAATACGTTACCTTCAACCAAAGTGAGGCTCACTGGCCTATAATTGCCAGAGTTGTCTCTATCCCATTCTTGAACGAGGGGGCAAGATTTGCTATCCTTCAGTTTTCATGTATCACAGCTGCTGAGTCAAGACAGAGTTCACAACTAACCAGAGTGATTGAATTTTCATATTTATCACATTTAGGGCTGAGTTATGTTCATTGTGCTCTGTTTCTGATGACATTTAGATTAGATTAGATTAGATTACTTGCAGTGTGGAAACAGACCCTTCAGCTCAACAAGTCCACACCGACCCGCCAAAGCGCAACCCACCCATTCCCCTACATTTACCCCTTTATCTAACACTACGGGCAATTTAGCATGGCCAATTCACCTGACCTGCACATCTTTGGACTGTGGGAGGAAACCGTAGCACCCAGAGGAAACCCACGCAGACACGGGGAGAATGTGCAAACTCCACACAGTCAGTCCCCTGAGTCAGGAATTGAACCCAGGTCTCTGGCGCTGTGAGGCAGCAGTGCTAACCACTGTGCCACAATGCCACCCGCAAACTGGTTAGTTGTCACGTTATCGCACACCAACTCAAATTTGTATTAACATTCTATTGACACGTCAAAGAAACCAGCTTTATTAGGTCGAGTGCATGGTAATACACGGTGCATGCCATTCTTCTTGCATATAATACCAGACATTCCCTCTCAACTTTTAATAGGTGTGATGAGATCATGGAGCTTCTTAGTCGTTGAGATTAAGAGAATCAGATCAACTGCTTCTGTTGTTTCCATCCTTTACTAGTCCCTGGGTCAAGCTGCTTCAAAATGTTTTCGTTGCCTGAGCTCTGAACTCACATATCTCGCTAATTTCTGTCATTTACCCTCATATTCACACGACGTTTGTCATGTCCGTGGGGTCAACCTTATGTTCTGTTGACGTTTTTCTCACGAAACAAGAGACAGGTTCATGATCATCTAAAAAAATCTTCATGAGTTTAAACATTCCACTCACTGTAATTAAATAAATAAACCTTTTTGAACCTTGGAGTGAGCAAATTTTGTTTGTTGACATTGACAATTTAGACAGGTGTGTTCAATGCAGTGCTGGGCCCTCTACTTTTTAGTCGTTTACATAAAAGATTTGGATGCGAGCATAAGAGGTACAATTAGTAAGTTTGCAGATGACATCAAAATTGGTGGTGCAGTGAACAACGAAGAGGGCTACCTCAGATTACCACAGGATCTTGACCAGATGGGCCAATGGGCTGAGAAGTGGCAGATGGAGTTTAATTCAGATAAATGCCAGGTGCTGCATTTTGGGAAAACACATCTTAGCAGGACTAATACACTTAATGGAAAGTTCCGAGGGAGTGTTGCTGAACAAAGAGACCTTGGAGTGCAGGTTCATAGCTCCTTGAAAGTGGAGTCGCAGGTATATAGGATACTGAAGAAGGCGTTTAGTATGCTTTCCTTTATTGGTCAGTGTATTGAGTACAGGAGTTGGGAGGTCATGTTGCGGCTGTACAGGACATTGGTTCAGCCACGGTTGGAATATTGCGTGCAATTCTATGCTCCTTCTTATCAGAAAGATGTTGTTAAACTTGAAAGGGCTCAGGAAAAATTTCCAAGGATGTTGCCAGGATTGGTGAATCTGAGCTACAGGGAGAGGCTGAACAGGTTGGGGCTGTTTTCTCTGGAGACTTGGAGACTGAGGGGTGATCGTTTAGAGGTTTACAAAATTATGCAGGGCATGGATAGGATAAATTGGCAAAGTATTTTCCCTGAGGTCGGGGAGGCCATAACTAGAGGGCATAGGTTTAGGGTGAGGGGCAAAGATATAAAAGAGGCCTAAGGGGCAACGTTTTCACGCAGAGGTTGGTACGTGTATGGACCGAGCTGCCAGAGGATGTGGTGGAGGCTGGTACAATTGCAACATTTAAGAGGCATTTGGGTGCGTATATGAATAGGAAGGGTTTGGAGGGATATGGGCTGGGTGCTGGCAGGTGGGACGAGATTGGGTTGGGATATCTGGTCGGCATGGACGGGTTGTACCGAAGGATCTGTTTCCATGCTGTACATCTCTACGACTCTATGACTCAGTGCAAGAACTTTTCAATCACTACGTAAATGCAAACTTTCGATTTTTTTGTTTTATACAGTTCATATACAGAAATAGCATTTGCAACCGCCCCCCAATTCTTGTAGATACTTTATTCTATTGTTGCTAAACCTCCAGAAAAGAAAACCTGAAATAAGCCTCCCATTGCTCTTTACTTCCAATTTGTTTGGTTAATCCAATTTGATTTGAGGATTTTATTTTAGTTTGAAACGAAAAGTCTGTACGTTACACATAAAATTCACTTGCACAGTATCGTCATCCTATCTCTCTTTTCAATAAAACAGTGTGTCCAGTACTCGAACACCAGATTGAACAGCATTAGAGTCCTGCAAATATTTCATGATATATGGGCTATGAAGTGAAGATTGAGTTTATTTTTTTGAAAAAATAAATCAACTACTCCACCTAAGCATTGCATAAGATTGTAAGGGTGTGAAGGATTGCAGGAAGCCAAGAAATGAGTTAAGCAGTCCTCAACAACACAATGCCACATGAACTGGGTCAGTGAAAAACTGGTCTTGATCTGAAAAGGCTAAGCCCTGAAATTGATGTTTCCCTCAGTGGATTATTGTAAATTGTAATTGCAAGGAAAATTTCGTCAATTTATCATTCTCAAAAAGGCAATATTTTAGCTTCTTCCCTTCATTGGGCAGCTCAGAGAGGGACATTGAAAAGTCAAGCGAATCCATAGCAACCTTGCGGGTTGTCTCTTATAAAGAAAGATCAAAATGTTCCGTTATTTTTTTTTTGTTTGAAACTGAGTGCAGTGAGTTGAAGTCCAGAAACAATGCACGACAAATAATCTATTTTCCTATTTTGTTTCAACCCCGTACCATATAGTAGACTCTTTGAGGCGATTTTCTGAGATCGTGGAACATTTTATATTCCATGATTTCAGATCAATAGAATATATTAGATTCTTCAGTATTTGTGATTAGCATGGATTGACGTTTTGGTTGGCATAGACGAGATTGGGAAGAAGGATCTGTCTCCGCGCTGCCAGAAACGATGACATTGACTCTATGAAGCTTTATGATGCTGTCACAGCCATGAAGGTTATTTTTTCGATAATTCAGCAGACCTTCATATTGCAACGAGGGAAATAGGTCTTATATTTCTTTGTACAGAAGCTGGAGCACATAGTTTGTTCGGGGGATTAAGAGGTTGAAATACTGCTGCGCATTGAGTCAGATTTGTGGGATTGAAATAGCTCCTGAACACTTCACTATTTTGTTATTCATTGCCGAAAATGATCAGTAGCACTGGTAAAGGGATACACCAGCACCTTCTTCAACTCCTCACGGAACTTGTTCTGTGACACGACATAAATAAAGAAATTGTTGCAGGAACTGAGTAACTGGAGCATGTTGGTCGTCTCTTGAAGAATGTACTGCTGGTTACTGAAACCCAAACTCGATACGTATTCGTCACCAGTAACCATTCTGTACAGGAAACGAGCAAAATATGTCGCCCAGAGGAGCAGAAAGCTGAGAGAGATTGCAAAGAGAAGAATAATTGACCTCTTGCGGTTGGCCATCTCTGTGTCTTCGCTATTTTCAGCACCCAGTAGCCTCTTACGGGCTCTGCTTGCCAATAAGATATGTCTTACATTCAAGACATTTAACAAAAGAATGATAAGGAATGGGAGAAAAGGGGCTAAGATGCGGTCAAGCCAGTAGTATGTCTGCCAGGCGGGAGACGTGTGGAAGATCGGTTTGATATCACAAAACCAGGGCACACCATCCAGAATGTACAAAGGCTGGTAGATGAAGTAGAATGGGATGTTCTTGCAGCAGCTCAGAGCATATATCACTCCGATAATCACTGAAGCACTTTTCTCACTGCAGTACTTGGTCTTCAGACTCTGACAGCAAATAGCTACGAAACGGTCAATGGTGAAGGCCACGGTCAGCCAAACCGAGCAATCCCGTGTGGCAGAGACGAGCGCAGCATTGACGCAGCATGCAGGAGTTGTGGACAATACACTGTAGCTGAAGTAAATGCGGCTGATGCGATTGAGGATGCACCCAGTAACGATGACAAGGAAATCAGCTCCCGCTATGGCGACCAGGTAGTAGGTGACACATCGTGAAAGGCCGCAATGTCTTCGCGATAGTATTACAATGGCCAGCAAGTTGGCTGTGAGATTAAAAGAACAAAAACGTTACCAAGAGTCTCCAAAAAATGAGTTCCCACTTCATCCTCAAATTTCCTTAAACTTTTCGGTTTAATCACGTTTGCATCTTAAAATTGTCTCTCCACTTGGTGGTTCAATTTCCAAAGCTCAAGCAAGCATTTACCAATAAAATATGTGAACACTTTCTTTCGACATCTTGAATTCCACTTCCTGGTCTTCAGTCAATTTCAGTGGCCAGCTATCTAATTCGAGGCAAGGCTTTTTACATCACGGGTGTTGGCATTACCGAGAAGCTGAACAAGACCAGGCATATAAATGAATTGCCACAACAGCAAAATAGAAACTCAGACTCCTGAAGCACACAATTCATCTCCCAAATCCCAAAAATCGGTCCATCATCTCGAAGGCATAAGTGCGGGACTGTAATTGAATACTAAAAACTTGCCTGGATGTGTGCAATTCCAAGAAAACTCAAGAATTGCACACTCCATCAGATATTGATATTCATTTGAAACAACATCGACAAAAGTCGCTACAGAAATTTACCAAAGATCCTCAGACAGCACCTTCCAAATACATGACCACATCCTTCTAGAAGGACAAGGGCAGCAGACAGCTGAGAATACCACCACCAGTGTGTACCCTTCCAGCCACTTACCATCCTGATTGGAGATATATCATTATTACTTCACTGTCACTGGGACTAAATCCTGGAACTTCTTCCCTATCTACACTGTGAATCGATCTACATCAGATGGGCTGCAGCGTTTGAAGAAAGCTACTGACAGCGACGTTCTCAAGGGAAAACAAAAGTGGGCAATTAACTGCTGCCATAGTTAACAAAGTCTGCATTCGTCAAGAGATTATCAAGTTGCTGTCCACACCTACCAACGTTCAGCCAGCGACCTTATGTTCACTGATTTGCATTGTGTCCCGTCTACAATATCACAGTTCAGATAATCTTATTCTTCCATGTTTCACACACATTCACTCACTTCCATTCCGGTCACAATACGCAGCCGCCTCTGTTGTAAAGGTGGCTGCAAGTTGAATATTAATTCTTTCATCAGCTTTTAAAGTTGATCCCTGATCTCCGGAGATCACGAAATCAGTGGCCCACCTGCCCCAACTTCCTTGACTTTTTTTTAGTAATGTTTTAATCATGTCTTTAGCTTTTTGCTTTGATAGTCACTTCTTTTACTTGTGATAAAATTTGGATCTTAAAACTTCCGACCTTGCACCCTGGAGTGGGCTGACAAGCAAATCCAGCCACAGATTCTCAAATAGAATTTGGTGAGAAGTAATAAACGTTAGCCTAGACTGCAACAGTCAAATCCGAGCAATTATAACGGCATGCAATTCTCCTCAATCGAAATGCTAGTCCAACATTTATCATCACAGAAAAAAAGTGCATTCATTCAACTGACAAATTTCATGTCTTTTTGCAAATAATCGCTTATATCCCGTTAAAAATTGAAACCACTGCAGGGAAATTTACTTCTTTCGAACTGTTTCATCTTGTCCATCTTTCACATTGCAGATTCGACTAAGCAGTGAATGTTTTATGTGTTGCAATTCTTTTCACTGTCACTGGCTTGAAATCCTGATGTATCCTCCCTACATTCTCTATGAATCTACATACAGCAGATACATTCCAGCGGTTCAAGTTGGCAGCTCACTTCCACCTTTTCAAGTGACAAGCAGAAGTGGACAACTAACTGTTGGACCAGGAGCAAGATCCACATCACACAGAGTTTTAAAAAGTTGCTGTCCTCACGGACAAAAAAATTAAAACACTATTTCCAGTTTCTATAATCAGATGATCAAACGTTGCTGCTTTACTGCATAATGTGAGACTATTTTTCACAAGAGTTCACCGCATTTCCTCAAAAGCAGAATTCTGCAAAATTTCAAGAAGAGATAGAATTATGTTAAATTGATATCACACAGTATTCAATGTATATTTCATTAATCTAATCAAAATACGTGTCTATGAATATACTGAAAGTATTTTGAATCAAATATGTCAGTTCTCTGCATTGCCAGCAATTAACAAATTAGAAGAGCAGAGGTATCCTCAGAAAATTCACAGGCTGAAGTCATTCACTGAGGCCGTGCGTATTATGATAGAGGTTCATCCTGAAACGACAAGTACACAAATTTCAAGTAAGTGCAAAAATACGTTAGTAACTAATTCGGAATGTATTTCATACCAGGAGCACCTATTATAGCGAGAATTGGATAGCAAACAGCATAGAATAGGCCTTTCGCTGGTCCGTGCATCCTATCTGAGAAGCTAAAGCTGCAGCCCTCACCTCTGTGTCATATCCAACGCGTCTCTTATTCATTTGAAATGACAGTCTCTTGAGGATGAATTAAACCTCATCATGAATCTCAGTTGCACATCCGTAAACAACCACATTATCTCCAGCTTCAATGTCTTTCATTTTAAGCAACAGGATGGCGTGTGGCTCAGTGTCATTTGTGAGCTCACTGCTGGCTGGAACTTCCTTACATCGAAACCCTATTTTTAGTTTTAATGTTATGGAGTTGCTAATATTCGACGATGGGTGGAGATGCTATCTCTAATCTAAAGTTAAATTTTCTAAGACTAGCATATTCTAAGCAATTTTGTTCTTTTGGTTGTTATATTTGTGAATGTTATTGTCAGAGGTTTAAATTCTCATAAATTACTGTTGTCTCAGACTTGTCCCAGATACAAAATTAATCTGTATGGCGTCACAAGTACCTTTCAAGAAATGAAACGTGAGGTGGCCACCCGCACGTGCTAACTGTGGGAAATGTCAAGCGTTCCAGTTTTCCTGGTCAAGTAGAAATACAGGAAGGAACATCAAAAAGGCATCGCCTGTGTTCACCAGATATCCCATGGCGTCAGATCAACTCAATGCAAGGAAAGTTCCTGACTCACCCTGTTACGAGATGAACTAGTGCTCCTCTATTTTGGACATTAGTTATTGGATGAGCTGAAAATGTCAAAAGCACACAAAACACTTTGCCTGGGGAACTCCAACATTACACAAGATGTGGTTTGGAAACCCCTCCACTAATCGAGCTAGTTGAATTTTAGCGGTGTGTCGTGGGAAAACTAACTGGAGGGATAAAATCATACGTGTTTATAAACTCGGAAATCTGTCTGGACATTTGTCCATAACGTCACTGGCCATATCCTTAAGGCAATGAAATCCCAGCTTTAAATCGAGAATTCCCTCCATTGCGTTGTGTAACATTGTCACAGTGACGAACAGGATAGGTTTCGAACAGATCAACTGATGCAAGAAGTGGCATCTATGTAGTAACACGGGCAACGTGGCAACACTATCCGACACAATCTGTCACGTTACAACACCGCATTTTCCCCACTCCATCATATCATCATGACAAGGGTTCATCCTTTATTAAATGAAGAGTACAGGGAACATGCAAGGATTAGCAGTAACACCTGAAAAGCGTTGTAAACCTGGTGAAGCTACGAAACAGGACTCCGTGTTTTCTCGATGGTAAAAGCAGAAAGTGACAGTCAGTGTTAAGTGACCACGCAACCAAATGGTCAGATGTCAATCTTGCAGTCCTGCTGCATCCGGTCGTAAACTGTGGTGAGCAATTCTAACTATTCATTGAAGGTGGAGGCTCCATAAACATTCCGAGCCTTAATGGTAGGAGAATCCAGCCTACCAGTGCAGAAGAGAAAGTTGAAACATTCACTGCAAACCTCAGCCAAAAGCCCTTGACCGCATGGTCACATTTGGATTTTCGTGGTATGAAAGACCCCAAGCAAAACTGTAAATATTTGAGTGACAGTGCATACCGTCTATTGGTCTATGTCACATGGAAAGATAGAAATATGGCTGAAGGTTTTGGAGGCTCTTTGGAGCGTTGGCGCAGACTTGAAGGCCCCCAAAACCTCTATTCTCCAGCGTAGGAATACTATGTGTAACTCATCTTCTGATTCCGCAAAGCTTGTACACTGTCGACAAGATACAAGGCAGATTATGATGGAATGCAACTCAATTGCCGTGATGAGTGCAACAACACAAAAGAAGAAGAACATCATTCAGAACCAATCAATGCGATTGGTAATCACCACATTCACAAGATCTAACACCTGCACCAGCGCAGTCAGCAGCAGCAGATTGTAATATCTGTAACATCCACTGCAGAAACTAACCAAAGATTCTTTGACAACACCTTCCAAACCAATGATCACTTTTATATGGAAGGGAGAGGACAACAGGTGTAATAGCACACGATAACATATAAGTTCCCCTTCAAATGCTCACTGACTTGATTTGGAAATGCATTGCCATTCCTTCATTGTTGTTGTGTCAAAACTCTGCAGTTGCCTCTGTTAGTGAATTACTGTTCAATCTACAGCATGTGGATTGTAACAGTTCAGGAAGGGAGTTGAGTGTCACTTTATCAAGGAGGTAATTAGGCATAAGCAATAAATGTTGGTGAGACAGTGACATCACATTGCAGAATGCAATTTAATAAATGCCTTGGATCTAACCTTCGTAAGCTTATGATCGTGAAAACCGAAACACTTCTGATTCTTAAAGAGGATTTCAGCGTTTGCTGCCCACACCAGAAGTAATTTCCAGATTTCCATCTCCCCTCTGGTGAGAGAAAAAAAAATATCCGCTACCTTCTTTTTTTCTGCTTGTTACCTTATAGTTATAGGAATGAGAAAATGAAGGCAAATACTCTCGTTCACCCCGTCACACCTTAACACCGGGGACCATAATTGGCAGGATGAATCCGTGCATGGGGAACCCGTAATTGATTCCATATCTGTCAACTTAACAATTCCGTCATGACTATAATCGTTGACTGATAGGTGTCGTGCTGACTCCTTGGGTCTCTGTGTAACCTCGGCGTCGATGCTAAAATCTGAATATTCTGAAATAGACCTATGGTGAAAATATTCCATTTTGAAAAATGATTGTTTCATTCTCTCCCCAGGGATTGATAATATTTGCACTTGTAGATATTAAAGACAATTTGCTTGCATTGAAACTTCAAGAGATTTAAACTTGCGGATGGCCTAGGATTTATGAGAGACACGTTTGGCGTCAATATCCAGATGAATAATGGAGCAATGACTCCTGAAATACTGACTCCAGATACCATGGCAGTACCTGAAACAACATTTCTGTGGTCCTCAAGAAAACTGCGGAATGTGGGCTCAACATTGATTTTCCCTATGGAATCTCCAAGGCTCTGAGGCTTCCCACTGAATCATCGGTTATATGCTTGCCATGTTCCATTATGACCTGCACTTCCTTCCGAAAAAATGCCCTCCATTTTCCTCAACATTTCTTGCTGGATTTACATTGACCTGCACTCTTCCCTGATTCAGAAACCAGATTGCCTCATGCACCCACACAATTTGAATAACAAACAAACTGAATTGTGTCACTGACTGACAAAAGTCCAATTAGCTCATTTTCGAATTCATAACAGCACAGTTTTTCATAAAATTAAATAATTTTGACTCGGAATTTTCTTGAGAGATTTACTGTGACTTCTATGTTGGACTCTCACACAAAGATTGTGCCAATGCTTCTTGGAGGTTTAGTGAGTGGTACATAATATCTCTACGTTCTCCTGAACATCTGTTAGGTTTATTAGGAGTTTTGGTTTGGGTTGAAGGGTTTTGTGCCCCAGGGATGGGCGTAAGCCGTTCTTTGAAGCTGCAGTCGCCTCTTCCTCTTGACAGCCGGGGATTAAAGAGTGCGGGTCTGAAATCATACTGCTTTTCTGCTTTTCCTCGTCTCCAACGTAGAGCTAAGTAAGAGTAAATCATTGAGAGGTTTGTTTAAATTGAATCACTTCATAGATTTTTGAAGGTTCAGATGTGAGACATGTAATGATCTAGATTATCTACAGATTTGCAATGAATATTCATTTAGATTCGAAACAACTTTGATGATACTCCATAAGGAATAGTTATTTTCGGGGAACATTTTTCTGAAATCAATACGGAGCACCAATGAACTCTGATGATGTAAAAACAGCCTTCCTATCGCAGCCTCGTGCCACCAACCTTTCCCTGAATAGTAAAACATGCTGACCAAATACACCACAGAAATTGACAGATCACAACTCATGATTCCCAAATGAAAACTGTCAGTCAATTCAAGTTTCAGATCCCTGATCCCAGGATGGCAATTGTCCTCTATCAGCTTGACCTTAACTTTGAAGTAAAAGTTTGTACATTCATTGTGGAGATATGGAAGCTGTCTGATCCCTCCCACTGTAGACACACCAACGTCACAGGTAACCAAATCTCCTTTTGCGCCTTTCACTCTCCCATCTGTTTCAAATTCTGTTGACAATTCAAAATTGCCTTAAACGGTTGTGTTAGTCTAAGCATTTAAAAGAAACGCTTTCAAGGTATGGACAATTACGTCCGAGTGTAAAATAACGGAAATGTGTTTGTGAAACTTGGGGAACGAATGTGAATGAAACTGTTGTTGATATTTTTCGCACCATCAAGTCTGTTACGACCATGAACACACTAATTCAAAAGCAATTATTCTTTATCCTCTCATTTGCCATAACGAACACTTTATGCAGAGTTCCTACCCCAAAGGAAATCATCGTAAAAAGGGAAGTATTACAGATTATTGTCAGCTGGGACACGAGTGAACTGACAGTCCTGTAAATTGTGGTCATAGCAACTGTGCAACACCGCGATCCAGTAAAATTATGTCTTTCTGCCATTGATTCTATTTTTTCTCAATTATTGGTGCATGTTTTTAATGGGTTATTATTTCCGCAAAATACTCTCATTGTTGTTACGAAAATACGTTTATTGACGTCACTTATGCCTTTTTTGTTTCCATTTTACAGTTTTATCTTATTTCAGAGGTAACCTCTCTGAGTTCGCTGAATTGCCCAAGTCGATCACAGAATAATGCTCTTTTACGATAAGCAGGTCAGTTTAACGCGAATAAATTAGGCTGGAGAATCATTAAATGATGATTTAGAAAAGCAAACTGACACACGCCCAAATTCAAATCATCAGGGCCACAATCAAGGTTCAGGAATTCCATGATTCAGTGGAAATTGATCAGTTGCTTCTTCTATTTGTATTCCTCATAAATGCTATTTATATCAAAATTGACCATCGACAAAGCCCGAACATGTCAAACAGCAGGAAGGTACGTTAGGCACCACAAAAATATCCATCTACATTAGCCTTTCAGAAACTGCCATTCAAATGAACGATATGAAATAAATCCCATTTTGCAACTGTTAATTTCAGTAAGCACCGATTACAAATAAATACATCTTCAATTGTGTTTTCCGATGAAAACTATCTGAGAGCATATTGAGAAAGAAACTGTTACAGGATAAAATCCCTACGAGAAAATGACGTGTGCAGATGCTAAAAACCAGAGTCAACAAGGTTCTGCCTGGAAAAGCACAGCTGGTCAGGCAGCATCAAAGGAGCAGGCCAGTTGACGTTTTGAGCATCAGAGTTTCATTTCTGATGAAGAGCTTTTACTGGAAACATCGAGTCTCCTGCTCCTGGGATGCTGCCTCAGCGAATGTGCTTTTTCAGCGCCTCACTTTTTGACTCTCATCTTCAGCATCTGCAGTCCTCACTTTCTCTGAGGGAATGTGTATCTTGTAACAATTTCGTTCGCGATATGCTCTTCCAGCAACACACATTGTGATCCAGGAAAGGTTCCGTCTGCACTGCACCCTGATAAAATAAACTCGCTGTTGCAAAGCACCACAAATATCTAAATTGCACACGTTTCACGCATTATAGCTACATATTGAAAGACCTTTCTCGACTTGGTTACAATTCAGCAATCCGCTGACCTGTTGTCTCCTCAGTCTCCTACCAAGTAAGATCTTAAACAGGTTCAAAGCCTGCTTGTTTGTTGCACCGTGAGTCACTGCTCTGTCATACACTGCAGTGTGACAGCAGAACTTTGTAAACAATTAGCGTTAGTGCATAGAGTGCTGTGGAGCCTTTCTCACAATCCAAACGTATTGTAAATATTCCTTTAATTATTTCAACCCCGGAATGTGGGGATGAAGAACTCGGGGGATTAATTGAAGCACTGCCTGTGCCAGAACACAGAAACGTTCCATGTAACAGTACTATTTTGTTACAGAGAAGTAGGCTGTCCGACATTTCCTTGATGAATAGATACCGGCACTGTTTTTGCATGACAATAAATAGCTGGAAAACATGACCCGAAGTGAACAAAACCAACATAATGAAGACTGTAATAAGAATTAAATGAAATACCTGGGAATACAGTAGCAGCAAGCAAATCTATCTATCTATCTATCTATCTATCTATCTATCTATCTATCTATCTATCTATCTATCTATCTATCTATCTATCTATCTATCTATCTATCTATCTATCTATCTATCTATCTATCTATCTATCTATCTATCTATCTATCTATCTATCTATCTATCTATCTATTTATCTATCTATTTATCTGTATGTCTACCTATCTATCTATTTATCTATCCATCCATATGTACATGTACCAGTGTATCCATATATTTTTCCATCTCTTGCTTCTTTTGCATATCTCTCTTGCATGGCAGAACCGAACAGAAAGCGACGGGACAGAGGGAGGGGGAAATGTATGCTGCGAATATTAGAAATATACCGATGGCTGCCAGAGGACAACGAAAGAAGCTAAGAAACTGTGAAGCAGAATCTAAAACAAAAAATGGCGAGATAGAGAAAATCAAGAAAGAACAATAGGCAGAGAGAGGACAAAAATCAGAAACAGAAATATGGAGACAGTGAACGTCGTGGCGAGTGGGCAGATAAATGAATTGATATTAAGATAGAGAACAAAACAAGGAGACAAGGAGAACGAAAGTGAGAAAAAGATAGAAGAGAAAGCTGTCATAGAAACAGAAGGAAAATGGTGAATTGAGTAAAGACAGAATGTAGCATTGAAAGAGACAGAATGGGAGAATACGTGGACAGAGGAAGACTGAGTCCGACAGATAGACAGGAATAGGGAGAAACAGAAGTATAGAAGAAGATAGAATGGGTGAGAAACAGACAGAAAAGGACAACGATCGAAACAGAAGAAGGGAATAAAAGGTGAAATTAAGGGAATAGACAATAGACAATAGGTGCAGGAATAGGGCATTCTGCCATTCGAGCCTGCACCACCATTCAATATGATCATGGCTGATCATCCTTAATCTGTATCCTATTCCTGCCTTATCTCCATAACCCTTGATTCCACAATCCTTGAGAGCTCTATCCAACTCTTTCTTAAATGAATCCAGAGACTGGGCCTCCTCTGCCCTCTGGGGCAGAGCATTCCACACAGCCACCACTCTCTGGGTGAAGAAGTTTCTCCTCATCTCTATCCTAAATGGTCTATCCCGTATTTTTAAGCTGTGTCCTCTGGTTTGGCACTCACCCATCAGCGGAAACATATTTCCTGCTGCCAGAGTGTCCAATCCTATAATAATCTTATATGTCTCAATCAGATCCCCTCTCAGTCTTATAAACTCAAGGGTATACAAGCCCCGTCGCTCCAGTCCTTCAGTGTAAGGTAATCCCACCATTCCAGGAATTGACCTCGTGAACCTACGCTGCGCTCCTTCAATAGCCAGAATGTCTTTCCTCAAATTTGGAGACCAGAACTGCACACAGTACTCCAGGCGTAGTTTCACCAGGGCCCTATACAGCTGCGGAAGAACCTCTTTGCTTCTATTCTCAATCCCTCTTGTTATGAAGGCCAGTATGCTATTAGCCTTCTTCATTAACTGCTGTATCTGCATGCTTACTTTAATTGACTGGTGTACAAGAACACCCAGATCTCTCTGTACTGCCCCTTTACCTAAATTGATTCCATTTATGTAATACTCTGCCTCCTGTTCTTGCCACCAAAGTGGATAACCATACATTTATCCACATTAAACTGCATCTGCCATGCATCTGACCACTCACCTAACTTGTCCAGGTCACCCTGTAATTTCCTAACATCCTTCTCACATTTCACCCTGCCACCCAGCTTAGTATCATCAGCAAATGTGCTCATATTATTACTCATACCGTCTTCTATATCATTAACAGATATTGTAAAAAAGCTGCGGTCCCAGTACTGATCCCTGCAGTACCCCACTGGTCAATGCCTGCCATTCTGAAATTGAGCTGTTTTTCACTACTCTTTGTTTCCAACCAACTTTCAATCCAAGTTAGTACTTTGCCCCCAATAGCATGCGCCCTAATTTTGCTCACTAACATCTTATGTGCGACTTTATCAAAAGCTTTCTGAAAGTCCAGGTACACCACATCGACTGGATCTCCCTCGTCCATCTTCAGAGTTACTTCCTCGAAAAATTCCAGATTAGTCACGCATAATTTCCCCTTCATAAATCCATGCTGACTCTGACCTATCCTGTAACGACTATCCAGATGTGTCGTAATTTCATCCTTTACAATAGACTTCAGCATCTTTCCCACCACTGAGGTAAGACTAACTGGACTATAAATTCCTGCTTTCTCTCTCCCGCCTTTCTTAAAAAGTGGTATAACATTAGCCACCCTCTAATCCGCAGGAACTGATCCCTAATCTATCGAACTCAGTAAAATAATCACCAATGCATCCACGATTTTTGGAGCCACCTCCTTCAGTACCCTGGGATGTAGACCATCTGGCCCCGGGGACTTATCAACCTTCAGACCTAACAGTTTCTCCAACACCAATTCCTGGCAAATATAAATTCCCTTAAGTTCAGGTCCGTCAGCTACTGTTACCTCAGGGAGATTGCTTGTGTCTTCCCCAGTGAACACAGATCTGAAGTGCCAATTCAATTTTTCTGCCATTTCTTTGTTCCCCGTAATATATTGCCCTGTTTCTGTTTTTTTTTTGCCTTTCACATACCTAAAAAAAACTTTTACTCTCCTCCTTTATATTATTGACCAGTTTACATTCGTACCTCATTTTTTCTCTGCGTATTTCCTTCTTTGTAATCCTCTGTTGTTCTTTAAAAGCTCCCCAGTCCTCTGTTTTCACACTTATCTTTGCTATGTTATATTTTTTTCCCTTTTAACTTTATATGTTTCTTAACTTCCCTCGTCAGCCACGGCCACCAGATTGAAAACGGAAGTTTTACATCTGTTTAAAGGAGATTGTGCTACAGCAAAATGGATAGCCATTGAGAGAAAAAAGCATGATAGACATCGATGTGGAATTCAATTGGACAAAGGTAACAAGAGACAGAGAACCCGAAATGAGACAATGAGGCTGAAGTAAAGGACAGGAGCAGAATCAGAGAAGCAGACAGAAAATGAAATTTAGGCAGCTATCAGATAAACACGAATAGGGAGAGTGTCGATGCAAAGAAACAATCGGCAAATGGAGAGAAATGCAACTGAAACAACATGAAAATTAGGACAGAAAGGAGATTATATGCAGAAGGATCCACTGACGCAACCAACAGACTTGCTGGCGACGCATTAAGTTTATTGGATATGTTTCAAGAGCAATCGTTGATTTGGCTACAGAGCTAATTTGCTGCTTTAGGGCAATAATTTCAACAGCATTTGAAAATCAAATGTATGACCCCCATACATTTTGTCTTTGAGACAGTGAGGACTGCAGATGCTGGATATCAGAGTCGAGACTGTGGTGGTGGAAAGGCACAGCATATCAGGCAGCATTGGAGGAGGAGAATCGATGTTTCAGGCAAGAGCCCCTCATCTGGAACGAGTCTTGTGAGCTAAAGATGTGGAAAGATAAATGGGAGGGGCGTGGGGGTTGAGCGGTGTTAGATGAGAGAGCGATACGTAGATGGAGTGAGGGTCATGGTGATAGGCCAGAGAGGAAGGTGGAGTGTATAGGTGGGGAGGAAGACAGACATGTCGGAAATGTCATTCGAATCGTGCAGAGGTGAACTGGGATACTGCGAAGGAAAGGGGATTAACAAACTGGTGAAATCCATATGGATGCCTTGTGGTTGGTCAGTCCCAAGGCAGAAGATGAGGCATTATTCCTACAGGCGTAGGGTGTTTAGGGTGTGGTGAGAGAGGAAGCCCAGAATCTGCATGGCCTTGATGAAATGGGAGGGGGATTTGAAGAGTTCTGTCATGTGGTGTTATGATTGTTTGGTGCGGGTGTTGTGGAGATGTTCTCTAAAGCTCTCTGAAAGTAGGTGTCCTGTCTCTCCAATGTAGAGGAGGCCACATCAGGAGCAACAGAAACATTACGTGACGTGTGTAGAAGTGCAAGTAAAGTTCTGACGGATGTGGAAGGCTGTTTTGGCGACTTGGACAGATGTGAATGGGAGGTGTGGGCGCAGGATTTGCAATCCCTGGTGTAGCAGGGGAAGATGCTGGGTGGAGTGGTGAGAAGGTGGGTTGGTGGGGCGCGTGGAATAGACAAGACAGTCATCGACAAAATTGTCCTTCTGGAAAGTAGATGGGGTGGGGAGAGAAATCTATCTCTGGTGGTGGGGTCCGATTATAAATAGCGGAATTGATGGAGGATGATGCTATGCATACGGAGGTTGTTTGGGTGGCAGTGAGGACCGGGGGGATTCCGTCCTTTTCGCGGTTGGAAGGGTGGGTTTCAAGGTTAGCGTTGCGGGAAGTGGATGAGTCGCGCTGGAGGGCATCATCGAACAGTTGCTTGGACGAAATTGCGGTCTTTGGAGAAAGAGGCCATCTGGTGTGTTCTGTGGTTGAACTTGTCCTCCTGGGAGCAGATGCGGCGCAAGTGGGAAAATTGGAAATAAGAGATAGCTTTTGTATAAGCGGCAGGGTCGGAGGAGGTGTGATCCAGTTAGCTGTGAGAATCAGTGGGTGTCTAGAAGGTGTCCTTGTTTTGTCGGCCACCTTTGATGGAGATGGAGAAGTCCAGGAAAGGGACAGAGGCTTCTGACATGGTCCAGGTGAACATAACTTCGGGGTGGAATGTGTTAGTGAAGTTGATGAACTGTTCAAACTCCTCATGGGAGCAGGAAGTGGCGCTGATGCAGTCATCAGTGAAATGGTGGAAAAAATAAGGACTGGTGCATACGTAACTTCAGAAGATGCACTCCGTTTCAAA
This sequence comes from Chiloscyllium punctatum, assembly GCF_047496795.1. Lineage (NCBI taxonomy): Eukaryota > Metazoa > Chordata > Chondrichthyes > Orectolobiformes > Hemiscylliidae > Chiloscyllium > Chiloscyllium punctatum. Next base: position 10,891,220 of record NC_092774.1, read on the forward strand.
TCCCTTCACAGACGTCCCATTTTTATAAAAAAAGGTTTATTACCAGGTTAGTACTTGTGGAAGACAATATAATTGCCACTTGATTAGATGTTCCCTTGTATCTCTGTCCAGAGCTAACCCATCAGTGGTTAGTCCGTTATCAGGACATCATCCCATCTCTTGTCAAATGCCCATTTCAGGCGGAACCAGTTTCATTTCAAATCCGCCAACATTTTTTGCCAACATGTTGGAGCTTCATTTCTATTTTACTGTTCACATTGTAGCTGTCTTAACGGATAAGTTAAAATAAATATTTAACACTTCAAGTCACAGAGATCTCTTTCGTTGCATTTAGCTAGAGCCCAAAAATGTCGACATAATGATCTGAAATGACCACAATAATTGGACACTCCCTGAATTCATCCTTGAAAGAAATTGGCAAGCAGAAGCCGAAAGTTTTAGGCTCTTTGACTGAGCCCAGCACCTTGAATCCAAGTTTTGATGTGATATTCTCCCAATGTATTAAATTATGAACTTTACAACACAGTCTGTGTCTGTGGGCAATTTAGAAGTCATTAAAATTCAATTATTCGTCGCAGTGTAGTTTGTCCTCATGTTCAATGATTATTTTCTAATTTATTTCTCAAATAAGTGTCACCATTGTCGCATTAATTGTTTGAGAGAAAGACACAGTAATATGCCATTGTTAACTTCATGTCTGTCTGGGCTTTTACAGGGCATTATCGAGGACATTCTCTTTCACAGACACGGGCTGAAACTTAGGTAAATGATAGAGATGATATTCTTGTCTGATGTAATTACAGAAGTGCAAGCAGCAGCATGCCTTATCTGTTCTGGAATCGTCAATATTCAAATGGATCCTTTCAAATTTTTCCACATAAAAGCATATTCACCAGGAATGCAGAATTTCAACAGAAACTGTTTTCAGTGAATCTCAATGAATCCAGTCGAACAGTCCCGCTAAATGTTACTAACGCACAGCTGACAAGCTCTGCCATGTTTTGCAACACAGTGAGTCCCACAGAGACAAAGGATTGGAGTCAACCTGTGCAAAAAAACTTTCAGACTATCATGCAAAGTACAAGAGTGTGAGCGAGCTGATACATTGACAGGAGGTTGATCAGCACTGAATCCACATTGAGCTCATTGTTCTTAATGATATCATGCACTCGTAATTCTAATAAATATATTGATTAGATACGTGTCAATATATGTTTATATTGTTCAAAATACAGAATATGCAAATACGTTCATCAACATAATAAACAACAAATGAAGAGGGAACTGCACTTATGTAAGGAAACTCGGGAGGAAAACATACAAACAGACTGGCGGTCTGCCATTGCTTAAACTGAAATGAAATTAAAATGAAATATTGTGAACGAGTTTTGTGGTTTGTTGTTGTTAACTGGGTAGATCAGAATGGCAGAAAACATCTGAAAGTGACGGCACCGCAACTCAGTGATAAGCACTGCTGCTTCACAGCGCCAGAGATGCGGGTTCATTTCCAGCCCTGGCTGACTACCTGAGTAGAGTTGACACATTCTCTCAGTTTCCATATGGATGTCCTCAATGTTCTCCGGTTTCCACTCGCAGTCTAATCATTTGCATTTTATGTGGATTGGCAATGAGAAATGCAGGGTTATGTGGACAGAGTAAACGGGATAGGGTGGGATGCTCTTTGGAAGGGCCGTATGGAATCAATGGACCGAAAGGCCTGGCTCCGCGCTGAAGGGCTTCTGTGACTCAGTGGCTGTGAAATTTAATAATATGTGAAGAGTAAACCAACGTGGTGACACAGACATACAAACATAGACAAGTGCAGAAACATGCAGCATCAGGTTCAAAACAATGTCTGATCATGTGAGAAAAAATAAATACAGACATTTTGTTTATGTTTTCAAAAAATCCGCTTTCCTCAGAATTCTCAAAACGTTGCCTGTGCTTGTTGTAAACTTCTTGCATTTTTCAGGTTAGTTCATGTAATGTGGAGTTGATTTTCTGGTTCGGCTGAAACACAATACAACAAAATAAATGTCGAGATTTACTGAATAAATTGTTACACTGTGTTCACAGCGAGGTTGATGCAAAAAATGACAGATGAAACGTTTCCAGTCCACCTCATTTGGATTTTAAATCATTTCGGTTGTGTTTGTCCTTGAACTTTAGACGGATGGGCGGGTTTGGGTGTCGGTATCTTATAGAAACAAAAGAAACCCTGATGGGACTGGACACCTTATATGCAGTAAAAATAATCCCGTTGTTGGGGAAATCCAGAACAAGATTTACGTTCGTAATCCATCCAGGAATGGGAGAAGGAAGAATTTCTTCAATCAGACTGTGGTAAACTTGTGGACTTCTCTGCCACAAAAAATGCTGTTGGGGCCCTTCATTAGCTATATTCAAGATGGCGCTGTGCATGGCTCTTTCAGCTTACGAGATCAAGGGACATGGAGAGAAAGCGTGAGTGGGTTATCGAAATTGCATGATCAGCCATGATCATATTGATTGGTGTTGCACACCCAAAAGTCAAAATAGTCTACTCTGGCAAATATTTTCTGTGTTATTACATTGCTGTTTTAAAACAGCAGAAATTGCTGGCAAGTTTATTGTTTGCAGGCTTGCTTTCACCCTGCTTCCAGACCCTTTACCATTCCTCATTACAGAAGAGTTTTAGTACCGTTGGTTCTTGTCTCTGTGTCTCTTAGCCCGCTGAAATACACCGCGCTGTCAGACAGTCGCAGCTCACCTCTGTTGAAAATCACCTCACTTTTCGAAATACATAGAAATGCAGGGAACTGGTTGCAAACATCTTCTGCTTTGAAATCCTCTCCACGGAATGGGATGTAAATAAAAAATACGGTAGATTTTCCACTGCCCTGACTTTACAGTTGTAATGAGTACAATCCAGGAGGGATCGGATATCTGAAGTTAATTGTTACCGAATTTCCATCAATTTATATCGCTGCAACCAGCTCCTGTGAGACCCAGTCTGTAAAACTAACACATGCAAAAGTGTAGATGCCAACATCTTTGTTTTTAGTGTTACGTTTTGCAATCAATGTAATGGAGCACATTGCAAATGGAGGCTGAGGACAACGAAAGGGTTAGATGTCAGTGTCACCTGTAAGTCAGAATTTTCACAGTGTGAGGAACGTAACTGTTCAGAGCTTTGAGGAAATGAAAAATGTGTAAATAGTACCAGCTGATGTTGGCTTTCACAGCTGATCGTGAGTTTTCACAAATGGAAGTGAAGTTGAAATGTTTTAACATAGAGCTGATGGTGTGCTTGAACAGATGGAGCTGAACCTGAATTCGTTCCATGCAGGGCTAACAGTGTGTTTAAAAGAGGAAGCCGATGATGAAATATTTTCTCTGAAACCTTAGATGAGGAGTCATTTACGGTCACGATTCGCCGCTGGCAATGTCAATTGGGACACCCAATGAACTTATCAAAATTCGTCTTGAATAACGCCAGGAACTGAAGAACGACCACGCTCTCAGGTCCAGGAAATTACTCAGATTACTGATCTTCCGTCGTTTCACAGAGTCAATCTTTGACATCTTTGACATTGGTAATATATAACGTTGCTCTGACGCTGGTGCCAAAGATTATCCATCAAAAATGTTGCTCACTGATGAAGAGGAATACTGACATAAGAACAGATCTTTTATGGAATGATAAGTTCAATACCCGTGAAAGTGATCATTTAGGCATGATGACGTTAATACTGGGTTTTGATTATATGAACACTTCTCGATTCAGGACTCAGGTCTGATTCAGTGAAAAACGTTGGGAGCACCTACTCAGAGGTATCAGGAGATAGTATACTCGACTGCCATGTCATTCATATACGGTTTCAATTCTTCCTTCAGGGTATTTGAGTTGTTCGCACTGCAGCACAACAACACCATGAATCCCTGTTCAATCCAGTCTCGGGCGAATACCTTGTGGAATTTGGATATTCAACATGTGCCTGCGTGGGTTTCCTCTGTGTGCTCTGGTTGCCTCCCACAATCCAAAATGGGCAGATCAAGTAAATTGGAAATGCTAATTAGCCCGTACGGTTTAGACACATGTAATTATGTGGGCTGGCCATGGGACTTGCAGGATTGCGAAGCTGCAGTAGGAGAGTGGGACTGGATGCTATGATCTTCAGAGTGTTCTTTTCGTTTCGATTCGATTCGCTACAATATGGAAACAGGCCCTTCATCCTTACAAGCCCACACCGATCCTCCGAAGAGAAACCCACCCAGACCCATTCTCCCACCCTGTATTTATCCCCGACTAATGCACCAAACACTATAGACAATTTAGCATGACCAGTTAACCTGACGTGCACATCTTTGCATTGTGGGAGGAAACCGAAGCAACCAAAGGAAACCCACGCAGTTACAGGGAGAATGTGCGAACTCCACACAGGCAGTCGCTTGAAGAGGCAATTAAACCTGCGTCCCTGGCGCTGTGAGGCAGCAGTACTAACCACTGAGCCATCGTGCTGCCAGAGTTCAGAGTGGACTTGATTATCCCAATAGGCTGCTTCCAAACTCTAAGCACACCACAGTGCATGTGGGTTGGATATCTTTGGGTAAGCGATTTGAGAAGGTTCCCCATGGTATGCTCATTCATCATTTTCGGAGATATGGGATGCACGGTAATTTGCTGCCTGGATATAGAATTGGCTAGCCAAAAGAAGACAACGAGTGGTAGTGGATGGGAAGTTTTCCACCTGGAGTTTGGTGACCATTGGTTTCCCGCAGGAATTTGTTCCTGAGCCTCTGCTCTTTCTGGGTTTTGGAAATGAATTGGATGAAGAGGTGGAAGGATGGGTTACTAAATTTGCCGATCACACATAGTTTGGTGGTTTTGTAGATTGTTTTGAGGGCTGTTGCAGGCGATAACAAGACATAAACAGGATGCAGCACTGGGCTGAAAAGTGGCAGATGGAGTTCAATCGGGATAAACGCAGTGATATATTTTGCAATGTTGAATTTGAATGCTGAATACCGGATTAAAGAAAAGATTTTCGTGGTATGGAGGAAAAGTGCGATTTTGTGTACAGATACATAGATCCTTCAAAGTTGTCACACAAGTTGGTACGGTTATTAAGAAGGAATATCGTGACCTCGCTTTTATTAACGGGGGATTGAGCTTCAGAGCCGCGATGTTTTGATGCAGCTCGATAAAACTATGATTAGACCGCAGCTGGAATAGTGTGTTCAATTCTGCGTGCCTTATTATAGAAAGGATGAACATACTTCAGAGTAGGTGCAAAGGAGATTTGGCAGGATTCTGCCTGGATTGGAGGACTTGTCTTATGAACAGAGTTTAGGTGAGATGGTGCTTTTCTCATTGGAGAGATGAAGGAAGACTTGATAGAGGTGCACAAAGTGATGAGAGGCATTAATAGAGTAATAACGTTTCCCCAGACAGAAATGACTGAACGTCCTGTCATTATGTTTAGATGATTGGAGGAAGAAACAGAACAGACGTCATTGGTAGTTTCTTTAATTAGAGAATAGTGGAAGCGTGGAATGCACTGACAGTTGTGGTAATCGAGTCAGAGATATTAGAGACATTTAATGACTGCTCGACAATCACATCGACGGCAGTAAATTGAGGGGTGTGTCATTTAGTTTGAAGTTAGATTAAGATAAATTTTCAGAACAAGGGCCTGTACTGTGTCGTACTATCCTATGTTTTTTGTTCGAAGTATCCTGGGGTTTGGTCGCAAAAGTGAATGTAATAAAAGAGAAGTTCAACAAAATATTTTGTAATATAATGGCTGTTCATCGTTATGGCCCATCTTTCTTCAGTTACTAATTCTGGTGGCTCTTGGATGAGTAATAATCTGCCAATTGTTCCTTTTAAAACACATGAAGGCATGAAACATATTTTTGTGAATAGAACCTGAGAATAACACACTGAAAACTTCAGCTCACATCGCTGAGCAGCATAATATTCCGTAGTGATAAATTATGGAGATTGCACATGGTTTCCAATTCAGTTGTAAACAGTGCATTTAAAAAAAAACTCTGGTCTTCCTTTGCAGATCCGAATAAAGTTCCAATTATTAGGATAAATAGCATAGTCATTTCTCTGTGCTGCGATTTGCCAGTCTCTTTCAGCTAGCAACATCTATGCACCAATAACTATTCCATGATGAACAAATGCAGGAATCTGATGAAGAAGTTATTCTTGAAAGGTCAATCCTCCTGATCCTTCGACGCTGCGTGACCAGCTGTAGTTTTCCGGCATCACACTCGCGACAAACATTTTTTTTAAATGACAGACGTCAATACCTGATCACTGACGCTGCTGATTTTAATTGCCACGGACCTCTGAACCAGTCCTCGAATAATCCATTCACTTACATTGTGCCTGGTTGTCTCTGAGAGTCTATGGATGAATCCTTGTGCATGTGTCTCCAGCTCCTATTTATTTTCTGAATCACTTCCAACCATCTAACATTTATCTATCACATCTGTTGGTTTCTCTGTGTTTCTGTCATAGCTGTCTTCACCTCTGATGACATTTCTTCATTGTTTTCTGAGTTTCAACTTCATTCCATCTTCCTATTATGTTCTTGGTGTATCAATGCATTGAGCTTCACTTTAATTTGAGGTATCATAATTTAACAAAAATTGGCTACAGACAGAACCTTTATCCTTAAGGATGCGGAAACAATATGGCAGAGCTGGATAGATACACTGAACGACTACAGAGAAGTAATCATAGAGTTTTTTTCAATATTTATGCATGGGATTGCCTGCGTTGTTGGTTTCTTTTGCTAATTCATGCAGTAGAATGGCAACTGCATTACTGTCGATCTGGTGTCACGTCGAAGCTTCAACAGACCAGGGAGGACGTCTTTTCCATCTCTCAAGAAGTGTAGCCAAATAGATTTTTTTCATTCCAGGCTATTAAATATGTTGTCATCCTTTATTCCTAATACTAGATTTTATTTGTTCATTTATATTCCACCATGGCAAGGTTAGAATCCGCATTCATAGAACATACCTGACCCGTTGAACAAATATTCCAGTCATCATACCGTGTTTTTGCCACTATGAAAATGGGACTGATATAAATTAGGTCAGGGAGGCTGACAGGTCTTTTGGAGATTTCGTAAAATTGATGTGGGAAAAAAAGCCTGAGGTTCTTTATTTTGAGAGGACACTTTGGATTTTTGTATGATGCGGAATTATTGGGATGGCTGGCGTAACCACTTTTGAGGCACAAATTTACTTTGTAACAAGATAAACTGCAACAAAGTGAAGAACTGGTAAAAGGAAAAAGGTGAGAACCTTTAACATAAGTTTTAGATCAACTAGATTGGATGGGGCAGTGTTTGTGCAGTGTGTCCAGGAAACTTTTCTAAATCAGTATGTAGATTGTCCAACCAGAGGGGAGGTCATATTCGATTTGGTCCTCGGTAATGAACCGGGATAAGTGATGGGCTTGTTAGTGGGTGAACATTTTGGTGATGGTGACCACAATTCTATGACTTTCACCTTGGTTATGGAGAGATAGGTGCGCACAACAAGGTAGATTTTACAATTGGGGGAAGGGAAATTACGATGCTGTAAGACAGGATTTGAGCAGCATAAGTTGGGAGCATAGGTTGTCAGGGAAGGATGTGGTGGAAATGTGGAACTTTTTCAAGGAGCAGGTACGACGTGTCCTTGATATGTACGTACCTCTCCGGCACGAAAGAAATGGTCGTGTGAGGGAGCCTTGGTTCACGAGGGAGGTTGAATGTTTAGTAAAGAGGAAGAAGGAGACTTACATAAGGTTGAGGAAACAGGGTTCAGACAGAGCAGTGGAGGGATACAGGATAGCCAGAAAGGAACTGAAGAAAGGGATTAGGAGAGCTAAGAGAGGGCATGAAACATCCTTGGCGGATAGGATCAAGGATAACCCCAAGGCATTTTATGCGTATGTGAGAAACCTGAGAATGACGAGAACGAGGGTAGGTCCGATCAAGGACAGTAGTGGGAGATTGTGTATTGAGTTGGAAGAGATAGGAGAGGTCTTGAACAAGTACTTCTCTTCAGTATTTACGAACGAGAGGGACCGTATTGTTGAAGAGGAGAGTGTGAAACAGACTGGTAAGCTAGAAGAGATACTTGTTAGGAAGGAAGATGTGTTGGACATTTTGAACAACTTGAGGATAGACAAGTCCCCTGGGCCTGACGGGATATATCCTAGGATTAAATGGGAAGCAAGAGAGGAAATTGCAGTACGGTTGGCAATGATCTTCTCGTCTTCAATATCAACTGGGGTGGTACCAGGGGACTGGAGAGTAGCGAATATTGTGCCCCTGTTCAAAAAAGGGAATAGGGATAACCCCGGGAATTACAGGCCAGTTAGTCTTCCTTCTGTGGTAGGCAAAGTAATGGAAAGGGTACTGAGGGAAAAGATTTATGAGTATCTGGAAAGACACTGCTTGATTAGAGGCAGCAGGCACGGATTTGCGAAGGGTAGGTCTTGCCTTACAAGTCTTATTGAATTCTTCGAGGAGGTGACCAAGCATGTGGATGAGGGTAGAGCAGTGGATGTAGTGTACATAGATTTTAGTAAGGCATTTGGTAAGGTTCCCCATGGTAGGCTTATGCGGAAAGTCAGGAGGCATGGGATTGAGGGAAATTTGGCCAATTTGATAGAAAACTGGCTAACCGGGCGAAGTCAGAGAGTGGTGGTAGATGGTAAATATTCAGCTTGGAGCCTAGTTACAAGTGTAGTTCCGCAGGGATCAGTTCTGTGTCCTCTGCTGTTCGTAATTTTTATTAATGACTTGGATGAGGGAGTCGAAGGGTGGGTCAGTAAATTTGCAGATGATACGGAGATAGGTGGAGTTGTGTACAGTGAGGAGGGCATTTATCGATTGCAAAGGCGCTTAGATATGATGCAGAGCTGGGATGATGAGTGGCAGATGGAGTTCAACCCTGCCAAGTGTGAGGTTGTCCATTTTGGAAGAGCAATTAAGAATGCGGAATACAGGGTTAATGGTAGAGTTCTTTGTCAGGTGGAGGAACAGAGGGATCTTGGGTCTATGTACATAGATCTTTGAAAGTTGCCACTCAGGTGGATAGAGTTTGGAGGAGGCCTATGGTATATTATCGTTCATTAGCAGAGGGATTGAATTGAAGAGTCGTGAAGTGATGTTGCAGCTGTACAGGACTTTGGTTAGGCCACATTTGGAGTACTGTGTGCAGTTCCGGTCGCCTCACTTTAGAAAAGATGTGGAAGCTTTGGAGAGGGTGCAGAGAAGATTTACCAGGATGTTGCCTGGAATGGAGAATAGGTCGTACGAGGATAGGTTGAGAGTACTCGGCCTTTTCTCGTTGGAACGGCGAAGGATGAGGGGTGACTTGATAGAGGTTTATAAGATGATCAGAGGAATAGATAGAGTAGACAGTCAGAAACTTTTCCCCCGGGTACAACAGAGTGTTGCAAGGGGACATAAATTTAAGGTGAAGGGTGGAAGGTATAGGGGAGATGTCAGGGGTGGGTCTTTACCCAGAGAGTGGTGGGGGCATGGAATGTGCTGCCCGTGGGAGTGGTAGAGTCAGAATCATTGGCGACTTTTAAGCGGCATTTGGATAGGTACATGGATGGGTGCTTAATCTAGGATAGAAGTTCAGCACAACATCGTGGGCCGAAGGTCCTGTTCAATGCTGTATTGTTCTATGTTCTATGTTATATCTATGTTCTACAAGTCAACTGTGAACTGAGGAATGGCTTATCAAGGATTGAAGCCAATGTATGTCAAAATGGTTGGTGCTTTGGTTTAGTGATGGCAGTGATCGGCTCAATACGTGTGAAGTGACTGAGAGCCAACTTTTCTTCTCATGCTTTCACAAAATTCCACCGACTGTAACGCATAGGGATCAGAGATCCCAAGTAAGGAGAGTGAGGAATAAATAAAAAAATGTCATCTGGACAAGACGAATGGAGAGTAGCCGCAGTAAGGGGATGTGGGAGGTGAACACAGATTCCAATTGCGCTCCTTTTCGAGTAATACAAAATCGCAATCATTGCGCATTCTCTTAAGGATCGACTGCAGTCAATTATCAGAGCTCCCAATAGGTAGTCCCTTTGGTACTGGCACTAACTTTCCATCAATTTCTGTATCAGGTGATAACGGGACCAGGAGACACTGAACTACTCTAGTGGTAAAGAAAGAGCATAAGACATTTATTCCACTCTGTGTTTGAAGAAATTGGTGAGGGTGGCGAAGGGGTACATCAAAAAGATCATTAACTCCTTTCGAAACAAATTCTGAGATATTGCATAAATGAAGACGTTGTTGCAGGAACTGAATAACTGAAGTGTGTTGGTCGTCTCTTGGAAGATAGACTGTGGGTCACTGAAATCTAATCCACCGAAATAGCTCTCTGCTTTCAGCCGCATGTAGATGAAATGTCCGACAAGAGGGGCCCAAAGGAGGAGGAAGCTGAGAGAGATGGCGAACAGTAGGATGATGGATCTCTTGCGGTGGGCCATCTCCGGGTCTTGTTGCTTCTCTGCACCCCGGAGCCTCCTCCGGGCTCTGTTGGCCACTAGGATCTGTCTTATGGTCAGGACGTTCAACATCAGAATAACAAAAAATGGGAGAAAAGGGGTATAAATCTGAAAGAGCCAATCATAAGCCTGCCAAGCTGGCCAGACGTAGAAGTTGGCTTTGATGTTGCAAAACCACGATATCCCATCTAAAATGTATAAGGGTTTGTAGATAAAGTAGTATGGAATGTTCTTGACGCAGCACAGAGCACAGACAATTCCAATGACCAGAGACGCAGTTTTCTCTGTACAGTATCTGGTCTTCAACTTCTGGCAGCAGATGGCCACGAAACGGTCGATGGTAAAGGCGACTGTTAGCCAGACCGAGCAATCCCGCGTGGCCTAGACCAGTACGACGCTGAGAGTGCACACAGGAGTGGTCGACAAGACACTTTCCCGGAAATAGATGCGGCTGATTCGATTGAGGATTACTGCGGTGATGATGACAAAGAAATCAGTCACTGCGATAGCCACCAGGTAGGAGGTGATGCATCGGGAGAGATTACACCGTCCTCGAGATAGAATTATGATTGCCAACAAATTGGCTGCGAGATATCAAAAGAGAAAGTTATTATTGAACATAATCAAAACACTGTATGCAGGTTTTCTCAATCTTTTATGTAACAGCTTTAAAACATCGGTTTTCCACTCTCTGCCTATCCCGAAACCATTGACAAGCATTGGACGTTCACTACAGCGTTATATATCTCTCAATGTGAATAGTCCCAGGAATAGAAATTGTTTGCTCGTTAGTGAGTAAACTCCAGTAGCTATTGTCCAATTAAGGACAAATGGAATAATGTGGACCCGATGAACGTATTCTTACCAAACCCCGGACACGCTTCAACCCATAAATATTTCCTCACGTTGGCTTTTCACTAGTGGTGTCCCACCCATTGCAATTGTCATCAGAATCTTCAGAAGCTCCAGATTCTTGCTACATCCAATCCCGCAATCACACAGAACTGTTCGTAATCACAAGTTAACTTTGTTTGTGTCTCCCTTGTATGCCTCAAATTGGTATTTCTAACTGTGTCAGTTATAGGTTTAAATAATAAAGCTCTAAACTCTGGAATTATTACCGCAGTTCTTCGCTTCTACTCCTTCTTTCAGACGTTCCTTTGATCGACCCTTTTTTGCAATATCTCATATATCACGAAATTGCATTAATTTACTAAAGCTGTTCTAGTGTTTGCTAATGGCTGTGTTGTGGCTCGAGATGATGTGTACTTTCTAATAATTGTGAAGAATGTTGTTCTGGCTAATTATTCCAAAAACTTATCCAGAGCATACGAATCCTTGCAACAGAGAAGCAAATTAATGACAGTTTATGAATCTTGCATCGCCACTGACGTCTTTTATACTAAACTTCAGTTAATTCCTACGATCACATTAACAATGACTCCATTCACTATGAAAAATAAATCATAGACAGAGATTGCAATAAGCCCATGCAGAAAGGTATTGTACCACATTATGGTCAACAATTAAAGAATGGACTATAACGCTGGAAAGCTTTTCCTGTTTTGAAGTGGAACTTAAAATGCATCAGTATAACAGTTTAATGTTCATGCATTACGGAGGAAACATCACAGAATCGCTCCACAGGAGGCTCCCAAGCACTGAGGATGTCACCTAGACAGAGGATGAAATGTCTGCAACAGAAATTCCCAGCTCGCCGAACAGAACAACAACAACAATGAGCATCCGAGTTACAAATCTTCGCCCAAAATTCATGCATATTCATTCATCCCAGTTCGTAGTTCAGCAGACAATAAACCATTTTTCTATGAGTACACATCATGGAAAATTCAGGAACGTATTTTTCATTCATACTTAAGAAATTGTCAGTACTCAAAGATGATATGACACAGCGCAGATCGTATCCCGTCATATGCACTGAACGTCATTTGATATCTAATAATGTCGCATGTAGGAAAAGTTCAGCTATATCCAGAATGGCTGCAAATGTGTTGCTGGAAAAACGCAGCAGGTCAGGCAGCATCCAAGGAACACGAGAATCGACCTTTCGGGCATAAGACCTTCTTCAGAAATCTTCAGGGCTTCTGCCCGAAACGTCCATTCTCTTGTTCCTGGGCTGCTGCCTGTCCTGCTGCGCTTTTCCAGCAACAAATTTTCAGCTCTGATCTCCAGCATCTGCAGTCCTCACTTTCTCCGATATCCTGATTGGGAAAGAAATGCATTTCAGGAAACACTTAATTTAAAAAAATATACTTTTCATGTGCATCAGTGACTTACCAGAGGCGCCAATTGCAGCGAGAATTGAATAGGAAACGACGAAGAAGGGGGCAATGACTGGTTCGTGCATCGTCGCTCAGAAACTGCAAGAGATGTTGTCGCTGTGGAGGTTTGCTCTGCGACACATTTAAGGGCAACCTCATTCATTCGGATTGATAATCTCCAGGGGGCCAATTAAATTACAAGATGAATCTTGCTGACAATTCCATGCACAATAAGATTACCTCACTCCTTCATGCCTTTCAACAAAGTTGAGGATTTCAATTCACTTTGGGACAGGCTCGTAATAATGTTAGTGGTTCGTCTGTTCTGGACTGGGCCCGACCACTCAAAACATTCTAAAGCAGAAAGACAAGACCATACCTTTCCTATTTGTTTCGGTAAGTGTACAATGAAAATTCACCAGAGTAAGTGAACTAGGTTAACTACTAGGTTTCAAAACGGATAAAAATTAGTTCACTAAATTGCAGTTTGAAACATGAAGAACCGAATACAGAATTACCCATAAAACTTAGACTATCCAACTGGACTTAATTATGCTGTTCTGAAAATGCACAACAGTCCTAATAAATAAACTCCCTGAACACAGAGTAAAAATGGCAAAGAGGCTTAATGATCGAAGGTGAAGTGCAGGAGTCGAGAGAGAAATTCCAGTCTCAATTGACTGACTTCAGCAGCCTTTCTTCACAAAAACCACTGCTGAACTGAACTGCATAGCTAGATGGCTGGCCACACTCCCTTGACTGTACAGGTTACTTCTAAATCCGAAAAGCTTTGCCGTGAAGACCCATTTGTCTACAGTTAAACAGAAAGGCCTCCAAACGCATTTGTTTTTTATCTCCCTATCAACCCGGCCGATTCAGTGTCTGGGCTTTTCACACAACCCCTTCAAAAACAAATCAAGGACACATTATCCTTGAAAAAAGGAACAGCTTTTAGAAAAAGAAACAGTTTTATATCTCCTTCCATCTTATTAAAGAATCAATATTTAAAGGTGGCTTGATACTTAAAGCACCGAGAAAAGAAATAGTTTGGTCCGGTAGATCACGCACATATACCACACTGACTATATATGTATATAGATGCAAACATGCACAACCACATTTGAATTCAGGCCGTAGCATACCCACCACCCAATGTTTACGCGTGTTATTCAAGTCTCAAGAACGTTGAGAGACATACTCAATGGATCCTTCTTTCCTCTCATCATCATCCTGCAGAGGTATCGCACTGACACCCACCCCACTGGCATCAATAGCCGCCTTGAAAGGTTTCGTGTAATCAGCTGTAGCTAATAGGGGGGCAGTGGTTGACACAGTTTTTAGGCAGCCAAATGTCTTTTGACAGTCTGTTTTCCACTGAAACGTCTTGCCGTTTTTTGTAACAATTCAGTGAGTGTAGCCGCCACACTTCTAACATTCGGCAAAAAGTTTCTGTTATGTCCATTCAACTCCAGGAACCTTGGTAATGCTCTTTTCCTCGAAGGCGTAGGAAATTCCCAATTACTCTCTTTTTCACATGTCGTGGGGCCATTTGTTCGTGTCTAATAACGTGTCCCAAGAACGTGGCTTGGGCTTTGGCAACTTTTCTTTTAGTTTGGTTTACCATTAAACCTGCCTGCTGATGTCGATCGAACAAGTCATATAAATGCTGCAAACGTTCCTTCCACGAGTGACGAAAAATCGCCATGTCATCAATGTACACCACACATATGAGTAATTTGGCAATGGCCTTATTAGTTAGTTTCTGAAATGTGGCTGGAGCATTTTTCATACCAAATGGCATGAGTTTATGATATATTCATCTGGCATTACGAAAGCCAAAATTGCATTTGGGTTTCTGACAAAGGTACCTGCCAGTTGCCTCTGATCAAGTCCAACTTAGAAATGTAAGTCACTTGTCCCACCTTCTCGACACAGTCCTCAACTGTGGAATTGAATATGCATCCGTCTTTGTAATGACATTGATTTTGCGCTAATCCATACATAACCATTGAGTGCCATCTGGCTTTGGCACCGTGGCTCTGGGTGAGTTCCAGGTACTGTAAAACTCACTTCGATTGTGTCATCTTGGTGTATGTATACTACTTCCTTCTAAACTTGTGCCAACTTTAAATGTTTACGCAGATAAGGATGTTGCTAAATCGAAACAACATCTCTTAGATCTGTCTCTTGCACAATTAGGATAGTATTTCCCAGTTTATTCATATGATAATAATATCTCCTTCAGGTCATTTCGATTTTCTTGTGGAACTAGCTCAATAATTTATCCCAATTTTTGACAACTTCCTCATGGTCCAATTTGATTTGAGGAATGTCTAATTCAGAGACATTAACTTAGGTTTTCCATCTTGATTGTAATCATTTACATCATCTCCTCTTCCTTTCCGTCCCTGTCAAAATACTTTTGAGCATATTCACAATGTTCACTTTGCGAAATTTCATCCTGTCTCGAGTTCCGAATCGAGTAGTTCACCTCACTCAATTTCCTCTCTGTTTGATAAAGTTTATGAAACCTTTCTGTTAAAGGTTCACCTATTACTGGAATTAACACGAATACCTTAACCCCAATGGCAAAATTACGAACTTTGATATATTCCAACTTTCTGCTCTATTGCATGCTGCGATATTATTAAATGCTGTTGAGCCAACTCCCCAGCTCTCTTCTCTTGTTATGTAAAATGTGATACATCATCCAAATGTGTGGTCTCTGAATTCTGATTAACTGTCCTATTGCTTCATGCCTCAGAAATGCTTCAAATGCACTGCATTTGGTCGATACTTTTGGTGCATCCCTGACCATAAAAAGCACAAACAGCACTCCCCGATCCCAATCATCTAGATAATCCTGACTATAAGCCCTCAATATGGTAATTAATGTTTGATTCCACCTTTCTAGCACTCCCTGCGATTCTGGATGGCAAGCAGTAGATTTAGATTGTTTTATTCCCAAACTATCCATAAACTCCATGAATATTTTGGACGTGACGTTTGACCCTTAATCTGACTGAATCTCTATTGGTTGTCTGTATCTAATAATCAAAAGAAGATTTAATTCTTCGACAACTCTTCTAGCTGTGATGTCGCGCAATTTGACGACTTCAGGAAATCCAGTCGATGCATCCATTATTGTTAATCAATACTGCTTCACATTTTTTGTTTGAGGTAGGAGACATCTGAAATCATTTAAGACTCTCGTGAACGGTTCCTCAAATGCTGGAATAGGTATGAAAGATGCAGGTTTTATTATTGCTTGTGGTTTTCCGATTTGGTGATACATATGCCATGCCTAGAAAAATTCAACTGCATGGACCAGGCCAGTAAAATTGTCTTTGAATTTTATTTATTCTGCATTTTCCTCACTCTTTAGTGACCTCCAACTGGCAGCTCATGTGCCACTCGCAGCACCACTTTCTGTACTCAACTGCCAATACTATTTGAAGATACTGCAGCACTGGATTTTTGTAGCGAACTCTGCCTTTGTTGTACCTTCTGTTTTCTCCTTCAGTTGTAAAGCCGGGAATTCAATAAAAGCCTGAACAGTCAATGCCTGCCATTTTTGTTCAGAATATTCCCCGAAACATCGGCACCTGCCAGTCACAGAAGGAGGCTTTCAGTCTCCAGCAGCAGTACTGTCCCTGAACTGAGCGATTAGGTTAATCACACTGCCCTCAACTCCCAGAATCGTTGCATATGTGCACGTTTCGAAAACAGCCAAATACCTTTTGAAAATGAGATTTAATCTGCTCCAGTTCTCTCTCAAGTAGTTTATATCATTGCAGAATTACCTTCTTCACAGATAGGCAATCGTCAAATGCCTCCTGAATAGTGTTCAGCATTTGGTACAAATTTTGGAAGTGGCAATATGCAGATTGTTCTTCCAGAGAGCGGGACCACCAGTTTGGAACATTTCTGCCTCTATTTCTCTCATGCTATAATTGTGAGGCTTTGCTACAGTGAGTTTAGCAGTGTGAGAGTATGACAGCATGATTATGAGAGAGTGTATGAGAAGATGAGAGCTGGTCAGAGAATGAATATTACAGTGTGAGAACGAGCGTGAATGAAAGAGAATTTGTGAGTGTGAAATAAAGAGAGTGTGCATATACGTATGAATGAGTGTGGGCTTTTCCGAGAGTAAATTTAACTAAGAGAATATGAGAAAGAGACATTGCATCTAAGTATGAGTGAGAGTTTGAGAAGGAGTTTAACTGTGTCAGAAAGAATGAATTTATTCTTTCTCCACACTTGATGATGGATCTCTGAATTCAAACTGGTGAGTGACGGGTCCCCTAATCTGATCATAGGAAGGTGTTTTCTCGATTAACCTGACTGTGTGCACATTAACTGGCTAACAACAATAATAGACCTTTTAAATGTCCTGTTCAAAATAACAGCTGAAAAGAAAACCTGCTTAAAAAGATGATACAAAAAAAATTAGACTGGAGAGAGGCCGTTCACCTTCTCACACTGTGGGAGAGAGTTTACCCAGTCGTCAAGTTTAGTGAGACATCAGCGAGGTTATCAGTGATAGAAATGTTAGTATTACATGCAGCCACATTCAGTATTGAAAAAAAATATTTCTGGGTGCAGTGAAATTTACTCCGACTTACTGCCATGTTCAGAGAATCGGATTGCGGATGTTTTCCCTCAATGGAATTCAGTCTTTTGTTCCACTTATTTTGAGCAGACGATTAAAGTTGTTTTTGGCAAATATATAAAACAGAGGGTTCCACAACTCGTGATGTATCAATAAAACATCTTCAGCCATAAATAATGTATTCAAAGCTTATTTCCAAAGACTTATCAACAGGAAGTTCACACTGGATTGAGCAGAACGTCTTCAAAGTGACATAATTTTCATTCAGAAGTGGAACAGTGAATCCACATCTGGAAGGGTCTTTGGCAATTGACAGTTTGTTAAATGTCAACATGTGTCATCCAAGCCCGTTTGAACTCATTTCTTCTTTAATCAAACCATCAGATAAATTCTGCATATAATCAGCCCAGAACTTCCACTTGCTGAGGAGAGAAACGAGTTTGGAATTCAAAGCCAAACAGATTAGTCTTGATTTTATTTAATGCAGGAAAAGTAGGGTTTCGTTCCACTCCTATTTCATGTGTTTCCATGTATAAGGGAATTAGGCAATGTTCAAATCCAATTTTCTACCTCCAACATCATAAATTAAAAAGCATAAACAAATGAACGGTTAATGTCCTTGTATCTGACAAAGAGTTTAGAATTTAAGGAGTTGTTGAAAATTAGTTGCATTCATGAAGTCGATGCAGGCAACCATTCGCCCCTCAAAAACTCGAAGATATTATTTCCCTAAATATTTGCTTGTGACACATGTAACCTGTTCATGATATAAAGGTTGTGGCAGGGAGTGTACTTGTGATGGATTTGAGGAGAATAAGAATGAAAAGACATTGCTGGGCTCATGGAACGTGTTGATCATTCTAATTATTCAAAAGTCTTACACATACAAAATGCACGTGGTGGTAGAAGATAGTTTGCGTGACTGGAGGCTAGTGTTTTACGTCAGGGTTCAGTGCTGAGTTCCTTATTGGTCGTTGCATATACGATCTGTTTCAATGAGCATATGGCAGGAGAGTGGGGTGGAGGACAAGGTAACAATGTTTGCAATGACGGAAAACATAGCCGGGTGATTGACAGCAAGGATGACTGTCATAGGTTACAGGCGGTTGTAAACAGTTTAGTAATGTGGCAGATCAGTCGCAGATGGAATTTACTCATGATAATCGTGAAGTGATGCATTTCCAAAGAAGCAAAAAATGATAAGGGAGTATTAAATGAATTCTAACAAACTACGAAATTCAGAGGAAGTAAGATATTGTGGGGTGCTTGTGAACAGATCGCTGAAAGCGACTGGGAAGGTTTTTTCGACAGTTTAAGATGCATCGGGGGCTCTTGCTATTCAGTGGAGGTATATGTTAAACAGCAGTGAGGATTTATTGAAGTTGCACAGGACTTCGGTTAGGTCAGAACTGAAGTTTTGTGTATAATTCTTGTCTCTATCAGAATTGTATGATTGCACTCGAGGTGGAGTAGTGGTGGTATAATATTTTGGCGGTATAGTAGAATGGATATAAAGCAGCTATTCGTCTTGGTTGGAGAATCAGCAAGAATGGAGCATCATTTAAAAATGAAAGGCAAGAGGGTTAGAGGGGATTGGAGCTAAGAAGAAATTACCCAGGTGTGGTTGGCTGAAATGCATTGTCTGGGTTGAGGTAGGTAAATTCACAATCTTCCAAAATTACTTCGATGAGGGATGGGCTTCGTGCTGCAAAGCATAGAATTAGTGTAGTTTTGTTGGGACAGACCTGATGGGATGAAAAACCTATTCTGAAATATATGATGCAATGATTTTGTTTTCTTGGTGGTAAGTGGATAAAGAAGCTGTACTAAACTTGACCCGGAGGGACAGGTTAACGGTATGATAGATTCAGTAATCTCTCTTCTCTGCAATTGGTTTTCTCAGGCGTTTCTCCAAAAGACCCTGTGACAGTTTGCTTACAGTTTGCTCTGGTTTCCTGGCGGCTGTGCTGTTGAGCGCTAAACGTTGCACTTCGCTTTGTGGTTGCAATTCATTTTGTGATTCTGAGCAAACCACACAATCTCTCACAGAAAGACCCTGAAAAACTGTTCAATAATTTTTCAACAAAGCTCGGATTGTTTTTTAAACATAAATATATGGCAGTGTCAGTCAGCTGCAGCCCCAGAATGGTCAAACTGGTGAGTTTTATTCCATGTTGGAGCTCTGCCGAGAAACGGTCTCCGGAATGGGCTCCTTTCCTTTGTTCTGTATCCCAAGACCGTCTCCACACAATAAACTGAAGCTCCCTGTCTGATTGTTGCTGGCGCCAATACAAATAATACTCGTTTTCTGTTGTACTCGAGGTACATCTCATAGTCACCTATTCACCCATTCTCCTGCTCTCGGAAAGCTGTGACTGAGTTATGGAATTACCATCTCTGAGATCTGTAACATGTTCAGAAAGAAGAAAGCAGTATTTTAAAAATATCACTCGAATAACTTCGTGATTCTCGTTTGTAGAAGACACAATTGGACTATTCCTCACCTGCAATGAACATTGCGAATAAAAGACAGGTGCTGAATATCCGCATGGCTGCTGCAGACTGACACTGTCGCTTTCTTTAAAAGCCCAAACTCGGACGGGAAGACACAGCATGAGAGGCTCCGATTGGCTGAATGCCAGTTTCTAATGTAATGGTTACATTACAACAGTGTAATCTCAGGGACAGAAACCAAAAATAAGTTGAGATTCAAATTAGATCCTGGACACCTGAATCTGTTTCCAATTGTGCAATCTCTCTGATTGTGGAGAGTTGTGACAAGGAATTTGCTAATCATCTCTGAAAGTGAAAACAGCAGCACAAATATAACAAATGGCCAGTAATTCTTAAAATGGAAATTGGGAATAGAAAGAGGAACAGATTGTTTTTTAGGAATGTCCCTATTTCACAAAACTATGCCAGATAACGTAACTACTGTGAGGCAGAGTTTCAACTCAATGATGAAACTCCGGTCTTAGCTCCATCAACACAATTCAGATAACTGCCTGGAGCAAACACAGAATGGTAGAAACTAGAAGAACACAGTTATCACCAGATGGGCTGAAATTCCTCTTCACATATTTCACAAGAAACGTCTTATGGAGGAGGAATGGGAAACTGTCACAAAGCTAGTCACTTCTTTTTTCTGAAAGTTGTTCCTTGGCTCAAGGACATTCTGTCCTTGATTTTTTTTCGAGATAAACCAGGCCGGTCTCCAATCAGTCTGGTTTGGTACAGAAAACGATTTTGAGAGGCCTTTTATTTACATGTAAACAGATGAGACTTCAGGCTAAAGTGGTCGTGTTCTAGAAGTGGACTGTAGGATGAAAGAGGAGTGGTCAGCTCTCTTGCTGAGCTGTTTAGTTTAGTCCTGAACTGGTGAGGATTTCAACAGAGAGCTGTGTGGAAACTCTGTCTCTCTTTATGCCTATGAACTTCAACCTGCCACTTGTCCAAAAGCAGCGGGCTCCTTTACGTATAGAGTATGCCCAGGTACTTTCCAGCATATCGTTGTAAATACTGGGGAGTAAAATACACAGTACACCGGCGAAAGATCCCTCGACCGTTGGTATGATAGCCTGATGAAAATGTATGTGTGAGTTCACTTGCATGGATAATTGGGGAAGACAGTTTTGAAAAGGTGGTATTAGGCTCAGCGGAGGTAACTAAAGATTCCAGAAACTGTAAAAGTGTCGACAGATTGTGAAAAATGTCAGGAATCTGACTTCAGGAATAGCCGTCAATGGCACAACTCTGAGAGGATGCAGTAAATGCAGGATTGAGAACGTACAATATACCACGTAACGGATGTGAGCTTGCAGAGTGGATTGAAATTGGCGGGTACGATGTTATAGATATCAGATACACGTGGCTGCAACGGTATTAGAGCTGATCACGAACGATCCAAAGATACTTAAAGGACAGGCACTGGGGCAGAATGGTGGTGCTATTTTGTTTGGAAGAAATTAATTTTAATCATGAACATGAAGTAATTTAGGATTGGGATGCGTCGAATGTGTGTGGGAATGTGTTGAGAAGCAACAAAGGAAAAGAGACACTGGTGAAATTAATGGAAAAGCCTCACTGGGCGCAAAAAACAATCAGGAAATGGATAAGGCATGTAAGAAAGACACAATTACAACAATCATGGGGGATTTCAGTATGTTGGTGGATTGGGAAAGTAACGTGGGTCACGGATTCCCCAAAAATGGTTCTGTGAAATATCTACACGTTGTTGTTTTTAACACATCGTGTGGTAGAACTCATGAGCAAAGGATAATTCTGAATTTGGCGAGAAGCAATGAGGGAGACCTGAATTGCTAGCATAAGTTGAAGGAAATCGTAGGTGATAGTGACCATACTATTCGAGAATTCAACTTTCAGTTTTAGGGAGAGTTGCTTGAATTAGAAGTATCTGATTTAGAAGAAACCCACAAACACATAAACAACATCGTCATCGGTATAAAGTTCACCAAAGATGAAGAGAATATTAAGAGACTCCCCTTCCTAGACGTCACAGTTGAACCAAAAGGCAATGGAGAACTGCAGACTAGCATTTACTGGAAAGCGATACAACTGATCATACACTCAACAACAGGAACAGCCAACCCAACATCCACAAACAGAGCTGCATCCGGACATTATTTAAAAGAGCGCCAACACACTGCAGCAACCTGGACCTCCGAGAAGTAGAGGAAAATATCTATGCAATCTATTCAGGTACAACAATTATCCGATAAGTGCAGCCCACCAATTTTGCCAGAACAGAAGTAAACAATATGGCACAACACACCTAGAGACAATGGTCACCCTTCTAGACATTAAATGTGTCTTAGAGATGCAAACCAGACCCACGATAGTCAACAGACCTACTACCACATTGACACTGCGCCGAATGATTTTAAATTACCCCTTTCCAACAAGTAGCAGAACGAACCTCATTTCTAAATACCCTGCAAGGCCTGCAGAAAACATTACATTGGACAGACGAGCAGGACGCTAGCCACCAGGACCCATTAGCACCAAATTGCCACCAAATGCCAAGACCAAACATCACTAGTATTCATATATACAGAGGAAGAGTGACATCAGTTCGACTGGGGCAATACATCTTTCCTGGGACAGAGTTAACAAAGACATGCACGGGAATTCCTTGAGGCCTGGTTTACAAACTGGAAATCCATTAACAAGCATATCAATTTGTGCTCTATTTACCAACCTCTCAGAAAAAGAACCGGAAGTGATACCACCACCACAACAGACCAAGCGAAATGGCAAGCGGAACAGAACACCAGCACTTCATCGGAGGCTCACTGATGGTCTTACTTACCTACTGTGGTAACGAAACGTGTGAGAACGAATCTCCAGCTCAGTGAGCAAACTTTCAATCCACATAAAAAGAAAACGAATGGGGATTGGTGGAAGGTACTGGCATGGATTGAATGAGTGATCTGTAGAAAACAGAGATTGGAGATAAACTGGTCGCTATCGGGATGGTGGAATTCTGCACGGGTCAAATTTTGGACCACAACCAATCACATTATATATTAACAATCTGGACGAAGGAACTGAGGACATTGTTCCAAAGCTTGTAAGTAACGCAGTTAGGTAGTGTAAGAAGTAATGTTGGCGAGCTGGGAAGGCTGCAATAGGATTTGAGGGAGCTAGGAACGTGAACTAAGAACTGGCGGATGGGAAATGTGCGGTCTTGCACTTTGACATGAAGAATAAAGGCATGCATTGCATTCTAAAAGCTTTGGAAGTTTGAATCACTAAAAGACTTTGTTGTGCTCGTTTAGGATTCTCGTCAAGGTAACATGAAATTTCAGTTGTCAGTGAGGAAGATGAATTCAATGTTAGCATTCATTTCAAGAGGGCTGGTAAACAACAACCGATATGTATTACAGATGCTGTCTAAGGCTCAGGTAAGGCCGCATTTGGAATATTGCGAGCAGTTTTGAGTTCTGGGTCTCAAGACTTTTGTGAAAGCCTTGAAAGGAGTCTCAATGAGGGGTGCAAGAATCATCTGGTGGACGAAGGCCTTGTCACATTAATGAACGTTTGTGGATTCTGGGTAGGTACTCGACGGCGATTAGAAGAACGAGATGGAATCTATTTTAAACTTACACAGTATTGCGATGCCGGGATAGAATGAATTGGAAAGGATTTTCTCATAATAGGAGGGAGTAGGACATGTGGGCATAATCTTCGAGTGAAGGGTAGACGATTTCAAAATAAGTTGAGGAGGAATGTATTCAGCCAGAATAAGTGATGAATATATGCAACTCATTGTGGAAGAACTCTGTGCAGGCCAAGTCACAAGTGCCTTTCCGGCAGTGATAGATATGATGAGCTAATTCATGTTGTCCTGCTTTTTTCTATCAAGCTATTAAGCGATTGCCTCAAAGGCGAGATTGAGACTGAATTGAAGCGATTATTGCACAGATTTTCAATCACAAACTAGCCACACTTTACCAATCGATTACAACTGTGTTTTTGCCACGTCAGTGAAAAGAAAAGCTGGCATCATGTTGTTCAGCACTCGTTTTCCTTGACTCCCAAGGATTATTCATCCTATATCACCAGAGAAAATAATGCAATAATAACAAAGTGCAATTTGGTACTTATTTGGAATTAACACCCACACTGTTCCTAATTCATGAATTTAACAATTAGTCTCAAAAGATAATTTGTTGCATTCTTCAATTCCACTCTGAATTTTCTCTGTGTCACGGCGTAAATACAAGTGTTAGTGCAACAGCTCAGCAGCTGAAGTATATTTCCACTTTCTTGTCGAATGAATCTTGAATCATTGAAATTGGAACCTGAGAAATAAGGTTCGTTTGTAATTTTCACATAGAGGAAATTTACCACATACGTCATCCATAACAGGATGAAGCTTCCTGAGATGGTGAAGAGTAAAACAATGGACTTTCTCCGGCTCTCCATCTCCGGATCATTATGATTTTCTCCACTGCTCGTGCTGACTCGCAGCTGCCTCCGGGCTCCACTGGCTGCAAGGACGTGTCTGACAGTCAGATCATTGAGCAGTAAAATCAGGAGGAAAGGCAGGCCCGGATTTAAAACGCGTGCAAACCAATCATAGGCAGTCCACCCTAATGAAGTATAGAAGCTTGATTTTACGTTACAAAACTATGGCACCTTGTTGACTGTATACAGTGGTTCTTACATAAAGTACTAGGGGATACTTTTTAAACAGCTCAACAAACCGACTAGTCCTATGACCACAGCCGCTGTTTTCTCTGTGCAATATTGTGTTTTCAGATTCTGACAACAAATGGCTATGAATCTATCGAAGGTGAAAGCAACAGTTAACCAGACAGAACTTTCTGTGGCTGCATAGATGATCACCGTACTGAGTGTACAGGCAGGCGTCATGGACATAAAACTAACTGGGAAATAAATGCCAGTGATCCGATTGAATATCACCGCACTGATAACCACCAAGAGATCTGCCACGGCCATGGAAACCAGATACCGAGTGATGCTTCCAGAAAGATCACACCTTCCACGGGAGAGGATCACAATAGCCATCACATTTACTGAAAGGGGGAAAGAAATTGTAAGCGGCTAACCAGATACATACTTGTGTAAGGTTTGATATTTGAGCATATTTTCTGAATGGAAACAAAAGCATTTCTGTTTGAATCTCCAGTGACACCTCCGTCTCACTAATAATAGCTCCAACTTACATTTACATAGCACCTTTAATATAATTGTTATAAGCTACTTCAGCAAAACGTTACAGGATAAATTTCGATGCTGACATACAGAAGGTAATTTACAAATTCAAGAAAAACTAAATTTAACCTTGGGTTACCATATATTCTTCAAATAAACTACAATCAGAGTTGAAAACGTCAAGATAATACTGGTGTCAAATCAGATTCAAACATCATGAACATTGATATATCTATCCAGGTACTTTCACATTCATGCTGCCTTTCAATCAAAAGTACATTTTGCTTATCGAAATGTAGGACAGGGTCGGCCTTGAAGAGCAAACTAATTATGGCTCAGAATTTTTTGCCCATCAGGAAATGTTGCCGAGTCAAGCGTTTTACACTTCAGAGGGGCATAAAGACTCCAGTACGAGGGTGTGGACTGAATCACAAGGAAAGTTAAAATCATCACAATTCCAGAGGATCTTCGGGCTGTGTACTCACTGGAGAGGTGACTGGTGGTGGGTTAACGGAAGGGTGTCCGCAGGTGAGGTGAATGAAGTGGTTTTGTTTCCAGAAATAGCATTAAAAAAGCAGTTGGAGTTTTTGAGACAATCCACTATCCAAGATTGACATTGGCACTCATGTCAAATTTGTTTTGGAGATTTACTTAGTCGGAAAAAAAAGTGAAATTTGAACTCACATTAAAGCCCTTCACAATACTAATCAAGGCACGTGACTGCATGCTTCCATGCAAGTAATACGAATCATTTGAATTCAAATGGTAAATGTCCTATGCTAAGCCTTGAAAATCCAACCGTGAACTCTAGATCTTGAATAAGTGACCAAATATTCATCGTTCCTTTCAATCAGTCAAGGAATATTATCATCTTGAGGTTTAACAGGCTTTAATTAGGACGACTCGGTGTTGAACGTTTCCTGAGCATATTTCATTACCATAGCTAGCTATCGATCGTTATGACATGTTTTCCGTTGTCAATGGCCGCACTAACTTACTGAAACAGTTCTTTACAAAATTATTTATTCAGTACAATGACTCACCAGGAACTCCAATGGCAGCAAGAATTGGATCGTAAATTGCATACACTGGACCATCTATTCGACCATGCATTTTTAAAATATTTGATAAGTTGCTCTCTGCTCTCTGATTGTCGATCACAGGCATTGCCTCTGACAGGCTCAGAGATGCGCCAATTTATAATGGTTGCAAGTCCACAGAGAGCCAATTATGCTCTCTAGACCTTTAGAGTTCTTTGTACAACAGACACTGCTTGCCACTTCCTATTTGGAAGACATGTAAACGTTGGGAAAAGTAGTCAAATCCCGATGTCCGATGCTGATGTCCAGTGCTTAATAGGTTTGTATTTCAACAAAATAAAAATGTTTTTTGTCCTGTGGGATTTTGCTTCAGTGATACAAAAAAAGGAATATCATTGATCATGAAACCAGGCTAAGAACACTGTAATTACATTAAAACAAGTGCGAACGGTGATGAAAATGATGATCACATACTATTTAAAGTACTTAAACAACGAAAGTTGTACTGATGCAACAGAGAACGTTGCCACACAATTGAACTTATGTACGCACAAATGAAAGACAGACAGTCTAAACTGACAATGATAATTATGGAAAATAAGTTGTAAATGGGGAAATTTCCAAACCAAATCGGGATAGAACCTCGGCCATTATAATGAAATATAAGTGTTTGTGAGATATTAGAGGAGATGTAGGAGCGATATTTCAGAATTTCTGACACCGCGACAGTGAACAAACCTCGAAAACGTTTCAAGTTAGGTCGATTCGTATTCATATTTATATCTCTCTGGGTTGTTCTAAGTAGTGGAGTTCACAGGAACTAAGGTGGTGTACGAGGGACTTCCGTGAGTTATTGTAATGCACATTGTGCGTGGAACACGCTGCTCCTAAATTGAATTGATGATGGTTTGAACGTTTATATAATATAGTGAATGGGAACCAATCATGTGGATTCCTCATTTTGGATCCTGCCAAGCTTCTTGAGTCGTGTTGGACCTAGGCTCATCAGCTAAACGGAGTGTTTTCAATCACAAGACATTTTTCTTGTCGGTGATGGATGGTGGACAGACAGTGTGAGTTGAAAAAAAAAGAATTAATCGTCACATAATTTCAGGCCCGTGGCCTGCTTTTATTGCAATAATATTTTCTTTGCTACTCTTGTTAAAATTTCTGATAATGCTAACCCAGAATGTCGATACTCATGCATTCAGCTACAGTAATGTCATTGAATGTCAAGGGACGATTGTTAACTTCACTTGTTACTGATAGTCACTTCCATGCACTTACATGCCACATAAATTATTTTACTTAACATTGCAAAGCTGACTGTCGACCTGATCTTGTTGCAAACAAGATTGACTGATTCAGTAAACGACGAGTTATTGATCATTGGATAAATATCAAAAAAGCATTTACGCATGTTAGAATGTAGTGGAGTGAGCATCCTTGAAGAAGCAGCAGAACAAGTTTTGATATTGAAGACTACACTAAAGAACTCATGTGGTGATAGTGCTGTGGTTGAGATGAATGAGCTTCGAAATCCTCCGTCCTCTCTGTTCCGACCAGTTATCACTGAAACCACGAGATATTAAATCAATTTCATCGATTTTAGATTTTTTAAAATGCCGTCTGGTTATGAAGAGTAGTCACTCTCAGTTCACCTCTGGAGTTTACCTTTTATTCCAGTTTGGACGACCGCTGTAATGTGGCCACCATCTGAATGGATGTGGCATAACCAAATCTTCATATCAGTTTGCACGTTATTCTATTCCATGTGCTGGTTGGTGGATACTGTTGACAATGGCTTCCACCACTTTCAGAGAACACGGAATGTGTCGTTGGTTAGATTGTATTTTTCTTGAGTTTTAAGAACAGAACAATGCTAACAAACTTTGAACATTCGTCTTTAGCATTCTTCTCTCTTGGATAGCAGGTAACATTCATGCCACACATGTGTGAGACAGTAGAAATCTGCAACAGCTGATAATCTAATCATCATCCTTTTAATTTTGTGATCATCAGCATCCTTTAACTCCCAAACTGTCAAAATGCTAGTGGTAACAATTGACTGAATCTGAAATGTACTCGCAATATTAACACAGCAGATAAAAACGAAACTTAACAAGAAATGAAGGATAATCTGCAACAGGGACATCGTCGAATAACTGAATTGCTAACTGCCAAAATCCATAAATCCTGCCCATGAGCTTCAATACGCAATTCAAGATGGTGATGCAACACCTCAGACTTGCCTGATGAATGCAGGATCCCCATCATCTGGGACAGATCAGCTCGTGTGATGGGCATATTTTTTTTTTCGGAGCAATCACGCCTTACAATACAAATGCATTACAGAATTTGCTACTAATTGGAAGAAGTATATTACGTAGTAAAGTATCATTGTGTGTTTTTTTAGTGGATTCTGGTAAGCTGGTCAGCTGCCACAGGTGAGAAGTGACACGAAACCCTACCATTGTGCAGATTTTAAAGTTAATTTTCGTTACCTTTTTCTGTTATCATCAGTACAAGCGCAAGCATATTGAACCGAAAATTGAACATATAAGATCTTCGATTGCAGTTTTTTGTTTGGTCAGAAGCCTAGCAGTCCTGTGTTTAAAAGCAGATATGGTCAACATCAAAACCCAAAAGCAGGCTGCCGTCAGTGAAGTGGGTGTATTTTTTTTTCACTTCATTGTTTTTGTGAAGTAATCCAATGATCCATCTGATATCATGGAATCTCCTACTCTCTCAAATAGAAAAAAATCTATATGCAGCCAATGTATAGAATGCTAATATTTGAGAGAAAGGACTTCAGTAGCTTATGGGCGTTTCCGGTCAGGGACAATTTTGAAAAAGATGAGAGGTGATTTAATTGAAACAAATTCATTTGTCAAGTGCTCCTTTCAGGGTAGAGGGTGTGGACGCTTGGTAGTTTAACAATTGATTTTACAGAATAATTAAATCAGCTTTTGTGGAAATATATTGTGGTGGTTGAATAAAGATGGATAACCATCCATGATCCCATTGAATAATGAAAAACGCTCAAAACCCGAATAATCGCAGTTCTTATGTTCGTACAAAATTAGTTGACTATTCAACTGTCTGACATAAAGGTCATCAGCTGCAAATTGCACCGACCTGAAATTCTTCAGCTGGCTGGGCCTTTTGTTTTCATAGTAAAATGGAACCAGAAGGCGAATTCAATGAAATCTTTTAAATTGTGAGCGGGATCAATGAGATGGATGTGTAGCCATTTTCTTTTGGGATTAGTTCTCGAATAAATCGGAACCACTCGCATAACAGAGCTTACGATGGAGAGCGTTTGTACACAGTTGTACAAGACGGTGCTGAACTCTTCGAGCAATTTCCAGGAAAGCTCACTTCGCCTCGTAATCTGTTAAAATGTGAGTGACAGC
The DNA here is from genome assembly GCF_047496795.1 of Chiloscyllium punctatum. Lineage (NCBI taxonomy): Eukaryota > Metazoa > Chordata > Chondrichthyes > Orectolobiformes > Hemiscylliidae > Chiloscyllium > Chiloscyllium punctatum. The sequence continues at coordinate 10,920,799 of NC_092774.1, forward strand.
GAACTTCCAATTTCCACTATTTAAAGATCATAAAATGAACACTGAACAACAAATTTTCACATGTCTAAGACTCGCTTCCACTTAACTGCTTATTAAGTGCCTCCAGGTCTGTGACAATATGCTGTCCCAATATGATACTGATGAAAATATCAACAAGGTAATTTCAAAACCACGCAGCAGCTATCGTTTTCGGTTTCTGTCTTTTTCCAGCTGAAATATCCGTTCGTCGTCTTCTTTCTTTTTACTGTGAGCTAGTTTCAAAAGAAAAGGTTCTTTTGATAGAGAGTGCTTCGAAATTCTTGGATCTGTGTTGATGGCACTTGCTCAATATGATGTTAAAATGTCTGCCTTTTTTATATTCCCAACAACGGACCATTTTTTTGATTCAATGTTGGCAAAACAATAAATTCAAACTCAATTGCGTTTCAGTATCCTGAATCATAATTTAAACTGATTGATTAAATTTGAATTTCTATCAAAGCAGCAACCAACGCAGGTATCTATTTTGTCGCCAAATGTTACATATTTTCAATTCTCCAGTACACTCTGAGACAGCTAGCTAGTCATATACACAGGTGTTTGTGAGCTCTTAAGATAGGACACCATTCACTGTCTTATAGGTACAGTGCACACCTTCAACTTCATAACAAGAGAAACGCATGAAAACAATGATCTCGTTGAAATGTGGAGTGAGTGGAGAATCAAAATTGAGTTCGAAGGAAGGAATATCGAGGCACACATATTTAAGGGCAATAGCTCAGTATTGGTAGATTGGAGAAGAAACGTATGTATCCTCATTATGAATCGACCAACCTGTCCCAAGGTCGATGAGTGATTTTAAAGTAAAATTCAGACAAAGGTGCGCTCAGTGAACGCGGGAGACTATTGTCCAAAGGATTGTTGGGAACTGAAATTGCCACACATGCGGAAAAGGCACTTTTCACTGAGCAATAGTGAAACCGCAGCAGAATGTGCACAAATGGAAAACAAAAAACAGTTGAGAGACTTAAAGGCACGATCTCATGCTGGTCACACCACAACCTTTGTGTTGTCGCTGTAGAATTCACGTTAACCTTCATGTGAAAACTGAAACAAATGTAAAATTGAAAAGTCGATCATCTTGCTGCACGGAAACAATGAAACGAAATGCAAAAAGGCACAAACTCTCATGGCTTGTTCAATTTATAGCGATGCTTTGTTTCTCGCGTGATTTTCGTTGTCATGAAATCTGTACTTTCTGTTGCATTTTCCTATGTGCCGTGATGGAACACCTTTAGATTACTCTTGGAATTACCCATTTGGGAAGTTGTTCTTTTATTGGCATTCGAATGTTTCATTCGATTTGTCTTTTCACAAGAAAAATAGAAAAATAAATTTCTAATTGTGAAATGGGCAACATGGAGGTATTTTATTCATGCATTTTCCCATTCCAGTAACACGTAATCTAATTGCTTCTGGTCCTTTGCTGCTTCTCCACTTATTCACGTACCTGGCCATCTTCATCATTCGTCAAATTAAAGTTTGTAATTTATTGTTGAATCCACAGACACTTATGTAAAATTTAATAGTCAATTTTTCTCACATGAATCATGTTACTTTTTCATCTAGTAAATTTGAATATAGATAAAATACGAATACAGATTTAATCCAGAGATTAATGGGTTTTCTTTATAAAATGGGAAGAAGAAAATCCATAAAATGATAATGATCTTTAGTTTCAGTTCACTGGCCTGTACAAATCATTATAATTGTCTGCCTGTACAAAGCATTATGATCAAGTTTCGTTCTGCTCTGTCCTTAGTCTACATCAATGTGTACATAATCGCACCATATTTAGTTTTTTTTTGTACAGCTCTCTCCGTGCTCTGGATTATTGCGTCTGTCATCGTTATACTGTTCATGTTTTTGCACAGCTCTCGCCGTCTCTGTATCACTGTGCGTGCTGAGCACCGCCTCAGTGTACAGTAATACAGGGGCGGAGTCACCCAGTTGTATTTTAGAGATCTTTTACTGGTCAAGGTTCGCTGCAGAACCGATGGCAGCAGATGGATTTTCAGTTGCAACTCTTCTTTTTCTTCTCCTCTCCTGAAGTCTGTCTCCGAAGCAGGTATTTCAGTGCTTGCTTTGTTGCTTGGCACGACAGTCAACTGTGTAACGAGAGAACCCTGCATATTCGTAGCTTAAATTAGCAGTGCCGTCGGCAGTGGAGGTTTGGAAAGGGGGACTCTGGGACCCCAAAAAACTGATGTCTGTGGGATTAAACACGAAGTTTGTTAAATTACCGTTTATCTAGGAAACCTCCAAGTGGTGATAACAGCTATGAAAGCATATTTCTTCTTTTTTAGCAGCTTCCAGACGTTTTCTCTCTAATTAACGTCAAAATGACAAGCAAGAAGATGTCCAATTTTTTTTGGAAAATAGAACAGCAAGTTGTTCTGATCAGGAGCACAACTCGCAAACAGGAATTCGTTGAAAAGAAATGAAGCATTGAATAATTCCAGGAACACGGGGAAATGTCAGGGGAATGGTCACAATTTGAAAGTAAATTGGAAAAATCTGCAGGAAGATGATGGAGAGTATAATGAGAGTCTGCCCTTTCTAATTCCTTGATTTTAATTGAATACTGTGGACAATAAAAATATTTCAGAGATAGTTTAATAGTTAATTCTCCTATTCACTGAGCCACTTGGTTTCAGAATTAGTTGATTGAGAGTAAAATCAGAGTATATGTTTAATCAGAGTATAAAGGGAAAGGTGGTCTGAGGTGCATATGTTTTAATGTGAGCAGTGTAGTCGGCAAATCAGATAAACTTAGGTCTTTGAATAGTACCTGGCAGTATGATGGTTTTGCTATGACTGAGACTTGTTAGTGCGAAGCATATGATTGGCAACTAAATATCCCAGAATATAGATGCTTCAGGACGGATAGAGAGGGAGGAAAAGGGTTGGTTGAGCTGCATTACTGGTCAAGACGATATCACAGCTGTGCTGAAGGAGGGCACTATTTATGATTCGAACAGTGAGGAAATCGGGCCGAGCTCAGAAATAGGAAGAGTGCGGTAACAATGTTGGGGCTGTACTGCAGGCGTCCCAACAGCAAGTGTAAGGTGGAGGTACAAATATATCAGCAAATTATGGAAAGATATAGGAACAACGGGGTGGTGACGATAGGAGAGTTCATGTTTCCCAACATTGAGTGGGGATCGAGTGTGTTAGAAGTTTAGATGGAGCAGAATTTGTAAGGAGCATCCAGGTCAGATTTATAAAGCCGTATGTAAACACTACAAACGGAAAGTTGGACTTGGTGTTGTCGAATGAGCACGGACATTTGTTTGAAGTTCCAGTAGGGTATTAATTTGGGCATAATGATCACAATAATGTTAATTTTAGAATACTCTTTAACAACGATAAGAGTTACCGTCAAGGAAGAGTTTTACACTATGGCAAGGCCAACTATAGCAAATTTCGGCAGGAGTTGGGGAATGTGGATTGGGATCAGCTGATGAAGGCAAATCCGCAGTTGATATGTGGGAAGCTTTTAAAGAGAGATTGATTTTTAAACAGAGGACTGCTAAGTCCATGTGAAAAGAAAGCGGAAAATTGGCAAGACTGGGGAACCATGGACGACAGGTGAAATTATGAAATTAGGTAAGAGGAAGAAACAAAGCATGCATAATGTCCAGGTGACTGAAAACAGACGAAGCTTTGGAAGGATATCAGAAAAGGTTCACCCATCTGAACGGAGGTATTAGGAGGGTAAAAATGGGTCATAAAACATCTTCAGCAAATGGGATTAAGGTAAATTCCAAAGCGTTCAGATATAAGGAGCAAGTGGGTAACTAACAAAAGGGCCGGCCCACTCAAGGGCAGAGGAGGAAAGGTATGCGTAGAGTCGGCGAAAATGGATGTGATTCTTCATGAGTACTTTGCGGCAGTATTTTGCGAAGAGAGGCACATGATGTATGAGGTTAGGAATAGATATTTGATTATTCTAGGTCATGTCAGCATAGGATGAAGGAAGTGTTGTGTGTTCCAAAAGCAATAAGGTGGACAATTTACGAGTTCAGGATGGGATTCATCCCAGGTTTAGTGAAGGAAAGGTGAGAAGAAATACCTGTGGCCTTCACAGAAAATTGTGCAGCATCTTTGAGCACGGGTGAGGTCCCAGAGGACTGGAGAATTGCAAATGTTGTCCCCTACCTTTGGAAGGGTGGCAGGGATAATCCAGATAATTATAGATCAGTGAGCCTGACGTCAGTGATAGGGAAGCTGCTGGAGAAAACAATGAGGGATGGAATCGAATCCCATTTGGAACATAATGTCTTTATCAGTGATAGGCAAGATTGTTTTGTGCAGGGAAGGTTATGTCTTACCTACTTAACAGAACTGTTCGAGGAAGGAATATAGTTTATTGATGGAGGAAGGTCTGTATATGTCGTATACATGGACTTCAGAATTGCGTTTGATTTAGTTCCCCATGGTAGGCTGATGGCAAAAATGAAGTCGCAAGAGGTCCAGTGTGTACTAGGTAGATGGCTGCGCAATACGACAAAGAGAGTAGTAGTGGAAAGGAGTTTCTCAAAATGGTGTTCCACACGGGATCTGCATTGTGAACACATTTGTTGGTGGTAAACATAAATGATCTGGGAGTAGGTATAAGTGGCCTGATTAATAAGTTTGCAGTGGGCACTACGATTGGTGGAGTATCAGATACTGAAGGTAACTGTGAAAATATGCAGCAAAATACAGATAGATTGGAGAGTTGAGTGGAAAATGACAGATGGAGTTCAATGCGGCAAATGTGAGGTGATGCATTTTGGCAGAGCCAATTCAAAAACGAAATATACCATAAATGGAAAAGCCCTGCGGAAAACTGATTAACAGAGAGATTTGGGAGTTCAGATTCATTGTACCTTGAAGGTGGCAACTCTGGTCGATAGATTGGTTAACAAGACATACTGCATCCTGTCCTTCATCGGAAGGGGAATTCAGTATAAGAGTTCGCAGGTCATGTTACACTTGTATAAAATTTTAGTTCGGCCTCATTTGGAATACTGCATACTATTCTGGTTTCCACAGGACTAAAGGATGTGCATGCTTTGTAGAGGGTGCCGAAGAGGTTCCCTGGGATGTTGCCGAGTATGGGGAGCGTGAGCGATGAAGAGAGGATGCACAGATTAGGATTACTTTCATGAGAACGGCAGAGGTTGAGCGGGGGAAATGACTGAGGTCTGCAAGATCATGAGAGGTGTTAACAGGGTGCACAGCAAGAAGCTTCTTTTCCTGACAGTATAAACTCATTTCCTGAAACATACGAGGTTTTCTTGAGGTTGGAAGATGTTTCATTCTTCTTTGTTGATGGCAATTGATTTTTAAAATGGAGAGGGTTGCAACAAAGTGTGGATGTCTTGCACACCAGTCAAAGAAAATAAATACTTTGCGGTAGCAGGATTGAAGGCTGGAGGAAGAACATGAGTTAATTATAGTTACACAAATCACTGAATTATTCAGTGCCATCACAAGCTTTACAGCTCACTCTATAACATCCAGTTAAAAGGTAGGTATCGTGGCTGTAAAGTTCTGCTGAATCAAAGTCCAGAATTGGAGCGAGATAAAATAACAGATAATTGGCATCACTTATTTTAAATTTTGTCTCGAGACCTTGCGAATAAGGCTTCCTCTATGTTTTGTTTGAAACAATAAGCAGAGGACTACTTTTCAACTCTATCGTGCTCAGTGGACATGCACTGAAGAGAGGAAAAGGAGAAAGTTAGGACTGCAGATTCTGGAGATGACAGCGATAAAATGTGGTGCTGGAAAAACACAGCAGGTCAGACAGCATCTGAGAAGCAGGACAGTCGATGTTTTTGGCATGAGACTTTCATCAGAAATCGAGAAGGCCCAAGTGAGCTGAGAGACAAACGGAAGCAAGATAGGACTGGGGTATGGTAGCTAAGATGGCGACAGGCACATGGAATTTGGGGTTAATGGTGGTTGATCGGAACAGGGCATCGGGCAGACAGGTGGGAAGGATGATGAACGGGCACCTTGCCACACACCACGCCCCCCATCAAGTTCCTGATGGAGTACTTAGGCCTAAAATGTCGACTCTCCTGCTCATCGGTTGCTGCCTGACCTGCTGTGCTTTTTTAGTGCCACTCATTAACTGGAGTGAAGCAGCCCCTCTAGTAGTTCCTCATTCCATCGATTTTGGAAACAGAAGACTGTTGATTGAGGATTCTGAACACCCATATTAGTGGAGTGTGGGAGCTTGAACAAACGTCTTTGTGATGAAGGTGACAAAGACAAAAATGACTGTTTTTTGACGTTCTGGAAGGTATGAATTCAATACAGTGGATATCGATAGAGATATAGACTATGGATTTGAGGTGCATAGATCTTTAAAATGCCACGAACAGGTATAGAAAATAATAAAGGATGCTTATGAAATGTTGACACCTTTATATTTTGATCACTGCATTATAAGGACATAAGAGCAATATTCTAGTTATACAAACTCGACTTGAAGTATTGTTGAACAGATTTCAGCAACACAGTTGAAAAACGATATGTGACTCTGAGAGGGAGTACAATGTAGCTTTATATGAATGATACGTGGACGTCAGGAGTTATGTCATGAGAAGATATTAAACAAATTATGCCCGGTTTCTCAAGAATTTGTAAGACACTGGTGTGATCTGATCGAATTCATCAAGGTATGAAAGAAGAAAAGGCAGGTTCGATAAGGATAAATTTTTCCACTGGCTGAGGTTTCTATCACTCGGAGCCACAGGCTTAAAATGAGAGTCAAACCATTCAGGAGAGATGTCAGTAAGGTCTTAGACATACAACAGGCGTTTGAGATTTGAAACACACTTCACAAATGGTAGTTGACGTTCAATCAGTTGTAAGTACTAAAATTGAGATAGTTAAGTTATTCTTCAGGGAATATGTTCAGGGATATGAGCCAACGGCTGGTAAATTGAATAAGTCCACACATCAGACACGAGATCCAAAAGACCATAACACCATAATGCATAGGAGCAGAAATTATGATGTTCTGTCCAGTGAGTCTGCAATGCCACTTAATCATGGCTGTTAAGTTTTTCAAACCCATTCGCCCATTTTCTCTCCGTAACGCTTAATACCTTTGGCACTCATGAGCCTATGTATTTCCATCTTAATTATTCTCACTGAACTGCCTGCACAAACTTCTGTGGTAAAGAATTACTTCTCTACAGAGGTTACACTAAGGTTCTGTACTGTCTGGCTGAAAGGCTTCTCCTGCTCTCTGTTCTAAGAGGTCACCTCTTTATTCTAAGGCTAAACCGTCGGGTCCAAACGTCTGCTCCCAGCGTAAACAACTTCCCAACATCTACTCTGTGCAGGGCATTCAGTATTGTCTATGTTTCAGTTAGATACCCCATCATACGTCTAAACTCCATCAAGTACAAACCCACAGTCCTCAATCTTTCCTCATATGTGAAGCTGTAAATTCCATGGAACATTCTTGTAACACTTCTCCTGAGATATTGCGATGAAAAATGCGCACAATACTCCAAATGTCTTCGTGCCAGAGCCTTATCAAGGATGGGGGAACGAGCTTTGCGTGATAAATGGCACACTCCTCGCCTATGCTCCTATGACAGAGATTTGCACACACTGGCAGGCTGGGGATGGGGGAGAATCTGAAAGATTTCATTGTATTTCACGGTTTAATGAAACTGATAAGCATAGTGAAAGGACATAGAAACATTTTCTTGACTTCCTCACGGAACTTGTTCTGGGATAGCACATAGATGAAAACGTTGTTGCAGGAACTGAGCAAAGTAAGCACAATGCTCGTCTCTTGGAGAATGTATTGTGGGTCATTGAAATTAAGGTTGCTGATATAGCCCTTACCTATAGCCCGCACGAAGATGAAATTTCCCACATAAGTCTCCCACAGGAGAAGGAAGCTCAGAGAGATAGCAAAAAGCAGAATAATGGATCTCCTACGGTTGGCTATTTCCTTGTCTCCACTGTCCTCGGTACCTCGGAGCCTCCTGCGGGCTCTGCTAGCTGCTAAAATATGTCTGACAGTCAAAATATTGAGCAGGAAAATAAGGAAGAATGGGAGAAAAGGCGTTAAGATGCGGTCGAGCCAGTGGTAGGCCTGCCAGGCAGGCAGGGTGTAATAGGTTGACTTAATGTCACAGAACCATGGGACACCATCGACAATGACTAAAGGCTGGCAGACAAAGTAGAACGGGAGGTTTTTAATGCAGCTCAGGGCACATATTGTTCCTATGACGATCGATGCAGTTTTCTCCGTACAGTATCTCACCTTCAGGCTCTGCCAGCAGATGGCCACAAAACGGTCAATGGTGAAGGCTGCAGTCAGCCAAACCGAGCAATCCCGACTGATATAGATCAAAACCGCACTGAGTGCGCTGGCAGGTGTGGTGGACATGACACTGTACCGGAAGTAAATGCGTCCAATGCGTTTGAAGATGACAGCCGTGAGGATGACAAGGAAATCAGATACTGCGACTGCCACCAGGTAGTAGCTGATGCATCGGGAGAGATTACACCGACCTCGGGATAGGATTATGATCGCGACCAAGTTGGCTGTGACAGACATAAATACAAGGAGATGTTACTAACTGAAACCAAAGACTAATCCAGTATTTTGTGCAATTTTGATCCGTGAATTTTCCATCTCTATACTGCGATTATCCCCCAATCAGTGACATTGGTAAGAGATCAAATGCTGCAGTAAATATTTGTCAAGAACACACTTATTAAAATCATCAACACTAAACCCTTTCACCTCCGTCTTCTATGTGCTGCATCAGTCCCGTGGCTAATTTTCCAACTTCAACTCAACAGTAAACTTTCCTCCCGTACCCTACTCATGCCAAGCCTATCAAACTTATATTCTACGTTGACCTACGTTCGATTTCCTTCCTAAAATCTCTCAGCTTTTATGAGCTCATTCATTGAAATTTCAAACATTTCTATAATCTCACCATTCCCATCCTGTAACATTGTATGAATGTCGGACAGCGGAGCCAATCTCCTATCCGGACTGGATGCAAAACACTGAATCAGTGCAAGTTAAACCTTCAGATGGCGGTGACCTGAACTTTCAAACATTTCCCTTTCACTGCGTATTTCATTCATTCCTTCTTTAGAGTGTTCTTTCCAAATGAACACGTTGATTCTATTTTCTGATTATCGGTGTTAATATCTCCTTGTCTTATTCAGGTTTGGATTGTTAGTTAAATCTCCTATGAATAATAGTCACTGGTTATATGACAGTAGCTGATGAATGAAGCTCAACTTCATGTTCTGAGATGAATATGAGACACAGGCCCTTGAACACAAACAGAAACTGCTGGAGAGTCTCAGCGGGTCTGGCCTTGTCTGTGAAGGCAGAAACAAGTAGCATTCGCAGTCTGATGTGGTACTGCTTTTGGAATCTCGACATGAGCAACGTCGATTCACGGTGACAACGATATTCCAATCTTAACAAAGATTAAAACACATTTAGCTACTTTAAAAATAAGTACCAAATATTCTGTCCTAATCAGTAAATGAAAAAAAAACGGAATAAATACAAAATCTTCCATCTTCACTCGCCTCTTTCACATTTTTTCCGAATTAATTCATAAGAGCACGTTATGAGTTGGAATGCCCAACGAGTGCTCACTATGCTGTAACATGCTGTCAGAATTTCATCACTCCAGAGGTCTGAATATCCTTCATTATAACAATCAACAATATTGTATTTTACAGTTCGTAAAATAAATGTAATTATTCATTTTCACATACATCTGCAAAACGCAGTGACGCACTTTACAATACAATAATACACTATTAATTTGAACCGTACTAACTCGGATAGATTCTAGTGGTAAATCCGAGTGATCAATAATGTCAATTCTTCATGTTTCAGGCAATGCCATACATTTCACAAATCAAATGGAAATTGTTTCTATAAATGTTGAGTATTTCAATTTGAATGATATATTGTTTTATTGCATAATACGGACATAATTGCTGCAGTATGCTTTGGTAGGTTGATCATCACGTTGTGTGTAGTATAAGCTGTGCCAGGTGAAATTTAAGCAACACTGATCAGTAGAAATTGAAAGGAGACCGATTCTGAAGAGGACGAGACACAATTACTGGAGATCCTCAAAACAGTAAATAACTTGATGAGATTATGACTTATCAAGGACACCAACAACAGCGAGAATTGGATACAAAATGGCAAAAACAGGGCCAATCGCTGCACTGTGCATTGTCTTTCGGAAACTAAAAGAACTTCAGAAGCTCTAATGCATCGCTCTGTCGAAATTTCAAAGCATTCCTCATATATATATATCTAATGGGAGTCTCCAGAGGGACCAGCAAATGAGAACATGCACATCACATGCACATCTCTAAACAAACAGATGATGTAATAGTCGCCTGATTTCTACTCGTCATGTTGACGAAATGGACGATTCAATTATTTTTGTGGATGAACAACTGGTTCGAAATTATTTGATGCCCCCTTTATCCTCAAATGAAACCTTTCTTCCATCATCAACTGGAGCTGCTGGTAGCAAGCACTAAACTACATTGCAAGTCTTTTATTATCAAATTGCAGACACGATCCAAAGTATTTTCTGCTTTCATCTGTCAGAGCAGTTCATTTATCTTTGCTTCGTCCCTGCACTTTTATTGCTTTCATTTCACCTATGTTGAGGGGGAGCTGGCAATTGCACTGAAGTAACAATCCAGAGATGGAGGCCAACAATTGCCTCCTCAATAGAGCCAGCATAGGTGGAAGGCAGAACAGGAAAGGCGAAGTCATTTTATTGGGAGGTTTCTACTGATCCGCCAATAGCAACAGAGAAGCTGATGTGGAGATTAAGTAGCGGATTTTGTAAAAGTACAGAAGTAATAGGGTTGTTGCAATGGGACACTTTCACTTCCCGCAAACTAATTAGAACCTCCTTAGTTCAAATAGCTTTTGTGAAGCTGATGTTATCAGGTGTGTCCAGGACGCATTCCTGACACAACATTTAGATAGGCAGATCAGCGCGGTGGACATATTAGATTGCATTTGTGCTTGGCAACGAAGCATTCAAAGTGAGAGAGCATTTCAGCGATCGTGACCATAACTCCCTGACGTTTTCTATACTCATGAAGAGGGATATGAGTAGAGATATGGGAAAGTAAATTGTCATAAGGCAGGAACTGGGGCGTCTAAATTGGGAAAGATGTTTTCAGCGAAATTCAGGACAGAAACATGGAGATTGCTTTGGGATAACTGCTTTTCGTGTTTGACAGGTTTGTCCCACTCTGGCAAGGAAGGGATGGTACGTTGAAAGAAGCTTGTGAAACGAGAGATGTGCAACTTATAGTCAAGAGGAAGAAGGAAGCTTACTTTAAGGCTGGTGAGGCATGGATCAGGCAAGGCCCGAGAAGGTTCCAAGATAGCCAGGAACGAAATGAAGAAATTACATAATGAGAGCTGGAAGGCGGCATGAAAAAAAACTTTATCAGGTATGATTAATGAAAACCTGAAGGCATTTGACACTTACATGAGGAAGAAGAGGTTGGCCAGAGTGAGAGGAGGGCCGATCAGGGATAGTGGAGGAATCTTATGCCTGGAGTCGGACGAGGTTGGGTCGAACCATGAAAAGAGTAATTCGCTTCAGTATTCATTTCTGGGAGAGATATTAACTTTTTTGAGGAGAGTGTGGTGTAATGCCGGATGATTGGATGGTGGCAAATATGGTTGAAGAAATGGAAAAAAAGATAAACCTTGGAATTGCAGAGCAGTTGGTCACACGCCTATGGTGGGTAAAGCATTGAGAGAGTTCTAAGAGTATCTAAGAGTATCTAAGATTTATCATTATTTGGAAACCATAGTTTGTTTGAAGAGTGTCAGCGTGGCTTTGTGACAGGCAGATCATCCTTTTCAAACATATTTGCATTCTTGGAGAATGTGACAAAACACATTGATGAAGTTAGAGTGAGGATGTGGCATACAAGGAATTGAGCGAGGCGTTTGGCAATGTTCCCCATGGCAGGTTCATTCAGAAAGTGAGGAGGCATGGGCACAGGGAAATCGGGATGTCCAGATGCAGAATTGACTGCCTGAAGGAAGACACAGTGTGGTGGCATGTGGAAGGTTTTCAGATTGGATCCTGGTGATTAATGATGTTCCACATGGATCTAGTCTCGGATTCCGGCACTTTGTGATTTTTATATTTTTTGCTCATTCACTGGAAAAGGGTGTCGCTCATTACCAGCATTTACTGCCAATCCAAGGGGGCAGTTCAGAGTCTACGACATTGTTGTTGGTCTGGGGTACCACGTTGGCAAAAACCAGGTGAGGGCAGGAGAAAATGTCTTTCCCGAGTCTAGCAATAATACCATTACACCATTACCTCCCCATTAGAATACCTGGATGAGGACGTGGAAGGCTGGCTTTGTAAGTTCGCCGATGGCATGAGGTTTGGTGGATTGATATGTACGATGGAACGCTGTTTTAGCTTACAAGAGGACTTTGGCAGGATGTAGAGCTGGGCCGATAATTGGCAGGTGGAATTGAACCTGCAAAAGTGTGAACTGAATAGAAGGTTAAAGGCTGGATTCTTGACGGTGTGAAAGAACAGAGGAATGTTGACGTCCATATCCATAATTCCCTGAAGTTTGCCATTCAACTTGCTAAAGTTTAAAAGAAGGCGTAAGGTATGTTAACTTTCATTAACAGTGGGTTCAGTTTGAGAGCCGTTAGGTAATGTTACAGCTGATAGAGCAGTGTTTACACCACACCTGGAATATTGTGTTCAATTCTGATGGCCTCTTTATTGGTGAGGATGTGGAGGCTTTAGAGAGGATGCAGAGGAGATTTGCCAGGATGCTGCGTGGACACAAGCGTGTGTTTTATGACAAAAGCGTTGTTGGACGGAGGGTTGTTCTCATGGAGCGATGAACCATGAGGTCTGATTTTGAATGAGGGAAACAAGTTGATCACAGGCATAGATGGAGTGGATGACCTGTGCTGTTTCCATGTCATACATGTTTATAACAAGCGGGCATAATTTTAAGTTATTGGTTGAAGGTTGAGGGGAGATGTCAAGGGTAGGTTCTTTAAACAGAGAGTGATAGGTGCGTGGAATGCACTGCCAGCATTGGCAGTATAGTCAGATATATAGGGACATTTAAGCGACTCTTGTGTAAGCACATGGAAGAGAGGTTGGACTGATTTAGATAAGGGTAAAAGATCAGGACAACATCGAGGGCTGACGGCTTGTACTATGCTGTACTCTTCTATGTTCTATGCTCCAAGTTCTATGTAATGCTCCAGAATTCATGTCGAACAAAAGATGGCATCGATGGGTAGTCCAGGACCACATGATGCAATCACAGACTAAGCTTTCACCTTTAAGATAGAACTATCAAGAGCAATGGTTCATTGATAAGCACTGCTGATTCACAACGCCAAGGACCCGGCGTCGTTTCAGATGACTGTCTGAGCGTAGTTTGTGCAATCCCCTGTGTCTGTGTGGGTTTCCTCAACGTGCGCCGGTTTCCTCCCACAGCCCAAAAGATGTGCAGTTTTGGTGAATTGTCTATGCTAAATTGACCAAAGAGTTCGGGAACATGTTGGTTAGGTGTAAAAGTCATAGGTAAATATAGGTCGAAGGAATCGTTTCGGGGTTAGTTTGTCTGTAGAGTTGTGGACGTGTTGCTCTGAAGGGCCTGTTTCCACACTGCAGAGATTAGAAGATTCTATGATTCTAAAAGAAATAATAGAGTTTCCTAAGCCTGTAACAAAGAAAATTTACCATTCATACCTGATTGGGACAGTTTCATTCCAGACCCACAGCAAATTAATTTATTCTAAACTGAACACTGAAGTGGTTTACTAACCGAGACAAATCGTGTCAAGAGCACCAAATGGGTTAAAAAAATGGAGCCATCATTGGATTCAGTAATATCAACATCCTGTGATTGGAATTAACTGAAAACAGAACTGCATTAGTAACGTAAAGATGGTCATGTCACTAGCATGGCCGAAGCTGTGTTTCCTCCAGCCAATGAATTGCAAAGACATTGAGACTCAGGAACAGATGAAGCCATATCGCCCAACGAGTCCACTCCACCATACAATCGGCTGAAGGCTGATCTCATGATCCACAACTTAACTTCCCTGCCTGTTTGATATCACCCTTGTTTCCCGTACTAATTAATAATCTTTTTCTTTTACCTTTAATATATTTAACTACTCAACTTTTACAGCTCATTGCAATAAAAATCACCACTGATTCACAATCTTGAAGAGAGAGAAATAATCAATTTAGGCTGAAAGACAACGCTTAATCTATGATTACACGTTCTGGTCCTCAACTGTTTTGAGTATAATTCAGAACAGAACAAATCAATTATCGCTGAACATGAATTCACCAAAGTCTCTGGTCGGGCGACGAATAGAGTTTTGCCCCATACACAGAAAAGTGATACGAGTCAATGATCTGACTTGTATGTTCACACAATTGATGATTGACTTCTTCAGCTCTTTCTACAACCGTTCCCACGTCTACAGCCACAAGTGGAATCGGTGGCAATTCTGTTGGCAATTTCTTTGACAGTTCTAAATGTACGTTAGTTCGCCGGTTGGTGAGATTCATCACTGCTTGTCATGTCGGTTTAGATCAGGTTCTTGCCTTAATAATAATACTCTGTTTTGGCTTGATAGTAGCAATATTAGGTCAAATTGTATTGCATTGCTTTGAACCCTTCTGGTAATAGCCTCGATGGCTAAATAGCACGTTGTTCCAATCAGGGAATACTGCAAGAAAGACTAGTTGTTCACCGACAAAATAGATTGCATTGTGACATATTACAAAATACGAACTGAAAGATTTTGTCTGGTAATGTCATCAGAGCATGTTCACTGATTACTTCCTTGATGAAACAACGTTAATTCAATTCCCTTTTTGGTAGCACTCATAATAAACACATGAAACGGGCAGTCTTTTAGTAATATCAGGGTCCTTTTATGGTATATCCCAATGTTGTAATCCTTCTCAGATGATAAGCGTGATTATCCCCATGTTTGGGGATATATAACAGGCGGGGAAAGTGACAACTGCAGATACTGGAGACGAGAGTCGGGAGTATGGTACTGGAAAAGCACAGCAGATCAGGCAGCATCAGAGAGCAGGTGAATCGAAGTTTCGACGCTCGGATTGAGGCTTGTGGGCGAGGTGGGGTAGTGTGCTGAAAGATAAATTGGAGGGGGATGGAGTTGTGAGAAGGTAGTTTCCTCATTTCACCTCCACCCACATTATCCCGGTCCCAAGCCTCGAATGTGACACCTCCCTCCTGACCCATCCATCACTTTTCCCATCTATGTACTCCCGCAATCTATCACCTTCTCCCTCACCTTTATCGACCTATCGCTTTCACAGCTACATTCACCTTCCCAACCCAAAACACTCTTATTTATCTCTTAGCTCCCCTGGCTCACTAGCCTCATTACTGATGAAGGGCTTTTGCCCAAAATTTCGATTCTCCGGCTCCTCGCATGCTGCCTGATCTGCTGTTCTTTTCCCGATAATAACACTACCCCGGTTTAACGTTCCTTTTCATCAGCGTTCTCACTACCCAATACTGTGCTCACAAGTCTTATGCATCTTATGTTTCGCCGACACATTGTCTCAATTGTTTATCAGTCACTCAGTTGGGGAACTTGATGCATATTCTGTTTTAGCAGGTTAGCACTGATCATTGTAAATAGTCAGCCCGTGCAGATCCTGCACGTTTCTGTTCTATGTTCTTCCTTAGGAGTATTAACCAGTCAGACAATAAATTATTAAGCCATATATTGCAGAGGCTTCAGAAAATTAATGGCATTGAACACAACTTAGGATTTTCTCTGTATATCCAATTAGTTTTGATATTTTCTTCACAGCTCCATCTACAATTCTACTCATTTGCTCCTGCGGACTCGAAAGCTTTTTAGCTCTCTTGTTTATTTCTGATATGTCTACAGCCGTTATTCCCGAGGTGCAACTTGCTCCTGCCATTTGAAATATTTTGTCATTTTCCTTAGAAGGCTTTTCTCTGACCTGAACCTCTGACTTTCCACCTGTAAGCAGAATAGGTGGGCAAACAATGATTTTGTGGTTTGGAGCATCGTTCTTGTCTTTTTGTTCGGTTAAAAAATAATGGACATGCATATATCATAGTACAGGTGTCACACTTTTTCCAGAATGTTTCATTGCTAAGCAACCTTTCCTATATTAATATTGAGGGATCATTATTAAACTCTCTTGGTTCAGGATCATGACCACATTTTCACTCAAATCGTGAAATTGGGTCATGTGTAAATTCTGGAGAAGCATCATAGTCTTTTGTAAAGAGGATCTCCATGCAGTCCACAAGTCATTTACTGAAATTATCATTTTTACATCCCTTTACCTTTACTAAATCCACAATGACACACAGTGACACAACTTGCAGGTCGCATCTAATACTTGGGGCAAGTCGAGCATATGTAAATTTCACTGTTCTTTGCAATAAACCTGTAATTTGGGCTTGTTAAATATAATAATTGTTGAGGCCCGTGTTAATCGAGCAGTTTTCTTTTTATCTCAATTTTTGATGAGGCTAGAAGGGGAAGGCATGTTTGAAATGGTATCGTACATTCCCTTTCTGTACGACTGTGATATATATTATAATCGTCGATGCTCCCAGTGTCATCGCCTACATGCTATCCTCTATTTAATTTTACAGTTACAACGTTGTACATGAAATCAGACTTCCCTTTCTCTACTTCAGTTGCACTCGGAGTCCATTGTCCATTCCAAAACGGTGGTGGCCACTACAGTATAAAGAACAAGGATTCAACAGAACCTCCTCCATGGGTTCATTATAATGAGGTTCATTTAACCTAAATTAGGGCCAGTGATTCACTTTTCCAATATCCCCCCCCCGACCCCCGCAATTCCTATATACTAAAGCACATGTTTCACTTGTGACAATCGTCTTGTATGGTGCACCACATCGTGTTTGCAGTTCCACATGTTTCAGTAATATTGTTTATCCTTACTTCATCTTCTGGATTAGCAGCACTTGCCAAGGATATTGCTGTGATCACTTTCTCAATCACTAATTCTCTAAGTTATTTCACCAGGTCTTCCACAAAATGTTTAACCCTATTCTTTCCATTGCACATGTTTTGTCCTCCTGTTACCACATCCTCTGGTATTTGGATCGTCCATCCATTTCCTAATTCAAAGAGGATCAACCACTTTCTCTTTGTTGGCGTTGACTTCAATTTTATTAAGATCGCTGCAAGTATGGTAAAACATCATTCAGCTTTATGTGATGCGTTTATTCAGTCTACTATTTATGAACTTTGGGAGTGATATATTTGAAGACATTTTTGTTTAATGTCTGGTCTAGCAGGACAGATCGTTGCTTAAGTTATATTTCTCTAAAGTGTGACCTTTGGTCAGAATCTATCTGAAAGTGGCACTCCACTCCCGCCCGATCTCGGTGTAATTTCTTTTGCTAATGTTATTGCAACGGTTCCTGCTGAGAAATCCTTGCAGGAGAATGCTTCCACCCATCGAGTAAATCTATCTTTTCAGACCTGCTTCCTTCTCTGATGTTAGGGTACAGGTCCCGTAAAGTCCATGTGCAATTGCTTCAATGGGCCCCAAGACTTGGCTAATGGCTCAGTCTTATCTTGATTGCTTCGTTTGGCTCACACTGCGAACAGATTGCACATCTCTGAAAGAATTTTGCTGTGTCTTTTCCTATTCCAGGCCACATGATATTGCGTTTTATCCCGCCTTACGTGGGCCAGACAATGATAAGTTTTAATAACTGATGCCATATACAACGTGGTGAAACTACGTGATCCATCGTCCTTCATACTCTATCTTGCCCTGTCATCTCCTCACTGAATTTCCCATTCCGTTTTTTTCTTCTCGTGGGGCTGTTTCTTGAAGAATTGCACTTTGTAACGTACCTCTCTTGCTTTTCTGAAAAATGCGACTGCCAGTTTCTCAAATGTCATTTCAATTTCTGTAAGTACCTTAGCTGCTTTTTTGGCAAACTCATTACCCCGTTGTTTCTGGTGTTTCTATCTTCAAGCTTAGATCAACATATTATCACGCACTATACCAAACGCACATCTACCATCTCATTCTCTACCGTCAATTCTGCTGGAGTTACGAAACTGCTGGTTTTACTAATCCTTGAATATTTGTATATGCTTGTCTGCAGGGGCATTGTCCTTGATTTTTATAATTCTAATGGAGTCAACAAATTATGGGATGTGCGAAGGACGACTTGCCCCATCAAAATAATGGGTTCATACACTGAAACTTCCCATGTATCACAATCAAGACCTGAGGACAATGGTAAAGTCTGGCGACATCGTTTTTCTTTTATTAGAATTACACGCTACTGCCCTCATACTATCATCACTCGTTTGACACACTACTCTTTAGTGTCCATTCTCAATATCAAAGGAAATAAGAAATATCCTTTGACATATCTGGCCTAGGCTTGCTGTCACCTAGTAAACTCGAGGGTCATACTGTGTTCTTTCCCTTGACAGTCCCATAGCCTCTCTTCCTTATTAGGACATTTAAGTGCTGTGTCAATTCTGAATAATTCTCCACAAAATACCTTCAATAAATGAGCAATCTTAAATTTTGCCATATATCTTTTAAAGTGTGTGTACGTTGTAATTTCAGCTTTACTCTCTGCTGGGAATATTTTCTCCCCCTTCCTAAAGTGGTGTCCCAAATATCTATTTGGAACTTCTGATCTTTGCAACTCTACTTTTCATGGCATAATTGCAAGCCAGCTGACTGACTGATTACTTTATTAAAAAAAATCAGCAAATGTGGCGATCAGGATGCCGTGTGCAAACTGCAAAGTAATTGTTCAGAGTCCGTCAGATAAATTTGATGAACACAATAAACCATACATCAGTGAAGCATGGTTGGACAGTTGTGGAATTTCTGACATAACCAGGTCAACTAATTGGTTTTCTTCGAACAGCAAACGCCAACTTATTGTGGGATTCCATTTCCACAGGTACAGACCAGACGTTGTTCACTATGTCAAGAACTGAGAATATATTCTGTTGCACTGTTAATCCATTAAATATAGTGGTGGAATTCGCTACTATTAGATAGTCTTTACTGGCATATCTGTTTAGGGAGGTATGATGAGGCGATGTGAACAGTCCGGCTTACTGACCTGCCTATTAAATGATTTAGTTTGGGGTATGGTCAGTTTGACGATTCCCATCCGCACGACTACCGTCGGAGTTTCTGTTCCTGAGCCTGCATTGGGATACTATTTATGCCATGGAGGATTGCGGGGGGAAGGTGGTGGAGGAGTTGGTGAGAGGATCCCCCGATTTTCACAGGTTTTCCAAATAACCCATTCTCGATCATCTTCTTGACCAGCTTCTCAGTGCAGTCTAGTACACTTCATACTAACGAGTCTTCTGGGCCCTTTAGCCTTTTCTCTTTCAAATTTGAAAGAACTGCAGGTACTTTAAATGAGGAAAAAAGACACAAGTTGCTGGTTAATCTCAGTAGATCTGGCAGCAGCTGTGAAGATAAATCAGTATTAACTTCTCTGGTCAGAACATTCTTAAGGTGAAAGAACCTTTTGGAGGCAGTGACCATGATATGATCGAATTTACTTCGCAATTTGAGAAGGAGGAACTGGGATCAGCTCGTAACAGTTTTCTAGTTGAATAAGGGCAACTGCAGCGGGAAGAACTGACCATAATTGACTGGGAGAGGAGACCAGGAGAAAAACAGTGGAAAAGCAATGGCAACTACTTGTAGGAATAATTCAAGAGGCACATAAAAATTCATTCCGAGATAAGCGAAGCATAGGAAAGGGAGGGCTAAGCAACCACGAGAGACAAGGGAAGTCATCACGGCATAGCATCAAAAGGGAAAGCATATGAGGTGGCGAAGGGCAGTGAAAACCAGCTGATTGGGAAGTATAAAAAGACCAACAGAGGACAACAAAAATTGAAATAAGGAGGGAGAAAATTAAATACGATGGTAAGCTAGCCAGTGAAATAGAACATTTCAAGGGTGTCTTTAAATATATAAAGGAAAAGAAAATGAGAGGCAAGAGTGGATAATGTGCCGCTGTGAAATGACGCTGGAGAAGGTTTCTTGGAAGACAAGATATCGTGGAGGAACTGAATAAATAATTTTCATCAGTCGTCTTGGTGGAACACTGACATAATATGCCAATAACTAAAGAGAACTGAGGGCAGAAGTGAATGTGATGGCCATCTCCAATGAGAAGATGCGATAAAATCTGAAAATGTTTATGAAACCATCACTAGATGGATTACAGATGGAATTCTGATGGATCAAGCTGAATAAATAGTGCAGAAATTCGTTGTTAACTTTCAGGGATCATTAGAGCCAGGAAGGTTTCAAGAGGACTTCAAAATCCCAAATGCAACTTTTCTGTTTAAGAAGGGCATAAGGCAAGAAATGAGAAATTACAGGTTGATAACTCTGATGTCGTAGGTAACATTTTGGAATCCATCATGAAGGATGAGACTTATGAATATTTGGAAGTGCATGGTAAATTTGGACAAACTCCGCATGGTTTCGTCAAGGGGTGATCATGCCTGACAAATCTGTTAGAGTTGTTTAAAGTGGTAATAAACAAGTTTAACCACGGAGAGAAAATGGATGTTATCTAATTGGAATTCAAGGAGTCCTTTGAAACGTAGGCTGTTCAGTAAGATAAGAGACCATGGTTTTTGATGCAAGGTACTGGCACACATAGAAATTGGCTGCCTGTCAGAAAGCAGAGACTGAGGATAAAAGGGGGCTTCTTAGAATGGCAGCCGTTGATTAGAGATGATAGACAAGGGTAAGTGCTTGGGCCACAACTTTTCACTTCACACAATAATGATCTGGTATTCTGTCCAAGTTTGCAGACGATACAAAGGTAATTGGATGAAAATGCAGTCAGTATTTAGGCAGGGTAGGAAAGAGGGCAAAGAGGTAGCAGATGGAATACAATGTGGGGAAGTGTGTGGTCACACACTTCTGTAGGAAGGATAGAGACATATACAATTTTCTAAACGGAAGGAAATTCGGAAAGCTGAAGTGCAGAGAGTCCAGGAATCTTTTAAGATAAACATGCAGGTGGAGTTTGTAGTTCAGAATGCAAATTCAGTGCTGGCATTTATTTTGAGAGGACGCAATTTTAAAAGTCGCGATGTGCATCTAAGGCTCTGGTCATACCACATTTAGAATATTGCGAGCAATTGTGGGCTCCTATTCTCAGGAAGGATGCATTGGCCCTGGCGAGTTTACAGAGGAGGTTCATGAGAATGACCTCAGAAATGAAAGGTTTAAAACATGAGGAAATCTGGATCCAGACTCAATGGTGTTTCGAAGGATGAGTGTGGATCGAATTGAAATTTATAGAATACAGAACGGCCTGGACAGCTTGGATGTTGGAAAGATGTTTCCATTGGCAGGGGAGACCAAGATACTTTAGAATGAAGATAAGGAGAAATGTCTACAGCCAGAGAGTGGTGAAGATATGGAATGCATTACCAGAAAAGGTTGTGGTGGCTAGGTTATTGAGTATATTTAAGGCAGGAATCGATAGGTTATTGATTATCAAGGTGATCGAAGGTTATGGGGAGTAAGCGATGAATGTGTTTGAGAAACTTGTCAGCCATGATTGAATAACGGATCAGACTCAATGGGCCATTTCCTTAGTTGCAAAATATCTGTCTCTTTTGTTTTCTGTTTCAAAATTGCTCAGCAAAAATTTCATTCACCTTCTAATTCTGCAAAAACGGACTGTTCACAACTGAAAAGTCTCTGCCTTCAAAATCACAGAAATGGGTAATCACCTCTTGAACTGGTTTTGAAGTGATGTTTGAACTGCAAAACTCGGCAGCATGGTGGTTCATTAATTAGCAATACTGCCTCCTAGCGCCAGGGCCCCGGGATTTATCCCTAACTTGGGCGACTGCCTTTACTTTTTCCACTGCATTACCCCTGTGCTGAACCTCTTCCTGGCCAAATGCAGGGCTCTAATTAGAAACTACAACTTTTACAAACTGATTACAACCAAAAGAACGTCACTAGCTGGGACATGATTTATTGTCCATCCTTAATTTGTGTAGCTGAAGAGCCAGTTTCTTCAGTCAATGAACTCCTCGGCATGTCGGCACAGCCATGTTGTTAGTAGGCAGGGAGTTCCATGATTTAGATCGAGCAACACTGAAAGAATAGAGATATATTTCCAAGTCAAAATTGTGCAAAGATTTCAAGGGTGTTTTTGGGTGGCAGTTATCTCATTCATTTCACTGTCATTTTCCATCCAGACATTATCAAACTCTTACTGGACTCACTCTAGCAGATTCAGTGTATATATTTTATTTGCAGCCAGAAAGAAAGAAAGAAAGAAAGAAAGAAAGAAAGAAAGAAAGAAAGAAAGAAAGAAAGAAAGAAAGAAAGAAAGAAAGAAAGAAAGAAAGAAAGGAAGGAAGAAAGAAAGAAAGAACAGTTTTAAACACTGCCTGACAACACTTGGAGAGTCGCCAGTGTGGTCAGTGATGCAAACTATAGATTAGTATCACATCTAAAAACTCTCCAAATTCACAAACTTTCAATACTTAAGACAGCAATGCATCATAGCACAAGAAAAGACTTTCCATGTCACGAGTGCAAGAGCTTGCTCATATTTCTTTCTCATTCTTGTTTGAGACAGATCGTAAGGAACTGTGCCTATGTGATGGAAGAGAAATAGCGTCGGTAGATATGTATGTTTTACTTACTCTAGAAGTTTGTAGCATTTAACATTAGTGACAGTAGTGAAGGTACACATACGCTTTGCCATCTCTTCTTCAAATTTGTTCTGGGACATTGCATAAATGAAGACATTGTTGCAGGATCTACGTATCTGAGGCAAGTTGGTCGTTTCTTAAAGAATACTACCAGGGTCACTGAAATCCAGGCCATTGAAGGATCCTTCAACTAACAGTTGCACATAAAGATAATACCCCTCATAGCTGCACCAAAGGAAGAGGAAACTGAACGAGACGGCAAAAAGCAACACAATGGATGTCTTGCGATTGGCCATCTCTGGTTCTCCATCGGAGACCTGCCAGAAAGACGAAGTATTGGTATAATGTCACAGAAGCAGGCCACCCCATCCACAACGTACCGTGACGGAGGGACTAAGTAGACAGAGACGTTCTTAACACAGCTCAGATAACAGATCATTCCTATTACCAGTGTTGCAGTTTTCTAGTTGCAATATGTGATCTTCAGCTTCCGACAGCTGATGGCCACAAAGCTATCGATGGTGAAAGCCTCTGTCAATCAGACAGAGCTACCTCGTGGAGCATTGTCCACAACATTGGTGATTGGTCACCCAGGGGTGGTAGATAGGGCACTGCTTCTGAAGTAGATACCACCAATATGGTTGAGGACACTGCCAACCACAATGACAAGTTGGTTAGCCATTATGATTCCCAGCAGGTAAAAGGTGACGCAGAGAGAGTGCCCACTTTGCCTTTGGCACAAGGCTATGATCACCAACAAGTTTGCTATAAGGACAGTGGAGACAAATATGGTACAGAATGAATCCCAAACTCCAGTTAAATATCCTCTCTATTTTGTTACTGAAAACTTTATATCTCCATCTTCATCCATCCTTTCACTCAATCCTGATACCAACTGTTACCAAACAGTTGGTTTTTCTTCAACATTCAGTCATGAATTAAACACTTGTACATATAGTAGCCACTCCAGTCAGCCCATGTGCAAACACCATTCTCTTTCCATTGAATCAAATCTTTCTGAAGCACATCAGTTTAATCATACACATACTTTTTCTTTCCTATCAAAGTCCATATTGATACTATCATCCTTTCTTTCAAGACAATGCATTTGTCTTCTGTCTGGCAATGCAGGATTTTAATAATGTTAACATTATAATTTTCACTTTGCACCATAGCCTCTCTCTTCACATCCCAGAAGTCTCAATTTATCCGTAATTCTGCAATATCGTGTTTTAATTCTTCTAATCAATCTATCGGTGGTTATCTCGTGAACTTCCGTCGTGGTAAGCCCTGGAAGTCTTCTCCAATCCCACCCTCATTGTTCATATTTCTCTTTCTTTCTTTTGGTTCCACCTTACAATCAAACTTGATGTTCACGAATGCGTCAGCATGTAAAACCTGATTCTTTTCAAACCAATGGTTTGCTAGGCAATTTCAAACGGCAGTTAATCATCAGTCCGATTGCTGCCTGTCTGCTGCCATATACAGACCAGTGCAAGTAACAACAGTGACCTTCGTTTCCTGAAGTGTATTCGTGAACAAGACGGTATTTACGAAATTCCTCACCGATTATATGGCCATTATTAGATTTTTTTTTTAAATGTCACATTCCTTTATGAAATTCACATATTTCCTAATGACAACAACAGAACCCATAACAAATTAAAATCTCTGAACAACACTCGTCAATTTTAGACAAATCCACAAATACTTTATACGATACGATACTAATAATGACACAACAAAGTTGAAGCATATTAGCTTCTCATCATTTTTTCCCTCCACCAGCAAAAATAACTGTGATTGTTGAATGTACACTTATTTTGCAGTTCATCTACGACAATAATTGCTTCATATAATATATTGTGATTCGTGTTGAACAACGCGAAGATAGTAGTTACCACATGAATTTTAACGTGTTTTTTTTATGTTTATACATTTTAATATTCATGAAAAGTTCGGTATACCAACTTAGATTTTAATTATGTACCAAATGGAATTTCCATAAATTGATTACGAAACATTAGTTAATATCTAGCATTGCTCCACAATGAAATTGCAATTAACATGTATATTTTATCATAAAATCTTATAACATGTGATGCACCTGTGCAGACTATAGCCACGTGCTAGCCCCGAACTTTCAAAGAACACTGAAAATTAAACAATAATACAGCACAACACAAAATGTAAAATACGACACGTTTGGTGATTTACAGGCATAAACGACTGCATTTCGGGGATTAAATGCTAAGAAAGGGCGCCAATCACAGGGATAAGGGTATAATGACAAAGAACGGGGCAATGACTGGCTCATTCATCGTCTTTAAGAAGTTAAGAAATTTCGCAAATCTGTACATGCAATCTCTCCGAAACATTCAGATCTTGCCACATTTATTTTGAACAAGAGTCTTCAAAGGGACGAATCATGAACCGCAAGCTCCTTAGTTACAGTTGATTCCATGTCTTTCATTTGCAACATCAAAAATGTTGATGATCTCATTTCACATTTTGGACAAATGACTGAGTTGAACTCTGCCGTCGCACATCGCCAGTGACCATGCTTTTGAAAGTGCCACTGATTGAGTTTGCTGACTCCTGATTGTGTCGTTATTAAAAGTTGTATCCTTCCTCATTCCCATTTCACACGTATAAAGTGAACTTACTGGCCAGATTAGTGTACATATTACTTTTTATTGTGAAGTATTTTAATCGTTCGTGGTTTAATTGAACCAATTCCATCCCAAATTCCATACGCTATAGCGCCACTCTATGGCTGTTGTACCAGTTTGTTCCTGCCACACTGAGCTCGTTTCCTTTTATCTTGACTCCATCCTCGCTCACGTTTTTGGACCCTGACGATCGACATAACTGATAACCTGATCCCCTCCGCCATGTTGTCCATTTCAACTTCCCAGCCCTAATTGCCGTTTGTTCACTGTGGATCTCCAATCCCTCCGCACCTCCATTCCCCGCGAAGATGAACTGAGAGCTTTCAGCTTCTCACTCCTCTGGAAGCCTCAACAATTCCCGTCCACCATCACTCTCCTCCGCTTGGCACTGCGTGCTCTCTTACTAACATGGCTTCCTTCTTTCATAACGGTGGTTTCCTGCCTACTGTGCTTGGGAGGTCCCTTAATTGTAACCCACCTTGTTCTCAAGTTTCATGGCATAAGTGTCACAATCATTCTCCGTTATTTCAGACAACTGCAGCTGAACTTCCTACCAAAAGCTTCTATCATTCAATTTCCCTGTCTGCATTTGGCAAGGTTTTTTTTTCTTTCCGGGACACCTGAGCCCATTGCTCGATCACCAACACCAAACCCACTTCCCATGTAACCGCAAAAATTGCAACAATTACCCCTTCACCTCCTCCCTGCTCAACATGCAAGGGCTTAAAGAGTCCTTCCAGTTGAAGCGTGATTTCACCTGTACCTCCTCAAATTTTTTGTATTGTATTCACTGCATCGAGTGTGCCCTCTCTTGCATTCAAGAAAGCAAGCAAAACTTGGCCTTGCGAAAAGCGACGGGCAGACCAGGAAAGAACAGTGATTTCTTCCCCTTGCGGACATTACTAAACCATATGTGCCTTTTTTTAAAATGAACAATAAACAGTGTTGTTTTGGCTATGATTAGATTAAATCTTGTCTTTCCACAAATTCAGTTTCCACCATTTGCCATTTGAAACCACCTTTCTGAAATATTACTAATCCACTGGCATTATCACTACGTACACAGCATTTCCTAAATTGTCTGATGTGTTGTGATGCAATTCAAGCATTGCACGAAGTATACCAACCTGATTCCTTGAATAAATAAATGCGTAACAGTTCCACTGTTCCACAGTCATTGCATTTCCTGGTACTTCAATTAAACCTGAACATGTCATTGTTAGTCATATAAATCATCGAATACCGAGAGTGTGGAAAGAGGCCACTTGGACAAACAAATCCACAGCGACACTACAAAGAGTAATCCACCCAGGCCCATGCCCCTTCCCTACATTTCCATTGACTAATGCACCCAAACAAAATACCCCTGACTACTATGGACAAATTAATATAGCCAATTCACTGAAGCTGGACAAGTTTAACTGTGGGAGGAAACCGCACTACCTGGAGGAAACCCATCCAGATACGGGGGGAGCCTGAAAACACCACACAGACAGTAGCATCGAACCCAGGTGAAGCTGCAGTGCGAACCACTGTGCTACCGTGCCACAGTACTGTGTTTAAACTTCTTCTACCTCCTCAAAAGTTTCTCGTGGCCTCACGAAACAATAACTGGGTAAATAGTTTACTGGAAACCTGATGTGTTATATATTTATAATTACAGAATATTATCACAGAATTTCTATTTAACACGATTATAAATAATCTTCAGAAAATATTGCCTGCACTGCAGATAACTTGGGTCATCCTTATGTGGTAAATACATTTGTTCATAATAATGCAAGAGAGGCAGAATTGAGACAGTAACCAAACAAAGGACCAATAGTTGAATGAACTTGGAAGGTAGATACATGTCTCTATATTTTAACCAAATATGCCTTTATGATGTATCGATTCAATGCCCATTTGAATTTTCCCATTTCCTTCACCTCCACACCCCAGTAAGGCAGCAAATGTTATTCCAACATTGGTTCGTTTTAGAACAAAGGACTTGTCATATTCATGGGCATCCTGTTACATTCAACCATTAGTCAAGTGTCTTCTGCTATGGCAATTGTGGAATTAATATCTATCCACATCTTGCAAAGTGCTTATGTTTTTCTTGTATTTCATTCCCTCAAAGTGATTCTGAAGGCCACTATAAGCCTCATTGTCGTTTAAAGAGGGTAAATTTCCAACAGTGTCATACTCCTTCTGCGCAGGCTATCAGGATTGTATTGTAGGGTAAGGGGCTGAATTATAGAGTTTATACCTTTGAATTGAGATTTGACTCTTCTACTTGATCATACATATGAGCGAGATTAAGTTTAGGTGAGGCACCCAGATCAAGATCAATCAGTATAAAGAAGGAGAGAACAATGTAGTTTCGATAGAGGAACGTGAATATGTTATTTATTTCTCACCATTTGATGGAAGGAATGACGGTGATATTGGGACTGAGTACTAGTTTTCACGACCCCACTCTGAACGTTTTCTTGGTCACCAAATAAACATTATTGCAGGAGGACATTGAGATTGGGATGATATTCGTCTTCTTTGAAAGGATTTACTGCAAATCAATGAAATGCAGTCCACTTATGTAGGGCACACCCAGAATCCGTACATCAAGATAATGTCCAATATAAGTTCTCCACAGAATAAGGAAGCTGAGAAAGAAAATGAAAGGCCGAACAGTTGATCGCTTGCAGTTGGAAATCATTGCGTCTTTGTGGTTATGATCGCAACGAGGCCTCCTCCGGGCTTGTCTTGCTGCAATGATGTGTTTGACGATCGCAGCATTGGAAGGCAGAATGAGTAGTAATGGCAGAAATGGTTTAAAGATGTAGTTCAGTTGTGGTAGCTCTGTCAGGCGAGAGACGTGCAAAAAAATTGACCTGATGCCAGAGATTCGAGGCACGCTATCCAGCTGGTTCAAGAACCTAGAAGTCAAGTAAAACAGAGATTTTTGATGCATTTAAGTAGATAAGTTATTCATTTGGCGAGCAACGCAGTTTCCACCGTGCAGTACCTCTTCTTCAGGTTATGGCAGCAAATGACCACATAATGGTCAACAGTCAAGGCCACTATCAGCCAAATTGAACAATTCCATACGGAGATGACAAGGACAGTATTGACCTATTCAAGGAAATGGTGAGCAGAATGCTTTCAGGAAAATAGATATCTCTAATACCGTGGATAATGAAAACAGTAATGTTGACATAGATATCAATTAGGTTATCGTCATCTCAGAGTATTTGATGCACCAGTAGAGTTAACATCGTCCCACGGATAGTTTCATAATTGTTAACAAGCTGCTTATAGAAAAAAAAGAGGATTTTTCCAGAGCGGTCATCAAACACCAAATATTTCCTCATTGAAAATAGATTAAAACACCCCAATTTTTTACTTTCAAACGTCCTAACTCTGATTTTTCTAAGGATAAACAAAATTTGTCAGTCTTCCATTGTGCATTAAACAATTGCCATGGAGTCACTGCAATCAATCACTGCCTCAAACTCTGCTCGTCGGCCACTGAGAGCATTCCATGCCTAACTATTGCATGTCACCCCATCATCAGCAAATTGTGGTCTATCCTATTTTCGAACCAAGATCCAATCAGCAACAAAACCCTTTGTTAACTGACCTGCATTTACTCGTCATCTGATAAGCTCTGAGTTTCAACAACAAATATCCAAGTACCTAAATAGTGGTGACTTTCCTGCCTAATTCATTTTTCAGCGATAACGGTTTTTTGGCGAATCTACAATTGCATTATTTTGATTTTCACTGAAATTCAATGCTCCATCGATAGCCGTTCCGCACTTAGGTATCAAGATCTTGATCTCTGGAACTTCGGACTTCGAGCAGTGAGAATCTCTTCTTTCCTTAAGATGTCCCTGTAATTCTAATTATTTCATCAAAAATTGACTCAAATATATCGTGATGTTTAATCTCGCTTGTTATCAGATATCTTGGTAATGCTGCTGTTTAGCTTCTCCGCAATTTTAATCCGATGATTGAAGAACAAGATCGAACTTTATCTTCACGTGTGGAATATAAAAATGAGCAAAACACTGCGACTTTCTTGGAGACATCCTGACTTATGAATTAGGGACAGAAGTGAATGATTCGGTCTTTCAATCATATTCCACAATTTTAGAAGAACAATGCTGATCAGTTTGCGTTTCAAATTCCTCATCTCTGTCGAGCTACAATAACGTTTGATTCCCTTGTCTAGCAACACTCGTTCTGCCTCTGACTTAAAATAATATTCAATGGCGTGCGGTCACGTACTTCCAACGCAACTTCCCGACTTCGCATCTATCTGCGATGAAAAAAAAGGCTCATGTCGTGTATCCTCAAAGGGAATGCCGAATTTGGAAAAAAAAAGTGATCACTCATTCTGGGTTGGGAACCATGAGTAATTATCGTTAACACTCCCAACTTGCCAATAATATTCAGGATCTTATAGGCTTCAATCATAGCACTTCTCGCTCTTCTGAACACTGCACATCATGCATAAGAAGTACAACTACTCAACTGTAACAAAACCTATGAATCGAAAGGAAAGTGCAATTCAGATTAAAATTTTTATATATTCATTCAAATCTTTCAAACTTTTCTGCAATTAATTGTTATGGTCTTATTAAGTATGGGTAGAATTCACTCGGGACGAACCATACTGCAATTACCAGAACAGGCATTCCTTTAATGTATGTTTTCTTTCTTTCATTTTACAATAAATCTAAGATTAATTATGGACTGCATTAAGTTATTCTTCAGCATTATCATAATAACAGTGCAATAAATTAGTTGTAATAAACTATGATTAGCTATAATGCAACATAGCACAAAATGAAACAAGTTATGTTTTACTACCGTGATAGAATAGAACGGAGATTTTGTATTCAGCTTCTGCTCTGCACAAATCTGAACCCTTGCGCCATGCACGAGTCTGATCAGCTAGTGCATGGCGCAAGGGTTCACATTTTTAGTTCATTGGAATCACATTTGGGAAAGAAGCGACCTGCACAAGAAGAATCGATTGCACTTGAATTGAAAAAAGGATGATATACTGACAGGGATATTTGCTAGAGATCCAAGACATTGGAGAGGGTTTGGGGGTTCCTGCGAGATAGAGATCAAACGGAGACTTGTGCATCCGGGGCAAGAACGTATCAAACAGTTGGGGCAGGCAGGGACAGTACAGAGATCAAGGGTGGAGCTGATGAATTAAATTGTTTTTATTTCAGAGCAAGAGAACTAACAAGGAAGGCAGATGAACGTACGGCATGGTTAGGAACGTGGGAAAGGGATATCATACCAATTACAGAAATGTGATCGAGGGATGAACAGGACTGCCAGATTAATGCTCCAGGACACAATTCTATGAGTAGGTGAGAAAGAGGGGCACGAGAGGAGGGGGGAGTGGTGTTTTCAATAAGGAAGAGCATGACAGCTGTACTTACGGAAAATATTCCTGTAAGTACATCCAGGGAACATTTTTGAGTATAACTGAGAAATAAGATGGGATGGTCACTTTATTTGGATGGTGTTATGGACCCCCCTTTAGTCAGCAGGAAATTGGGAAGCAAGTTTGGAAGGAGATATGTGTAAGAGTAAAAGGCTGGGTATTGTAAAGGACTTTAACCTTCCAAATATAGAATATGACAGCCATAGTGTTAAGGGTTTAGATGGAAATACATTTCTTCAGTGTGTAAAAGACATTTTTCTAATGAAATATGTGAATGTATCTACGATTGAAAGAGGAAAATCTGACCTACACTTGGGAAATAATTCAAGGCAGTTGACTGACGCATCCATGGGGAAACATTTTGGGGCCAGTAGCCATAATTCGTTTAGTTTTAAAATAGTGTTAGAAAGAGATAGACTGGATCTAAAAGTTGAAGTTCTAAATTAGAGGTAGGCTGTTTGACGATATTTGGCAAGAACCTTCAGAAGCTCACTGGGGGCAGGTGTTCACAGGTAAAGGGATGGCTGGAAAATGGGAAATTGAAAATGAGATAACGGGAGTCCACAGACAGTATATCCATGTTAGGGTGTAAGGAAAGGTTGGTACCTGTAGACAACTTCGGATGACCAGATAAAGTATGGTTTTGGTTAATAAAAAGAAAGAAGCAGATGTCAGATATAGGAAGAAGAGGTGCAGAAATTCCATTGAGGAGCATCAAGACAGTAGGCGTATTCTTTAAAGGGAAGATGGGAGAGTAAAAAAGGTGACATGAGATAGTTTTGTCAAATAGGGTTAAGGATAATCAAAAAGGTCTTTATAAATATACTAAAATCAAATCGGAAAATAAGGAGAGAATATGGCCACTCCAAAATCAGCAAGGGAACATATGGAGGAGCTGCAGAAGATGGGATAGATGCTAAATGAGTATTTTGCATTAGTGTTTACTTTGGAGAAGGACATGGAAGACATAAGATGTGGGGCAATCGATGTCAACATTTTGAAAAATGTCCATATTACAAAGTGGACGTGCTGGATGTCGTGGAACACATGAACGTGGAAAAATCCCCAAGAACCTGATCAAGTGTACCTTAGAATTCCATAGGAAACTGGAGAGGTTATTGCTGGACCCCTTCCTGAGATATTTGTCTAATCGATAGTAACAGGTGAAATGCCAGAAGACTGGAGGTTGGCCAACGTGGTATCACTATTTCAGAAAGGTGGAAAACAAAAGCCAGGGAACTCTCGACTGGTGAGCCTGCCATTGGTGGTGGGCAAGTTCTTGAATGGAATCCTGAGGAACAGGTTTTCCACGTATTTGGAGAAGCAAGGGCTGATTATGGGTAGTTATCAAGGCTTTGTGTGCGGAAATCAGCCTCACGAACTTGATTCAAGTTTTGCGGAAGTATCAAAGAGGATTAATGAGAGCAGAACAGTGGACGGGCTCGATGTGGACTTCCGTATGGCGAACGATGGGTTTCCCCACAGAAGCCATTGTAAAGGTTAGCTCTCATGCAATGCGGGGAGAACAACCCTTTTGGTATGGATCTGGCTCGGTGGTGGAAGACAGATGATGGTGGTGGAGAATTGCTTTTCAGACTGGAGGCCTGTGACGAGTGTGGTGCTACAAGGATCGGGTTCATTACTTTTTGTCATTTACCAAAATGATTTAAATGTGAACAGAGGAGATACAGCGTTAGAAATAACACAACGCCAAGTTATAGGCCAAGATGTTTATTTGGAAACACTAGCTTTCGAAACACAGCTTGTTCATCAGGTGTTTGTGATAACCACCTGATGAAGGAGCAGAACTTTGAAAGCTAGTGCTTCCAAGTAAACCTGTTGGACTATAACCTGGTATTACATGATTTCTAACATTGTGCACCCCAGTCCAACACCGGCTCCTCCAATTCATAGGCAGTATAGTTAGCAAGTTTGCAGAGGACACCAAAATTCCAGATGTAATGTTCAGCTAAAAGGTTTACCTCAAAGTAAAACATTATCATGAACGGATGGGCCAGTGGGCTGAGGAGTGGGAGATGGAGTGTAATTTAGGTAAATGCGAGGTGCTGCATTTTGGAAAAGCAAATAATAGCAGGACTTATACACTTAATGAAAAGATTCGAGGGAGTGTTGATGAGCAACGAGACCTTAGACTTCATGTTCATGTCTCCTTAAAAGTGGAGCCACAAGTGAACAGGATAGTGTAGAAGCCGTTTGGTATCTTTTCCTTCTTTAGTCAGAGTATTGAGTATTGGAGTTGCGAGGTCACCAA
This sequence comes from Chiloscyllium punctatum, assembly GCF_047496795.1. NCBI lineage: Eukaryota > Metazoa > Chordata > Chondrichthyes > Orectolobiformes > Hemiscylliidae > Chiloscyllium > Chiloscyllium punctatum. The sequence goes on from NC_092774.1 coordinate 10,954,071, forward strand.
TGATTCTGACTCTGCCATTCTCACAGGCAGCGCATTCCTTCCCCGCACCACTCTCTGTGCAAAGAACCTACCCCTGACATCCCCCCCTGTATCTTCCACCCTTCACCTTAAATTTATGTTCCCTTGTAACACTCTGTTGTACCCGGGGAAAAAGTCTCTGACTGTCTTCTCTATCTATTCCCCTGCTCATCTTATAAATCTGTATCAAGTCACCACTCATCCTTCGCCGTTCCAATGAGAAAAGGCCGAGCACTCTCAACCTGTCCTCGTACGACCTGTTCTCCATTCCAGGCAACATCCTAGTAAATCTCCTCTGCACCCTCTCCAAAGCTTCCACATCTTTCCTAAAGTGAGGCGACCAGAACTGCACACAGTACTCCAAATATGGCCTAACCAGAGTCCTGGAGAGCTGCAACATCACCTCACGACTCTTGAATTCAATCCCTCTGCTCGTGAACGCTGATACACCATAGTCTTTCTTACAAGCTCTATCCACCTGAGTGGCAACTTTGAAAGATCTATGAACATAGACCCCAAGATCCCTCTCCTCCTCCACCTTACTAAGAACCCTACCGTTAACCCTGTATTCTGCATTCTTATTTGTCCTTCCAAAATGGACAACCTCTCACTTGACAGGTTTGAACTCCATCTGCCACTCCTCAGCCCAGCTCTGCATCATACCTAAGTCCCTTTTCAGCCGACAACAGCCGTCCACACTATCCACAACTCCACCAATCTTCGTATCGTCTGCAAATTTACTGACCCAGCCTTCGACTCCCTCTTCCAAGTCATTAATAAAACTTACAAACAGCAGAGGACCCAGAACTGATCCCTGCGGAACTCCACTTGTAACTGGGCTCCAGGCTGAATATTTACCATCTACCACCACTCTCTGATTTCGACCGGTTAGATTAGATGAGATTACTTACATTGTGGAAACATGGCCTTCGGCCCAACATGTCTACACGGCGCCGCCGAAGCGCAGTCCACCCATCCCCCTTACCTAACACTACGGGCAATTTAGCATGGCCAATTCACCTGTCCTGCACATCTTTGGACTGTGGGAGGAAACCGGAGCACCCAGATGAAACCCACGTAGACACGGGGAGAACATGCAAACTCCACACAGTCAGTCGCCTGATGCGGGAATTGAACCAGGGTCTCTGTCGCTGTGAGGCAGCAGTGCTAACCACTGTGCCACCGTGCCGCCCAAGCTCTATCCAACGAGCCAATTTTCCCACCATTCCATGCCTCCCAAATTTCCGCATAAGCTTACCATGGGGAACCTTATAAAATACCTTACTAAAATCCATGTACACTGCATCCACCTCTCTACCCTCATCCACATGCTTGGTCAGCTTCTCAAAGAATTCAATAAGACTTGTAAGGCAAGACCTACCCCTCAAAAATCCGTGCTGGCTGTCCCTAATCAAGCAATGTCTTTCCAGATACTCCTATCCCTCAGTACCCTTTCCATTACTTTGCCTACCTCCGAAGTAAGACTAACTGGCCTGTAATTCCCGCGGTTATCCCTATTCATTTTTTTGAACGGGGCACAACATTCGCCACTCTCCAGTCCCCTGGTACCATCCGCGTTGATAGTGAAGACGAAAAAGTCATTGCCAACGGCTCTGCAATTTCCTCTCTTTCTTCCCACATAATCCTAGGATATATCCCGTCAGGCCCGGGGGACTTGTCTATCCTCAAGTTTTTCAAAATGCCCAACACATCTTCCTTCCTGACAATTATCTCCTCCAGCTTACCAGTCAGTTATCAGTAATAAGTGAAACTATCTTCAATTCTCATATATTGAATCTCCTTTGAAAATATCTGTGCTCCTTTTGTCATCCGTTTCAACAAATCTGCCTCTGTTGGAGATCTACTCCTTCTCTATCCCGGTCTGGCTTTGCCTGAGAAAGTATATTAGAAATGATTATTCAAGGTGTGAATATAATGAACACAGCGGATGGTGAGAGACTATTCTGCTTTCTCGTCACCATGGACGGGATCTGTGTCACAAACGGACTGAAAACGACTGGAAATTACACAAAGGTTACATAATTGCTATTCGTAGCAAAATAAATCAACAAACGGTGCTAACCTCGCGGCAATGCTCGCAAACGACGTGGTTGTGGGCATCATTAAATTGATTCAAAATAAGGTCTGTTTATTTCATCAGTACTCTTGTATCCAGATAATCAGAGTGAAAATAACAACGATGTTTCTGCCACCTCCAGATGATGGTTTGCATTACGTGCAGGGGACGTCTGCAGCCAAGAAGTATTCAGGGAGACTCGACTTCGGGGTAGGACTAGAATACTGGAAAGAATCGAACAGATCTGCTCGTGCAAACTCCTGAGATTACTGATGGGCGGGATGGTTACCTGAAATCACTTAGTGAGCTATTTGAATACGCAAGTTTTAAAGAGGGATCATGTGGTGTTCTGTGAAACCGTTATGAATGCTGTGCCCAAATTGGGATGGCATCAATGGCATTTGGGATGAGCGTGTGAGTTGATGAAGTCGTTTAACTTCCATCACATGAATGAGGAAGGAAATCATTTCTTACACTTTCTTTGGGTGCGTCATCACCAAAGAACAGCAACTCGACTCAATGATTAGTCAACCTACAGGAAAATGGAATCAAAATGCATTAAGAATAAATGTTCTCTGTGATTTGAGCCAATGTTTCTTGCCTCCTTCTCCAACGAAGGTTGCATTTAACAATGACTTTCCGCACAAGTTTTGCTTCCCTGTGATACTCCCCTCACTGCTCAGTGACAGGGAATAAAGCGGCATCCGAAAAAGTAATGGATATTTGGTTAACTTTTGAAAAAATATATTTATTGCTTGTTTTTGAATTGGGTTTTCGTAGGTTACTCTGGCAATGGAGCTGATACTATTATCTTGATGTCTCCATATCAAAGCAGATGCGTTGCTGTATCACAAATAATGATTTTCCATGAACATAGAGCAATGTTTGCAAAACTGTCGACCCGTCAAAACAACACTGCATCATGCCATATCTTTGTTGACATTAAACTAGATGTCAGAGTTTGCACTCGACTATATATGAGTGAATACTTTACAGTAGCACGAACTCTTTTGTATTTCTGATTAGAAAGGGCTCAGCCTCAGGCGTTTTTGCATTGGACCGTGCCGTGTTTTATATGTTATTGATCATGTCTCTCTGCAGTTGGTGTTATGATTTCTAATCCATGTTTTAATAATTAATCTCTATTACTCAATTTCAATTGCCCCCTTCCCCTCCCCCCTTCCCAAAAATGCTCTAGGTCATTGTCAAGTATTTTGGCGTAACATCTGAACCTGTGGAACAGGCTGAAGGTCTGAACACTCTCCTCCTGGTCCTAAGAGACATGAATGCACGCTCACTTTTATTTCAAATATCTGCTACAATGTAAAGTTGTTGTTCACTTATCCCATGAGTTCAGCACAATTGACGGGCAGATTTAAAGTTATAAATTTAGTTAAAACAAGAACTTTGGTCGCAATTCATTCTGGCGCACAAATCTATCGCAGTATTGCTAGATTGCAATCAATCACAATGGTCTTGCTGCACCCAGGACCTTCATCCAGTGCTTCATGCTGTGAAAAGTAAGTGGAATTGGCTGAGGCCCGGCTTCTGTGATGATCACTACAACACCAACAAACAGCACCCATCAGCTGATCTTTTCTTACTGCTATTATGGGGGATAATAACACCGCACATACTGTGGAGTTCGGTATTAGTTGGTTGGATCGTGTAATTTGGTAAGGTTGTGGTGACTACAGATATGTCTGTTCCGGCATTCAATAAAAGCATATCTGATGTGCATCAAGGAGAATCGCCAAACCACATCGTGCATCATGCCAAATCTCAGATGCAGACGTTCTCGTGAAATGACCAAGATTGAACTCAAGGTTTCTGACTCAGAATCATTTGATGCTTGTGTATACATTGTACAGTTGAGAAGCGCTTCAGCCAACGGATAACATCATGGGCTGAGTTCAATGCGTGCAGTAATGTATCCTTTGCGATAACAGGAAACCTCAGGAGATACATCAAACGGTCGCTTCTCGTTATGACTTAGATTTAAATTTTTAGTTGAATACTTTATTGTTCTCTTGACTTGACCACGGTTTTTCTAACAGCAGTTGAACAGATCAACGGGACTGACAAGTTCTCTGAGCTCAGGGAGTTTTCCATTTGGTTTAATTTTAGCTGGGAACACACAGAGCGTCCATGGAAAGAGGGTCCATGCTTCAGTCAATGATCTCTGGCTGATCCTCGCTGAAAGCTCTGTCTTGTACGAACCTGTGTTTGAATATACCTTTTTTTTCCAAGTGGTGTGTTTGTGGGGTTATTCCAGAAATTGGAACAGCGTCATTAACTTCCCACTTCCCACATTAACTTCCAGATGTGTCGGTCATGGAATGCCCACGATTATTTGTCAAAACAATGAGAAAAATTAGGGTGTGGTCTACCTAGTTGAAATGTTTATAGCGGTCTGGTCTGGTCCAGAACACATTTTAGCGGAAGAAAGCATGAAAAAGAAAAGCAGAAATAAATGAAGCAGCAAAAAGAAAAGGGAACAATCAGGTCACCTCGCCGCTTCCTCTTTGAGACTGCACAGCCTGGATTTCAAAAACACGGATTCATCCATTCAGCAGTGAACACACACGAGTGAATCGTCTCTGCACGATGCAGTGAGAATTTCGCCATCACCACCGTCAAGTACCCAGGCCCAGGTTTGGCTTAGAGCCATGCCACTTCAGCTGCCATTGGAACTGTGTCCCTGTTGTTTCTCATATTTTTGTCTGCATTATTCTGTTACGTTTTCCCAAGTTCTTTTACAGTCAATTGTGTCTCAGTAAGATATCTTTTTGTCCATTCATGACAGAAAAGTGCACTGCATTCTGCTGCTGATTATGATGGTTCAATTTCTGAGATAAAGTGTTTGAAGGGAGCAGCACATAACTTTGATAAAGTAAGTGAGTTTCACAGGGTTTTCTTGGTTTTTGAGCCTCGGTGATATTTGCTTCAGATATTGCAAGATACACTCCCAATTTTCTGTATTTGGTATCGGCTTTAGTGCTTACAAGTCATGGAGATACTCAATTACTGTGATTTTAGGGAACTGTATATGATAGATAAGCGGCAGTATTGCACACAACGACTTGAAATCAATATTAACAACCCTCATCATGTGTTCAAAGATGAAGCTTTAGGAAAATCCCGTGACGACCTGGCTTCTTAGCGAGGTTCTTATGCATAACAGCTGGTTTTCATTCCGTCTGAAAATTCCCAATTGAAATTGCAATAAAACATGCTGATTATCTGCCCCTCAACTTTAATGCACATTCTAATGAATATTACCGAATTAATAGTTGCTTGTTAATAGAGTATACATTTTTTATTAGCTCCTGGAAAGTGTTAAACTGTAGTGCAATTCCCTCTTGGGTCGATTTTATCAAAATGGTGGTCCATCATAAAAAAAACTACAAGCCAGTTTGGATTGGAGCCAACTGGAGGGAACTTGCGTCAGATCACATAGGCACATGATCTGATTTTTTGCAGATAAATTACACTGACCTGAATTTGCTCATAGATATTGTGCCAGTTTTTGTGCAATCTATTAAGACGCTAAACCAGATTTATGCACAAGTCCAACAGTCCTGAATCAGGCATAATTGTCCTGAGTGTAACAGTCTAAATCTGAGGGTTGGGTTATAATAGTACAAACGTCATGATGTGTCAGGGAAGACTTGAGTTCGTGCATCTCGAATGTGACTACTTTGAGGGATTTATCGATAATTTTGTTGCAACCAGTTGTGTTACAGGTTTTCAAAATCATTTTGAGCATGGCGAATGATAAAACAAAAAAATAATTGTCCTGAGTGAGATGATGGTTATGTCCTCCAAGACAATTTATTTTTGTCAGACTGTTCAGTAATACAGATGTTCACTTTGACCCAAAATCCAAGTAACTGTCTTTCTTTTATGTGATGGAACGCAATTTGGACACTTCCACAAACTCCGACAATTTCCTGTTGGATTAAAGACTTAGCCCATGGTAAACAATCGATTCCGTTTTATCAGAAACTTCAGTCAAACAGCAGCTGCACTGACCTGTTTTGTTTCAGTAATTGGTAATTAACGTAAATGATGTAATATCTGTTTTTCTCCCTGGGGACTTACCAGCCTCTACAACAATGATACTTTTTTGCGGTGAAGTGCATAATGCACTGGAGCTTTCGGTAGAAATGCACGGAATACCAGAAGGTTTGGTGTTTGCCATCTACTACCCCATCATTGCAATGATTGGAGTGCCAGGTGACGTATAGAACTTCAGCTGTATCTTCATGTATCACAATTCAACTGCATCAGTTCTTCATTTTGCCGCTAACAAATCCCCATGATAGATATTGATACTGCGTTTAACTAGTGACGTCTATGGCTTCAATAGTACACATTATTCTGCTTTTTTGATAAAAGTTCAGTATTTTAATGCAGTCATTCTCTCCATTAACCTTTTTGCCAGGTCACTTAACGTTTTATAATTTGTGTCATTGGCTGAGGTTATTTCGCTCTATCTGGATATTTTATTCTCTGTCATTCAAAGTTGTACTCTAGGACTTTATCCACATAGTTTATTTAAACGACCTGCTTATTTTATCTCTTCAATGTTTGTGTGCCTTTATGAGCCAATTCCACTTCACCACTTTAATACTTTCCTGATTTATCATTATCATCTCAAGATGCAAACCTCGTTCTTTTTTTTCATTCACTGCCTCTGTGAGGGATGAATGTTATCACTATATCGGTTGAATGCAGTTATGCTGCATTATTAGCAACGCTTTAAACCTCCAATGACCACAACGTTACTGCAATATAAAAGTGTTGGATTTTAGCTTAAAATATGCTTGTTAATGGCGCAGAAATATAAGATATTCTGCTGCATTTATAGAAGAAGTAATGGATTAGTTGGTTCTAATTATCCAGGATTTATTCTTTTTTTCTAGGTTTCAGTATAGTCATAAATTGCGAAATTAAGTCCCTTATTCAGGAAGTGGAGGTTTGTGTATTGGATGTTTCAGAAGACAGGAAACTACCCGCCAGTTAGTTTAACATCTCTCAAACCGTTTATGTTCAAATGCATTGTAAAATTCATTGCAACAGGACTATTGAGATAAAAGTAACCAAGCATTATAAATGTACTTTGTCAAAACAAATCGTCGTTAAACTTTATTGGACTTTTTTTTTTAAAATCGTAACATAACATGATGAACATTTGAAAAACGCAGATTTCCGAAATGTATTTGGTAAGGTATCATATCAATGGTTAATGTGAAGAATAATGGACATAGGTTAAGAATTGTTACATTTGCGTTGAACGATAAACTTGCTAACAGGAAACCAAGAGTCGGCAAATGGTATTTTATTGGTTCAATGCAAACTTTGGCGTAGCCCAAATTTTAGTGCTGATTCTTTGAAATTTTAGAATTTTTATGAATACCATCGATAACGGTAAGAAGGTATCATTATCAAACATGGTACGTCTCAGAAATAGATTTGAACATATGTTTCAAGAGTACGTAAGCTGTTTCTTCAAAAAAAAGTCGTGAGCAGAGAAAATTGATAATCAGAGTGTCATGTGACATAAATGTGAAATTGCATACTTTGGACGAAACAATCAAAACTAAGCAAAATATCCAAATGACAAGCATTTGCAGAAGCTATTTTACTTGTAGAGTCACAGAGACATACAGCACAGAAACAGACCCTTGAGTCCAACTCGTCCATGCTCACCAAATATCCCAACCGAATCTTGTCCCACCTGCCAGCACCTGCCTATATCGCTCTAAACCTTTCCTATTCATATACCCATCTCGATGATTTTAAACATAGCAATTGTACAGGCCTTTCCCACTTCCACTGGTAGCTCAATCCATACCTATACCACACTGTGCGTGAAAACGTTGCCCCTTAGGTCACTTCTTTATCTTTCTCGTTTCACCCTAAACCTCTGCCGTCTTGTTCGGACTCTCTCACCCCAGGGAAACGTCTTTGGCTATTTAAACTATCCATGCCCCTCATGATTTTATAAACCTTTATGAGGTTGTCCCTCAGCCTCCGATGATCCAGGGAAAACAGTCCTAGCTTATTCCACTTCTCCCTATGGCTCAAATCCTCCAACCCTGGCAACATCCTTGTAAATCTTTCTGAAATCTTTCGAGTTTCACAGCATCTTTCCGATAAGAAGAACAGAATTACATGCTGTATCCCATCAGTAGCACAACCAATGTAGCGTATAGCTGCAACAAGACTTCCCAACTCCTACACTCCTGACCAATAAAAGAAAGCATAATAAATGCCTTCTTCAGTATCCCTTCTACCTGCGACTCACTTGCAAGGAGCTATGAACTTGCATTCCAAGGTATATTTTTTCAGCAAACTTCCTAGAACCTTACTATTAAATGTCGAAATCCTGATAAGATTTGCTTTCCCAAAAAGCAGCACTTCACACTTACCAAAATAAAACTCCATCTGCCACTTCTCAGCCCATTGGCCCATCTCAACAAGATGCCATTGTAATCTGAAGTAACTGTTTTCGCTGTCCACTGCACCTTCAATTTTGGTGTGATCTGGAATCTTCCTAACTATACCTATCATTTTCACATTCAAATCATTTCTATAAATAATGAAAGGTAGTGGACCCATTACCGATCCTTGTGGCACTCCACTGGTCATAGGCCTCCAGTCTGAAAAACAACCCTCCACCACCACCGTCTGTCTTCTACCTTTGAGACAGTACTGCATCCAAATCGGTAGTGCTACGTTGTATTCGATGAGATCTAATCTTGCTCACCAGTCTCCCATGGGGAACCTTGACAAATACTTTACCGAAGTCCATATAGGCCACAACTACCGCTCTGTCCTCATCAACCCACCTCGTTCTTTCTTCAAAAAAAGCTCAATCAAGTTTCTTTGACATGAGTTTCCACACACAATGCCATGTTAACTATCGCAGATCAGTCCTTGTCTTTACAAATACATGTCCATTATGGGCATCAGGATTCCCTCCAGTAACTTGCCCAGCACCGATGTCAAGCTCACTGGTCGACTGTTCCTTGGTTTGTCCTTACGACCTTTATTAAACAGTGGTTCCACGTAAGCCAACCTCTAATCTTATGGCACCACATTTGCCGCTATTGATGATACAAATATCTCAATAAGAGGCCCATCAATCACTTCCCAAACTTCCCACCGAGTTCTAGGGTACACCTGATAAGGTCCTGGAGATTTATCCACTTTTACACGTTAAAGACAGCCAGCATTTCCTTCTTTGCAATATGGACATTCTTTAAGCCGTCACCATCTATTTTACTACATTCTATATCTACCGTGTCTTTTCCCACTGTAATTACTGGTGCAAAATACTCGTTTAGTGTCTCTCCAGCTCCTGTGGCTCCACACAATTGCCACCTTCCTAATCTTTGAGGGACACTGTTCTCTCCCTCGTTACTCTTTTGTCCTTAATATATCTGTAAAAACCCTTTGGATTCTCCTTAACTGTATTTGCAAAAGCAATCTCATATCGCCTTTTTGCTCTCCTGATTTCTGACTTATGTATACTTCTACTGCCTTTATCATCTCAGGATTCGCTCGATCTGTCGTGCCTGTACATGACATACACTTCCTTCTTTTACTAAACCAACCCTTTACTTCTTTCGTCACCCAGCATTCTCTATACCTAGCAGCCTTTCCTTTCACCGTAAGAGGAATAGACCTCTTCTGGACCCTCGTTATCTCATTTTCGAAGGCTTTCCATTATTAGCCGTCCCTTTATCAGTGAGCATCTGCCCCGAGTTAGCTTTTGAAAGTTCTTGGCTCATACTGTCAAAATTGACCTTACTCCAATGTCGAAACTCAACTTTTAGATCCGGTCTGTCTTTTTACATCACTAATTTAAAACTAATAGAATTATAGTCTCTCGCCCTCAGTCCTCCCGCACTGACACCTCAGTCACCTGCCCTACCTTATTTCCCAAGAGTAGCTCAAGCTTTGTACCTTTTCTAGTAGGTATATTCATACACTGTATCAGAAAACGTTCTTGAACACACTGCACACATTCGTCTCAGTCGAAACCCTTAACAATATTGCAGTCCGAATCTGTGTTAAGAAAGTTACAAATCACGAACATAACCAGCCTATTAGTCTTACAAATACATCACTGAATGAAAATGTGCAGACGCATCAAGATACTGGGATCGGAGATTCAAATCACTGTTACTTTCAAGATAATTTGAATTCCAGTATCGTTTAGGTATTCTTGAGTTGCAGGGCCACAACGAGACCACATCTGACGTCGTGGCCCCTGCAGTGAGTTTTTCAGTTGGAAAAGATTTGGAAGCATTTCAGAGAAGGAAACATTTAGCAGATTGATTCCTGGCTTGGCCAGACTGCACACAAAGGTTCCTTGAGATTATCAGCTGGAGAGCTCAGTGTTACGTTCCCAAAGTCAGAGAAATACAAATTGGCGCCTCACTACATCTGTTTCAGCATATGTCTTAACAAAGCAATTGCTAACATGCATAACAGTGTTTTCACCGAATCTCCTTAGAAGGAACCGTATTTGATCCTGAACGAAGCGTATCCTGCGTCCCTGCCAACTTTCACACTCAGTAATAATGGTTTTACTATTTCCACACTGCAACATTTTCTGCTATATTTTGCTGTTATTGTTCTCTCGTACACCTAAGTGATCAAGTGAATGTTGTCCGAATGATCAACTTAGTCAGCAAATGTCACTGTAGACTTGATTCTCCGTTAAAAATCCAACAAAATATTTTGCAATGTTATGTCATTAACAAAGACATGTTTCAGCTGGATGTTCACTTTAAATACAGATGCTTTTGCATTTCCTGCAAGCTGTAAGGGCTATAGAGTTACCTGATTCTAGACCATTCAATAAAGTGGTTAATTTTATTGGAAAGTGAAAAGTAAATATTCCATTCGTCCAATTTATGAAACACAAATGGTCTCTTTCTGTTTCTGTTGCAGCTAATTTGGTTGTGATTGCGATCTTGCCTCGAAGGCAATGTGGTTTGTCTGGATGTATGGTACTTTACCTCGTGTCCATGGCGGCGGCAGACCTCCTGGTCCTGATAACCTGTGTAATATTAAACCGTATACCTGGGATTTACTTTCCATTCAGTTTTCTGTCCATTACTCCAGTGTGCAGTCTTCGTGCTGTCTTAAATTCCACCACTGTAGACAGCTCTGCTTGGTTTACTGTCGCTTTCACCTTTGATCGATTTGTGCTGATTTCTTGTCAGAAGCTGAAAATAAAATATTGCACCAGAATGGTCGCAGCATGGGTCATAGGAACCATGTCTACGCTGTGTTGCATAAAAAATGCGTTTTTGTATTTTATATATGAACCCGTGTTCACAATTAACAATTTATCCTGGTTCTGCAACTTAAAATTGATATTTTATCAGTCACCTGTTTGGGCCGCATATGATTTACTTCGTAGCATTTTCAACCCTCTTCTCCCATTCGCCCTGATTTTACTGCTCAATGCTTTGACGATTAGATATATTCTTCTGGCCAATGGAGCCCGAAGGAGACTCAGGGCAGGCAGTCACAGAGAGAATCAGAGTGACCCAGAGCTGGAGAAGCGGAGAAAGTCCATCACTTTACTCTTTGCCATTTCAGGCAGTTTCCTTTTCTTGTATTTGTTATCCTTTACGACGATCCTCTATGTCCGAATTGTGAAAGTGACCTATTTTTCAGGTTCACTTTTCAGCAAATCGTCATTTATCCTTGAGGAAAATGCATTTATGCTTTTATTTTTGTGTTCATGTATCAATCCGTTTATTTATGCTGGAACCCAAAATAAATTCAGAGACGAATTAAAGAATGGGCTGAAATATCTGCTGCGTCAATTTCTTAAATAATTCGAAGTTGGAAAATATGAATATTTACGATCAATTATGTACAATTTTCCAGAGGTACAACGTAACAACACCGAGACTGTAAAGATGCAACGTATACAGGCAGAACTTGTGGTATCATGGTTTCTGTATGTTTTATTCACTTGTTTATTTTTATTTCACCAGCAAAAAGAACATTCGTTGTCTTACGTAATTGCAGGCATATTGTAAACTGTGGTGGCGACTGTTATGAAATAAATTGAAACACTTTTTTCTTTTAAAATTGATTAAAGCAATGTTTAATTTACTTAAGAGATGTTGATGGTCTATCGTAAAAGTAATTGAGGTGTTGCCCATTGTGAGATTGGCGGAGGCAGAGGGCAATGCTTTATGAGCAGATATACGAGAGAATGCAGTGATGAATCAGAGAGGACCCCACATGCAATATGCAGACATGGTCAATTCTAATTTAACTTACAGAAGAAACGCAGCACAATAGCATCTAAGACACAAATGGTTTTGTCTGAGAGCTCAGTAACTCACTGTAGAGTGAGTCAGCTTCAGAACCGCGATAGTTTAACTAGTGAAATTATTTACTGTCTGGGGTTCTAAACAGGTACCAACCAAAATCCGCTTTATATTACAGCCACTCGAATGTCTCCACAGAATAAGTCTAGGCTTTGGATATAGATGTTGTTGGTGCCAGAATAAATAATATTCAGTCTGGACGGTGTCATAGAAACTACTTCATATCATCGCTTCTCCTTCTGTCGAAACATCTGGTGACAGCAGCTGAGTGAGAATCCATCTCACTCAGATTTGATAAAGCAAATATGTTCGACGATGAAAGGATCAGACCAATCGATATTTCAAAACCAGTTTCATATCAAAGCAGAAAGTGATGAAAATAATGGAAAGTGATTCGACAACACTAGCTGTCAGAAATGCTCACTGCATAACGGAAACTCCAAGCAGTTGCATTGTCTGGACGCTCTATGCAAGGAGTGTCGAATTGTTGAAGTCACTGGGTCGACTCTATACTTCCTTCATCACTGCATTCTTCCTTCATGTATCATCTCATTGTCTTATGCTCCCACAATGCAATGAAACTGATCGGCACATTTTTAGCTGGAATTGATTGGAAGAATTTCGAAATGGTTTAAGACCCGCGATCTCACAGGACGCTTTTCTCCCATTTTTCACACGTGCACTGCTTTGAAACACATGCCGGTAGTTAAAAATTATTATTTTATGCGACATGAATATCGCTGGTTTTCTTAGCATTTATTGTTCATCCCTAATTTCTCTGGAATTCAGTGTGTCCAATTGCCTGAGCACTGGTCGTAGTAACTCCCGTGTTCTGACCTCTAGGTCATTTTAATTCGAAAGATTCCGTATTTTTTTTCCACAAAGGTCAATATGCCAGTCATAATATAAAGATGGAATGTGCTATTATTGAGCAAACAGATCTGAAGAACATACTAAATTCTTACACTTAAAACACGTTCCAATCTCTGTCCTCGACTGTAGTTTATGTTTCATATACTGCTTGTGTTCTAACTCCAATGAGCTGTCCTTTTCCGTGCCTGTCAGTATAGATGTGATCATCTACAATCTTCAGATTCTGAATTTGCAGTGAGAGAATACAAAGAAAGCAGTATCGTTATTGTTATTTTTACATTTACCACTCATTTATTCACAGTGTCAATCGACAACTTGAGTACACCACCTACAACAATTCTACTTCTCTGCAACTGTACCTTACACCACTATGCCCTGGTATTTTACGTTTTCATCTAGATGGTTGCTAAAAGTTGTATGAGTTTCCAACTCCACAATCATCCTCGAAAATATATTCCATATTTCGTCCAACTCCACATCATATTCTTTTTCTCAGATTGCCTCTGCACTTCTTCGTTCTCATCTTAAACACATGCTTTCTGGTCTTCGACACGTGTCCCTGTGGAAAATAAAATCTCTCAAGATTTTCTATCTCTTCCGCTGATTGTTGGACACATCTCAATCAGATTCTCCCAAACCAAGTTGTGTTTGTTCAAAGAGAAAAATATCCAACCCGAGGCTTTTCGATAGAGTCAACATCCTGCTTTGTATTGTCTCCAGTGCAATGGAGGTTTTCCCGTTGAGGGACGAACAGAATGATATGTGGTGTTGCATGTCTGGCATAAGTAATGTCTTAAGGGTTTGCAACAAAACTTTCTAACGACTGCATTCAACGAACCATCGAATGAAGTCAAACAGACCATTCGCCTTGTTCATCACCCTCCCGACTTTTTTTCCATTCTGTTATGAAGTTGTAGGCGTGTACTGTTCCTTGAAGAGAGGTTGAAAGCTGGCAAGGACGTATCAAACAGAGTGTGCTGGAAAGTTTAAAAATGTAACATTTGGAAATGAAACAAATAGCAGGATCAGAGTTGCTATGTTACACAACTAATTCGAATTTGACCAGTCAGTATAAATTAGGCCCCAAGATACCAATATCCAATCGAATTTGGTTTTTAATGTTTTTATGACATCAAAGCAATGAGTTGATCCGATGGTTTGGGATAGAGAACTCGGACATATTGAACAGTTACAGAGCGGCAAAGAACATCATACTGTCAGGAGACTCTCTCTGAAATTTAAATTGCCCGCAGTGAAGCGGTCTTGGAAGATATCGTTTCACATGAAATCTGTGAAGAAGAAGACCGGAGAAAAGAAGACAAGAAGATACCAAGCGAAAAGCGGAAGCTGGCCTGCTCCGAAATTTGATTTTTTAAAAACATATTCCGGGGTGGGTGTTACCAGATCAGTATAGTGTTGCAGAGTGGGAGGGAGATAGCTCCTTTCAGTAAAGGGGGCGTGCAGTGTAGATAGTGGTTCTTTAAACCTATTGTTTTTCTAGAGGTAAAACTTTTTTAATTAAAATAGTAATTTTTTGTCACTCATACTTTCACAGATTCTGAGTTACGATAAGCTTTTCTGGGTATCTGGTTCAATTTATCAGAAGGATTTATCCCGAGTGGTATCAATTCATTCAAGGAATGAGGACACCACTCTCTAGGTTAGCATTTAAGCAGTTAAGATTCAATCACATTGCTGTTCATCTGTAGTCAAACCTGGTGTGGGTGACAGATTCATTCTCTGATGTTCATTGCTGAAACAGTTGAGCTTTTCTAACAATCAGCTCAAGTTCCACCATCTTCCATGGCAGAATTCGAACACGGGTCCGCAGAACCTGACCTGGGCCTCTGGATTAAAGGTCTAGTGAAAATAGTACTGTGTTATGTCCAACCCAAGGGCGACACTTGCTGACATCTTCAGGGATCTGTGGACTTGCAGGCCTACAGATACTTTCTCCTCATTGCTTTCTGGCAAACATTGTGTGCATCCTTCTTTTATTAGTGTTCTGAAAAAGCATAATATTTCACCTAACAGTAATAAACTCCACTCACCATTATTCTACCCAGTTTACTCGCTAATCCATGTCAAACTTTGGCTGTGCCCCATCGTGAATAACATCATCACTTTCCTTGAATTTTGCAAACGTACAAATTAAATCTTCTGCGTTCACATATAAGTCGCTCTGGCACATTGTGGGTTGCAGCATCGACACTTGTGGCATGTCACTGGTCACAGGCTTCCAATCACAAAAATAACGTTCCATCATGACCTTTTTCCTCCTATCTACAAAGTATGTTTAGGTCTTTGTCAAAAGCTGCATTGAGGTTTTTCTTTTGGGTAAGCTTTTAACGGAGGAACCTTTTCAATGACCTCAATAAAGTACATGTGAACAACTTTGTTGTAGTCCCTCTACAAATACGTTCGTTAGCTTTTCAACAAGAAACACATTTAAATTAAACAGACTCCACTTGCAAAAAACTCTGCACCTGAACCAAAAGATGCTTTTGTTTCGCTCCACTCGCCCAGGCCCTCATTCACCATGAATAGTTTACCCTGATTTGACTTTCCATATTGCAGGACCTCACACTTATCTCTAATAAACTCCACTTCCAATTTCTCTAAACACTTGTCCAGCTGGTGAAGGTCGTGCTGCGATTTCTGATAACTTTGCTCACTATCTGAGCTAACTCATCCTTTCGTGTCCTCTGGAAACCTAGTCATCATCCCTTCTGAATTTCCATGCAAAACATTGCTATAGATAGCAAACAGCAATGGGTCCAGCGCCTTCCGATGATGGACACTTGTCACAGGGCCCCAATCCTTCCAATATTACGTTCTGCTTCCGACCATCAAGCCAATTGTGTACTCAATCTTGCAACTCTCTCCCATTTATGCAATCGAACTTTTCAGAAGAGCCTACCACGCAGAACATTATCAGAGGCCTTACTCCCATACAAACAGTCATGCTGACTCTTCCTAGTCAGTTCCTGCACTTCTAAATACATGTATATCTAACCACTCAGAATCTTGCAAAGCATAGAAGGTGCAATGAATTTCAGTTTGTCGGCTCACAAAATTCTGCGCCATATTCTGCTTGATGCAATTGCAATGTTGTTAACACATTTGTCGCCACATGATGATGACCAAACCAGGGTCTGTTTTATTCCATTCATTCCACGTTTGCACAACTGCTGTTCAGTATGAATATGGAGTTGTTGCTTCAGGTCATCGGTGTCAGAACACCATCTGGTGTACATCTCAGTGATTCACAAGCTCGATGTTTGCACTTGGTCTGCTGTATCTCTGAATCAGTGTGAGGGCTTCAGTGCTCAAAATACATGGTGATTTCGATTGACCTGCCTCAAGATACCTCCAGTCAACAGTTTATTTCCTTTGTTCAAGGTAAAATAGATTCTGTCCAGCAATTCTGGAGACTTGTCAACGTCCTCCATGTATTGTCAGTAAATATTTATCCGGGGATATTTGATGTCCCAGTCTAGGTTTCATCCAGCGTATGTTGTCAAGTTACAGCAATGCAGTTTAATATGCTTGCCGTTCGGATTCAGGTGGATATTGGGGCGCTGAAGTATTTTCACTCGTTCTTGTGCTACAATTACAAAATGTTTCCGTGTTTAGGGAAACTGTTGTTCTCACCTCGTCAGGATGAAATGTGATTCGCGGCCCACAGCAATGTGTTTGATTCTTAAGTGCCATTCTGGCTTCAGGGACCGATAAGAAATGTTGTTCAAATCCCTTTCATTTAGTGACAACGTGGTCGCAGACGCTGCAGTGCATTACTGTGCGACGCAGACATAGTGAGAGAAACAGTGGATATCGCCATCAGTTTCTTGCATTGTGATTTCAGTCTGACTTCTCTTAAACATTCCCCTGTCAAGAAATTTACAAAAACGAGTGATTTCACATTTCATAAATTCAGTCCTCATTAATTGACAGAATCTTACGACGATGATAAATTGTAGACAGTTATGTTAAATCAGACATTCGGCACGTGCAATATTAAAAGCATATTCATGGACAGAAGCGGAGGACTCCATTTTTTTTGATAAACAGATAAATAGATAGATAGATAAATAGATAGATAGATATTTAGATAGATAGATAGATATTTTGCTTATTCCACCTTTGCACAGAGGCACTTTATTTATGTATTATTACCAATGTATGCTAAATGTGTTAAGAATTCATCCTGTTTTTCAGCTAATTGTTTTCATCTGGAGAGTTTTCCGAGATCACTGCATCAGGGAATTGCTGTACAGACAATGGACTTTAAGACAAGCCTATTGCTACTTGACTTTGTATTCTGCTGCAGACAATCCCGTTATTATTCGCTTATCTACACATTTATGGAAGGAAATCAATCAGTAATAGTATTGCCTTCCCAGTAATCGGAAAAATGAACTGCGACGACAGCTTGGGGCTTTGACTGTACCAGTATGCAGAAGCATGAGACCCACTTTCCTTGCAGTTGTAGCTCAATGGGACATTCTCTGTTTCTTCGTATTTTTTAAATCGGAAAAGAGGTGTTCCACTGTATCATGCTGGTTTAATTTAAACACATGGAAAAGAGTTGAAAAATGACAGCCAATATCTTTCCCAGCAATTCTGTTATTCGACAAAGAATATCGTTTGTATTGTAACAGTCAGATTGTCTTTTTCTAGAAGAAAATATTTACTGAGAATAGGTACAAAGATGAGGGGCGGTTTATGTCATCTCCAAATATTGATTTATCACTTTGGACTCCTGAAATGCAGTATATTTTCTGTCAAACCATACATGCAGATCACTGTCCAACTGCTTTGCTGATCGAATCGATGACAAGAACAGCGCATGGCAGTAATTTCTCAAACAACACTGACAAACTGTGTCTACTAGTAATGAGAAACAAAAGCATAAATTACTGGAAAACTGCAGCTTATCAGGCAGCATCTGTGGAGCAAAAACAGAGCTAATATTTCGGCTTAAATGATGGACCACTGCCGAACTGCTAAGTCTGTTTTATATCCATAGACGCTGGCAGAGCTGCTAAGCTTCCCAATCAATTTTTATTTTCTTCTCCAAGGACACTCGCAGTTGCAGTCGGACAGATGGAGTAAAATAGCAACAGTGTCATCTCCGAACTGTGACCTGCTGTTTAAACATGGAAGACATTACTTGTCATGTTTCAATTCTCTACAACTTCATTAATAGCCCAGCATGGATTAAAGTTATCCAGTTTCAAGTCTAAGTGGGGAAATAAGATTTCCAAACATCACGTCCAATTCTGCCATCCTGGTTCAGAGAATGGTTAATGGTACAGCCGGGACGGAGAAGCAGAATTAAGAAATATTCTCTCGATCTGCTGCTTCACACATGTGTATTATCAGCATTTACTCTTCTCATTCCAGGAACTCAGTCAAATGTGTGTTGCTGAGAAAGCACAGCCGATCAGGCAGCATCTGAGGAGCAGAGAATCGACGTTTTGGGCATAAGCACTTTACTGGAAATGTATGTCCCTTCATCAGGTGTCATAATCACTCACATATGTGTGACAAATGTTGAAAGAAATATAGGGCTTATGCCCAAAACTTCGATTCGCCTCCTCCTCGGATATTGCCTGACCTGCGGTGCATTGCAGTCCTCACTTTCTCCTAATTCGAGAAACTGTAAAGACATTCCTGTTATTTAAGTATACATCTGAAAAAATGTGTTTGATGACTGTCATATCGAAAATGAAAAACATAGTGAAGGAATACATATTCTCCTGATGATTAGTGATCAATGAAGCATTTTAAGTTTAACTATCAGAATTGTAAACTTGCCGTTGTCCTGCAGGTTGTATTTTAAATTAAATTATCACTCTTTATTGGAACTATAATCACACATATATCTATGGCAAATGTTGAAAGACTGACAACTTTCTGAAAAAAGAAATTCTTCCTCATCTCTCTCTTAAGTGTAGCTGTGGGGAGCTCAGTTGTAACAGTGCAAAGAAATTAATGTGAACTTTCCAATCTGAAGCCAACACGAAATGAGTTACTTTTTTCTTCACGCTGCAGGTGTTCCAGACTGAAATAATCCAAGGTCCAGAATTCAGTCTAATTCCTGCCCTGGTCTCCATACCATTCACTGCTGCCGGTCTGATGTGAGGAACCGATGAGTAAATGACCTGTCAGCTCTTGGATCGCAACTGCTTAATCTGTCAGCAATGAGCCAGCAGAGAGTATGGATATTATTCAACATTAACGGAATTCTTGAATTCAGCAATTTCATTGTCAGTTTATTTTGTATATATCCGTATTCACAGCGTAGAATCACGACTTTTGTTTTCAATGCATTATTGACAAAGGCATCTGTCATAATTGAAACTAATGTTAAAATGTACACAATGTTTCACATAAAGGCATTGCTAACGTTGTTTTAATTATGCATGCTCTCGCTTTCTACACTGTTGCGTTATGAGGTGGTACTTGGTGCCATAGCTAGATGATGACATTTCTAAATCTCTGCAAGTTGTGGCCTGCAAGTTGTGTCTCTCAAGAGTCGGGTTCAGCAATGACATTTGAGAACTTTGCAAAGACCATTAGTTAAAGACATTCGACCACTGCTGTTACTGTTTAAACTTTGCAAAAATGTCATCAGATTTGATATAAAGCATAGACATTGTTGATCTGCTCTTTTAATCAGACCTGACTGGGCAGGGGCGGGGGTGGGAGGGGTGTGGTGGGGGTGGCGGGGATTCCGCTAAGATTACGCATGAGTTAAATGAGGGGATTTTCACTATCCATTATCTGTTGCTGTCTGACACCATGAGACGCAAGGGCAGTAATCGAATAATCTGAAAAGTTAAACGACTGTGAAAAGAAATACATTGATTACGAGCACTAAGAAAGCAACTGTAAGAGGGCAATGCCTCTTCATTACTGCTCCTATCAACTCAGAATAAATAAGAGTGATTTCAGATGCAAATTAACTTCACAGTGAGGCATTGGCATAGGAAATTGGGTGCAGTCACCAATTCTCCCTTAAAATGCACGTGACATGTCCGTTTCTCCTGTTCATTGTTTACTATACCCATGTGTATTTGTAAGCTGCCTAACATGAAGTGACACCATAATATCTTTGCCTGCTGCTTCCCACATGGAAATTTCCCAATCACCACTTCACAAACTCAGTCTGACTTGTGATGGTGCGTGAAAAATGATTGACTCAATCTAATTTCAACAACTGCATTCTTGCACGGAAACGACGTGTTTCTGATCATTAAACGGTAAGGCGACTGGTCCGCTCAGTTTGACTTCAAGCTGAATCTCAGACCAGTTAAAAATCAAATTGGTTCAACATTTAGTGAGGTTGCAAATTGTCCCTTTTGTCAGTTCGTGGCAACCTGACTGTGTTTACGTCTCATTTTCTAAACATCTGAGCGCACCGTTGATGTCTCTCTTCTTTCACATAAACGTTGCCGTTGTCAGAACTCGTTCATCCTATCACATTGTACACAGGAAGTGATATCAAATAAAAGGTAGCCAGTGCTGTCAGCTTTGTGTTGTCTGATGTTGTTGTGGTTTCTGAGGCACAGAAACATTTCTCACATTCTGGCGCAGCAGTAATGTGGCTCTCCTTTTTCTGGTCTTGGTTCCTTCCATTGCTGGGAATAACTAAATTTTTGAATCGCGTTTATTTTCTCGAGGAATAAATTTGACAAATACAATACTTCTTTTGCCATATATCGGAGCTGGATTGGAACACTTTTTGGTTTTGACATATACTTTTGCGATCTATCTTGCATGAGGAACAAAAGTACACAAAACACAAGGTAGAAGCGAGTTTTGGGGACGATGCTGAATTGAGAGATTATAGCTGTCACAAAACAGCGTATAAGGTTCAGTTCCTTTGGCCAATAATGAGAAGACTAACGGCCAACTGGACTGAAGTATTTAGAATGAAACAAATATATTTGGCTTCGGACATGGAGAGGAATATAGCTCTTGAGAAGAATTGCAGATCTGTAAATTTAAATGAGAAAATGCTAGTGGCACAGACTGGTTCAATGAGGATTTGAAGAGAAATATGTTTAGCCCCAGACCAGGCAGAAATGTATTTGTCCGTACGACAAGAAACATTTGGAAAAAACGAGAACCATCTGTTTAAAAGGAAAGCAGATGAACGGGTGCAGATTAAATGGATGAAGTGTTTGCTGCTAGCATGAGAGGAAGAAATAGGTAAGACGCCAATTTTTACACATGGACATGATCCTGACGGTAAGAATGAACTTTTTTCTGCCCTGTTGTGAATTTGGTTGAGTTCACTCATACATTTTGTCACGGATTGCGGCTTTATCTTACATGCAAATTCTGTCACTCAGCGGGAGACCTCGCTCACAGAGAGAGAAGACATCGCATTAAACTGCACCTACAGTGGAACTGATCACTACTAAGATAATTTCAGTCCCTCGAGATAGAAATGGAGATGTCTAGGAAGGGGAGGGAGGAATCTGAGACAGTCCAGGTGAATTTGATGTCGGGGTGGAAGGTGTTGGTAAAGTGCGACCAAATCAACATGGACATTTACTATAAACCGACCAACTCCCACAACTACCTAGACTACACCTCCTCCCACCCTGCCCCCTGTAAAAACACCAACCCATATTCCCAATTACTTTGTCTCCGCCGCATCTGCTCCCAGGAGGACCAGTTCCACTACCATACAACCCAGATGGCCACCTTCTTCAAAGACCACAATTTCCCCCAGACGTGGTCGACGATGCCCTCCACTGCATCTCCTCCACTTTCCGATCCCCTGCCCTTTAGGCCCGCCCCTCCAACCGCCACTAGGGCAGAACCCCACTGGTCCTCACCTACCACCCCACCAACCTCCATATACAGCGTATCATCCGCCGTCATTTCCGCCACCTCCAAACAGACCCCACCACCAGGGATATATTTCCCTTCCCTCCCCTATCAGCGTTCCAAAAAGACCATTCCCTCCGTGTTTCCCTCGCCAAGTCCACACCCCCTACCAACCCAACCTCCACTCCTGGCACCTTCCCCTGCAACCGCAAGAAATGCAAAACTTGCGCCCACACCTCCGCTCTCACTTCCCTCCAAGGCCCCAAGGGATACTTCCATATCCGCCACAAATTCACCTGCACCTCCACACACATCATTTATTGCATCCGCTGCATCCGATGTGGCCCTCTCAATATTGGGGAGATAGGCCGCCTACTTGTGGAACATTTCAGAGAACACCTCTGGGACACCCGGACCAACCAACCCAACCACCCCGTGGCTCAACACTTCAACTCCCCCTCCTTCTCCATCAAGGACATGCAGGTCCTTGGACTTCTGCATCGCCAGACCATAGCAACACGACGGTTGGAGGAAGAGCGCCTCATCTTCCGCCTAGGAACACTCCAACCACAAGGGATGAACTCAGATTTCTCCAGTTTCCTCATTTCCCCTCCCCCCACCTTGTCTCAGTCAAATCCCTCGAACTCATCAATGCCTTCCTAACCTGCAATCTTCTTCCTGACCTTTTCGCCCCCACCCCACTCCGGCCTTTCACCCTCACCTTGACCTCCTTCCACCTATCGCATTTCCAACGCCCCTGCCCCAAGTCCCTCCTCCCTCCCTTTTATCTTAGCCTGCTGGACACACTTCCCTCATTCCTGAAGAAGGGCTAAGACCCGAAACGTCGATTCTCGTGTTCATTGGATGCTGCCTGACCTGCTGCGCTTTACCAGCAACAAATGTTAAGCTCTGATCTCCAGCATCTGCAGTCCTCACTTTCTCCTCCTAATTATGGGACTTATCTCATTGTACTCCCTTGTATTTGGTGATGTGTTGAAAGCACCGCTCACATTCACTGAGAATACAGATTTTCAGTCTGGCTTCTTATTAATTATATCCACTGATCTCCTCATTTGGAAACCTGGAATCTAATCTGTCAAATCATTTTGGATAAGACATACTCAATGAACAGCAGTCGGTCATTGATGAAAATCTGAATCATCACACTGACTTGGTTGAGCATATCTCATGTTGAAGTACACATATTAAAGATCGTAAATCCACAATAATGTAAGTTATAGAGGGAATATTTTCGGGATATGATGTGAAGTTAACTTGGTATGACATTATCAGAAAACGACTTACAAAGATCTTAACAGGAGTAAAGAATGTGAGGTACAATGAGAAACTGAGACACTTTTCCCCTGAGAGAAAGAGAGGGTAGGAGGTGGAAAGGCGAACATCTAAAGGCCATAAGATCATCATTGGTGTGTATAAGTTGACAAGCAAAGGTCTCTTAGCCTGGGTAGGCGAGTTCAAGCCTGGAGTACAAATTATTAAACTGAGAGGCGAGAGATTTGAGGGGATGTCGTGGGTAACTTTCTCATGTAGAGGTTGATGCGCACGTGCAATCAACAGCCCGAGAAAGGGGTAGATGCAGGAGAAATTATAACATCTCAGAGGCATTCGGGCAGGCATGTGAATAGGAAGAATTTCAAATGAGATGGACCAAACTCCGCTGAACGTGAATACTTTAGTTTCAGAAGCCTGTTCGGTCTAAACGAGTTGGACTGAATGAATTGTATCTTTGCTGCATTACTCCATGACTCTAATCTGTGAAAACAAACGCTCTTTGTTCTTGCAACACTTGGTATCAAAACATCTGATTGCAAAAAAAAAGTGTTCATGTTAGCGAATATTAATCGAGCTTTTAGGTACTTGAACTCATTGCCTGAGGCATTTTATGTATAAAATGTAACTATTTTATTATTTTCTTACGCATCCTACAGTGTGATCCTGCTGCTTTGAAATATTCATTGCTGATTGGAAAACATGGTCAGGACAGATATTTTGATAAGATTTCTTGTCACAAAAGTTTGAATCTATAAAATAATAGAGCAGAAATTCCCTAATCACCTCCATGGATTATTGTCAGAATGTATTCGATATAAGACACAGAGTAAACTCGCCCCAGTGATGCACTGTTAACTTTTAGATTATTAAATATTTGCAGACATTTCTATTTTGTGGTTTGGTTCAGATAATATTTTGAAAGTATATGTTTCTCTGCAATCGTCCGCCGACGCCCTCCATCCTCTTCTCCACACGTGCACCATTTAATGAGTTTTGTTTCATTGCGGCAGAGTTTTTGCACGAGGCTGGCTCTCGTCCCTGTCACTGTGTCTCTCAGTCCACAGTAATACACCGCGCTGTCAGACAGCTGCAGCTCACCAATGGTGAAATTGCCTTCACTGTTCGACGTGTCCAGAGACGACAAAAATCGAGTCGCCACTCCCTCAGCTCTGAAAGGATCTCCGTAACTCGGGATGTATATCAAGAACGTCAGAGTTTTTCCGCGGTACTGACGGTACAACTGTAAAGAATATGAGGTGTGTTGGGTAGAGTATCTGAATTTAATGGTCACTGAGTTTCCTTCGAACAATTTGATTGAAGTTGGCTCTTGTAAAATCGAGTCTGCACAATTAGCACCTGAAGAAATTTGGTAATAACCGACAATTACTTGTCATATTCTCGTTTTAATTAAATAATGTCAAGAATGTGAGAAACTACGTCGCAAATAGCGAGGAAAAATTAGTTACAGGGAAAGTCACCATACCTATGTCAATTATCAGCAACATTTGCCACCTATTGAACTTACCAGTTAAGAATTCTGCAGCAGTCATCAATGCGTAAAATGTAAAAAGCGACATGCTTGGCAAGCAGAGGGTGAGTTTAAGCAAGAGGAAAAGAAACTGGATTGCCTATATTCAGAGATGGTGGTGGGATTGAACATTGCAAACTGAAACTGAAGGTTTTTCTGTCATATCCGATCTTACTGCCGACTGGTTCTTTCTCGTATGCATCACCAGGCAGCATCCAGTCAGCTCAAGACCTTTTGTTCTCTCGTCATGATATCAGAGAGCTGCTCGGCAAACCTTCGAATCTGCTCCACTGCTCAATTTGACTATGGTTAGCCCAGCAAACTTTCACTGTGCAGCACAACTCCAAAGTATCTTCTTTCCTTGAAGAGCCACTAATCTTATTAAAATCATTGAGAAATAAATTCAAAGATAAGGCAATGGTTCCTCTTCTAACGCACTGACTTTAAGTGAAATAGGTATTCACTCTAATTCTGGGCATTTTTACAAAGACAGTCTTCAAACTGAGTCGTTGATGCTTGAAAGTGCATGTCGTTATAGTTACAGTTCCCTAGTTCGCGAGTAGGAGTGTTGGTTTCCACGACTAACATTTAATACCAAAGTAAGGGCGGATTTAGTGCAGAATACAAACATGAAGTACAGAAGGAAATCATTCAGGACAGCTGATCTTGCTTAAAATACTGCTCAAAGATCTGTTTGTGTGTGTTGGGGTGGGGTAGATTAATCAAGTTTTGTCAAGTTTTGTCCGGAGTGCCAGTGACCATCTGTCAGTGTGGGGGTCAGCACACATAAACATACCTCAGCGTAAGAGATTTGAGAAAAAGCGATTTTGAAAGAAACTGTTTTGGTTTCATTAGCCAGACGAGCAGAAAACCTGTCTGAAGAATCTGGAGACTTTTCGCCCTGTTCCATATCGAATCTTCTCAGGAAACACCTCGGAGCTTTCCCAGGAAACTGAATGCACAAGAAGACTGATGATGTACTGTATTTCACTGGTTAAAGACATTTCAGAATCCATTCTGACCTTCCCGAAACATTCGTTAAAATGGATTCCACAAAACTATCTAGGTAACTCCTTCTGGTAAAACAAGATATAAGATGTCAAAAATCAGTCGTGAATCAGATGAATTGCACTTCGACTTCATTGACTGAGACTAACTGGTGTTTGCATAGCCATTAACATCAGCAAGACATGAAGGAGGCAAAAAGGTCGACAGCAAACCATCCACTTCTTAATTTATTTTGACATGACTGAACCCACGTCAAAAATAGGCCTCAATTCCTCGGCTCGTGAGGGTCCTGTTTCTTGTTCCGCTTGGTAGATTTCACTGACCTTAACAATATATCACTCATAGTTAGTTCATAGCTGATTGCAGCTGAGTTTCTCGAATAATTTACCTGATATCACTATGTTTTTTTCACCCCCTTGCTCTGTCTCATAATATCAGACGTTATGTTTCTTTCTTGATTTATCTCAATTTCATGACAAGCTTAATGGCTATGTACTCAAGGAAGTAAATAGCTTTCTGTGATTAAACTGAAAGGGGAAGTAATGTAAAATTGATTAAATACTCAGGTCTTAAGCAGTGTCTGCAGCAAAGGTGCACAATTAATCATTACTGTGAGAAGTTCAGGAAGGAAATGCAAAGTCGTCATCCACCTCCAAACTCTGGATTCTTGCCATTGGAGCCACTTTGCTGTGGAAAGTTCATAACTTCAACCAGTCTTTACTGTGACCCCAGAAGTTTGAAACCCAATGTCCCTAATTATGTTTTTTTAAAATTCAATCACTTTTGAAACATTTCAGTTTTTGAATGGAACCGGATTTACAAGTTACAGAAATAAAAAAAATACAGTTATTCACATCATGGGTCTGCAAAAGATGAATAAGAGCAGCAGTACGTCATTTAGTCCTTTGACCCTGCTCCTCAGTTTCAGAATATCACGGCTGCTCTGATTGTGTCCTCTGGTCTGCTTCCGTGTCTGGCCCCAGAATACAGTTCTCCACAATAAATTAAAATTCAGTGTGTTTCCACCTTGAACATATTCAAAGGCCCAACCCTCACTTTTATGATAGGTACGAATTTCACAGACAAAAGACACACTGAGAGGGAAGGAATAACGTCCTCATCTCCATTTACGTGGGAGGGCTGCAATTTTAACATGTTTGACCTATATTTCCAGAGTCACCAAGAAGGAATGTCATCTCCTCAGCATCCAAAGGTTTTTTTGCTGCTTGGGATATTTCACGTTCTGTATGAAACATCGCCTATTATTCTCAATGCTTTGCCAATGTTTTGAGTTTGTCTCCCCGGGGCCCTTGATTGTCAAGCTGATAAGTTTTTGTGCAAGGGACGAGGGTCTCCCACTACTGTGGGTCTCAGTGCACAGTAATACACGGCGCTATCTTTCAGCTTCAAACCTTTCATTGATAAGTGGAAAACTCGTTTTTCCCGATTGAGGTTCCCACTTAAGTGTTCAAAACCGGGTGCTGCATCATTATATCCATAACTGTTCGCTCTGATCAGGTATTGAGGTGCTTGCTGTGGATACTGGCAGTACCAGAAGAGGCCATAGTTTACAATTGCAGCAGGTACCGAGTAGTTGCAAGTTATAGCTGAATGTTCACCTGTGAATGCTTTGACGTCTTGTTCTGACTGGGACACCGAGTCTCCATTACTCATCTCTGAAATTAAACCGTGGACACACAATGGGTTAGAGAGAGGATGACAAAGAGATAATCGTCTCCAGATTCAATTTGAAAATAAAATGAAGACTTGGGTCTGTAGCCTGGAGATTCAACAGAACAAACCTGTTAATAAGAGAATAAACAGAGGCAGGCAGAGTTTTATTCTCATTATTATCAAATCTCCAGAATCAGACAGAATAGTCACACTCTGCACCAGATCTGGAATCGGAGAAATTGAACCAACTGGGGGATGTTATGCGTGTGGCTGTGCTTTCATTTCCCCGCCCAGTTTTATTTCTTTGAACAATCTCTTCTATGAAACGGGAAATAATGATCTTCAGCTGGTAATCAGATAGTGCCCTCCTGTGGCCAGCAGAACAACCTTTAGTAAACACTCAGACACAGCCATGACACAGTGACAGACACATGCAGACACGTTCATGCCCGCATGCATGCACCCACAAAAGTAAAGCAGGAGATGAAAACGAAACGTGCCATAGAGGGTTTTAGGATAATAAATGAAACATTAATCTGAGCAATATATCAGTACGAGCCAGTACCTCACGTTAAAAGTACGCCTCCTTGGGTAAACTCTGGATTTATTTCTGATTGAAATCTCCAGGGATTTTCAGGCAATCCACACTCTCTCACGTTTGCGAGTGTCCCTTTATAGCATACTCCATCAAATGCCTTCGTAATGTGCAGGAAATCAGTTTTCACATCATGTCTGTGTTTTTGTATGTTTGGACTAAGGATACAATCCGTTCAGGAGCCGATTTGGACCTGGCGGAAGCTTCACCTTCGTGGTCAGCAGAGCACGCAAGATAATCAGATGTAACGAGAATCGACAAGACACGGGGGTGGCCAAGGGCAGGGCATCCATTATCTTGGTCTTCGTCACCTCGTGTAGACTTCCATGGGTTGACCTACATCAGACGTTTTCTCCATGTGCGGGTTTCAGATGTCATGAAACGTTTGAGCTCACATCCTGACAGGCGTAAGAAGTATACTCTTTGCACATTTTACAAAGCAGAAGTGGAAACGCTTGTTGATAAACACGAGGTTAAAGTTCTCCGAGCATTAATGGGAATGCTATGTCTGCTTGCCATCAGATCAGCCATAATTTTATTTAAAGGTGAAGTATAATCCAGATGTCATATGGTCCACTACTCGTTCTTGTTCCAAGTTTCCCTCGTTCCTATTGCAAACAGTAATGCAACATGGTGTCAGACAGCGGAGGCACCGAGTTGGCGGATCAGTACAATGGATAACATTAACAATTTGACATTGGTCTGATCCACTGTGCAGTGTTCTTGGAGTCTAAACTGCAGCATAGAAAATGAACTCCCCAACTGCAGAATTATAAGCAAAAGGGACGTCATGAGGACTGTCCTCACAAGTTGGCAAAAATCTGTTGCTTTTCATTGAACAATTAAGTCGCCTAAAATAATAGTAAACCCTGATTGTTGTCAATCTTCACTGCGATTTGAGATGTAATTAATGTTGATAATGATAACGTCGGTTGGTGAACTTAGAAGATTCTACATCAGGTGTTAAGGCAGAAGAAGAGGTTACAGATTAAAGGCAGAATAACTATTTTAACACTAACCAAACTTAAGGTACGCCATTAACAGTCGATTCTAATTGCTAGGTGTGCGATCTTGCTGTCCTGAGTAATGACTGGAGGCATTGCTTTTTTTGTGTGGAGAATATCTGCTACATCTATGAAGCACTGTGCGATCCATAGTGCAGGAGTACACTGCAGAAGTAAGTGTATTGTCGATTAACAGTTTGGTGATGTTGCCAATGCTCTCAAATGTTGAAGAGAAACATTCAGTGACTTTTGGATTCCTTTTCGTATTCCTTCCTGAAAAACGAAAACATTCCTTTGAGCCTGTCCAAAATGATGATTTTTGCAGGACAGGTATATACGATTGCAGCATATTTTTATGCTGCAGGTTACTGTGACATTTCTTCCACCTTGAACCATCGTTTCAGAGAGCAGGTTCTCCACTGTTTCTTGACGATTCCATGCAAAAAGAAAACCTGGTCCAATACTCATCATGAAATCACTATTGCCTTATGTTAGTATCCAACCTGTAACAATATTTTCGTCGCAACAGTCGAAGAGAAGAGATCCTTGCTGGATAGGAGATAATGCCTGAGAAATAATATAACGATCATGAGCATTGCAAAACACTTCTGCATAGGGCAACTTGATTCCGAATCAATGAAATACAAACAGTCAGAGGAATTATACATTCACTGACCCAATTCATGGATAATCCAATGACAAACCTAGTGGGCAACGTGGCCAGAACAAGAACAAC
Organism: Chiloscyllium punctatum; assembly: GCF_047496795.1. Taxonomy (NCBI): domain Eukaryota; kingdom Metazoa; phylum Chordata; class Chondrichthyes; order Orectolobiformes; family Hemiscylliidae; genus Chiloscyllium; species Chiloscyllium punctatum. The sequence goes on from NC_092774.1 coordinate 10,984,097, forward strand.
AAAAGGAACCTGACGACGAGGCTGACAATATTTTGCTGCTCTAATATATACCTTAAAGAATGTGCACGTTACTCTGGCATCCTCTGACATTGGCTCTGAGGAAATTATACCACAGGGCAAAATGTGAAGTCATGCTGATTATTGTTACCGACAGGGTAATTGATAGAAGATATTTGATGTTTTTGTAGTTTATGGAAACAACTGTGTTTCATGCTCACTATTTTCAACGATCTTATGTCTATTTCACCAGTCGCCTCGTTTTCTGTTGCTATGCATTTCCTCCTAATCGCTCTGTGTTGATTGTTTTCCTTCAAAACCCTAAGTCTCTATCTTCTCAGTCTATTCATTTTGGATTCAATCCAAATCGCTATCTTCTGTTTTCCTTTTCATTGTGTCCACCTTTCACCTCATGTGTCCTGGCCCCTTCAAACCCCTGTGAAGTTTTATAGAGATAGTTGAAGCGTTCCAAACCTTACCTGAGAGAGTTCGCCATCACTTGGCCATCTCTCAATTGATACCGTTTCTTCATACACACAAATGAATGTTGCAATACGAATAATAGTACAACTCATGACTCTGAATTAAATGCATATAATGAGCAATAAAAAGGCGATGCCACTTTAATGGTGATGGTCATGTTCCCCACAAGACTTACATTTCAACAATCCTGTACAATTGTTTTCAGATTAGAATTTGCCACTCTTTTAATTTAATTCTGTGAAAACACTAATCCACTGTACTTTCCTTTCAGCCATATTGAAAGACGTCGATTAAGCACTTTACAGCTTTCCCATCTTAACATTTTAAAGGTGTTCAGCTCATTAAAGTCTTTTTTTTTTCATTTTGCGTTTTATTTGTTGTTTTATTGTTTTCTGGACGCAATTGGTCTTGATATTCTACTCTTATATTTGCGTGTTCCTTGCATCATGTCTCTTGTAACTTTGCTTATCTGTTTGGCTTGTAAAATTATTCCTTTCCTCTTTATTTCTGGATTAGAAAGATATTAACAATTCTTCATTAACACGTCTTTCAGATTATCACTGTATGCTGAGAAAAAAAAATGGCATCACAAATTCTAGAATGACATCATGACTGAGCAATGATTTCTGGTTTTGTTTGGAGACGTTGATTCTGGGTTTTAGTGTTGATGACTTGTGATTAATGTATGTATCGGAAGAGATTACTGTTTATATTCTTCGATGTAGGGTTGAAGAGCCTGGACTTACGATATGAATATTTTGAGTCCATTTACGAAGGTGGCGTCCTCTGTGTCCAGGAAATAACAGCACTGAAACAGTGGTCATAATGTTCCCAGTATTGGAACCTGGTCAGAATGACAGCAGAAACCGGATGTTATGGCCGGTAATACAGTAGACAGGAAGCTTAATGAATTGTGTACTGTCTGCCCGATGTGCTTGGAGTGCATGGACCAGAAGGAGCGACGTTTGAACTTTGAGGTCTGTGAATTAACTGCACGTGCTTACTGTTCAACTGAGTGAAAAGATGCTTGGAGGAATCAGAATACCAAAACTTTAAGCCTGGAGTGAGGCACGTCGAACTCTTCTAAATCAATATTTTAGAAAGAGTTGACGTATTCTTTTGTCCTCAACTGCCGCCTCACGCCAGGCAATTCACTGCCGGAGATTCACTGGGCCATGTTTCCGATAATACTAGTGGCTGTGTTGCAGCGAAAGAACATATAATAGTAATGTGGTTATGTTCATTTATACTTCAGTAATGCAAGGACAGAATCAAAGATGATTATAAAGCTTTTTAATTGGTATTTGATGAAGTTTGACATTAGTATTTGCATCCGTCTACGTTTGCATTTTAATCAGCAGGCTTGGTGTGATCACAAGTCAGTGTAGAACAACGATTATGAGAATCGTTCAGTCTCGTTGTTCTCACTTCACGGTTCATCGCTTGCACAGAAATAAGTGAGAGTATCTTTAGGTGTTCGTAATTTCCGAAGCGCTGTCCTCTGCTGCATGACTGAACTGAACCATTATTCAGTCTTGTTGGCTGGTTCCATTCTCTCGATGACATACAGTCTCTCAGGGCACTTTATTTGTCACAGTAGGATTTTTCATGCTACTACAGTGGAACTGATCAATGATGCAGCTTCTCCCTCGGTGACAATCACAGACTCCAAAGACTTTGATACAGCCTCACCTTTCGTTGTAGCTTAAACTCCTGTAGATATAGTGGGATGTCATAAACTTATTGTAGGTTGAGGCACGATTTAAGGGATTACAATCTAATGTCACACAAATACCTCGTGGAACATAACAAAATATACACACTCATACAAATAATGTGTAGATGCACTGTCTACCAGAGCGAGTGATCACACTAACACGTCGGGAAGAGTGAAAAAAACATAATTCGTGGTGGCATTCAATGAAGAGATTGCAGCTTTGTTTGCATACTGTCACTTCCTGTAACATAATTGAAGAAGAATGAGGCCAATAAAGTTCATGAAAAAGTCAACGTTTATGAATGTCTAACTGAGCCAAACACTAATAGCATTCCATGTGTCGGACCAATGTCTGAGGAATGCGTGCTCACGAAACTGGAGGAAGAGATCCCCAGTAATGTCCATGTGTGCGCATCATTAAACGACTATTTGTTTTGTAATGCATCACAAACTATTTTGTAAAATAATTTTATTGCAAGTTAAGTGTAATAGCCATAATTTCTCACCTGTTCCTCGACTATTCATGTTTAATTTTGAGCTTTGTTTTGGTATTGTTCTGGTTACCCTCTGATTCTTACTCTGAAGACTGAAATGCTGTTTCAGATTCTCCATGTGATGCCGCCAGCTAGTGGACACTAACTGGAATTCTCAGCATACCTTTTGATGATGGCTCCACTTTTATTCTGCAACAGAGTGGATTGCATGGCACAGGGATTCCAGGCGCTGTCTGAGAGAATAGCCTAGAGGGTAATGAACCTATTTGATTTATCTGTTCAAAACAACAGAGAATCAATCTTGAAACTCGTCAGAAGCATCACCTGAGGTAGATCTCATCAATAAAAATGTCAGAGATTTTCCAGGACCGAGGATGTCCCAGCAGAATGTTGGAACGCCAGCTTTGAGTTCTGTCTTTTCAGAAACATTTTTTTTTTTATCGATCCTGAAATGCCTCATCTCTGCCATAGCACCCTTCAACAAAGTACAAGTTGATCTAAACACTTGCATGGATATAATTTCTGACGAAGCAATAACTCATTTCAGCAGACCCACCAGCCATTAGATCGACATAAGAAACAAAGAAAATTGGGGAAAATGGTGTCAGGTGTTCATGGTCGCAGAAATGACAGAATGGTTTAAATAAGTTGACTTGAATAACGCAAAGTAAAACAAGGGACATTCCCAAGGAACGGTATTGTTAGAGCTCTCCGATCTGACAGAGTTAGGCACCAATCATTGTTTGCTGCAGGTCATGTGACTTTTGATACTTTTTCTGACTTTTCTTCTGTCCCTCCTTGTCAGTAAGAAGTTTGCCTTCTGCTCTATCTTACTGCAGCCTTTTTTGGCGTCTCATTTCTTCGAGCTTTATGCATTGATCAATCTGTCGTAACATGTCTTCCTTCTATCATCTTACTGAAAAATCTGGATGGGAGAATGATCCATGTCTTCCTGTTCAGCATTGTGTATGGCCACCAAAACGTAGTGCAGCATGAATGGGTATATTTAGCATGAAATAAAGATAATTTGAGTTAAGAACAATCACATGGGTTATCTAAGAAACTGTGACAACGTTGACAGACCGAACACTTAATTTTTGGTGACAGTGCACTTTCAACATAAATCTCTCACAAATTGATATGGGGGCATGAACGCAGATCAATAGGCTAAGTCTCGAGTTTATTCGCTAACAAGACTCCGTGAAGTTAATGCGAAAGAAGACCATTCCTTCCATCAAGGCTTCATCATCATTGAATTGGATTATGATATGAAAATCTTTAACACATTTTCGTAGCTTTCAGCCTTCACCACGGATTCATTTACTCCGTAGAAATCTAGCAAATGTTACCTTGTCACATGTAATACAGTAGAATGATGGTTAATTTCTTAGCGTGGCAGCTATCCGAGATTTAATTAATCTTTCGCCCCTGTTCTCCCTCCCGTGTCCTGTAAATGGTCACATGTCAAAATTGCCCAAGTCTCTTCTCCAAAAGTGATTGAAACTGCTCCAATGCTCTCTCAAGCATGTCATTACAATTATCAATGAATTTACTCAAAATAAAAAAAACTGTCTGTATGACCCCTCCCCGCCACGGAAGCTCATGAAGAACTCTGCCTTGATATGTGAAGTGGGAATATAATTATGTTTCTTCCCGGAACTGGACACTGCAGCTGGAACATTTTCCTGTCGAAGTCTGCGATTATATCAGTGAACACGAATATGTCTAACTCTGCGTGTGCATGTATACATGTGTGTGTGAGAGAGAGGGAGTTACATTGTGTATTAGTGTATGAGAGCAGGTGTGAACTATTAGTCTAGATGTGAATATTAAAGTCTGTGTTCACCGGTGACAGAATGTATGAGAGACTGTGTAAGTGTGAACTAGTATATGCATGCGTGAGCCAGAGAGTATAGCCCTTTGGCATCCGCAAACACAAACTTTTCCAAGCAATTGGTATTTTTTCATCACCCAATGTTGGACTTAATATTTCACAATATCAAATACATTAACATTCATGTCTGAGATAGTTTGTCTGGGGATGCTGATCGTGTAAGATTGGAAGGGAAAATGTGTGGTTGAAATTGACAGTTTGCTTCAGTCTAACATTCCGACAATTGCTCATTTTCTCCCCCCTCCTTTCTTAAAGACTGCGGTTTCGTTAGCTACCTTTCAGTCCATTGCATTTTTGCAGATTCTACACAATGCTGGAATTTGATCAACAACATGTCCATTATTTCCTTAAGTCCTTTCGGATGCAGAGCATAAGTCTGATGGGGGACTTTTGAGCTCTCTATTCACATAGCAATAGCAGATTTTGAAGTCAGATTATATTTTCAGTAAGATTACTTTCCTATTATTGTTTGCCAGTCCGAATTAAACCCTGTATCGTCGTATGCTGAGATTTTAAAATGTCATGGAGATACTAACTCCAAATTTTAACATTGCAAACGCCGACACTGTCACGCCTCTCCTGTTCCATTAACATTCTACAACATCCCAGATCTCATTGTCTCTCTAATACTGCCCTCTTCTGCATTCCTGATTTCCACAATTACATCTTTACAATTTGTGTATTTAAGCACTGAAACCTCAGTCGTTTGAGATTACTTCTAAAATAATTTTCATTCGTTGTTCGGGAATTACCTTAAAATCTGACGCAATTGTCAAGAATATTTTTCTTCTTGCATAACGCATTCAGGTGTCTTTGGGCAAAATGTGGGTTCAGTTAAAGGCCTGTGAGAATACCAGTGCAGGCATTAGAGAAACCAGAATTCTATCTCTAAAGCGAAACTAGGTATTGGCAATAAGTGTTGAGATGCTTGCCATTTGGGCTCCTGTCCCAATAAGATTTAACAATATAGCTATCCAAAATGAATAACTCATCAGCGTAAATCATTATTTACAATACTGTTCAGATCGTGGACACATATATATTTTTACTTATAAACGATTCTATTACTATCTCCAGACAAATCAATTAAGAAAAAGGAGACTGAGATAGATCTCACTATACAACAACTAATACTTCATTCTAAGATCATACTATCCATTCTTGTAATCGATAGATATATATTGTATGTGCTACAATGAAGTTAACATAGTACCTGAGTTGTTTTCATTCACTTCTTATAATGTAATAAGATTAGACTGCAAACTGCAATCTGTCGTGTGACAACACTTATTACTTGCCAGAACAGAAATAAGTGCAATTTGATAATTTTGAATCTAATACGATGTATGACAA